>NC_133620.1:172232684-172925184 GCF_048593235.1 Sminthopsis crassicaudata
GTGTGTGTGTGTGTGTGTGTGTGTTTGTATAGAAGGGGAAGATTTCCCTCTGCCATTTACTTTGCTATTCATTCCTTATTAAAATCGTTACGCTTTGATATTTTGTTCCTGGTCCATTGATAGAGAATGTTCCAGATTTGAGTTTGCGGTGTAGTTACATAATGATGATTTCATAAAATCTTCTAGAGAAGATTTCTCTGCTAACAGAAAAATTAGGAGTTCCAAAGGAGATCCAAAGTTGGGGATCTAAACTAAACTTATATGATCCTATTAATGCCAGCATATTCCAGTTGTATTGAACAGTGGTTCATGAATTTGATGAAGTATGAGAAAAGAGAGAAAGATCCCTTAACAAGCAATGGGATCCCCTTGGCCAGTGGCAGGCTTTGGGAAAGAATTCGAAAACCCCAATGAATACAGACATGAAGTTTGTGGCAAAGGATGGGTTTATTTACACTAAGAAGCCAGCTTTCTAGGAAGTCAGCCTTCTTAGTGGGCAAGAAATATAGCAAAAGTGGGTTACACTGAGAAGAAAATATCTTCAGCAGTGGGCAAGATCCTGTTCAGACTTCTGTGAAGATTTGGAGTTCAGAGTTGTCTTTTTTTAGCCTTCTGAGTCTTGGGACTTCAGTTCAATTCAAAATTGAATGAGATTACTTAACTGTGAGTTTGAGTCAATGTTGACAATTCCCCAGGCCTAGATTTCCAATTGAAAAGACATTACTATCTTGGAAGTTTCCCTTATGGACCGAAGGATGTGGCTCCTCTCAAGAGGCTAGGAGAGTTTGAGAGTCAGGAATTCTTCCCGGGACAAAGTTTCAGGGCCCTCCCAATATTTGGGGGACACAATTTACATCATTTTCCTCCCTCAAGCAGTCCAGACCCAAATTCATTTGGGGCAACAGGCCGAAAGTCATATCTTCAGTAGTTGCTTCACGCTGACAAGGGTTGTAGAGCTGTTCTTATAGTCAATGGGGGTTAGGGCCAGAAGGAGAAATGCAAGATCTGAAGACAGCAGCAGCTCAGGCCAGAAGATATGGGGTGTTTCATGATCTTCAGGCTGAAGGAGTAGTTAGTTAGAGGTTTGTGACTTGGAGCTTAGAGGAAACAAATCTCAGCAGCAGATTAAAAGTGGGGTGTCATCCAGGATGGAGATGGTGACATTTGGGAATGGAGCCTTTAAAAAAATGCTCGGGTTCTATCTGTGGGATGCCTTGAGGATGCTGATGGCCCACCCAATAATCCTGAATGCCCCCATTGCCCACAGAGCTTCCTAGCTGAAAGGCTAAAGAGTTAATACCCTACTGGCAGGGGTCATGACATCAAAAAAAGCCAGAAAGAAAATGCTAGGAGCAAAGTTCTCATCCTTGAACTGAGAAAAGTTAGATAGAAGAGTTAGAGTGATAGAAAGAAAGATGCAGCCAGTTTCATACTTCTTTCTCCAGTGTGTTCTGAGAAGTAAAAGCTGGCCTATTTGTCTCTCTACAAGGAGCGAGGCAGGCTGAGGTGAGGTATGATCTCTTTTAGCAAGAGCCTTGATACCTCCAAAGCCTTCTCAGTCCTGCAGGGAAAAGCTTCTCCCAATTAGTAAAGGTGTTAACAAAACCAAAGGCAGTTTGTGCCCCCTGAAAGAGACACATGTGCAGGTCTTTTGCAGGAGTCAGGAGTTGAGGAATTAAAGTTGCCATGGTCAGTTTAGCCCTCAGGGTTTTAAAAAACTTGACCTGATCAGGTCCCCATTCAAGAGGAAGATTATCAGAGCCTTGAATAGAATCATAGAGAGGCTTGGCAATAATCCCAAAATTAGGAATCCAAATTCTGCAGAAACCAGCCATGCCCAGAAAGTACACAGCTGTTTCTTCGAGGCAGGGTCTGGAAGGCCTAAAATGGTCTGTTTCCTCTCCTGAGTTAGAGATTGAGAAGATTGTGGCCCAAATATTCAACAGACTGGCGGGCAATGTGGGCATTGGGTAAGGAGATCCTGTAGCCCCTTGAGGCTATAACATTTAAAGTTTTCTAAAAAAAGTAAAAAAAAAATTAATAAAAGATGGGTTCATTGTATCGACTGAAAAAGAAGTAACCATTGACTAATGGTCAGCAATTCTGTCTAATTCCTGTGGGTCATGTAATTTCCTGAAGCTTTGACCTAGGGTCTGATCTTTTTTGTCCTATAGCCCTCTAAGAATAGGTATCACATGACTTAGGCCTAAGGTTTGATCTGCTCCATCTCATAGACTTTAAGAGAAATCTTCACCTGCTCTCATTCAGTTCCTCCTCTTTTTCATATATTTGAAGATTTTGGGCATATATAAAATCAAAACAAAATCTTGTGAGCCATTTTGCAAAACCTATCAAATGCTCTTGCAAAACAGTCAAAGCTAGTGTTGGGGTATCAAGTTAAAATTCTGCTCTAGATACTTCAAGAAAGCTATAATTCATATTTGTTATCATTTTCATTAAACAAGGAGACCATTATGCATTTAAATAAATATTAAGTAATTTGTTGAAGTCACATGGAGACCTTGGTAGAAATAATCGTTGTCAGAGACCTTTCAGCTATAACAAACCTTTAAAAAGTTTCTTGAATTATTAAGGAGTAGAATTTTTGATACAGCATCAAAAATGACCTTGTCTTAAAGTAGCCATAAACTTGAAAAATAAAAAAAGAAGCACTCAGTTATTAAAATCATATAAATGTAAGCCATTCCTTTAAGCAATAAAGACAATTAATGTAAAAGTTGTTTCATTTAACTAGCAAGTTTTGGGGAGGGGATGAGCTCCTGTGAATAGGTTTGTTTTCTCACTTTTTTTTCCCCCTGTTGAAGCAATGGGGGTTAAGTGACTTGCCCAGGGTCACACAGCTAGAAAGTGCATCTGAGCTCAGATTTGAACTTAGGTCCTTCTGAATTCAGGGCTAGTGCTTTATCCACTACACCAATTAGCTGCCCCCCTCTCACCTCTAAGAAGCAGTCATATCCTGTGGGAGAAGTGTGGGTTAAATCTTCATCTTTCCAAGCTGATAGATCTTTCCTTTTCCTTTTCCTTAATTGCACTATGCTTTCTATTCCACTTTTCCTTATAGCTGATTTTTTTCAGGTGCCAAGTCCCCCCACCCCCCAAGACCCAGCCTGCCAGCCAAGGACATGCCCCAACCTCATGAGGTATCTCCTTTTTCCTGGCAAATGGCAAGTTTTATTAGGTACTTGCCTGTTTCTATAATAAATCTAACTTTTGCCAAAAACAGTGGCCAGTGCAAATTTCACACATGATTGAATCTCAAATTTGGTGCCTATTATCATCTGGTGTCTACATAATCCATATAATACCTAACAATTTTAGATTTTAATATTACGACAATAATCTCAAATAATTTAATTAGTAATTTCATAATTTTTTGTAAGTAATAGCCAAATAAACATAACATAGCTTATCACAAAAATGTATAGGAATCTCATGCAATTTGCAGTCATTTCCAATTATAATGTACACACTAATTAAAGTTATTTTAAAAACCAATAGTTGTGATATTCTAACTAGATGTTCCATTCAAATTATCAATTGTTTTTGTAAATTAATCTTTGTTGTCCCTTATTTTTAAAAATCATCTCCTTTAAAAAAAATAGCTAATATCTAAATAACTTTGGACCAAATTTCATAAAACTTATACATATGTCCAGCAGAGCTTACAAAATTTAAAAGCATAGTTCATAATTTCATAGTTCATAATTTTTACAAATTACCTAAAATACATTTTAGAAAGCAGCATACTTCATCCAATTAAGAGATACAAACATGTGACCCTCTAAGGTAAGCTTCCAGAATGCTGTTTTCATAACCTATTTTTTAAACTTAAAATCAAATCAAATACAGATTTAAAATTCCAGTAGTAATGTTTCAATATTTGAATACAAATTTCTAAGATCTTGTGCTTAAAATAAATTCACAATTCTAGCACATACTACTTAATAGTGATGGGCTCATATAATTGTAATAGAGATTCATCATAGAAAACTTACAATTCATCTTGATATCTAAAGAGATTGTATTAAGTTCAACATTCCTGATGTAAAAGCCAATCATTATAAGTTGTTCCTACTAAACAAAGTTGGGGATTATCAGTAAATCTTTCCTTTGTTGGGATTGTAATGCCGGAGAAACTGAAGCAAGATAGAAATTAGAGAGTTTTTAATATTTTATTAATTGGAGAGTTTAATTGACTGGACAGGACTCTTGTCTCAAAGTATCCAGTGATGAATGACAAACCCTTTTATAGCTTTTAAACAAAGAAAAGAAGAGTGGGGGAAAAATTCTTACAGAACCGTTTGATTCTGTCAGAATGGGGAGAGTAATAAAAGCCAGAGTCAGGAAGTTTGAATACACAGAAGTAAGGATGTCAATTAAAGTATCCAGGATGATCTTATCTCTTAGAATATTTTAGAGAGACAGTGTTAAAAATTCTTTGAAGGCAGAAGGAGCTAGGATCCAGGAAGTCTGATCTGCTCCTCATCTCCCATTGACAATTTATAACCTTAGAGCAAATGGTCCTTAGTCTTAATGAACCAGGAGAGTTTTACAACTAAGGGGATTGAGGCAGAACAGTTAAGGAAAATGAGATAAAACAATTCAGGGAAACTCAGTCAGGACAATAAGGGAAACTACTGCAGGGAAACTGAGGTAGAACAGCTCAAGGAGACTGTGGCATAACATGATCTATATAACTCAAAGTTATTTCTTAGGGATAACCTTATAAAATAGTCTTAAGAAACTTAACAAATTTACAATTTTTTTCTCTTTATTTTTCTTTTTTTTTAAATTAATTTTATAATTATAACATTTTTTTGACAGTACATATGCATAGGTAATTTTTTACAACATTATCCCTTGTACTTCCTTCTGTTCCTAATTTTCCCCTTCTTTCCTCCACCCCCTCCCCTAGATGGCAGGCATTCCCATACATATTAAATATGTTATAGTATATCCTAGGTACAATATATATGTGCAGAACGGAATTTTGTTGTTGTTGTTCCAAAAGAAGAATTGGATTCAGAAGGTAAAAATAACCTGGGGAGAAAAACAAAAAATGCAAACAGTTTACACTCATTTCCCAGTGTTCCTTTTCTGGGTGTAGCTGATTCTGTCCATCATTGATCAATTGGAATTGGATTAGCTCTTCTCTATGTTGAAGATATCCACTTTCATCAGAATACATCCTCATACAGTATCATTGTTGAAGTGTATAATGATCTCCTAGTTCTGCTCATTTCACTCAGCATCAGTTGATGTAAGTCTCTCCAAGCCTCTCTGTATTCCTCCTGTTGGCCATTTCTTACAGAACAATAATATTCCATAACATTCATATACCACAGTTTACCCAACCATTTTCCAATTGATGGGCATCCGTTCATTTTCCAGTTTCTAGCCACTACAAAAAGGGCTGCCACAAACATTTTGGCACATACAGGTCCCTTTTCTCCCTTTAGTACTTCCTTGGGATATAAGCCCAGTAGTAGCACTGCTGGATCAAAGGGTATGCACAGTTTGATAATTTTTGCATAATTCCAGATTGCTCTCCAGAATGGTTGGATTCTTTTACAACTCCACTAACAATGTATCAGTGTCCCAGTTTTCCCATATTCCTTCCAACATTCATCATTATTTGTTCCTGTCATCTTAGCCACTCTGACAGGTGTGTAGTGGTATCTCAGAATTGTCTTAATTTGCATTTCTCTGATCAATAGTGATTAGGAAATAGTTTCAATTTCATCCTCTGAGAATTGTCTGTTCATATCCTTTGACCCTTTATCAATTGGAGAATGGCTTGATTTCTTATAAATTAGAGTTAATTCTCTGTATGTTTTGGAGATGAGATCTTTATCAGAACCTTTAACTGTAAAAATGTTTTCCCTATTTGTTACTTCCCTTCTAATCTTGTTTGCATTATTTTTGTTTGTATAAAAGCTTTTTAATTTGATGTAATCAAAATTTTCTATTTTGTGATCAATAATAATCTCTAGTTCTCCTTTGGACACAAATTCCTTCCTCCTCCATAAGTCTGAAAGGTAAACTATCCTATGTTCCTCTAATTTATTTATGATCTCATTCTTTATGCCTAAATCATGGACCCATTTTGATCTTATCTTAGTATGTGGTGTTAAATGTGGGTCCATGCCTAGTTTCTGCCATACTAATTTCCAGTTTTCCCAGAAATTTTTATCAAATAATGAATTCTTATCCCAAAAGTTGGGATCTTTGGGTTTGTCAAACACTAGATTGCTATTTTTATTTACTATCTTGTCCTGTGAACCTAACTTATTCCACTGATCAACTAGTCTATTTCTTAGCCAATACCAAATGGTTTTGGTGACTGTTGCTTCATAATATAGTTCTAGATCAGGTACATCTAGGCCACCTTCATTTGATTTTTTTTTTTCATTACTTCCCTTGAAATTCTCAACCTTTTGTTCTTCCATATGAATTTTATTATTATTTTTTCTAGATCATTAAAATAGTTTCTTGGGAGTCTGATTGATATAGCACTAAATAAATAGATTAGTTTGGGGAGTATTGTCATCTTGATTATATTCCCTAGGCCTATCCAAGAGCACTTAAAGTCTTTCCAATTATTTAAATTTGACTTTACAAATTTACAATTTAAGAGAAAATCAAGAAGAAGACTCCTCTACACTTCCTATATGTTTACTTTCTTTGATTGATATCAGCTTTCTTTGTTCTCTTTTATTTTCTCTCTCCCCCCCCCCCCCCATTCAGAGGTGCATACTCTCAGGTCATTGCAAATCTGATCCAGAGAAGATTTTGCTCTTTTTTTCTCCCTATGAATTAGAAAAGGATTGCAGACTAGGTTATTTGCTTCTAGGTTTTAAAAGCATCCAAATGCTTTTTTATTTTCCCCAAAGTACCCATATCTCAATTTATATAAAATTGCTTTTGCTATCATATCTCAAATAACAAATTTCATTGAACTGATTGAGCATATTTTCTTTCTCTCTTTCACTCACCCCTCCTCCCATGTGTCCCTTTATTCTATGCACTCTACTCTTCATGGAGGCCTTAACTTAGTTGAATTTGCTTACAAATTATTGTACACCAAAAAAAATTCATTTTTTCAACATTAGTATTGTATGTTGGTCACATCTAAAATTCCATATAAAGCTACCAAATATGAAGCATTTAAATACAATGAAGTAGTTAACACACATATAGAATTTGTTTTATATTAAGGACTTTTGCAATCTTGAAATGACCAACTGCCAAACTTCCCAATCATTGCTCTCAAAAATTAGCTAACTTTTTCTGCAGACCCTAGCTTGGTCAGAGCTAAAGTCTACAGGAAAAAGTCAGGCTTTTTTTTTTTTTAAACAAAATTTAGCTCACAGAACAGATATGACAGATTCTGCACAAAAACACAAAAAACGGAACAAAAATTACATGGAAGAGGATTGTTGCTTCCCTACACACAAAGCAGCAATATCTCATCAAGTATACTTTTACTCCCAAGATTTGGTTTAAACTACTTCTTTCCCTCTCCTTCTGGGTAGAGCAGCTCGAATCTCATGGCTTGAGATCCTGTAGTACATGGATTCGACCTCTCTATTCGAATCCCTAATCCTGGAGGGATCACCCTATCCAGCAGTCATCAAGAGCGCCCCTGCTCTGTGCCACTTATTAGGACTTTTTTCTGTCTTACTTAGCCTTGGATCACCAAGCCTTGATGATCCCAGAATCCCCTTCAGCCTAAAGATAGCACAAGACATACTCCTTCCCCTTTATCCCTGGATTATGCACACACAAATTACACACACAAATTACCTGACTGGCCACTTGCTCTCCGTCTTCTTCTTCCAAGAATTGTGCTCCTGTTTGTATTTGGATGCCTCTCTTCAAGTCCATAATCCATAGAGAGGGAGGCTGGAAGTCTGATCTCAAGGATGGTTAGAAAAAAACCCAACCTGGCACCTTTCTTGAATCAAAACACCAGCCATTTCTCTGGGTAGTCACAGACCCCATACAAGCCCCCATAAACTGTATGGAATGGGTGCTAGGCCCCCTTAGCCAAATTGACTATTCAAAGGCATCTTCAGATACAGACAGGAAGCATTTATTCAATCCTCGCAAGGAGAGGTCCAAGCACACCAGCTGAGCAGACAGAGAACTTTTCAGCTCCCATGTCCTAGTATTGTGCTTGGCCTAGCAAGTTGGAAATAGTGAATTAGTTAAATAGCAACAGACTTGGGTTCATTGGATGGATTGAAAAAAAAAGTAACGAAGGATATACTATATACACACTATAACATATAAACCATGTATCCTAGATGCTTGCCATCTAGGAAAGGGGGTGGAGGGAGGGAAGGGAAAAGTCGGAATAGAAGTGAGTGCAAGGGATAATGTTGTAAAAAATTACACAGGCATATATTCTTTCAATAAAAAGTTATAAAAAAAAAGAAAGAAAGAAAGAAAAAGAAGTAACCATTGATCTACTTCCTGTGGGTTATGTTACTTTCTGAAGCTTAGGCCTTGGGTCTGATCTTTTCTGTTCTACCAGCCCTCTGAGAATAGGCATCACGTGACTTCCTGAAATTTAGGCTTAGGATCTTGTCTACTCCATCTCATTGACTTTTTGAGAAATCTTCACCTGGTCCCATTAAAGTAGGTCATTAGGACCTAGATTCATATCAGGTATATGCTATACTTCCATGGTGATTGCAATGTCCAGACTAGGTCTCTGGAAAACCTCTGGACGAGTCTTGGTCTTAGGTGGAGGAGTGATGAAGGCAGGAGAGCCACCACGAGATTGGTCCAAGATGGAGTCTGTTTATTTCAAGTCCTCTCAGCTCTTAAATACCTTAGTACAATTACATCACTACAGCACAACATCATTACATCACTGAGCATGTATCAATTGTACAACCATTACATCACCATATCACACTGTGCAAGGGCTAACTATAAGCACTCTGCTATTGATATGTAAATGCCTCTCTTTACTGTAAGTATCCCTTGCTTCAAGTAAAACACAGGTGGTCATGCCCTCCCTGACTTCTCAGGAAGACCAAGAGCCCTTAGGGGAGCCAAACCAGACATTGTCAGCAGGTTCCCTCTGGGATGAAGGGTATTATACCTTATCCAGAGCTCCCCCACTATTTATGGCTCTCTACAGATGATCTTTGGCCTCCATGAAATTCCCACATTATTTCTTAAGTTTGAAGAAACTATTGATGCTAAGTTCCTAGCTTGTCTACTCTGATGGCTCTTCTCACTAGTTTTCTGAAATAGCTTCAAAACCTTTCAGGAGACACCAGGTTTACAAAATAGTTCCTGGAGGCCTTTAATGAACCACTGGTTTATTTGACTGCTGTGACTGAATTGATTCTTTTAATGGCACAATGATTGAAGTAACCACATAGCTATCCACTTAGAGAAGAACATTTACTGCCTGATGATCAGGAATAGATGAGAGAGAATAGTCACTTCTCACCTTGTTCTGTTCTCCATTTCTGACCTTCTTACACTTTACTGTCCTCCATACTCTAGTCTGGTGACTTGCTCTTCTTAATACAATATACTTTATCACTATCTTGAATTCAATACCTAGAATGTTTTCCCTTATCATCTCAGCTGAATTTCTTGGTGCTCTTTCTACATCTCAGCTATAATCCCACTTCTGTAAAGAAGCCTTTCTTGGTCTTCCTTAATGCTAGTATTTTCTCTCTGAAAGAATCTCCAATTTATAATGTATATAATTTATCTGCACATAATTGCATTTCATCTGGACTCTGTGCAGGAATTCTTTTTCCTTTTTTTTGTATTCCCAACACTTGCACAAAGTAAGCATTTAATTAATGCTTGACTTGACTCATGTAATTAACCCCTTGAACTTAGTAAGCTGAAGAACTGGTTTATCTTGGTGTTTATGTCATTATATCAGATTCATAGAAAAAGTTCATTCTGAACAGTAATGTCTCCAATTTTTCACAAAATCATAGTCTTTCACAGTTGGAAATGACCAAATTACTGAATTAGTTCAACTTATATCTGAATCCTTTACAATATTCACAATACATGGCTATCCAACTTCTACTTAAAGACCTTATAGGGTATAAGGAAACAAGTATTTTCAAAGTTGTTTCAGGTCATTTGCCTTTGGAAGAGTTCTATTTGACAAGAAATTTTGCCTTATACTGAGTTAATTTGCATCTCTATAGAGGTCATCCTTTTAGAAATCAATTAATCAATAAACATTTATTAAGTGACACATGCCAAGAACTGTGCTATGCACTGGGGCACAAATACCAATGGGGAAAAAATTCCTGACCTCAAAAATTTTCCATCAAATAGATTCCTACAAGTTCATGAATACAAAAAAGGTGCCTGTTGTCATCTTCATATCTCAACAGTCCATTATAGACTAGTAGTGAGATGCATTTAATATATGCTTTTGTTCTTATCTTGTCATACCAACAGTCAAGAGAAATAATTCATGAGGAAGACTGATGCATCCACTGCCTTTTTAAGTACTCTAACATTTTTTTTGCCCAAGATATTTACTAGCCACGACTTTGACATAATATGTTCTGCTTCAGTCCATTTGTGTTAAGTATGTATGTGTTCATACCAAGGACCCATTGGGGGTTAGTCAACACACTTATTACAGTCTCTACTAATTATTCTCTATCATCAGGTAGCAGTAACACTGGACTTTGTCATGGAATTGTCCTTGTCCCAGGAAAATGATGCCATTTTGATGATATGCTGAATCTTCCTCTATGACCAGTGTATGAAAGGAATTTTTTGACTTCACGTTCTTCCTTTTCACATCATCTTCAATCTTAGACCCAAATTTACTTCATATTCCTAGATGGTATTCATAGGCCTCCAGAAAAATATTTACCTTTCCATGGTATATAGCCTTTTAGCCCAATAGGTAGACTTGTATGTACATCCTTTGTTTCAGTGGACTTACCTTGGCCTTAAACTCCATTCCTTGAGTTTTGCTCACTACCGCCAATAGTAGATAGTCAATAAGAGTTCATTGTTTGTTATAACCTTGATGAACAAAGGTGTCAAAACTGTCAGAAATATGACTATGAGAATAGAAATGGAAGCCAACTCATAGTACATTTCTAACATGGTAATTAGTAGAAGCCTTCCACTCACCTTATCCCAGCAATTTACAACCTTTAGGTTTAAGGAGACTTTTTAGAGAAGGGGTAATGTTTAATTATATGACTTTAACTGCAAAGCTAAGATTGGAAGAGGCAGAGATGTGGCCCATGAAATACTTACACATTCTAGACAATTCAGAAATAGGGGAATGCATATTGTCTACAAAAGTGATGAAGCTATCAACAAGCTGATTCTATCAGATACCAGATTCCTGGTAGCTTTTTTTCTAATCAGACTTCCTAAAGCAGACTTCCAAAGTCTCTACCCCAGCATCAGATTTTCTTCTGGCTCAGTTCCAATGATTTTTGACACTTTTTAGACACATTAGTTCCTGACCTGGTTTGACTTTGGATTTACAATAGTTGAGAGTTAATTTGGACCTCTCTCTTCTTTCTCTCAAACTTAGTGACTGCCCTTCTCACGATAATATGTTAGCTTTTATGGGATATGTCATCATCACTCTGGTAGTAACATCAGTAATACATTACTATCAAATCCCTGGTGTGTGACATCATTCAGCTATGGTCCATATAAAACTTTGTTCTTATAAAATTGACTGACATCATCTCACCTTACATGTCCATTTTATGGAATCAATTAATATTTATATGAGGATATGTCTGTATATGATTAAGTAAATCAGTTGTCCTAATGAATAAACTTGTCAGATTCACTTACTTTGAAGTTGAAAAACAAAACAAAACAAAACAAACACCCATGACCATACTGAAAAAATTTGCACAATTTAATAGGGGACAGACAGCTGAAAAAAAAATTTTTTTTTTTTTAGGCTAGGATTAAGTGACTTGCCTAGGGTCACACAGCTAGGAAGTGTTAAGTATCTGGGACCAGATTTGAACTCGGGTCCTCCTGAATTCAAGGCTGGTGCTCTATCCACTGCATCACCTAGGTGCTCCCTGAAAATTCTTCTGTGAAATGATACTTTATATATAGAATACTTGATCATTTTCAAAGGAATTTTGCATCAATTGTTGAACCTGATTTTCAGTAAAAGTTCTATTTTAATGCTTAATTGTAGAATGGAGCTGGCCCTGAATTCTCCAGTGTCATGTAAGTAAAGACCCTAGCAACTGGTGGTGGGGAGTTAGGAAAAACTTTATGTAAAGATGAACTTGGAAGGAAATTAGAAAATGAAAGAGACAGAGGTAAGGGAGAGAGTATATTCTTGACAAAGGATAAAGGCCTGTGCAAAAATGCAGAAGCAAGAAATATAATATCAAGTATGTAGAACATGATGTGGAAAATAGTATGTGTAAAGAGTAAAAGCATAAAATGGATCAGAGAAAGTAGACTGAAACCAGATTTTCTACAATTCCAAACTGAGGATCATAAGGTCATAGGTTTGGAACTAGAAAGAAACATAGAGGCTCTTGAGTATAAGCTTCTCATTGGACAGATGAGGAAATTAAGGAACAAAGAAGTTATTTCCCTAAGGTTGTACAGCTAGCAAGACTCTATGGTATTATTTAAATGCAGTCTTTCCTGATTCTGTCTAGCCCTGTATTTCTTTCACTAGCTGCCTTTATGAATTTTAATTCTAGAGACAATAGGGAGCCATTGATGGTTCTTGAGCAGGAGTGTGATATGATAAGGCTTGTATTTTAAGATTATTTAGGGCAGTTGTGTGGCAGATAAATTGGCAGTTCAGCAGGGATTTTAGTTAGGAGAATCTTATAAAAGTTCTGTTAAGTGATGAGGATCTGAACTAGTGTAGTTGCTACATTAGTTGAATGAGGAGATATATAGCTATCTAGTCTCAATTAGATTTAGCAACTAATTGGTTATAGAGATGAGGGAGAAAAGAGAATAAAGAATGACTGATATTGGTAACCTGGGAAACTGATGTCAGAGTTTAATGGTATACTCAATAGAGATAAGCCAGTTTACAGTAGATTTAGGGGAAAGAGGTAAGATAATAAAGTCCAATGTTTGGAATATAATTAGAGATCTTATATAGACATAGCATCTCCAAAATATGCAAAGATAAGCTAAAATTTAAATACCCATAGAACACAAAGAGAAAACATATTTTGATTGTTGATAAATGCCAAGAAAAATGGATAGCTTTTGGAGTTTCATTAGACTTTTTTTTTTAACCATTGGAAATCTAGAATTGATTGATATGTACACACATTAAGCAGTGTGTTGATTCCATACTCATTGAAGCTATATTTATTTACTATAATCACTCTTTAGCAATGCAATGTTTTATACAAGTCTTTGAAAAGGGTCCTTCCTTGTTTGCTAAGGATAATAGCTATGATGAAACATGTTCTTTTTTTAAACATCATGGTTTTATTATTGTTATTATTATTATTATTATTGAATACAAGATAAGAAATCAAGTGATCAATGGGGGAAATTTTTTTTGAATTATTTTATAAATGAGGATCTGAAAACTGGGATATAAAGACAACTAGCAGAAATATAAAATGTCTAAGGCCATTCTTCCCTAGAAAAGTGGCCAAAGGAAAAAATAAATAATTCTTAGAAAAAAATGCAATCTATTAACAACCACATTAATGAATGCCCCAAATCTCTAATAAGAGAATTACAAATCAAAATTCCCCTCTCACTCAACAAATTGTAAAAATGACAAAAGATAGGAACCATCAATTTTGGTAGGAATGTGGAAAGACTGTGTGAATTAGCATAGCCATTCTAGAAAACAATTTGAAATTATTAAAATAAAATGGCTAAAATATCCATACCCATTGACCCAGAAATTCCACTGCTAGATATATATATATATCTCAAGGTGGTCATTCACAAAATAAAAGATACATATACACCAAATATCTATAATAATACTCATTGTAGTAAAAAAAATCTGGAAACAAAATAGATGTCCATCAATTGGGGAATTATTAAACAAATTATGTTACATGAATGAAACAAAAGTTGCCATGACATTAGAAAAATATGAGGAAATACAGAGAAGTATGGAATTATATGAAATGATGGAGAAAAAAAGTAAGTAGAACATGAAGAATACAATGATTACATCAATATAATCACAATATATTACAAAAATATAGCAATTACATCAATTAAATGGAAAAAACAACAAAAAATTAGAACATCACCAAAAAAAAAAAAGAATGTTGCAAAATTATAAAGAATAAGCTTGGTTTCAAAAAAAAAAGATATGAAAAGACTCACCAAATTCCTTTACATAGATAACAGATCTTATAGTGTCAGATTTTTTTTTTCAATATTTTGATTGAGATGCTAATTTTTCCCCCCCTTTTCCTTTCTAAAAAATTTCTTTGCTATAAGAAATGACTTTCTGGGAGAAGAAAGGTAAAAGGATATAGTGGCATATTATCTTGATTTATCTAGGAAATATAAAAACAAGGCTATCATATATGAATTTTAAAAATATTCTATTTAGGTCTGGTATCTTTAGTTCATCTTCAAAGTCTAGTCAAGAGTCATGAATTTAATCACTCATGAATTTTTATTTTAAAACATTTTGGTGCTATATCTCTTTTTAAGTGGTGGGAAATGACAAATTGTCACCTACTGAGAAATATAACACTATAATTTTCTAGGGAGCATGAATTTTAAAGCAAAATATCATTCCTTGTCACTTTCAGCAATATATGTTGATAATATATTGCCATGTGGTTTTCATAAATATAAAATTTTTAATGAATAATAATTAGGATGTTAGTTATTCTCATCTTTTGAATTCTAATTCTGGGTCATTTCTTCAAGGATAAGTGAAGGCTTCTTTTATTACATTAATAAACTCTTCTTTACTAGATTATTAATTCTTTCTAAACTCAGGTGGATGCTTAGGTGGCAAAGAGAAGAGCATTTACTTCTCACTCTTCTCTCCTTATCCTTTTGAATTTTCTCTCATTGTTAGACTCTTTAGGTATTTAACAAATATAAGACTATGAAAAAAATGGCCATAGTATTAGCAGTCTACTTTATGAATACCTGAGGTGGCTATACTCCATATTGCAATAGCCTCCTAATTGACCTTATTTTCTTGTCCCCCTCCATATGGGGAGCTTCCATTGTCCCCCCATCTTCCATATAGCTGTCAAAGTGATATCCCTAAAACACATTTGTGCCCATACCTAACTCTACTCAATAAACTCCAGGATCCTTATTACTTCTGGAATTCCATACAAACTTCTCTATTCGGCATTTAAAGCCTTTTTATAACTCACTTCTAACCTACATTTCCAGCCTTATTATAGATTACTCCCCTTCATTTTGTGGTCAAATCAAACTGGTGTTCTTACTATTTCTATTGAAAGACAAGCCATTTCTTTTCTATATGGTTTTCCATTGGCTTAGTTGGTGGAATTTTTGGAAAAATACTTGACTGCTCTTTTCCTTTGTGCATGGCAGAAACTCTAGAATTTTTAGACATTTAAACTAAGCAAATGCTTGAAGCATTTGTCAAGACCTCTTGAAAGGTAAAATGCATTTGTATCCTAGGGGGAAGAATAATGGATTTGGAGTAAGAAAAACCAAGTTTAAGTGACAGAATCACAAATTTAGAACTGGAAGAGGCCTTGGAGATTAAGTAGTCCAAATTCCTCATTTTTCAGGATAAGGAGGATCCAGAGAGTTTAAATGACCTGTTTAAAGACATAAAATGAAAATTTGTACCCATAGCCTTTAACTCCCTAGTGAACATTTTTTCCAATGTATTCCACATATGTACTTACTATGTATTTATATAATTGCAATATATATGCAAGGTGATTTTTAAAATTTTAATTTAATCTTTTTTTTTTTTTTAAGGGAAAGTACTATCAGCAACTGAAAGATTCAAAAAAGGCCTCATTTAAGGAGTGGCGCTTGAGTTTTTGTTTGTTTGTTTATTTGTTTTTTAAGGAAATTGGGTGTTTAAAAAGGGAAAAATGAGGTAGGAATCCATACATAAAGTTATACAAAATTCCTTGAAAGATATAACTTAAAAATTCCCCATCCTTTTCAGTGTTCCTCTGATCAAAAATATCAGGTGAGGCATAAAACAGATATATGCTTGACAAAGATGTTCATCACTATAATGGAAGAGAAATAGTCTAAAGTGCGGGTCAAAAAGAATTCTTTGTAAATGTAAAAATCCTCCAGATGTTCCTACTTGTAGATGAAATTGTGCTGATTATACTGAACCCAAAGAAATTTCAGTGCTGCCTCCTGAAAGAAATTTAGTCACTAAGAGGAGTTTGTTCAGCCTGGCCATTCACACAGGAAAGACCCAGCAGATGAAAATTGTCAATTGCCAGGATTTCAGCAAGCATTTGATTTGATATTCTATAAGTTTTTTCCAATAGCATGTGTATCTGCAACAAACAGTACAAATGATCAGTGAGTTTAGACCTAGATTTGAAGAGGAGGAGGAGAGTGAGCTGTATTGCTTTTGGGAAATTTACAGAGTTCCTTCACTAATTCCTAGTTTTCTGCAAAAACAAAGGCACATCTTGTAAAACTAACAGAATATTGGTATTCCTATTTGTTAAGATATGGAATAAATTGTCTCTGAAAAATTAAAAACGACTATCATAGAGTGATGATTAGACAAGTGAAGAGTGTGAGCAGCATGTCATATGATGTGGGTTACATAAGCAATAAAGCACTCCAAAGAACAGGAGTAAAAAATGGTATTAAAAAAAAAAGCATTAAAAAAAGAGAAGTGGGCTAGTCATGTGAAAACAGGAAAAGATGAAAAGTTGATGAAGTGCTTCACTAGTATTCCCAAAATGTCAGGAGAAAGTGAAGACACTCTCTAAAATGCTGGGGCAACCTCCCTGGTAGACTTTGGGGTAGACATAGACAAGTGTCACATAGAATGAAATGCCATAATGAGTTACAATCTGCATTGTTGGAAAGGATTTTAAAATTGAATTCATAAATCTATTTGAATATTTGAACATGATACAATACATGATTAAAGAAAAAATGAAGAGAATAGTGCTTAGAAATGCAATATGAGATAGCTTAAAGCTAGAATTCAGAATTCAGGTTTTATCAGATCAAAGCAAATTTTATGAATATATTATTTCCATAGGAGTTAGTCTAGTTTTCTAACACAAATCACGTCATATGCTTGATTCTCTTTGATATTCAATTTAAAGAACATATGTCCTATTATAATAATGGTTTTTCTTTTCCTTTCAACAATAAGATTTAAAAGAAATAATCTAATCTTTTATAAAATTAGGGTTATTGTCTTTCATTAAATATGAGGGTGAATCTATTATCTATCTTTCTATCTATCTATCTATCTGTGTTTCTATTATGAATTTGTGCTTTAATTCACATAACAGCACTTTCAGTATGAAAACTCCTTCCACTAATGCAGATGTGTCGTTGATGGTGGGAATAACCTCATATATTCATTGTTTATATGTAAAGCTCTTCCCATTTGTGGGTAGACACCACAAAAGTATTGTTTCTAGAAAGGTATAACATCATAGATGAAGTTAGTGAAATGATGGTTATAGTAAGGGTTTATGTAATTTTTTTCTAGTTAATACCTGTATATCACAAAAATTCTGTAATTATATGTATGTTTATGTGTGTGTATGCATGCCCATTCTCAGCCTGATCCTGTAGGCTTGTTACATGTTTGCTTGTATAATTCAGTGATACAGAAGATAGAAAAGTGACACACAATAATGTTTATACCCAGTACATAAAAAAACTCCATCGTATTGGTCCTATACTTTCCATGTTATTACTCATTTTAAAGTTATACTATTGATTTTTTTAAACAATAGACTGCCAAAATAAATAATTCAGGGGCAGAAATAAACTAGAACCAGATAAATGATCTTTTTGGTGGGAGGGAGGACACAAGAAGGTTCTTTTTTTTTTAAAATTATAAGTTTTTATTGACAGAACATATTCATGGGTAATTTTTTACAACATTATCCCTTGCACTCACTTTGGTTCTGACTTTTCCCTTCCCTCCTTCCACCTTCTCCCCTAGATGGCAGACAGTCTTATACATGTTAAATATGTTATAGTATATCCTAGATACAATATATGAGTGTAGAACCATACAGTTCTCTTCTTGCAGAAGCAGAATTGGATTCAGAAGGTAAAAATAACCTGGAAGACAAACAAAAATACAAGTAGTCCACATTTATTTCCCAGTGTTCCTTCTCTGTGTGTAATTGATTCTGTTCATCATTACTAATTGGAATTGAATTAGATCTTCTCTTTGTTGAAGATATCCACTTCCATCAGAATACAGAAGGATCTTGTTTTTAAAAATGCAATTCATAATGTGGTAGAATGACAATTGAACTGGAAATCACAAGGCCTAGTTCTGGTTCTTGTTTTGCACTGACTTTGATCAAATCACCTAAGCTGCCATAATCTCGTTTTTGTAATTTGAAAAATAAGGCAATTGGACTAAATGTGTTTTGTATTACCTTTTAAATTGAAATAAATTTTAGATTGTTAGATACTAAAAAAAATTCTAGCAGTCTAATTTCAGGTCACTTTGGGGAGCATTTGAATTAGAGTTAAATGAATATAGAAATCTAGAACAGTATTTGACCTTTCCTTGAAAAAATATTTCTTATATTATAGAAAAATGTATCAGGACTTATCTCTATTCTGACATTTTCTTGGTTTGGTTTGTTAAAATATTTACTTACATGTTCAGTTTTTGTTCTAAAGAAATAAAAGATAATTTACTTCTGCCTTTGGAGATTTGAGGGACCAGTTATAGAAGTGATAGAACTATGATTCTGACTGACTAATAGAAGTTGAGGAGATATATATATATATAGATATCTATCTATCTATCTATCTATCTATCTATATAGATAGATAGATAGATAGATAGATATCTATATATATTTATATATATATATCTATATATATATATATCTATAATATTTGTGGGCCCATGGGCTCACATAAATACTTGTGTATGATAAAAATAGGCCATACTTAGCCTATGTCACAAATACTAGAGATGTGAGAGAGGAGATGTGGATTAACATAAATTCAAATGAAAAAGACATAGGCCTCAGTTGACTGAATGGAGCAATATGGTTATTGAATCTGTCATTGTGAAATTTTCTATTTGATAGATATTTTGGTAAATTTGTATTATGTAAGAAAGAAGCATCATGGTACATGGATAAAGTCCAGGTAAGAGTCAGAAATTTATTTCAATTGTTCAATTTTTTTCATCTTTGTTTCCTTGAAGGAGTAAATTACCACAATGGGATTTCTCCAAATTAAAGAAATAAAAAAATCACAAGTTCTGACTCTTCCTCCCCTTCATTTTCCTGTCATCTTAACACATTGTTGCTAGGAAAACAAAGATGAAAAAAAATTGAACAATCTGGTAGCTAAATGGAGGGGGAAAATGATTTCTCTGAACTGCTATGGTATTCAGCTCTAGGTGATACATTTTCAGAGGTCTTCAAGCAAATGAAAGGGTTGTCAAAAGACAATGCCCAGGATGGGAAGGGGTCTGAAAATCAAGGCTTTTGAGAATAGGCTATCCAAGACTCATTCTTTTTCTAATTTGTGAGTTTTAGATTTTAATTCTATTGATGATTTTACTTTCCTTGAACTGGTTTCATTTTCAACATCATTTGTCTTTTAATCAGCAAATAGAAATAAAGGAAATGTGAACAAAATATATAAATCAAAATGGATAACAAAGAATACTATCCTGAATAATGAGTATATAAAATGTTAGAATAAAAATAGTTATTCTAAAGATAATTATAATGAGACAACATATCAACACTTGTGGGATGCAGTTGAAGCAGTCTTTAGAGAAAAGTTTGTTTCTTATAACTTAATAAAACATAAAAAAGGAGTATCAATGGACTTAGTGTGAACTTTAAAACACTCAAAAATAAACAAGTTAACAGCAGTATAGGTGAATGAATCTTAAAAATTAGAATATATGTGATATATGAACATAATGGAATATTATTGTCCTATAAAAATTATGAACAAGCAAATTTTAGAAACACTTGGAAAGATTTACATGAAATGATGCTGAACAAAACAACCAGAACCAGGAATACATTGTATACAAATAACAAGATCGTGTGATAATCAACTATGGCTAACTCAGCAGTTTGGTGAGCTAAAGTAATCCTAATAAACTTTGGAGGGAAAATGCCATCTCCATCCAGAGAAAGAACTATGTAGAAGGACACACATGCTGTGTTCACTTTTTTCTTTTTTCTTTTTTTTTTTCTCTTGTGGTTTTTCCCTTTTGTTTTTATTTTTCTCTACCAATATGATTCATAAGAAAATATGTATTAAAAAAAAAACCTAAATGTACATGGATAACCAAAAAAGAAAACTTTTTTTATATGTAACTGGGGAAAAAAAAATTTAAAGAAAAAAGATTGTAGATCTGGTAAAAACTGAGCTATGTTTAGAAAGACTAACAAAATTTACAAATCTTTAGTCACCATGATAAAAAGCGGAAAATTTAAATAAACAAAATGAATCCACAATATAAAGAAAATAAAGAGAACCATTAGATGTAGAGGGCCATAGACAGTGGGGGATCTCTTGGTGAGGTATAAGACCCTTTTATAAAGTCCGGACTAGCTCCCTGAAGGGCTCAGAATCAGCCAGAGTCAGGATAAACCAAAATCCTTGCCCCATGTTGGGCGCCAAAATATGATGTTCTGTTGTCTCTAGATTGTGATCGTTCTCTGGGAGCAGATCTTCTTGGGGAGCTTTTGGGGAGGCAGCCTTAGTTTTAATTCCAGTACCAGTAATCCCCAAAATGCAGCCAGGAGGTAAAGTCCAGATCCTATATTGTGTCCTTCAAAGTCTTGAATCTTTTCCTGGGGCTCAGTTAGCTTTAGTCTCTAGCTCTCTCTGAATCCAAAACCTCCAGCCAGCACAGAGGTAGATGTGGGAATGAATCAGACTCTGCCTCCAAGAGTGTGGGATTGTGGGTTTCCCAGAATTCAATCCTAGATGTAAATCTCCTGGAAGTCCATGAGCAGGCTTTTCCTTTAGACTTGTGAATCTGTTGGACTTGTGAATCCACTGAATCCTATCTCTGAATCTCCTTGAGCTTAACTGAAGTTCTCCCTTTGACTCACTCCAGACTGTCTGAGAGTGGGCTTTTATATCCTCCCAGAGAATAGGCTTGTGGGTACTCCCTGGGCTTATGGGAGCTCCTTAAAGCATCAATGAGTGAGTATATAATGTCTGATTCAAACTATTTAGTAGGTGTGGTAAAAAGAATTGCCACAGCCCAAATAAAATTTGTAGCTTATAACATATTTCAGCTCTTTAAGGAACTTCACAAGAGCAAGTGAGAAAACATCCAGGTAAATATTATATTTTACATACTCCCTCTCATATAAGACTTCCAGGTCCTATTTTTTATGGAAACTTAAAAGGCAAATCACCTTCTAACCATATTAATCAACACTCCTTTATTTCAGGCAGCCAAGAATCTCATTCTAAATATAAGTAGGCTGCTTGAGATTTACATCTGCAGTTTGGGATAACAAAAGAGGAAGCTAGTAGCAAATAAAAGCCTGTACACCTTGCCTTCCTTTCCACACTCCTATGCTCCCTCCAGAGAAGAACCCTTGTGATTTTAGACCAGTGAAATTTCATAAATGGATATGACCCATTATAAAATTTTTGGTTGTCTGTCTTTTATCCATGTTGTAAGTGGACACCTTTTCAGGATTCAGTTTTGCAATACCAGCAGCAAAAGAGACAGCCCAAGTGGCCACTGAATTCCTTATACAGGCTTTTGCAATTATGAGTGTGCCACAAGCAATAAAAACCGATAACGGAAACATTTCATACACATTTCAGATTTTATACACCAATGGCATGCCCTTTAATCCTCAAGGACAGGCAATAGTAGAAGAAATAGACATCAAGATGCTCCTCCAAAATCAGAAGAAAGGGGGAGCTACAGGTAACCCTAGAGAACTTATAAATTTGACTTTTTATAGTATTGATTTCTTGATTTTTGATGAAGATGCACTGGCTCTGGCAGACAGGTTTCATAACCTGGCAGAAGGGCAGTGTCCAGTGTGAGCAGCTCCAATTGTCTTTAGATAATCACCAGGTGAGGTGGAGAGATCCAGAAAGTGGTGAATGGAAGAGACCAGACAGACTAACTGTTTGGGGCAGAGGGTTTGCTTGTATCTCTACAGATGGAGAAGGAACCAGATGGATGCCAATAAACCGTATCTGCCTTGTCCATCAGAGAAGGATGGAAAAAGAGAAGAACCTCAAAACGAAGGAGAAGACCCTTTAGCCCAGAGGGAACCTGCTAACAATGTCTAGTCCGGATCTTCTCATCTCCCTTCAACCTTCCTGAGAAGTCAAGGGGGCATGACAACCTGTGTTCTACTTGAAGCTGTGGTGATATAATTGTACTAAGGTATTTAAGGCTGAGAGAACTTGAAATAAACACACTCCATATTTGACCATCTACCTTGGTTCCTGCCGCATCACTCCTCTTCTAAGACCAAGGACTTGGGTTGGTACTGAGATCCTCCAGAGAGCTAGTCCAGATGGTACAATTAGAAATTATCATATACAATTATTTCTTAGCAGAGCTAATAATTTAAAGGAAATATACAAAAATAAAAAAAATACCCAAGGTAACAAAACAAAAAAATAGATGTCAAACAACTCAACTTCAGAGGAAAAATTATCAAATCATAAATGAACTGCAAAAGGAAAATCACAACCTCTGTTCCATATGATACTATTTATAAATGAATGCTATAAAATGTTAAAAGAAAAATTGTTACATAGGGATGATACTAGGCCGTGTAGTTTTTTTTTTTTTTTTTTGGTTGTTTGTTTGTTTGTTTGTTTTTGTTTTTGGTACAAGTAATTCCTCATAAATTCTTTCTACCAATGTAGATTGGCACTTTTTCTGAGAGATTTAAATGGGAGTACAAAGAGATTAAGTAACTTGTCTGGAATCGTACCACTGGTATGTGTCAAAGCAATATTTTACCCAAGTATTTCTGGCTAAGAAACTGGTTCTCTAACCATTGTGTTATACCAAAAAAAATTATTCTCAGAAACTGAGAAAGAAGGGACTCTACCAAATTCCTTTTATGTGATAAGTTTAGGGCTATATGAATTTAATTACAAAAAGAGATACCTTATGTAAATAGACAAAATAATAACAATTTGTTAGAGGAAGAAAATTCTAAGCTCTCAAGGGAGATTAAAAAAAGGTAGAAATGAAAACATATCATTAATATATCTCAGACTTTATTATGAAATAGTAAATAGATAACTATTTAGTCCTAGATATAGAAACAGAAAGCATATCTGTGGAAGAGTTTAAATTCATGGAAGGATAGGATTACTTCCCTTATCCCAATCAATCACTGACTGTGATGAAATTTAAAATGTATAAACCAGATGGTTTATAGCTGTGATCTCTTTATAAGGTATGATTCTTTTGGAGTGGGTCAGAGAAAAAGCAACTTGATTGGTTGAAAGTATTAGGAATGTCTCTTGGGTCTTCAAATAACATATATCAGTCCATCTGTGAATTTAGTCCAGAAGAGTCTATTCCAGATGTGGAAGATTCCAATTCTGAAGTTGAAAATTCCAGTTTGAACCAAGCCCCTGAGAGGGAATTTTTTTCAGTTGGAGGAAGACTAAGTTTCTTCCTGTCTCTCTCCTTCTTCCCACTCCTACTGACTATGTCCCTGGAGAGATTGTCACAATATGAAACAACCCATCCAATCTAGATGAAAGAGATATACACACCAAGGACAAACACTTACAAACACAAAAGGATGTGGGAGATATTAATCCAAAATATAATTCAGGGAGTGTGATTTCCCTAACTCCTCAAGGTGAAAAGAATTAAGGGACCAATCCTCAAATTCAAGCTGAGCAGTAGTTAATGAGGACTCCATGTTAAGAGAAAAGGACTTCTAATGCCAAAACTTGTGAAGGATCACTTTGCTAATGTGTTCATTATGCATATATATATATATATATACTTCTTTATCTTTGTAGCTAAGGACACTTCCCAAGATCTTGTGTATATAGAGGAATAGTATTTCTGGTGAGTGTGTATGTGTGTGTGTGTGTGTGTGAACACCTACATTAAGGAGAAGGGAAGGGATTTGGAGAAGGAAAGAGAATGTTTTGTACCAACTATTCTTACTACACCAATTTGATAAAAACCCTTTTCTAAAATCTAATTAAGCTTTCCTAGTTGTGTGGGGAGCACACCAGGAGGGTACTTGTGAGCAACAATCTTAGGAAATGCACCATTCTTCAGGCACTTAAAATGCATTGATTTGGTCCATAAATCATGAAGTGAAAGTCTAGGGGAGTAGGGAATGGCTGTAAGATAAGAAGATTGAGGAAATAGAGTAGTAAAACAGAGGAAAAGTAGGAGAAAGTGATTTTAATCTATTTAAGGACAGCGAGGTAGTACAGTGTGCTGAACTTTAAGTTAAGAAGACTTGATTTCAAATCCTTCCTTAACACTTACTTGTTGTGCATCCTGGACAAGTCATTTAAGTTCTGTCAGCTTCAGGTTCTTCATTTGTAAAATGGGCATTAATAATTACGCTTTACAAGGTTGTTGTGAAGATCAAATGAAAATTTATATATATGTATGTATACATATATATATACACATATATATCTATATGTATGTATATATATGTGTATATATATAAATACACACACACACACACACACACACACACACAAATACATACATACCCACAAACAAACACTGCCTTGCAAACTTTAGAGTCCTATATAAATGCTAGCTAGTATTTTCATGTAACATATCTTCTAAATCCATCTGTCTTAAACCTGGACTATAGAAGCTGATATTTAGTAGCAACACTCTCTGGAACTTGAAGTTTGCTGAGTCTAAAGAGTCTTACTTAAAATGATGAAATATTAGCACAGGGAATATTTAAGGGAGCCTGGGAAGTTAAGTGGAGGGTATAGAGTCTGACGCAGGTGATACTAAAAAAGAAAGAAATGGCAGCATACTAGAATTCTCTGTTGCCCTCCCTGGCCCTCTCTGTCCCCCATTTCCAGACTCAACTCTTTTACTTCCTCCTTTTCATTTTCTCTCAAACTTTCCACATGCAAAATAATCTCCCCCATAGTTTCTCATTCCTTCTGGTGATAGTGTGGAAGAAGGGAAGATGTTCCAGGGAGAGATGAACATCTCTGACCAAAGGGAATATTGTGTTCATATCAGAAAAAGTTGCCATAAATGATAAGTGTTTTGAACACATACAAAATTTCATGTTTAAAGTTTGAGAGGGAGAAATACTGCCAGCATCAATATTTTCTCTTAGAATGTTTTCATATCATGTGCAGTATAGTTAGAGAAATGGTGGCCTAAAACTTGATCTTGGTATTATGGTTACATTCAGGTGTTTAAACTAATTAATTACATTTTGCACCATTGCTCCCCAGGTCATTAAATACTTGTTCTTACTGAATTCTCATCTTCAGCAATTCCAAACCAAAACATTATTGTTTGATTTAGGAAAATGCTAAGAAATCTCATCTCAGGTAAAAGCAAGTAAAAGTCACCTAATCTTCCTCTCTCTCTCCCTTTCTGTCTTTCAATGTTCTCACAGTAAAAAGTACTGCAATGAAGGGAAAACATTTACATATATAGAGGGGTTACCAGGACAAGATCTGAGCAACTAATTAGGGTTAAAAGATGGGTCCATTGTGTAGAACTTTGATTACATGTTCTTGATAGTTTGATATTCCCATTGATTAAATCAATCAATTCAAGTATTTAGTAAGTGCTTACTATTTGCAAATCATTGTACATCTTTGAATTGGGGATGCAAAGACAAAATTGAAAACAAAAAAGGTTAGACTACAATGTTACATCCTAATGGGAGAGACATATAGACATATAACTATACTGTGTAGAAAATGTCTTAATTGACTGGACATTTATTTTCTTTTCCTTCCTTCTCTCTGACAAAGGAAAAAAAAGAAAACAATACTTTTGAAACTATTATTCATAGTTAATTAAGACAAAATTTTTATGTCTTATTCTGTATATTTAATTCATCACCTCTTTTTCAGGAAGTTTATGTTATTTTTCATTATCAGTGCTCTGGAATCATGGTTGATTATTGAGTCAATCTCAGTTTTTCAGTCCTTCAAACTTGTTCATTTTTATGTATATAAGCTTTATAGTACATAAAGCTTTTCTGGTTCTGCTTATTTCACTTTGCATTAATTCATACAAGTTATTCAATTATATTCATATTATATAATTTGTTCATCAATTTATTCTCCAATTAATGTGTTTCCTCTTAGTTTCCAGTACTTTGACAAAAAGCTTCTATTAATATTTTTGTACATATGGGGATTTCTCTTTCTTTGATGTCTTTCTGTTATGGATCCAGGTATTGATGTTACTGTATCAAAGACTGAAAAATTTTGTATCTTTTTGGTCATAATTCTATATTCCAGAATGACTCTACTAGCAATATTAATTAGTATTCTTATTTTTCCTGAACCTCCCCCCCTAAATTTGATGTTTTTCTTTTTTGTGGTCAGTTTTGTCAATATCAATGGATGGAATCTCAGAAATTTTTAAATTTGTAGTTCTTTAAGTATTAGAGATTTGAAACATTTATTTACATGGCTGCAGATAGCTTGGATTTTTTCATTTAAGAACTATGAATTCAAATGCTTTGTCTATTTATTAATTAGGGAATGGATTATAGTCTTACAAATTTGAATCTCTTCCTTGTATATTTTGCAAATCACATCTTTATCAGAGAAATTTGCTACAAAGATTCCCTCCTTTTGCCTCAAATTAACTATTTCCCTTATAATTTTATATTCATTAGATTTTTTTATGTAGAAGCTTTTAAATTTTATATAATGTGACATGTAAAAGTTTAAGAGATATAGTTTTGAGTAATTCATCATTTTATTAATCTTGCTAGCTCAGAATTAATTAAAGGGGTTAGTAGCACTCTTGAATGCCAGAGACCCCTCATGTAATCCACTCATTGCTTATATGCCTTTGAAAAAGTGGATGCTCCTGAAAGTGGCAATTAGCTCTGATTGGGTAACAACTAATGAGAAGAATGAACATTATAGTGAGAGATTAACTTAATCTGATGAGAAATTGGAGGATATAATTGTCACTCTCACTCTTAGACCACACACAGCTTCAGGAAATCTAGGCAAAGGATCTACCCCAACTCAACCCAGAGTTGAACACAGGGGACAGAATTCCTTACATTAAATTCTTGTAAGGTTAAAAAATTTCAGTATTTTATTTTTCCCCAATTGCGTGAAAAAACCCAATTAAAATTATATATATACATATATATGATAATACATATATATAATATATATATTAAAAAAAATTCTCTTTTTCTCCCATCCACCCCTTTTGTTGAAAATGCAGCAATTCAACATAAGTTAAACATATGTTGTCATGCAAAACATTTCCATAACAATTATGTTGTGAGATAAAACAGATTAAAAAAAACCCACCAAAAAAAATAAAGTAAATAAAAAAAGTATGCTTCAAATTGCATTCTGATAACATCAGTTGCTTCTCTGGGTATGAATAGCATTTTTCATAGTAAGTCGTTTAGAGCTGTCATGTTTCATTGTATTTCTGAGAATGTTTATGTTATTCATAGCTAATCGTCTTACAATATTTGTTTCTTTGCACACAGTACATTTCATTTTTATCAGCTCATAAAAGTCTTTCCAAGTTTTTCTGAGAGCATCCTTCTCATCACTTCTTCTAGCACAATAGTATTCTATCATATGGAATTTGTATGCAACAACTTATTCAGCCATTCCCCAATGTGCAACCTTTTAATTTCTAATTCTTTGTCCCTAGGATAGAGCTGCTATAAACATATTTTTGTACATATAAATTCTTTCCCTTTTTGTTTTATTTATCTATTTTGGAACATAGACCCAACAGTGGTATTGCTAGGTCAAAAAGTATACATAATTATATAGCTCATTGGGCATAGTTCCAAATTGCTTTTCAGAATGATTGAATCAATATACAACTCCATTAACAGTGCATTAATGTCTCATTTTTCCCACATTCCCTCCAAGATTTTTTTTTCTTTTCTGTGCTATTAGTCAATATAATAGTTTTATGGTAATATTTTAGACTTGTTTTAATTTGCACTTCTCTATTGACAATGGTTTAGAGCATTTTTTCATATGGCTACAGATAGTAATAATTGTTTCTCCTATTTTTTTAAACATTAAAAAATTGAGGAATGGCTTTTATTTTTATAAATTGACTCAATTCTCTATATGTTTACAAATGAGGCCTTTATCAAAGAAAATTGCTTCAATTTTTTTTCACAATTACTCTTGTTAACTATATTTTCCTTATTTATTCTATTCTCTCTCTCTTCTTTTACCCTGTTCCTCCTCAAAACTGTTTTGCTTCTGACCATCCCTCCCCCAATCTAACCTTCCTTGTATTATCTCCTTCCCTTATTCTCTTTTCCTCCACTGTCCTGTAAGGTAAAGTATGTATGTTATTTATTTATACATAAAAATATGTATGTATAAATAAATAACATACATATTATATGTATATAGGATAAAAATTGTATGTTATTCCCCCTTTGAGCCAATTCAGATGAGAGTAATGTTCACTCATTCCTATTTATTTCCCCTTTCTTCCCCTACACTATAAAAACTTCTTAGCTCCTCAAAGTATTATAATTCACCCCATTCCACCTTTCCTTTTCCCTTTCTCTTGGTTTATTTCTTTCTCTCCCCTTATTTATTTATCTTTAAGACATCATCCCCTCATATTCAACTAACAGCCATGCCTTCTGTTGATTGTGGGGGAATTCTAGGTGAGGAATAAGACCCTCCAGCTCAGTAAGAGAATCTGCTGATGTGTCTGGTTTGGCTCCTCATCACCCCTGTGGGAGTTTCGATCTTCTGGAGAAATCAGGGGCCATGACAACCTGTGTTATAATTAAAGCAGAGTTATACTAAAGTGGCAAGGAGACATCGGCACACAATAGCAAGTTGTTTATGTAGTCCCACATATGCATTATATAGTTAGTGCATGTGCACTGTGCTATAATTAGGCTGAGAGAATTTTGAATAAACAAATTCCTGTTCTGTCCATCTTCAATATTTTTCTCCTTCATTCTTTACTCATGATCTTGATTTAGGATAGTCCCGAAATCCTCTAGTAAGCACGTCTGGACACTATCTATATATACTCTAACTAACTAATAATGAGAATTATGAGAACTCTTCTGAGTTACAACTATCATTTTCCTATGTGGAAATACAAACAGTCCAACATCATTAAGGTCTTTATAATTACCCTTTTCTGTTTGCCTTTTTATGCCTCTCCAGAGTTTTGTATTTGAAAGTCAAATTTTCTATTCAGTCAAATTTTCTGGTCTTTTCATCAAAAATGCTTGCAAATCCTCCATTTCATTGAATATCCATTATTTCCTCTGAAGGATTGTTTTCTGTTTTGCTGGGTAGATGATTCTGGATTGTATCTTCTCTGCCCTCCAGGATATCATATTCCAAGTCTTTTAATTCTTTAATGTAGAAACTACTAAATTTTGTATTATCCTGACAGTGACTCCAAAGTACTTGAATTATTTCTTTCTGGCTGCTTGAAATATTTTCTCCTTGACTTGGGAGCTCTGGAATTTGGCCACTAGTGTTACTTATTGCTAGAGGTTTTGAATTTGGGTCCTCTTTCAGGAAGTAATCAGTGTATTCTTTCAATTTCTATTTTATCCTCTGTATCCATAATATCAAAGGAGTTTTCCTTAACAATTTTTTGAAATATAATGGGTAAACTCTTTTTTAAAAAATATGGCTCTTAGTCCAATCATTTAAAAATTATCTCTCCAGAATCTATTTTCCAGATAAGTTGTTTTTATAAAGAGATATTTCATATTGTCTTCTTCCCCTCCCATTATTCTGGTTTTGTTCTATTGTTTCTTGATTTTTCACAAAGTCATCAGCTTTCATTTGCTTGATTTTAATTTTTAAGGAATTATTTTCTTTAATTAGCTTTTAATTTACCTTTTATTTACTTTTATTTAATTACCTTTTCCATTTGGTTAATTCTACTTTTTTAAAAATTAATTTATAATTATAATTTTTTTTGACAGTACATATGCATGGGAATTTTTTTTTAACAACATTATCTCTTGTATTCACTTCTTTTCCAAATTTTCCCATCCCTCCCTCTACTCCCTCCCCTAAACGGCAGGCAATCCCATACATGTTAAATGTGTTATAGTATATCCTAGATACAATATATGTTTGTAAAACCAAATTTCTTGTTGCACAATATGAATTGGATTCCGAAGGTAAAAGTAACCTGGGTAGAAAGACAATAGTGCAAACAGTTTTACACTCAATTCCTAGTGTTCCTTCTCTCAGTGTAGCTGTTTCTGTCCATCATTGGACTGGAACTGAATTAGATTTTCTCTATGTTGAAGATATCCATTTCAATCAGAATACATCTTCATACAGTATTGTTGTTGAAGTGTATAATGATCTCCTGGTTCTACTCATTTCACTCAGCATCAGTTCATGTAAGTCTCTCCAAGTCTCTCTGTATTCATCCTGCTGGTCATTTCTTACAGAGCAATACTATTCCATAACATTCATATACCATAATTTACCCAACCATTCTCCAAATTGTTGGGCATACATTCATTTTCCAGTTTCTAGCCACTACAAAAGGGCTGCCCACAAATGTTAATTCTACTTTTAAAGAAATTTTTTTCTTCTGTAGATTTTTGTTCCATTTGGCCAATTCTGCTTTTTAAGACAATTTTTTTCCTCATTGGCTTTTTGTAGTTTCTCATTTGGCCTAGTCTATTTTTAAAGTGTTATTTTCATCAGTTTTTTTTTTTTTGTCTCTTTTGCCAAGCTGTTGACTTGTTTATTTAGTGTTATTTAGATTTTTCATGGTTTTCTTGCATCACTTTCATTTTTCTTCCCATTATTTATTCTAACTTTCTTACTTGATTTTCAAAAGCCTTTTTGAACTCTTCCATTGTCTGGACCAATTTGTATTTTTCTTGGAAGCTTTGGATGCAGGAGCTTTTACTTTATTGTCTTTTTCTGAATGTATGTTTTGATCTTCCTTGTAACCATAGTAATGCTCTATGGTCAGAATATTTTTCATTTTTCCAACTCTTTGTTAAAGTAGGACTCTGCTTCAGGGTAGAGGGTGCATTATTCACTCCAAACTTCAGAGGTTTTATACAGCTGTTTTCAGTGATAAGTCTCAAGACCAAGTCTCAAGATCAAGTTTTCATTTCCTCCAAAGTCATATTTCTTACTCTCCTGATTAGCTCTTATATGTGAGAGACCACAAGCATTCTTTTCTAAAACTCTGAGGAGGATTGCCTCTTTACTTTAGCTGCAAGCTCCGGTGTACTAGCACTCCTTCTTGTCTTGGTATTCTTCACTTGGGATGGAAACACCTATCCAAGTGTGGGTTAGGCAAAGCAAGTCCTTCCTTAGTATTAGTAAAGAGATTATTGTAATTTCTTTCAGATCAGTTGTTTGACTCCTTTATCATTTGTGACCTAAGAATTCCAGAAGCTGCTACTGCTGCTACTGATTCAGTGGCTTCCAAGACCTACTCCTGTATTTGGTGGAGCTTTGCTGGAGCAGACTGGAACTGTTTTCAACTCTAACCTAGGGACAACAAACACTTCCTGCTGACCTTCTAAGTTGTCTTTGCTGTCTGTGGACTGGGAAATCTGGATACAACCACTGCTGCCACTTCAGTGGACATGAGGCCTGTTCTTGATTTGTTGAGGTCAGAGTTGTGCTGTCATGGACTGTGCTCCACTCTCATCCTGGTGAGATTTGGCCTTTCCAAATAATCTTTCAAGTTGTCCTGAAAATTATTATTATTCTAGCATATAACCTAATGCTGAGTGCATGACAATGAACTGTTTTGTTTCGAATTTTTAAAAAATTTCCTTTTTCTTTTTTCTATTCTGCTTTTTTTCCTATTTTGTATTGAGTGTAATAAATAAATTAAAAAGAGAAAAACATATCTACATCATGTATTAATTTGTAGTTTATTCTTAAATATAGTATGAGGTATTGTCTAAAGCTAGATTCTGATACACTGTTTTCTTTTTTCTCAATGGTTTTTGTTAAATAGTGTGTCTTTACCCAAGTAGCTTGTGTCTGGATTTGTTGAACAATGGGCTATCTATGTTCTTTTGCTGCTGTATATTGTGTACCTAACATGTTCCACTGACAAATATCTCTATTTTAAAATAAATATTTATTAATATTTTTATCTTTATATTGTCACTGTTTCCTCAGTATTCTTTCCCCTCTTCCTACCTGCCTGAGAGCAATCATATGTAACAAACATTTTTAAAAACATTCTTAATAGTATTTTATTTTCCTCTCTATTACAATGTTCTCTTGGGTTCGGTTTATTTCACTGTTCACTATTTCATGAAAGTTTTTCCATGTTTTTCTAAAACTAACTTGCTCATCATTTCTTATAGCACAGTGGTATTCTATCACAATCATATACTACAACTTATTTGGACCTTCTTTAATTAATGGACTTTATTCTTTACTACTAAAGAGAGTCACTATATATATTTTACAACATATAGTTTCTTTTACTTTTCCATTGATCACCTTGGGAAATAGTACAAATACTACCACTGATCAGTAAAAGGGTAACCAGAGTTTTATAATCCTTTTGGCATAATTTTTGATTGTTCTCCAAAATGGCTGAAATAATTCACAATTCCGTCAATAGTGTATTAATGTCCCACTTTTGCCACATCCCCTCCAACATGTATAATTATACCCACCTATCATTTTAGCAAATTGGAGTAAGATGTTATATCAAGATTGTTTTAATTTGCATTTTTCTAATAAAATAATTATACATACATACATATATATGTATATATATATATATATATAAATGTTGATTTCTTCATCAAAAACTGCATGTTCATATACTTTAATTATGAAACTTCATATTTTTAATAAATTTGATTCAGTTCTTTATATGTTAGAAAATGAGGGCTTTATCAGAAAAAACTTGCTTCAATTATTTTTCACAGTTACTATAGCTAAGTGTATTTCCTTCCATCCTATTGCTATTCCTGTTTATTCTATTTTCTCTCTCCTTTTACCCTGTCCCTCCTCAAAAGGATTTTGCTTTTGACTACCCCTTCCCCCCCAATCCATTCTCCCTTTTATCAACCCCCATACTCTATTATCCCTTTCTCCTCCTACTTTTTTATAGATTTCTATGCCCAATTGAATGAGTATATTATTCCCTCTTTGAACTAATTCTGATGAGAATAAAGTTCATTCATTCCTCCTTATCTCATCCCTTCCCCTTCCACTGGAAAAGCTTTTTCTTGCCTCTTTTATATGAAATAATTTAGCCAATTCTACATTTCCTTTTCCCTTTTCCCCATTACATTCCTGTCTCACCACTTAATTTTATTTTTAATCTATCATTCCTTAACATTCAATTTACTTCTCTGCCTCTCTCTCCTTCTCTCTGAATCTGTCTCTCTTTCCATATATATATTATTTGTGTGTCTATGCTTTTTCTAATTGCTCTATGATCCTCCCATGTAGAAATTCAAATAGTTTAAGCTTATTAAGTTCTTTATGATTTTCCTTTCTTTACTTTTTGTTTTTTTGAGGCTGGGGTTAAGTGACTTGCTCAGGGTCACACAGCTAGGAAGTGTTAAGTGTCTGAGACCAGATTTGAACGCTGGTCCTCCTGAATTCAAGGCTGGTGTTCTATCCACTGTGCCACCTAGCTGCCCCTTTTCTTTACTTTTTATGCTTCTTTTTAGTCTTGTATTTGAAAATCAAATTTTCTATTCATCTTGGGTCTTTTCATCAGGAATGCTTAAAAGTCATGTATTTCATGGAATGTCACTTTTTTTCCTCCCTGAAGAATTCTATCCAGTTTTGCTACATAGGTGATTCTGGATTGTAATCCTAGCTTCTTTTCTCCCAGAATCACATTGCAAGCCCTCTAATATTTTTATGTAGAAGCTACTAAATCTTGTGTTATCCTGACTATGGTTCCAAAATACTGAATTGTTTCTTTCTGGCTGTTTATAATTTTTTTTCTTAACCTAGGAGTTCTAGAATTTGGCTATAATATTCCTACGAGTCTTCATTTTGGGCTCTCTTTCAGAAGGTAGATTCTTATTAATTTCTATTTTATCCTCTAGTTCTAGAATATCAAGACAGTTTTCATTGATCATTTCTTAAAAAGATGGTGTCTGGGCTCTTTTGTTGATTATGGTTCTCAGTTATTTCAATAAATTCAACCAATCTTAAATTATCTCTCCTGGATCAATTTTCAGGTCAATTGTTTTTACAAAGAGATATTTCACATTATTCTAACTTTTTTTTAATTCTTTTTGTATTGTTTTATTGTTTCTTAATGTCTTACAAGTCATTACCTTCCATTTACTTAATTCAAATTATTAAGGAATTATTTTCTTCAGTGACCTTTTGTTCCTCCTTTTCCATTTGGCCAATTCTAATTTTTAAAGTTTTTTTTTTTTTTTCCTTCCGCAAATTTTTGTGTCTCTTTTTCCTATTTCGCCAATTATGATTTTTAATTCAGAGAACTGACACAAATTTATAAGAATTCAAGCCATTCTCCAATTGATAAATTGTAATGTTCTTCTCCAAAATATAATTTTCTCTGGCAGCAGGTTTCTTGGGGGACTTCTGGGAGCAGCCTTAGTTTCAGCTCAAAGTAATAATCACCTCAAATGCAGCCAGGGATTAAAGTCCAAATCCTTTATTGTCTCCTTCAAAGTTTTGTCTCCTTCCTTGGGCCCAGTTTGCTTTCTTAGAGGCCTATCTCTCTCCTTGGTTCTGAGAGCTCTTGCCACTAGTCCTTTGCCTATGCCAGCTTCAGTCTCCAGCTCTCTCTGAATGTCTCTGAATCCAAAGGTTTGTACTTCAGCCTCCAGCCAGCACAAAGGTGGAAAATGTAATGAATCTGTCTCCGCCTCCGAGAGTGGGCTTCTCATCTAGTGAGATTGTCCTTTTTGTAGGCTTGTGAGATCCTCCTTATATATGCTCTCTTAAAGGTGTGAATCTTGTAGAACTCTAATAAGTACTAAATACATACATTAGTGAACTAGAGAACTGTTAAGAACTATGCTAAATTAAGTAATTGTCTCTATCAATTCCAGTGACTTAGCACTTGTAAAAATCCTAACAATATGAAAAATTTTCAGATGAAGAAATTAAAACTATATTCATATGGAAAGGTTCTCTAAATCACTATTAATGAGAGAAATGCAAATTAAGACAACTTTGAGATACTACTACACACCTCTCTGATTGACTAAGATGACAGAAGATAATGACTAATGTTGGATGGACTGTGGGAAAACTGGGACATTAATACATTATTGGTGGAACTGTGAACCGATCCAACCATTCTGCAGAGCAGATAAACCCAAAGGGTTATCAAACTGTGCATACCCTTTGGTCCAGCCATATTTCTACTGGGCTTATATCCCAAAGAGATCTTAAAGGAGGGAAAGGGACCCACATGTGCAAAAATGTTTTGTGGTAGCCCTTTTTGTAGTGGCAAGAAACAGGAAACTGAGCAAATGCCTATTGGAGAATGGCTAAATAAGTTATGGTATATGAATGCTATGGAATATTATTGTTCTGTAAGAAATGATCAGTTGGATAATTTCAGATAGGCCTGAAGAGACTTATATGAACTGATGCTAAGTGAAATGAGCAGAACTAGGAGACATAGTACATGAAAACAAGATTATATGATGGTCAATTCTGGTGGACATGGCTTTCTTCAGAAATGAGATGATTCAGACCAGTTCCAATGATCTTGTGATGAGGAGAGCCATCTATACCCAGAGAGAGGACTGTCAGAACTGAGTGTGGATCACAACATGACATTTTCACAGTTTTTGTTATTGTTTTCTTGCACTGTATTTTCTTTTTTTAAATTAATTTTATAATTATAATTTTTTGACAATATATATGCATGAGTAATTTTTTTTATAACATTATCCCTTGTATTCATTTTTCCAAATTTTCCCCTCCCTCCCTCTACTCCCTCCCCTAGATGACAGGTAATCCCATACATTTTACATGTGTTACAGTATAACCTAGATACAATATATGTGTGTAAATCCTGTTTTCTTGTTGCACGTTAAGTATTGGATTCCAAAGGTATAAGTAGATAGACAGTAGTGCTAATAGTTTACATTCAATTCCCAGTGTTCCTTCTCTGGGTATAGTTGTTTCTGTCCATCATTGATCAACTGGAAATTAGTTGGATCTTCTTTATGTTGAATATATCCACTTCCATACAGTATTGTTGTTGAAGTGTATAGTGATCTTCTAGTTCTGCTCATTTCACTCAGCATCAGTTCATGTAAGTCTCTCCAAACCTTTTTGAATTTATCCTGCTGGTCATTTCTTACAGAGCAATAATATTCCATAACCTTCATATACCATAATTTACCCAACCATTCTCCAATTGATGGACATCCATTCATTTTCCAGTTTCTAGCCACTATGAATAGAGCTGCCACCACATTTTGGCACATACAGGTCCCTTTCCCCTCTTTAGTATTTCTTTGGGATATAAGCCCAGCAGTAGCACTGCTGGATCAAAGGGTATGCACAGTTTGATAACTTTTTGGGCATAGTTCCGATTGCTCTCCAGAATGGCCAGATTCTTTCACAACTCCACCAACAATGTATTAGTGTCCCAGTTTTCCCACATCCCCTCCAACATTCATCATTATTTGTTCCTGTCATCTTAGCCAATCTGACAGGTGTGTAGTGGTATCTCAGAGTTGTCTTAATTTTGCACTTTATTTTCTTTCTCATTTTTTCCCTTTTGATCTGTTTTTTTTTTTCTTGTGCAGCAAGATAATTATATAAACATGTATGCATATATTGCATTTAACATATATTTTTTACCATGTTTAACATACATTGGATTGCTTGTCATCTAGGGGAGGAGGTGGAGGAAAGAAGGGGAAATTGAAGCACAAGTTTTTGCAAGGATTAATGTTGAAAAATTATACATGCATATGTTTTGAAAACAAAAAGCTTTAATTAAAAAAAATGTACCTTTGATTACTTGATATTGACTTTTGCTATATCCCAGAAGTTATGGTGTGTTTCTCATTGTTGTCATTCTCTTGGATTGTTTTTTGACTAGGTTTATATGTTCCTGAGAGGGGAAGGTTGAAGTCCCCCCACTGGTTTTGCTATCTATTTGCATCTATAATTCATTTAGCTTTTCCATTAAAATTTAGATGCGATAAATCAGTATTGACATTATTTCATCATCTCCAGGAAGTCTTATCATAATTCAGTTTCCCTGTTTATCTCTTTTAATTAAATCTATTTTAGTTTTAACTTTGAGATCATGATGGTTATCCTTTTTTAAAATTAGCCCTTTATTTTTATTCTATGTGTATCTCTTAACTTTTAAAAATGTTTTATATTGTACATATCTTATTTTCCAATAACATATTACTGGATTCCTTTTTGTTATCCATTTCCATTTTATGAGTGAATTCATCCCATTCACCTTCAAAGTTATAATTATTATTTGTGCATGTCTTTCCACTTATCTTTCCTCACTGTTTATTTTTTTCTCCCTCTCTTTTCCCCTTATCTCTGCTCAAATATTTAATTTCCTTCTAACAGCTTCCTTCTCAATCTGTGCTCTTTCTAAGAATTCCTATCTAATTCTCTCCTACCCTCCTATGTTTTGATCTAATAGTCTTCTAAAAGTCTCTCCCTATTATCTAATCCCCTCACTCATTTTTTTGTAAGTTAAGATTTTTATGCATATGTATGCATATCTATATTTATGTTCTATATCTATATCTATATATATTATTCCATTTGAATTCAGTTTTGATGAGATTAAGATCCTGGCCACTACTAATCCTTCACTTCCTTCTGTCTCTATTGTAACAGCTATTCCATTACAATTTCATTTGTATGAAATAATTGCTCCATTTTACCTCTCCCTACTCAATTTTAACTTTTAGGATTATCTCATCATATTCAACTCAACCTCAAGCCTTCTGTCTATACAAGTAATGATAACATTTTTAAAAAATTTTAGCTTTTTATTGACAGAACATATGCCTGGGTAATTTTTTACATTATCCCTTGCACTCACTTCTGTTCCGGCTTTTCCCTTCCTTCCCTTCACCCCCTCCCCTAGATGGCAAGCAGAATTATACATGTTAAATATGTTATAGTATAAATGATAACATTTTTAAGAGTTACAGGTAACATTTTTTCCACATAAGAAGTAAATAGTTTGACCTTATTTTTTTTATAATTGTTATTTAATGTTTATCTTTATGTTTCTCCTAATTCTTATGCATTAAATTTTCTATTCAGTCCTGATCTTTTCTTCACAATTACCTGAAAGTTCTTTAATTCATTAAATATCTTTTTTATCCAGGCAGGATTTCACTCAACTTTGCTGAGTAAGCAATTCTTTATTGCAAACCCTGCTTCTTTATTCTTTGATATAGAATAATCATTTTTTAAATGTAGAAGTTGCTAAATCTTGTATTATCCTAATTGTAGCACCACAGTATTTAAATTGTTTCTTTCTAGTTGCTTATAGTATTTTCTCCTTGATCTGGGAACTTTAAGCTTTAGTAGCTATAATATTAGTTAGTTTTCATCTTGGCATATTTTTAAAATGGTGCTTGGTGGATCTTTTCAATTTCAATTTTATCTTATAGTTCTAAAACTTAAAAGAAAATTTTCTTAATTTAAAAAAAATTAATTAAAAAACCATAACTTTTAAGTAGTTCAATAATTCTTATGTTGTCTTTCTTCTATTTGTTCTCCAGGTCAGTTTTTTTCCCCTAATGAGATGTTTCACTTTCTCTTCTCTCTTTTTTTTTTTTCTTTTGATTTCCTTTTATTATTTACTAGTGTATTCTGAAGTCATTAGCTTTCCATTTTCCAATTATAATTTTTTAGAGTTATTTCCTTGCATAAGTTTTTGTGTCTCTTTTTCCAATAAGTTGACTTTCTTTTCATAGTTTATTTTTTATTTTCTTGTGTTACTCCCCCCCCAATTTTTTTAATCAACTTCTTTTATTTGATTTTTAAAGTCTCCTTTGAGCTCCTCTTGGTTTTGTGACCATTTTGCATTATTCTTTGAAGTAGAAATAGCTATTTCTTTGCGTCTTCTTCTGTGTTTCAATCCAGATCTTCTCTATCATCATAGTAACTTTTGATAGTAAAGTTTTTCTTTTCTTTTTGCTTACTCATTTTTTTTTTTGAGGTGAGGTTGACATTTCTTGGCTTTTAAATTTGTATTTGAGTTAGGTTCTAGTCTTGTGTATGGAAGGTAATATCTCAGATTTAAGATTTTTCATGCTAATTGCTTTCTGAGCACTATCTAGGGACCTGACTTTAAGCAGTCATGTCCTGAGCAAGAGTCCCCAGCAAACACTCTTATTCCCTGAGGTCCCTCCTGTGGCTTCAAGTTTTAGTTCTCAAACCAGGGATTCTGCTCTCATCTAAGTGTTCACAGCCAGCCTTCCTCTGTGATCACATTTATTGGTATCCTAGTTTATCCTCATATGCAATCATAGCCTGGGACTGTATTTCATCAGCCCATCTGACCTCTGTTTTCAGTACTAGTGGAGGACCCTGAAATCTTCCTCATCAGCTGTTTGATCCCTAAACTCTCTGTGGGATAAAAGTTCCTGAAACTTATCTGCACCCAGGGCTCATTATTTGCTACTTTAGATTGAGGGGAAACCTTTTACTTTCAAGAGCCATGTGGATATTTATAACATCATTGTGTGTGGAGGGGATATAAAATGATCAATTTAAAGAACTTAAGCAGTGGGAAGTTGTTGCTTCCTGAGGTTGTTTTGGCAGGGCCAGATCAAATGATCCTGTGGGTTTTATACAGTCTGCTGGCTAGAACTTTCCCACCCTGGCTTTAGATACATCTGTCTGGAAGTATATGCATTTCAATTTGTCTAGACTACCACTTGAGGAGGGCAAATCTTTCCTAATGTTCTCCCAAGTTTCTTAGGCTAGATGTGTGCTTTACTCTGCCTTTTAATTATTTTTGCCACCCGAAGTTCACTTTGAAGTGTTATTTTACATTTTTTTTTTGTGGAGGATTTTATTAGAGACATTGCTTTATTCTACTATCTTCCTAGAATATTCTTCAATATTTGTTTTTGATTTTTTTTTATGAGTAGGTTATATTTTCCATTTCAATTGTTGTGGTTGTGTATATTGTTTTCTTGGTTCTGCTTACTTACTCTGTATCATGTAGATTTTTCACACTTCTTAGTATTCATCATATTCATAATTTCTTATAGAACAGTGTCAACTGGACCAAATCAACTTCTTACCTGGGTATGATTGGAGCCAAAAAGAGTAGGCTAGAGATAGGAGAGTCAGGAATCAAACAGAAGTTTAATTTCAAAATGAGGAAAATGTCTTGCAAACAAGAAGAGAATATAAACACATATGCCCTTCCTCCCCCCAGTGGGGAAACCTGAGATAGTGGAGGCAAATCTCAATACTCATACCAGCGGCTATGCAGTGAGCTGTAGCCCTGATAATGATAGGTAATAGCAATGATGAGACAAGTTTGATTTATAGCAGGGCTGCATGACCAGAATATGGATATAGCAGTTGCTTGTCCAAACTCAGAGAATGTGTGATGCTAGTCAAAGCAATACAATAATTATATGAAACAGTTCTTCTATTTTTCCTGTGGCTTAGATCATCCAGAGGGTGAGTGCAAAGTATTGTTGTTATGCCAAGTTCAGGTTATATTTCTTGCTGGGACATAATTTTTAAAAGAAGGTGTCTCTTAATCTTGACAATAATAATCTATTATACAACATTTCTACTTTTTATGTAGCATCAAATCATTGTGATGATTGATTTATAGTATATTATGAGATTTGATAGTCATATTGGAGCCTTTTTACTAATCTGTGTGGAGACCTAGATCTAATATATATTTAGATAGTCCCAGGGAAACTTTGGAGGGAGTTACAACAGGCATAATTCTGAGTGTCCCTATAGAAATACTGGATATGCCCAAGGCAAAGATATCATTTTATGAGAAACTCTCCAGGCTGAATCTGGTTTAAATTAAAAACTATTGGGTTACAGGTGATATATATTAGCAAGGAATTTTAGTAAACTCAAAATGTATGAGTATGTAGTATTGATGAAAGCTCTTTAAAAATATGAGGGAGAAGAAAATTTTAAATATTCATTATCCTTAATGAACAATTTCTCTATAGCTACCATTTTCAAACTTCCTGTACAACTTATAGAAATAAAAACCACACCAAAGGAACAAAACTATGTAGATATTTGAACATTATCTGAAAGTTGCATTGAGAACTCTCAGGAAGGGTAGTGCATCCTAATGGTTTTTTAAGGGCATGAAATGATTATTTTGTTATTAATTGTAAAACACTTTAGCAAGAAAGATGATGTTTAATGTGAATATTATATTTTATCTTAGATGATTAAATATTTATCAAAAATTTAAGAATGAAGTAGAAATCTTAATGATATTAAAAGAACAAGAGGAATGTCATTAAAACAATGATTGAACATTCTAGAGAATTTATGAAAAGACATGGTCAAGAATTATACAGAAATTAATGGTGTAGATGACTTGTAGTGTGCACTGGTCAGATTCTACAAAGATAAAAGTGGTGTTCTATCTCTTCCTAGCCTAAAGTCTTAACAACTAAAAATTTCTATGATCCTTTCAGCATTTGATATTTCACACATTTTTTTTGTATCTTTTATTTACTTCAATTTAGCAACACAGAAAGGATATATTGGGTTGCTGGTGGACAACTTTCCTTCAATCACCATTTTGGAAATAATAAATTTTATAACTTTTCTGAAGTCCCCTCTATTAGACAAAGTGAGAATTAGTCCCTCAATGTCTTCAAAATTGTGAAATTGTGCCACTACCAGCATGAACTTCCTCTGGCTATATTTTACCAAGTTTAGTTTTTTTTTTTTTTCATTCTTGTTTCTTCAGGGCCTTTTCTACTTCTACATAATATATTAAAGCCTAAGTGGTTAGTATATATAAAAAATAATAAAAGTGTGATAGTCTCACTTTCATAGTGACAGAAGTTTCTTACAAAAATTTTTATGGAAATTTTCAATTTTTCTCTTGGTTCTCCTCCAGTTTCATCTTAACTAGCATTGTAATAAACATTGCTTACTTGAGTCTTTTGCCATATTTTTAAAAACTTCTTTTTTCCTTGACTAATTCTCACTGTTTTATGAAGTAATGTTTCTTATAATCTTCTAGAATCCTAATCCAAAATGTTTTTGACATGAATTTATATCCTAAACTGTTCTTCTTGGCTGTTACATCATTTCTCTCAGGAAAGATTAGATGTTTTCTAGTTGAGATTATTTCTAGGCTCTTTTTATATCTTTCATTATGGAAAATGATTTATATCAATTAAACTTCCTTAGGAAATGCGAAAGTTATGTACATGTCTATTCTTTTATCTATTTCCAATTTTTTTGGGTTACCAATAGTTTGTTTAAATAACATAGGACCGAGTCACCTCAACTGTACGTCATAACTTCTATATTTTTGTTGTTTTGTAGTTTGGTATTGATTTTGGTTTTTGCTTTAACAAGTCAATGGCCAGACATAGACTTCTGCTGAAGAATTACTCCCAGTATCTAATAGTTAATTATCTGTTCATCTAAATACAATTACTTTTGATTTTTAGGATATTTTATAATTGTTATGTGTAGAACTTTCTATTTTTTTTTAAAGAATGTATTAATGATATAGAGGCATAGATTTTCTGTGTAGGATAAAAGCCTTCAGTCTCTTCTCATCTCTTACCTAAGAGATGTTTTCCATATTTTGTTGTCCCTTCTTGCATTTGTCTTTATGATAAAATAATTTAAAGTTTATGTAGATTTAATTTGGAAGGTACTACTGAATTCACTTTAGAACTTTTCTCCCTTCTTATCTTATATAATAAATGGCACACAATCAATAATGGTTTTTGTAAAGTTCTCTTCTCTAAATTATAATCATTCTCTGGGAGCAGGTTTCTTGGGGAGTTTCTAGAGGCAGCCTTAGTTTCAGTTCAGTTTCATAATTCCAAATACAGCCAGGAGTTAAAATCCAAATCCTTTATAGTCTCTTCCAAAATCTTATCTCCTTCACTTGGGGCTTGGCTAGTTTTCTGGAGGCCTTCCTCTCTCCTTGGTTCCTGAGAGCTCGTGCCTGAATGTTGTCAGCCAGCACAAATGTGGAAGTGGGAATGAATCTGACTCTGCCTCCAAGAGTGTGGGATTGTGGGTTTCTACCTTGTGAATCTCCCAGAAGTCAATCCTAGTTCTGAATCTCCTTAAGTCCTCTCCAGAAGTTCCTTCCTGACTCTGAACCTCCTCCCAGTGGGCTTGTCTTTTCATATGCTCTCTAAAGGTGTGAAGTTTAATGTGTCAACCAATGAGCGAACTCCTTTAAAGGTGTGAACTAAGTACATAAGTCCCTTGTTTGAAGTTCTGGCCCATAACATCTCCTTGTAGGATCAAATCAATCATACTGAATTAAATAATTATTGTCTCTATTCATTCCAGTTACTTAGCACCTTTTAAGAATCCTAACAGGGTAAAGGACTTGGATTGTAGCCAAGAATGAACTATCTAGCAAAATAGTTTCAGAGAAAAATATCTAATATATGTTATATAAAATATATGATATAATAATATTCTTTAGCACTTCAAGAATCTATATAGTCTCATATATATATTGAAGTACTGAAGACAATTGATTGACAAATCTTCACTGTACAATCCAGATTTATTTTCTTCTCTGCTTTTAGAAAATTACAGCTATGAGTTTTTCATTTTCTGTTCAAGGAAAAAAAATCCCTTTTATTAATGTATATAAATATACAACATATAGTCATATTTTATATAGTATATATTTGCACCTAAAAACAAGCAGTCTACTTATTGTAAATCTATAAGAAAAAGTTTTTTTTTTAAATAAGCCTGCATAATATTTTATCTAGATATCTCCTTTGCCCTCATCCCATTTTAGTTTTTTTAGGTACACATCTTGCTTTACCTTCTAAAATTCTCAAAAAACCAAGAAATGTGTCATTTGCACCCTTTGTATCTCCAACTTTTAGCACAGTATCCAGAAAACTGCAGACATTTAATACATCCTTATTATATTGAAATAAATTAATTTGTATTCATTTTATTCTTAGACTTATTTGATTACTCAAAAATGTCAATCATATAGCTCATATGGTGCATGTTATCTGCAATATACCTGAATATAGCCCAAACTGGATTAAAATAAAATAATAAAACACACACACACACACACATATATGCAATACAAGTACATAGATTAAAAATTTTAAACTGTCAAAATGCAACCTTCAGGTATTCTTATATATATCTAGTGGTCTCCATTTCTATTTGAATTTGACACTATTGGTTTACAAGATACACTAAGTTTTCCTTCTATAAAATTGTGAAAACAGAGAATTAATGAAATTCTACTTGCAGATGCTAAAAATTATTCACAATAATTACATTATAAGATATTTTAAGAATAGACATAGATATTTTGAATAAAATATTAAGTTATCAATTATTTAGAAATTTTTTTATCCTGTTCAACTTCTCCTGACCACTTTTGGGGTTTTCTTAGTAAGAATATTGGAATGGTTTGCCTCTTCCTTCTCTAGTTCATTTTACAGATTTTACAGGAAACTAAGGCAAACAAGGCTATAAAATAGTCATGGTTCATATAACTCATAAATATCTGGGGCCAGGTTCAAGCCCAGTGTTCTATCCACTACACAATTTAAATGCCCATTCAATAACTGCGAATGTTTAAAAACTTTGAGGGATGGAATGGAATCAAGAAATTTTTTTTAATCCAGATTTCTTCATTAAAGAAAGTCTTTTTAGAGTAGTGTGAAATAAGTTCCTAAGTTAGCTAAACATAATACAGTTGGTTAAAGAAAACATGAATATGTCATTAAAAATAAGTCTTAGATTTAGGCAAAAAGAGAATGTATGACTAAATTAGGACTTCTCACTAGGACATTCAAAATGAGGATTCCTTTCATTAAAGGAATTTGAAAAATAGTTGGGTATGATCACTTTCCTTACTTATTCTAATTTCTTCATTATTAGCAAATACCACTTTAAATGAATTATCATAAAAATTCATGTACTAAACATATGTCAAAAGAATAGTTATTAAAAGTTATCACTATTACTAGCATTCATCTAGAAATAGGAATGAGATACTTTCATCTTCCAAGTTTGTATCCAAATTGGGGGCAATTGTAGGGCAATTCCTCAGAATGGCATCAAATGGCAAATGTAAAGATATCTTCCCAAGTTTTTCTTTTTTTTGTAGGAAAGTTCAAGTTCTGACTTGTTTTAGGGAAATTTTTTTTGGGGGGGGTTTCAGGATAGTGAATGGAGAGGAGCAAGATGTTTTCTACTATCACTATATCTAGTTCTGTTCTTAGGATCTTTAAACACAATAATTAGTTGAAGAAAATGAAACTTAATGAATGTATTGTTCTTGATTAGTCATATTTAGAGAACAGGGGTCTTTTCTAGGATTGCAGCAGCTATGGGCTCAGATGTACACTCATATTAAATTAATAATGGGTAAAGAAGATGGAGGAAACACAAAGCGAAGGGACATTAACACTTTTGAGACATATAGTAAGAATATAGCGAGTGTGAGGAGAATGACCTTGAAATTTTTCTCAAGTGAAGAAACAAAAACGTCTATAGAGGTGTTTGAGTATGTTTTTATTTTTCTTCCAGTATTCTCCATGTGAAACATAAATTTAGCTTCCATTAAGGATGGAGGGAATAAACTCCTCATTTAAAAATGGAAAAAAAAAAAAGAATCCTAACAGGTTTTCATAGGGGCTGTTTTTAGAAATGTTTATTTTAAATACTGAAATTGGAGATGACCAAATGTACTATGAAATAATGTTTATTGTTGCTTTTAAATACAATAAAACCAACTCCATGAAGTTCATATTCTTCTCTCTGGGTGACTTGTGAGTCATTCTTCCATTTATCCACCACTTTCTTTTCTTTTCTGTGTTACTTTCTTCAAGAATCTCAAGATTGATTCAGTTCCCTGAGCTGTATATCCATTGAAACTTTGGACTACATTTACAATACCAACAAAATGCTGTTTACATTTATCTAAAACTGAGTGAATCTTAATGCCCTTGGCTTTTTATTCTGCCACTTTGTCATCATCACTGAAGAAGTAGAAAGGGATTGCTCAAGAACTAGGAACATTTTATATTTGTCTTGATTGCATTAGTTGACATGGACAATGAATTTGTTGCCAAATGTTCAGCTTACTGGAAACAAATCTCTTTGTACTTAGTCAGACTGCTACTTGGAAAAGCAGATAGTTTATTGTTAGAACTACACCTGGAGCTTTTCCAGCTTCATAGAGTTTCCCTCAGCTGATACAATTTTTAACATACAGGATGATCTCTATGCTATGTAAGGCATTAGAAACATTGTGTCAAGAAAAGAAATGTAGTAGTTGTGATATGTTCTGTCAGTCAGAGTACTGTTGTGTTGAGTTAGTTTTGAGCATCTCATTTTAAGGGATATGATGTGGAAAGATTAGATTTGTTCTTTTTGTACCCATAAGTTTTCTCATTTGTAAAACAGATATAATAGCATTTACCTCCTAGAGTTACTGGGAAGATTAAATGAGATAACATATGAAAAGTAGTGTAACTTTAAAGTGCTTTACAAATTTTCTTATTAAAACTAAGAATAATGAATAATAAACGAGCATTTTGTGGGTAGGAAATGGCAGCCAAAGCCATGTATCTTTTACAGATGAGCCCTCCAAAGAAGAAGAAGAAGAAAAAAGAAGAAGAAGAAGAAGAAAAGAGAAAAAAGAAAGAAGGAAGGAGAAGAAAAAAGAAAGAAGTAGTAGAAGACGAAAGAAGAAAAAAGTAGTAGAAGAAGAAAGAAGCAATTGGAGTAATAGTAAAAGAAAGAAGTAGTAGAAGAATAAAAAGAAGAAAAAAAGGAGAAGAAAAGAAGAAAAAGAAGAACAACAATAGAGAGAGAAAGAGAAAAGGAAAAAGAAAGGAGAGAATGATATTATTTTGGGGATAGCAATGAGGCAGGAGAGAGGAAAGAAGAGGAAAAAGAGGAATAAATTCACTAGAGTATAGTAGCATTGACAATTGAAGAAAACTCAGGAATCTATCCAGGCAGAATCTTGAGCAGTTCAGTGAGCCCAGCCAATTTCTAACTGTTCATGATTTTATTAACTTTGAGATAGCAGTGCCCTTCACTTGGATTTGACTAGCCATCCTCTCTATAGTGATTAAAAGTCCTAAGACCTCTGTTTCTTATTGTTTCTGCATCCTATTATTTTTACTGATGCGAAAAAGGTATTGATTTTTGTCTTTCATTTTCAAAGAGGATAAATGACATCATGAAGGGGATATGTTGACTTGTTTGTGAATTGGATTTAAGTTAAGATAGAGTTGCACAAAGTCATTGACCTCACTCTCTCTTCCTGAGTCATCCAAGTTCATTGGTAGGACAAAAGTCAAGATGACTAGTGGTGGCCAGGATTATACTCCATAGCAATTGCTTCAGCTACCTTCATGGCTGTTGGAATAAATTGTTGTTATTTCCCCGTAGTTCCAGGAGAAGTCTTCACATACTTGGAGTAGACATCCCTTTTACTCATAGATAGGATTAATGCTTATCAGTTACCCTCAATCTGGTTTACCTCTTCTGCTCAGATGGCTTTCCTGGTGTGTGTCCACTGCTCAGTGGCTGAAAAAAACTACAATTTTCTTTAGGCTTCTTGACAGTAAAAAGGACTCTTAATAAAGCCTCATTCAGGTTTTGAGGGATTGGAGATGATTATGTTTTCTTGTTAAAAATACAAGGCAAGCAAATAAGGTATCTTGCATTAGAAGAAGGAACTATCAATGGAGAAAACAAAACTTTATTGGGATTATATGATACTCTTATAAATATGTAAAAATAGAATTTGAATTTTCTTCCTTTGGCTTTGTCTCATTCTAAGTTAAGCTTTTGTTAGGAAATTTTACTTGAAGTTACATTGCTCTTACACCATGCTCTATGTCCCTTTGTGCATATCTCGGGCACTTATTCTTACTTTCCTTGTGATGACAATAGCGAAATCATATATTTGATTTTATATATGCAATATAGAATTTTACTAGGTAATTTATCAGGATTCTTCAATGCTGGTATTATTGTATAAAAGAACTATTAGAACACAGATCACAACACTTGACTCCAACTTTTTTGATCTGGGACTATAGATCCAGACTTGTAAATTCCTTGATTCTTTTGCATAAATCCATAAGAGTTCCAGGATTCCAAAGTCTCTCTGACTTACAGTTATGCTCATTAATACTCCCTGCTTCTTTCAAATATATTCATTTTTTTTGCTCTGAATCCCAAGGGAACTCATTTATCAATAACCCTTGGCAAATTCTATAGCTCCTGGGACTAGTTTTTTGACAGCACCTCAATATCAAGAATGTGTATGTGTTCATTAAATAAAGCTATTAATTTATATATAGTTGCATCTTTGCAGAGATTCTATAGTATCCTCTTTTGAATTCCAACCCAGCTACCCTTTTAGATCCATCTTGATTTATGATTCCAAAAAAAATGGAATTTAAAAACTTTTGTATAGTAGAGAGAGTGTATTGGAGTCAGTGAACCTGGGTTTGAAGACTGGTTTGGCCACTTGTTACTTGTGTGACCCTGAGCAAGTCACTTAACCCTCTCTTGGTTTCAGTTATTTCATATGTAACAATAAAGAAATCTGATTGACTAAATGACCTCTAATGTATCTTCTACTTCTAAACTATATTATGATAATTCTGTATAGACTCTCTGTCCTTGTTAAAGACATCAATTCTACTTTTTCATCTCCCAATGGGTTTTCAACAGTTTGCAGGAGTTTGGCAGTGGACTTCTCAAATTCTCCCAGTAGGGGGCTGTCTTCAGTCATGAATGACATTACCTACTCAACAATCTGCCCATTCAGATCTGAGAGAAGAAACCAACTTCTACAGTGATTGGAAGGAAATATTGAGGCTGAAGTTTTAGAAATGATCTGAGCTTAGTTAAAAACCCCGACCAACTTCTGAACTCATTCATTAAATTTCTTCAAGGGGATTATTATATTGGCTGAAATCTGAAGAGTAGCTCTTACTACTGCCAGGACCAATATAGTTTTATCTTTTATCTGCTCTTAAATATAGTTTTCCTATTGTAGCATATATGCTTCTAGGAAAATACTATCTAATTGGTTTATACTTATTTTAATGTGCCTAGAAACTATGAAAGCCAGGGAACTACCAGGCTTCATTAATAGTATTTCTTATGAAAAGTAGTTCTTTAAATTTCCAATTTTAGATAGATAATTGCATATTTACCATTGAGCTACCTTTTCCTCCAAAAATCATGCTCAATAATAAACAATCCTGTTTTGAAGATCAAAGACTTGTAGCTTAAGGGTACCTTGGAGGTTTTTTTTTTTTTAAATTATTATTCTAACTCCCTCATTTTAGAAGAGTAAACAGCATGAAAAGTTACATGATAAGACAAGTCATAGCAGAGTCAAGATTTAAACTCATCTCCTTTAATTGCACAGCCAATATTTTTTCATTCTACCATAAGTATAATCTGTCAGCTGAATGCCCTGCTACAAAAGTCAAATGATGTGAAGTTCATTAGGATCTTGAAGGTTTTTTAAAAATCAAAGCATGTGAATGTGAAAGAAACTTACTATTAGATCCCATGTCATACAAGACCTTTTACTTTTTTTACTCTGCCATTTAGACAGGGCTAGTCTTTGGAAAAACTATAAAGTAGATGAAGTACATTTCTGACACTTCTCCAACTCTCCTTTATATGTTTACTTTATTATCCATAGATGCTTTCAAAACTTTCCTTCAGAATTCAGTGGCCCTGTTTTCTACTCTATGAGTATTCTCTTCTCCCTACAAATACCTAATTTCAGGTAAGAATCTATCATTTCTCTTTTGTATAAATTAGGTAATAGCTTGCCTAAAGCATTGTTTCAAGCATAGTCTACCAGGAGTGGCACTGGAAAGTCCTAAACTCAAACTGGAGGTTTATACATACTGTGTTGGGCATAAACTCTGAGTAAATGTGCTCTCCAGGGTTTCTGGAAAGTTACATAAATCTTCTATTCCTCAATCCTCCTTCTTTCTGTAGGAGCAGTGTTAAATCATTGTCCCGGAATGTGTAGATTTGGGATCTATCCAATTAGAATTTAACTTTGAGAACTGCCTATCCTTAAAGTTTCATCTCCTTATTTGAACTTTCTGTGTGTGTGTGTTTTTTTTTCCTTTTGTTTTTGTGAATTGTAGTACTATGATCTTGGCATGAGATGGTTGAGGCTAAGGAAAAGGAATAAGGATTTATATAGCACCTACCATGTGTGAGGTACTATGCAAAGTGTTTTATAAATATTGTCTCATTCTATCGTCGCAAGAATCCTGCAGGATAGGTGATGTTATTAACCCTATTTAGCTGAGGCAAACAGATTACATGACTTGCTCAGGTGATAGAACTAGTAAATGTCTGATGTTGGATTTGAAATCAGGTTTTCCTGATTCCAAGCCCAGTGATTTTCCTACTGTGCCACCTAGCTGGAGTTGCTTCTTTATAGAAGCCGATAGATGTGTTTGAATATTCTATAATGAATTTGGAGCATAGAATCAGTGAGGAAATAAATAGTACATAAAAATAAAGAATAATATATGGTAAATATATACAGATCTTGGGATTCTCTTTGGATTTAGGATTGATCTGGATTCAAAAGTTCTAATATATATATATATGTGTGTGTGTGTGTGTGTGTGTGTGTGTGTGTGTGTGTGTGTGTGTGTGTATTTGAGTTTATTTAATTCTTCACTGGTGCTCAACTTTGACAAGACAAAGGAGTGGATGTTTGACTCACTAGGTTTAGAGGCACAATCTGTAGAAGATCAGAGGATCCCAGATTGAGATGTAGAATGGAGTAGTAACATATATTGTGTCAAAGGGAACATGGATTTAGGATCTGCTTGGACGTAGCATATGGAACTTGGTTTTGATTCTCTTGTTATTTGAAAGAATCTCTGGGGACCCTTCTGACTACAATGAAAGCCATCATAGGGGAAGGTGAGTGAGCTTATCAGATAGCCCTGGTAAGGGAAACTCTATCATTTTCATTGTTATGGAATCTTTCTCTGACCTTTACTGTCACTAAACACTTCCTACCATAGCCATGTATCCTCATTTTCTGCCACTACTCCCACACATATCTTTTTTATTTGAGAAACACAATGGGGAAGGATAGGAGAAAGATGGTACATTTGACTTTTACCTCTTTTAATGTGAGAGGCACTTTAATACATATCTCTGATTGTGACCTGATAGATATTGCCTTTTCATACAGCCACTTCAGATACAAATAAGAGTTGGTAAGATGTAGATGAACTGGGGAACTTCCTTAGTACTTCTGAAATCAAATTGAATAGGAGACCATCTAATCCACCTATTAATATATCTAGTTCTCTCAGATTTTCCTTTCTCTTAAGACATGGAGAAGTTTTTCTTTTCTTTTATACTGTTAGGCTTCATGGATTGATTGGAGAAGAAATGGGAATATGATAAATATTAGCCCAACTTAGGAAGCAGTGAGTTCAACTAGAGAGATATGAAGACAATAGCTGTAGTAAGTAACTCTGAGGAATATAGTAGCCTTTATGCCATGCTGGGTCTACCTTCAGTTAATACAAATAAGCAGAGACTAACAGAGTAGTACTAAAATATTTTTGATATTTGAAAGCTGGACAAACAATGCTAGGTAGAGTGATTGTGAAGAGAGGTGAGATTTTGCCACATAAAAGCATAGCTGAGGAGTCAGAGGTTCCTAGGTGTATTTTGCTTGGTGAATGTGGTTGTATTTCCATTATGCTCTGAGCATTTTCTTGGGCTAGGTGAGCAGGGGTGTTGAAGACTGTTGTTGAAGAGCTGCATGATATATTTGTCACAAAAAACAACAAAAAGATTTGGTGGAAATGAATGTAGAACCAAAGGTAAATAAATGCAGCAACCTGACAATACCCTCTAGAGTCTCTCTTATTTCTTAGGTCATTCCTTTTTCCTGGTCTATAAAAATCAGAAAGTAGAGTATAAGCCCTTTGAAAGCATCAGTGATTTTTCATTTTGTCCTTGTTTGCTCAGTACCTGGAACACTACCTTGTACATACTAAGAACATAATACTTGCTTTTTGTATTATACTGAATTGGAAAAAAAGCAAATTTCTTTGAAATAGAATTTGCAGCAAAACAACCTCAAATGAGGAAACAAGGAAAAACGTATATGAGCAGAAAATAGTAGAAAATGTGAAAATAGGAAAGACTTTTCCTTCTTCATTTTATAAATTGAAATATTACAGATTTGTAAGGAAAGAGATTTCTAATCATCCATTCTGTCTTTATTCATGTAATTTTGAAAGTTATCAGTCTACCTCAAATGTATCTGGTTTATAATTAATGAGTATGTGAGATACCATGCAAGATAAATTTCTCTAGATGTCACTGATCTATTTAGTCATTTATTTTGTAGTAGATGACTTGACATTAAATTGAATAATTTGGATAGTGATTTTTCTTCCAAGCATCAGAGCACCTCAGTCAGAAACTTGACACTTTAATCTTTATTGGTCTTTTAGGAAAAGCTTTGAGACTTGGCTGGTTATTGACATGAATTATGTGATTTGGTTCTAAAAGATCCTGATCAATTAGTATAGGAGTGAGAGACGAAAGTGAATTAATCTAACAATCTGAATTGGTTTTAACAGTTATATTTATGTCTGGTTGCTATTTTTAAAAAAGCATATTTATGAAAATTTGTTCATGTCCAATGTGGGAATATGTTTTGCTTGACAATGTGTATTTGTAACAAGGGTGATTTCTTTTTTTCCCAGTAGGAAGGGTGGTTTTTTTGTTAATGAAAAAAATTAAAGTAAAACAAAGAAAATTTGCTTATGTGATGTCCTTTCTTTTAAATGAATTTTGCCTTCTTTCCCATGAATTCTTATTCAAGATATCCTTTTTTATAAGATCTAAGGCCACATACAAGGAGGCTTTTTTTAATATATCCTACTGCCTTTCCTTTTACTTTCCTTCCACTTCTATATTTAATTTGTGAGGTATTGTTTTATACTTGTTAACTTTCTAATTGTTCTGAAGTTCTTTTCATTAGGGTCTAAAATAAAATGTTAATCACCTGAGAGAAATGCCATGTCATCTGTATTTTTTTTTGTACTATTCATTTCCCCCATTACAGAGAGGACACATAATAGGTATTTAATAAATACTTGTTAAATGGCTGATAAGGGAAGGATCCTTGTTAGCAATGCAATTACTGAAATGACAACTAATTTTCTTGTTTAATTTAGATTTTGATAACCTCATTTCCCTTGATCTTACTGACAAATAATTACATTTTGACTACTGAAAAGTTAAATTACTGGTCATTGCAATAAACCAGGAAAAATTAGACATGGCATAATGAATAGAGTACTGGACAGAGTCAGGAAACCTTGGGAACTAGCTGAATAATCCTTGTAAAATTACTTAACCTCTCTTAATCTTGATTTTTTTTCATTTATAAAATTGGTAGATAACAAATAATAGTAATAAACAACTACTTAAGAGGATTGTTGTTAAAATCAAATGAGATAATATATGTAAAATGCTTTGTAAAATTTAAAGTGCTATATGATATGCTATATAATATGAATTATTATTTGCAAGATGGAGTCCTGATAGACACTCTGAGTAGAAATATGCATACACACAATACATATACATGTACATATGTATACATATATGCATATTCATATATTATATATAGGTATATGTGTATAGATTCACACATATTGATACACATATACAATGTCTATGTCTAAACACATGCATATATGTATGCACACAATACATATACATGCTTCTACACACATATATAAATATAAATGGATATTCACACACATACACAATGTATATGTACATAAGGTAATATGTACATGTATATAGGTGCATATATAAATGTATGTGCACTATAAACATATGTCTATATACACATATGTATACATACACATACACACCTACATATATACTATATTGTATACATGTACAATAGGCCTATTCTTATATGTATGTACATATATGCACATATGTGTATGTCTGTGTTTGCTTGTCTATGTAAGAAAATGCAGCACTGATAGCCCAGGGACGTTAGAGCACTTTTTCCCATAAATGAGGCCCACTATTAGATTTCTAGGAACAAGGTTCAGGCTTTGAAGAACCTGCCTTTTGAAAAGAAGAATCAAGCTCTTTGTCTTATTGTTTCTAACAGTTATTCATATATTCCACTGAGAATGCATATTCTGACCTAGATGAGATTAGAAATTGAGTCTCTAGGTGATTCTTTTGCTTTATTTTTCTTTTTGGATAGCTAAATATCAGAGATGATCTCTTTGGTATTGGCTGTCTTGGGAGTTTAGAGGTTCTTAAATTCCTCAGATTTGACTTGCAATGGGAGAAGCTTTCTATAAACATATTTTTTTGTGTGTTTTTTGTTTTTTTTTGAAAAAAGAGGTCCCAAGCCCTGCTCTGACATGTTAGGAAATGACTTATCTTGAAGGTGCTATTCAGATAGTGCAGAGCTAAGGTAAAAGTAAAATAGTTGTTTTCTTGTTTTAAGCATCAAACTCTTACGAGAATATAATTAGAGCTATGGTTTTTATAATTCCTGTTTTAAAGTATTGTCAATGTGCTCAAAGCTTACAAGCTAAGTCTAATGGAGTAGACAATGAATTTAAGGAGTGGTGGCCAGGAAAATGTATTTTTTTGGGGGGAATTCATAAAGATGGTGACATAGGCCAGTTGATTACCTTGTCTTTTCTAGGAATAGAAGTGTTTTCATATTAATTTTATTGCAGTTCCTCTTCTCAATTGGCCTTAAAATTTTATATCTTTATATCTTTTGTTTAAAATTATGAAAATTTCCCTTAGTAGCTTTCTTCTTATACTCTATGATAGGATCAGAGTTCCTGGTTTCCTTTACAATAGGATTTAATCTCCTGAAAAGACAATAAAACTGTCCTAGAACCTGATTGCCCTTCTCCACTTGACATAGATTTCTGCTTATCTTAAGGTTAAAAGTCTTATCACTTGGATCTGGGAATCCTGAAACTTAATGGATATCTGAAGACTACGGTAATCATTGTTTCTTGCTTCCCTGTCCAGAACTTCCTTCTAGGGATGAGATGAGATGTGTGTGTATAATGAAATAAAATGTCACTGCATCCTCACTGCATATCTTTCTGTATGAGGATAAAGGAAACCTTTTTATGACTTTTCAATGACTAATAAGTGCCCCATTTTGTGTTAAAATAGATCCCTAATTAATAGGATTCTGGTATTAGGTCTGTCCCTAATACCATCTGAGAGTATCATTTCACATAATAAAGAATATATATATATTTCAAGATCAACATAGTACTTTTTATTTATTTTACTTTATTTTTATTTTTTATTATAGTTTTTAATTTACCAGATATATGCATGGATAATTTTACAGCATTGACAATTGCAAAACCTTTTGTTCCAATTTTCCCCCTCCTCCCTCCTTCCTCCTCCAGATGGCAAGTTGACCAATACATGTTAAATAAGTTAAAGTATAAATTAAATACAATATATGTATACATGTCCAAACAGTTATTTTGCTGTACAAAAAGAATCAGACTTTGAAATAGTGTACAATTAGCCTGTGAAAGAAATAAAAAATGCAAGTGGACAAAAATAGAGGGATTGGGAATTCTATGTAGTGGTTCATAGTCATCTCCCAGAGTTTTTTCTGGGTATAGCTGGTTCAGTTCATTACTGCTCTATTGGAACTGATTTGATTCATCTCATTGTTGAAGAGGGCCACTTCCATCAGAATTGATCATCATATAGTATTGTTATTGAAATATATAATGATCTCCTGGTCCTGCTCATTTCACTCAGCTTCAGTTCATGTAAGTCACTCCAGGCCTTTCTGAAATCATCCTGTTGGTCATTTCTTACAGAACAATAATATTCCATAATATTCATATACCACAATTTATTCAATCATTATCCAATTGATGGGCATCCACTCAATTTCCAGTTTCTGGACACTACAAAGAGGGCTGCCACAAACATTTTTGCACAGGTAGGTCCCTTTCCTTTCCTTAGGATCTCTTTGGGATATAAGCCCAGTAGTAACACTGCTGGGTCAAAGGGTATGCACAGTTTGATAACTTTTTGAGCATAGTTCCAAATTGCTCTCCAGAATGGCTGGATAAATTCACAATTCCACCAACAATGTATCAGTGTCCCTGTTTTCCCACATCCCCTCCCACACTGAGCATTATCTTTCCTTGTCATTCTAGCCAATCTGACAGGTGTGTAGTGGTATCTCAGAGTTGTCTAATTTGCATTTCTCTGATTAATAATGACTCAGAGAATCTTTTCATATGGCTAGAAATAGTTTCAATTTCTTCATCTGAAAATTGTCTGTTCATATCCTTTGACCATTTATCAATTGGAGAATGGTTTTATTTCTTATAAATTAAAATCAATTATCTATATATACAAAGAATATTTTTAAAAGAAAATAAGAGATCAGGAAAATTGATTAATATGTCAAAAGGGTCTCAAAAATGTGCAATGCACCATAACCATAGGCTTCCCACATCTGTAAAAGAGTGAAGGTTGGGAGTCTTTTTCTATCTCATGTTTAGAGCCATGTTTATTATCTGTAGTTTTGCAACACTCAAGTTTGATTGTTTCTTTCTTTTTTTTTTTTTTACATTATTGGTTCTATGATTAATTCACTTGGCATCCCTTTTATCTTGCTTTGTATTCATCATTTTTGTCATCTCCTTTCTTTTTTTGTTGAGACAATGTAATTTGCCCAGGTTCACACAGCTAGGAAGTGTTAAGTGTCTGAGGTCAGATTTGAATTCAGGTCCTCCTGACTTCAGGGATGGTGCTGTATCCACATATTTGTCATTTCTTAGAGCTCAGTAATATTCTATTACTTTCATATGCCACAATTTGCTTAGCTATTCCCCAATGCATGAATATCTACTTTATTGCCAATTCTTTGCTGTTACAAGAAGAGCAATTAAAGCTTTTAAATTTATCTTTCTGTATCAATTTTCTCTAATCCATCCTCTAGATAACTACTATGGCAATTTTTCTAAAGCATAGCTCTAATCATGTTTTGCATTCTACTCAATAAGTTCAGTAGCTATCTATTTCCTCAATGATTAAATAAATGCCTTTGTTTATAAATTAAAGTTTTACATAACCTACTTCCACTCTATTTTTTCAGACTTCTGACTACTTCCATATACTCTACTATCTAGACATCCTATATTATATGCTGGTTTCTTAATGCAAATCTTTATCTCTCATCTCTGTGGTTTTGTACTCAGGCTGACCTCCTGTGAGTAGACTGTTCTTTCTTCCCTCCTTTCTTCCACCTCTTAAAATATTTTACTCCCTTTAAATCTCAGCTCAAATTTTACCTTTTATAAGATGATACATTCATATATTAAGATCATACAATTTTTTTGGTATATACAATAGAAGAAAGAACTTTGATTATCTATTGATTACCAATATCAAATGAAGTGTAAAATAAAAATCTGTCCTTTCCAAAGACATTGCACATAATTAGGCTGGGAAAAAGAATTCCTTTATATTATATCTTCTCTCTATTCTTTTCTTTTACAACTAATAGTGCTTTTTGCATCAAATACATGGACACTGCAGAACCTTCTAAATGAGATTTATAATAACTCAAAAAAGTTAGCCTAATAATTCACATAGAAATAATTTAGAAGATGAAGTTAATCTATTATTCAGACCATGGAAAGCTTTTACATGGATAGTCCATTGGATGGATCCATTAATATATATATTTGGGTATAAATTCCAAATAGATAATGACCTATAAATATAATTGAATAGGATTAATACAGCAGGCTTGATTTCATCTAGAAAATTTAATAGCATTTTCAGATTCCAAGCTGTTTTCTAAAACCAAACATCCTCCTTTTAATATCATTATTCTTCAAGTGTTGCTATATGGCTGTGAATCACAGATTGTTCAATTTCTAAATAATCAGTATTGTGGTAAATGGAAGGAGGTGTAGGCTGCATCATATTATCAATGATGATTTCTGTGCAAGTATTATAAAGATATCATCCAGGAGATGCATTGGAAAAAAAGGTCATTTAGTGTGAATGACAGAGATAACCCTTTTGCTGTACTGGCACCCACAAAATGTTAAAAGAACTAGAGGATGGAATGTAGCACACTGGGTTGTTGTCCTGTGGGAGAGTAAAGAAGATATGAACAAAAGTCACACAGAAGCAGAAGGCATGATTAAATTTTAATTTGCTCTGCAGGAGTACATCAAAAGAAACACAGATCAAATGAAGCTTTGACATATTTCAGAGGAAATAGAATTAATATGGACTAAAGTTATATGGCATTAAATCTACTTAGGAGGGGTAGGAAGCTGAAGGTACAAAGAGAAAAAAGAAGAAAAGGGTGATGTAAGTGTATACGGAATTCAACAAACAACCTAGATTTTTTTTATTTTTAAAGGGTTTTCTTTTTTTTGCTTTTTAACTTTTATTAGACAATTTTCTAATGTGTCTTTACTTTCTTTTTTTTACTGTGGATGCTTCTTTATAATTATGAGAAACATTAAAAAGCCTTTTGTTTTCTCCATAATATTAAGAAATATTACTTTTCTGAAATGAAAAAAAATAAATCTATTCAGACTTTGTACCTTTTAGGAAGTGGGTAGGAGAAAAAGATCTTTTTTAGGGAAATGGATTGTGATAACCTAGAATTTAGAACAATAAAAAATTTTTGTCTTGTTAAAATATTGCCTGCCTATCCTATATCCTTGAAGTGATTTCACTACTGAACCATCTAAGGGAAATTCAAGAAATGGCTTGAATATTAGACTAACATTAAATTAAATTGTTTCTGGAGTACTTGTGCCTAAAATTCAAAGAATAAGATTAATACCAGTTAAATGGTATCATTAGAGACACTAATGGGAAGCCAGAATGGGCATAGGACCTCTTCTATTGTTTTAAATAAAGATTTAATCAATATTTTATTTTCCCCAATTATATATAAAAAGAAATTTAAAAATTTTTTTTTCAAAAAAAGTTCCAATTTCTCTTCCTCTTTCCTTTCCCTTTTTCTTATTGAGAAGAAAAGCAGATTGACATAGATTATACATGTGCAGTCATGCAAATCATATTTCCAATGTTAGCCATGTTGTGACAGAAAACACAGACAAGGAAAAAAAAAACCTAAAGCAAAATAAAGTTAAAGAAGTATGCTTTGATATTCGTTCTAACTCCACCAGTTCTTTCTCTGGAAAGGGATAGCATTTTTCATCACAAATGTTTCAAAATAATTTTGGATCCATATTTTGTTGAGAATAGCTAAATCATTCACAATTGATCATCACATAATATTGCTGTTGTTATGTATGGTGTTCTCTTGATTCTGCTCAATTCACTTTGAATCAGTTCATATAAGTCTTTCCAGTTTTTTTCTGAGAGCATCCTGTTCATTATCTCTTATAGAAAAGCAGTAATCCACCACAATCACATACCACAATTTGTTCAGTCATTCCCCAATTAATGGATATCCCTTTAATTTCTAATTCTTTCCCATTATTAAAGGATTGCTATCAATAATTTTGTATATATATGTCCTTTTCAGTTTTGTTTTTTATTTCTATGGGATGTAGACCTAGTAATAGAATTGCTCGGTCAAAGATTATGTAGTTTTTAAAGACCTTTGGGCATAGTTTCAAATCTACAACTTTATCAACAATACATTAGTGTCCCAATTTTTGTCCAACATTTGTCTTTACCTTTTCTGACATAGCCCATATTATTGTTGTAGGATGGTAGCTCAGAATTATTTTAATATACATTTCTCTAATCAATAGTAATTTATTATTATTTTTTTATTTATAATTTTTTTTCACAGTATATATGCATGAGTAATTTTTTTTTATAATATTATCCCTTGTATTCATTTTTCCAAATTATCCCCTCCCTTCCTCCCTCTACTCCCTCCCCTTGATGACAGGTAATCCCATACATTTTACATATGTTACAATATAACCTAGATACAATATATGTGTGTAGATACCATTTTCTTGTTGCACATTAAGTATTAGATTCCGAAGGTATAAGTAACCTGAGTAGATAGACAGTAGTGCTAACAATTTACACTTCCCAGTGTTCCTTCTCTGGGTGTAGTTATTTCTGTCCATCATTGATCAACTGGAAGTGAGTTGGATCTTCTTTATGTTGAAGATATCTACTTCCATCAGAATACATCTTCATACAACATAATCAATAGTAATTTAAACCATTTTTATATGATTATGCCATTGATTACTTTGAAAACTGCCTATTTATATCCTTTGACCATTTATTAGTTGAGGGATGGCTCTTATTTGTACAGATTTGACTCATTCTCTATATATTTGAGAAATGAGGCTTTTATCAGAGAATTTTTTTTCATGATTATGACTACTGTGTATTTCTTTCAACGCTACCTCCTCCCACTCCTCATTTATCCTACCATTTCTCCCTGTTCATCCTCAAAAGTATATTACCACTTCCCCAATTCTCCTTCTCATCTATCACCCCCTCCTTTTAGCCTCTTTCCCCTCCTACTTTCTTGTAGAGTAAGATAAATTTCTTTCCCCAACTGTGTATATTATTCTGTCTCTGTGCCAATTCTGATGAGAATAAGGTTCATACTCTTCCCTCTTTCCCCCATCTTCTCCTTTACTATAAAAGCTCCTTCATGTTTTGTTTTTTTTTGGGGGGGTGGGCTAATTTACTTCATTCTATTCTCCTTTTGCTCTTCTTTCAGTGTATTATTCTTTCTCACCCCTAATGAGATTATCCCATAATTATCCCATCATATTCAACTCACACTTATGCCTTATGTCTATGTATATTCCTTCTAACTGATCTTCTAATGAGAAAGTTTTTAGGAGTTACAATCATCATCTTCCAATGTAGGAATATAAATAGTTCAATCTTTTTGAATCCCTTGTGATTTTTTCTTTCTTGTTCAACTTTTTTTTTATGATTCTCTTAAATCTTGTGTCTAAAAGTTAAAATTTATATTCAGCTCTGATCTTTTTATCAGAAATTCTTGAAAATTCTCTATTTCATTGAATGTTTATTTCCCTCTTCCCTCCCTCCAAAGTACTATACTTAATTTTTCTGGATAATGTGATTCTTGGTTGTAATCCTAGCTCCTTTGCTTTTGAATATCACATTCCAAGTCCTCCCACTCTTTAAGGCAGAAATTACCTGACTGTGGTTTTCTGATATTTGAATTGTTTCTTTCTGTCTGCTTGCAATATTTTCTCTTTCACCTGGGAGCTCTGGAATTTGGCTATAATATTCCCGAGAATCTTCATTTTGGGATCTTTTTCAGGAGATGATCTGTAGATTCCTTCATTCTTTATTTTATTTTCCTCTGGCTCTAGAATATCAGGACAGTTTTCCTTGATGATTTCTTGAAAGTTGTTATCTAAGCTCTTTTTAAATAGTTTTTTTCCAAGGGGTTCAATAACTTTTAAATTATCTTTCCTTGATCTATTTTCCAGATTAGTTGTTTTCCAAATGAAATACTTCATATAGTCTTCTGTTTTTTCACTTTTTTTTTGGTTTTGTTTGATTGTTTCTTAGGATCTCATAGAATCATTAGCTTTTACTAGCCTAATTATAATTTTTGAAGAATTGTTTTCTTCAGTGACATTTTGTAATATCTTTTCCATTTGGCTAATTTTGCTTTTTAAGGCAGTTTTCGCTCATTGGATTTTTATGCCTCTTTTACCCATTGGCCCTTTTCAGTATTGTATGTGGTGTGTATGTGTGTGTGTGTGTGTGCACGTGCCTCCTTTACAAAATTGTGACTCTTTTTAAATGTTTTTTTTCCTTCATGTATCACTCTTATTTCTTTCCCTCACTTTTCCTCTATTTTTCTTTCTTGATTTAAAAAAATTTTTTGAGTGTTTTCAGGAATTTTTTTTCAGTCTGAGATCAATTCATATTCTTTTTTGAAGTTTTAGATGTAGCAGTTTTAACTTTTGTTGTTTTTTTTTTTTATGAATTTGTGTTTTGATCTTCCTTGTCATCATAGTAAACTTTCTATGACCAGGATTTTTTTGTTTGTTTGCTTGCCTATTTTTCAGTCAATTTTTTTAACTTTATGTTAAAATGGAGGTCTACTTCTGGAGTAGTAGGGACACTCTCTTAAGTTTCGGGTTTTTTGTGTAGCTTCAGAGCTAGTTCTGAAGTTCTGTAAGTTTTCAGTTCTTCCAAGGTGATCCGATCTAAGGATATGTGTGTTTATTACTCTCTGCCTGCAGTCTGGTCTGTGAACAATCACAAGTACTCTGTTCCCTTGTGATTGCAAATTCTGATGTGCTAGTGCTCCTCCTTGCCCAAAGATGTGACCTGGATTTGATTGTGGGCAAAGCAATAGAAGCCTGCTCCCAGTGCCAGCAAAGGATAATTTTATTATACTTTACTATAATTTCTTCTGTTCAGATGCCCCTTTAAAAAATTAATAGTTTTGTTTACCTCTTCTTCTTTACTTATTTTACTTATTGTCTGTGAGCTGAGAATTCTGGACTCTGCCCTTGGTTCAGTTAACCCCAAGGCCTGCTATAGTTTGCTGGGAAATGACTTGGCATAGTTTGCAGTGGACTGTGCTCCAATCTTATTCTGTGTGACAGACTTTTCCTGCTGATCTTTTAAATTGTAATTTATTTACTCTATTCTTTTGTGGATTCTGTTGCTCCAGAATTCATTTTGAGACATTATTTAAAGTTTGAGGAGAATCTGGGAGAGCTCATGAGTCCTTGCTTTTTCTCTGCCATCTTGGCTCTACCTTGATAGATCTATTCTTTTTGGGAAAAAAGACTTTCTATTGTCAATTAAGTAGAAGTGAAGGACTTTAAAACTCTTATAGGAAGTTTTTAGAAGTAGAACTGTTCAGCTCAGCCTTGATGAATGATGAATAAGTTCACATTCACACATTTATGTGCTGTAAACAGTAAACCTTTAATATACAAACACTTCTTTTAACACAAGAAGGACAAGGTACATTGAGTGATTCATTTAAGAATAATTTTATTATAATTTACTATAATTCCTCCTGTGCAGATGCCCTTTAAATTTTTTTTAACAGTTTTGTTCATCTGTTCTTGTTTTTCTTGTTCTTGTTCTTTTTCTTCCTCTTCTCCTCTTTCTCCTCCTCCTCTTATTCCTCTTCTTTATCCTCCTTTTTCCTGTTCCTCTACCCTTTTTTTTTAAACACCATCATAGTCATCCATAGTATCTTTCATCTCTTATAGAGCTCATATAAAAATTAGTATTTTTTCTTCAATAGTATTTTATTTTTTCAAATACATGTAAAGATAGTTTTCAACATTCTTTTTATAAGACTTTATGTTTCAAATTTTTTCTCCCTCCCTTTCTTACCTTTCCCCTTCCCAGGGGGAATAATACCTGTGGACCACCCATTTCCATTAAGGGGTGGGTTAGAGTTGTCCTGTTATATGTGCAATCTTTTAAAACTTATTTCCATATTTGTCATGTTGTCAAGAAAAATCAGGCCAAAAGGGGGGAAAAACACAAGGAAGAAAAAACAAAGAAGTAAAAAGGTGAAAATCCATCATTTTCTTTTTGTATGGGGATGACATTTTCCATTACAAGTCTATTGGAGTTGCCTTGAATCACTTAATTATTTGGAAGAGCCAAGTCCATCATAGTTGATCATCATATAATCTTCTTGTTACTATGTACAATGTTTTTCTGGTTCTGCTTACTTTATCAGCATCAGTTTATCTAAGTCTCTCCAAGCATTTCTGAAATTATCCTACTGATCATTCCTTATAGAACAATAATACTCCAATACACCATATACCATAACTTATTCAGCCATTCCCCAACTGATGGACATCCACTCAATTTTCAGTTCTTTGCTGCTACAAAAAAGAGTTACTACATTTTTGCACATGTGGATCCTTTTTTCTCTTTTATGATCTCTTTGGGATACAGATCCAGTAGTGAGACTGCTGGATCAAAGGAAATGTACAGTTCTATAACCCTTTAGACATAGTTTCAAATTGCTATACAAAATGATTAGATCATTTCACAACTCCACCAACAGTGCATTAGTAAGAATTATCTCCTTAAATACATTATCTTTTCCTATCAAATTAGCTAATTTGAGAGGTGTGAGATAGTACCTCAGAGTTGTCTTAACATTAATATTTTTTAAAAATCAAAAAAGGGGAAATTAGCATAATTTATTAATGCATTGAAAAAGTAAAAAAAGTATGTGCAATGTACACCTATGGACTACCCACTTCCATTAAGGGGTGGGTTAGTGTTGTCCTGTTATATCTCTTCATGGGTGATGTACTTGATCATTATAATTTTATTATATTCTCTTTCTCTATTCTTTCCATTTATATTATTGTACTCATATAAGTATTGTAATAGTTGTTTTCTTGCTTCTGCTTTTCTGTGTACCAGTTCATGTAGATATTTTCATACTTTTGCATATTTATGACACATATCTTTTCTTCCAGCTCAGTAATATTCTATGACATTGAAATACCACAATTTGTTTAGCCATTCCCAAGTCAACAGGTTTCTACTTTGTTTCCAATTCTTTGCTATCACAAAAAAATGTTGCTATAAATATTTTGATACAAATGGAGACTTCTTATTGATAATTTCCTTGGTATATAAAAAAGTAATAGAATATCTTGTTTGAACAAATTTTCCTCATTAATTCCTTTGATATTGCCTTTTTGTTTTTGTAGATAAACTTTGTATTATTTTTTCCAGTTCCATAATTTTTTTTTGGCAGTTTGATTGGTATGGCACTGAATCAATAGACCAATTTAGGTAGAATTGTCATTTTTATTATATTAGCTCAGTCTACCTATGAGCAATTGATATCCCCAATTATTAAGATCAGACTTTATTTGTGTGAGAAGTACTTTGTAATTGTATTCATATAGTTCTTGGATTTGTCTTCTCGGGTAGACATCCAAGAATTTTATTTTGTCTACAGTTATTTTAAATGGAATTTCTCTTTCTATCTCTTACTATTAGGCTTTGTTAATAATATATAGAAATGCTGATGGTTGTGTACATTTATTTTATATTCTGCAACTTAGCTAAAACTGTTATATGTTTCAAGTAGGTTTTTAGATGATTTTCTAGGATTCTCTCAGTATATCATTTATAAAGAGTTATAGTTTTATTTCCTTATTGCCTATTGTAATTCCTTTAATTTATTTTTCTTTTCTTATTGCTAAGGTCAACATTTTTAGTATAATATTGAATAATAGTGATGATAATGGGCATCCTTGTTTCACCCCTGATCTTATTGGGAATGCTTGCTGATGGTTTTAGAGAGATTCTGCTTATAGTTTTAAGGAAAACTTCTAGTATTTTAAATACAAATTGGTGCTGTATTTTGTCAAAATTTTTTCAGGATTTATTGAGTTTATTATATGATTTCTATTAGTATTGTTATTGATTTGGTAAATTATGACAATAGTTTTTCTGATATTGAACCAGCCCTGCATTTCTGGTATAAATCCCATTTGGCTATAGTGTATTATTCTGCTTTGTTAATATTTTATTTAAAATTTTTGCTTTGTTAATATTTTATTTTATTTTTAAATTTTTATTTTATTTAAAATTTTTGCATCAATATCTATTAGGGAGATTGGTCTGTAATTTTCTTTGTTTTCGCTCTTTTTGGTTTAGGTATCAGTACCATATTTGTATCATAGAAAGAATTTGACAGAATTCCTTCTTTACTCATTTTTCCAAATAGTTTACCTACTATTAGAATAATTATTCTTTAAATGTTTGGTAGAATTCAGTTGTAAATTCATTTGGGTAGGGTTATGTTGTTGATGAAATTTTAATTTCTACAAATTTAACACTCTTTTTCTTTTGAGGTTATTAATTGAGGCAATTATTCTGAAAACAACTAATTTCCATTTTGCTAATCACAATTCCCTTTTCTTCTCCCCCTTCCCAAGCCATAGTTTATTTCCTGATTTATTTACAGAGATGGACTCTAAATTTAGGGAGAGGTCAAGAGAAGTCAGGGGAGTATGAAACTTTTGAAGAAAAACATATGAAGACATATGAAGAGCTTAGATATTGGAATAAAATTGGCCAGCTTGTTCTCTCAAACTGTTTATATTTGTTGAAATTGTAAGAATAAGGCAGTGCCTATTTGGACATAAACCAGATTCAGGAATTAAGAGAGACAGGGAATTCAGTGAAAAGAATTGAGGAGCTTTAGATGCAGTGAACAGAACTATAATGACCAGAGTTTCTGTGACAAGGTGAAATCATTTAAAGACCAGGCAAATAATGAATCTATAAGTATATATTGGAGATATTACAGGTTTGATTACAGATCATAACAATAAAGTGAATATTGCAATAAAGTAAATTACACTAATTTTTGGTTTCCCAGTACAGATGTAGTATATTAAGTATGTAATAGTATAATGAATAATAATAAAATAACAGTAAATAGTAAAATTGGAAAAATAGTAAATAAACAATGTACATACCTTAATAAAATTACTTTATTGCTAAAAACATACTAATAATTGATGTGGGTTATAGCCCCTTTAAGATTCCTTTCTGATTCCCAACCCCCATGGCTGAATTACAATGGGAGATATCTGGGCTCTCCTAGCCCCCATGGAATTTGAGCTAACTTGGGCTATCCCAGCCCCCATTCTAATGATCTGCTCAGTTTTCCCAGTTGCCACCCCAAGCACAAACAGCTTCCTCCTTATCTAAAAACCCATTGAATTCTATTCAAATTCTAGCCCTGGCTGAAGCTCAAGATGGAGGCTGACCTGGGACTACACCCACAAATCCCTTCAGATTACCAAAAGCCCCCAGATTATAAGAGGGGCAAAACTGGAGTCCACTCTTTGCAGAAGTCCCAAACATGGCATCCTTATGCCGGTCATGTCAAGGATTTCTGTGCACTGGTGCCAGCCCGGATCTGGTGTCTTTCTACCTTTTAACCTTACTTCCAAACCCCACAATAAAACTCTTTTATCAATCTAGGTTTTCAGGTCTGTAAATTCCTTTACAGAGGACTCGATCTGCTACTAGACTTCATTTAACTCTGTATCCTTGCACGGAAACCAAAGGGCCTGCAGGGGAGTTCTATTTGACTCCCTGTACCCCAAACCTGCCACCAGACCTCAATTAAATCCAATTTCATTTAGATATACCTTATCTAATTCTCATCATCATCACTTGAGCCGTCAGTGTGAGTCATAATCTTTTTGCTGGTGGAAGGTCTTGCTTTAGTGTTGATGACTGCTGACTAATCAGGATGATGGTTGCTGAAGATTGAGGTGGCTGTGGCAATTTCTTAAAATAAAACATCAATAAGATTTGTCCCATGGATTAATTCTTTCTCTAACTTGAACACTTGGAGGCCTGAGGAGAGGAAAAGATAGGGAGTTATCTGTCAATGGAATAGTCAGAACACACACAACATTTATTGATTGTTAGTATCTAATAAAATTACAATAGTTACATCAAAGATTACTGATCACAAATTACCATAACAGATATGATAATAATAAAAAAGTTTGAAACAGTGTGAGAATTGCCAAAATGTGATAGAGACATGATATAAGTGCGTGCATAGAAAAAATTGAGCTGATAGATTTGCTCAATGAAGGATTACTACAAACCTTTAATTTATAAAACAAGAAAACCCAAACAAACATGAACCACTATCATGAAGTGCAATAAAGCAAATTGCAATAAAATGAGGTATGCCTGTATTTCATTGAGATTACTGGTTGGTATTAGTTTTGACTGTTTGGGTAGTGAAATGAAGGAAGTTGGTTTTGTTTAGAAGGGAAATACTTGTGGCTTTATGAATGGATAAATGATAGGTAATGTAATTGCATTGATTCTATTTTGCTAATACTATTTTTGCTATTCTCTTACTAATTAAATGTTTGTAGCTATACAGGAGATGAAAAGGGACTAGATAAAAGAAGTGGTTTTTCTAAATAATAAAGGAATTAAGAGTTAAGTGGTGGAAACTTAAGTCACACTCTAAATGAGAAAGTTACATCACTATGATGAGAGAAAGGAAAGGGGGAACCCCGTTTGTTGGCACAAAGATCCCATGAGGTACAGTGTCCCCTGTAAATGAATTTACAGGCCCAAAAACCTAGATTGATAAATAAAAGGTTTATTGTAGAAATTTGGAAGTAAAGTTCAGTTAGAAAGATGCCAGGACCAAAGGTGGCCCCTGGGTGGGCAGGAACCCTTACATGGCTGGAAGAATACCATGTGTTGGGGGGAAGGGTTCCTGCAAAGAGAGAGCTCTAGCTTGGCTCTTTTATAACTAAAAGGAGATTGTGGGCGATTCCAAGTTCTTGCTGGGCTTTTCAGATAAGGAAAAAACTGTTTGTGGGGGCTGAGAAAACCCAAGCCAGCTCAGATCCGGTGGGGGGCTGGGCCTGGATATTCAGCCATGGGGGTTGGGAAATCAGAAAGGAATCTTAAAGGGATCTCAACCCCTATCATTTATATGGATGTATCAGAGATGAGTGGCAGTTATACAAAATAAGCTTAGGAGAGCAAGGAAGAAACTAAATATGCTCTTAAATATTTATTTACACAGATGTTATGGGCCAGAACTCTGAACTTGAAACAAGGATTCTTACAAGATACTAAATGGAATTGATGAGACAATGGTTTAGCATGATGTTTAATGTAATTAAATTTAATTTAAATTATATATATATATATATATATATAATTTAAATAAATTTAAGTAATTTAATGTAATGTAAAGGGCTGAAACTATGAAAAGGTATATTTGAATCAGACAATTGAGCACTTAAGGCTAATTACCTATTCGATATGAGACAATGACTATTAGCAAATGTTTTGGATAAATGGCTTTTCTCACCATTGGTGCTGGTTCAATGGACTTGAACAAGACTTTGAAAGAGATAATAAAGGATTTGGACTTTAACCCTGCCTGCTCCTGTGGTGATTATTGAACTGAAAAGAAGACTGCCTCCAGAGACCACCAAGAAAAGCAAAGCAGAACATTACATTTTGGTGCCTGAACAGGAACCAAGAACCTTCATCTATGACCAAGAAATTAGGGTAAGTACAAGAAGGAAACTTTATAAAGAGCTGTCCCATTTCAGCTGAAATGGGACAGATGTTTAGAAAACAGCCTTCTTTTCCAATTCAAGAAAAATATGTTGAAAGCTTGGTTAAACTTATAAAAACCAAGGTTTGATTGTAACTTGGGAGCAGATCATTGAACTTTTAGAAACATTACAATACACATCTCCTTGGTTCTCTAAGGAAAAATAATTAGATCCAGAAGAGTGGAAATTAATAGAGAGCAACTATGTGAATTTACAATGATAATAGACCTGACTCAATTTCTAAAAAAAAGTTTTATACATATAAGTTAATACAACTGACTTTAAGAAATTATATAAGTATTAGAATAAAAAAAAAGAAGAAAGCAGGAGAGGGAGGACAAACTAAGTGAAAAGCATGTCATTAGACAAGAATGGAGTTAAGTACAATTCTTATGAAATTAAGGAGTGTGGTGATTTACAGTGGGAGCTATTAGGGCATTCCCCAAACCCTGAACTACTTCCCTCAATTAACCCTTTATGGGTAGAGGGAGAAGGAGGGGGGAGAGAGTGACACAATCAGCACCACCTATGAAGCAGCCTATGACAAGATTACAAAAGGCACTGGTTAAGGCTAAAAAAGAACAGGATATATCTGATTTGATAAATTCATACCCTGTTATTGAAGAGTTTGACTCTTCAGGTCAACAAAGGAGAAAGTATACTCCTTTTGATCTGGAAAAAATTAAGGATTTAGAAAAGGGTTACACTCTTCATGGGGCTACATCATCTTATGTTAAAATGTTACTAGAGACTTTGGTTTATTAAATCTTAACCCCCTAGTGACTGGAAATCTATAGCAAGGACATGTTTAGAATCTGGACAAAACTTGTTATGGCTTTCAGAGTACAGTGAATTATGCAGGATACAAGCTCAACACAATAAGCAAATTGGAGTTAATATACAAAGCACCTTTGACCAACTAGAAGGTAAAGGTCAGTATGCAGACACTTCAGCACAGATTAATTACCTTTTGATAGCATATGAACAAATTGCTGCTGCTGCTATAAAATCTTGGAGCACCCTCCAAGAAAAAGATGGAGGGGAAGCCTTCACAAAAATAGAGTAGGGTCCCAATGAACCCTTTGCTGATTTTGTGGGATGTCTGCAGACAGCTGTCACAAGAACCCATTGAAGAAAATGCAGCTACAAGAATAATGATCAGACAACTGGCTAAGGAAAATGCTAATGAGGTTTGTAGAAGAATAATATGGGGACTACACAAAGATGCTCCTTTAGAAGAGATCATAAGGCACTGTGCCATAGTGGGCACAAATGCTTTTTATACCCAGGCTATGATGCAGAATATGGGAAGACGGGATCCCTCTTGGCAAGGGACTTCCAGAGAGATTCATTGATGTTTTCAATGTGGAAAAATAGGACATTTGAAATCTCAATGTAGGCAAAGAGATAGAGTGAGAAGACAGGGTAAGAAAAGACTCAAAACCCTATGTTCAAAATGCCACAAGGGCTTCCACTGGACATCAGACTGTAGACTAACTCATGGAAATGAGAGGCAGAGCCCAGCTCCAGGATTCCAAACAAAAAACAGGTGAGGCATGATGGCACCCTAGTTTACACCCAGAGAATCTCCAGAAGCTCAATTCTCTGATATGATGAATCAGCAGAGAAACAATCTGATGGAAGAAAGGAATTATATGATCAATCTCCAAAAAGTAATCATATGAGAGAAAGGGATTATAATTGGAGAGAATACAGGCTTTTTAACTCAACAGAAGAGCAGTGTCTAGTGCAAGCAGCTCCAATGTAATTGCCAGGTGATGAGAAGAGATCTAGATAGTGGTAAAACAGAAGGGACTAGAAAGGTTAATTGCTTGGGAGAAAGTGTTTGCTTGTATTTCTATAGATGGAGAAGGAATCAGATGGGTTACCAATGAGCCATATTTGCCTTGTCCATCAGAGAGAGACAGAAAAAGAGAAAAAAGTCTCAAAACAAAGGAGAAAACTTAAGAAACATCTGACACTGAAAGAGCATGGCTGATAATGAGACTATTACAGAATTACAAAACTCACCAGAATTATTGGATTCCCTAAGATGAAAAATTGTTGATAAGACTGTTGCAAAACCTCAAAACCAGCAGGAATCATTGGATTCTCTGACACATGAAGAGACTATTGCAGGACTTCAAAATTTGCAGAAATCATTGGATTCCCTACACATATGAAGTAATGGACAATAGATTCTTTTTGGACTATTTCTAGGACTTATGGACATGTATAATTCTCCATGTTGATTCATGTTATTTGTTACATTACTACTAGCATCTGTTGCTATGTGCTCATGCAATTTATGTAATTATGTGTAATACCTCCCATATTGATGGATTTATGTATACATGTTTCCATGAGCCCTTTCAGAAATCCACTAATCTGATTTGATTTCCCATTTCTTTTGGTATTTTCATCTCCCTTCCTGAGACGTCAGGGAAGGCATGATCACCTCCTTTTTTTGGGAAGTCAGGGAGATTGACCACCTTATGTTCTAAAACAAAAGTAAGTGGGAGATGTTATGGGCCAGAACTCTGAACTTGAAACAAGGATTCTTACAAGGTACTAACTAAGTGGAATTGATGATACAATGGTTATCTAGTTTAGCATGATGTTTAATAGTTCTCTAAGTTCATTATGATTGATTTAATCTTACAACAAATAATGGTTTCCTAGTGATATAATGATGGGTTTATACTCAGTGTAGAACATATAAGCTGGGAGCCTCAGCTAGGTTCATACAAAGGCAGAGAAAACAAGAGAACTGGAGGTAGGAGTTAAGCTCTGAGAGGAAAGGAGAGAGAAATTAATTAATTTCCACCTTCAGTCAGGTCCTTGGTGGCAGGCTCTCCTCCTTAGCTTCTCCACTGTCACTTTAAGACTCCTGGAAAGCCTTTAAGAAAGCTAGCTGAGGCTCCAGGAAAGGAGACAACACTTTGAAAGAAATATGAATGATTTGGACTTTAATCCCTGGCTGCTCTTGTGGTGATTACTGAACTGAAAAGAAGGCTGCCTCCAGGGACCTCCAAGAAAACCAAAGTAGAACATTAACACAGACATATCTAAGCTTTACTCAGCTACTACTAGATGTATCCATACTGTTGCTGTTGGTATGATCAAATTTACAATCAAATTACATTTCTGTATTTTCATTTAGTTGTGACAGAGAGATCAGCAAAAACTAAATGTAAATGTGTTTTTACATACATTTTGTTGTTCAAAAAGTTGTTTTGTTGAATTGTGTCTGACTCTTTGTAAACTTATTTGGGGTTTTCTTGGTAAATTTGGAGTGGCTTGCCATTTCCTTCTTCAGTTCATGTTATAGTTAAGGAAACTGAGACAAATAAGGTTAAGTATGCAGGCTCACACAGCTACTAAATGCAGAAGATGAGGCTTCTTGATGCTAGGCCCAGCAACTATAGCAAAGGGCAAGAAAGCTGTTAAAGTTTTTCCAGTTCTTTTTTTTAAATAATAGCTTTTTATTTTCAAAATACATGTAAAGATAGTTTTCAACATTCACCCCAGCATGCTGTCTACTGTGTCAACTATAGCAAAGGGCAAGAAAGCTGTTAAAGTTTTTCCAGTTCTTTTTTAAAAATAATAGCTTTTTATTTTCAAAATACATGTAAAGATAGTTTTCAACATTCACCCATGCAAAACCTTCTGTTGCAAATTTTTTCCCTCCCTTCCTTCCACCCCCCCCTCATCAGACAGCAAATAATCCAACATATGTTAAACATGTACATTTTTTCCATACATATTTCTACATTTATCAGGCTTCCCGAGATAAAACAGATCAAAAAGGAAAAAAGGGAGAAAAAAAAACCAAGTAAACAACAACAAAAAGGTGAAAATATTATGTTGTGGTCCACATTCAGTCCCCATAGTCCTTTTCTGGATGTGATGGCTCTCCATCACAATTCTATTGGAATTGGCCTGAATTGCTGTTGCTGTATACAATATTATCTTGGTTCTTCTCACTTCATTTAGAATCAGTTCATGTAAGTCTCTCCAAGCATTTCTGAAATCATCCTGTTGATCATTTTTTTATAGAATGATAATATTTCATAACATTCATATAGCATAATTGATGGGCATTCACTCAGTTTCCAGTTCCTTGACACTACAAAAAGAATTGGTACAAAATTTTTTTTCACATATGGATCTTTTTTCCTTTTCTATGATTTCTTTGGGAAACAGACCTAATAGAGATATTGCTGGATCAAAGGGTATGCACAATTTGATAGCCCTTTGGGCACAATTCCAAGTTGCCTTTCAGAATGGTTGGATCAGTTCACAACTCCATAAACAATGCTTTAGTGTCTCAGTTTTCTCATATCCCCTTCAACATTTATTTTTATCTTTTCCTGTCATTTTAGCCAATCTGAGAGGTATGTAGTGGTGTCTCAGAGTTGTCTTAATTTGCATTTTGCTGATCAATAGTGATTTAGAGCATTTTTTTCATAAAATTAGAAATGGTGTTAATTTCTTCATCTGAAAATTGTCTGTTCATATCCTTTAATCATTTATTAATTTTTTTCATTCATTCTTGTGATATTGACATTTCTACATCTAGATTTCTAGTGTGGAAGCTCCTTACTTCTCAAGACTACTAAACATTGATTCCATCCCCAAACTCCTAAAAGAATTTTCTATTTGAGGGAAAAGACAATTTTATTTTTCTCTTTGTCTCCCCCATAAGCACATACATCGTAGTTACTTAGTAATGTTTTATTATGTCAAGTTAAATTGGACACAAAGACCTAGGATGGCCTGTGTGCAGAAATTTACTTAGATAAATGTGATCAGACCTACCTTACACCATATCCCCAGGATTTCTATGTTTGTGAAAATCAGTAAGGCAGCCATTACTGAGCAATGACTCTTGATTATCTGATCTTTAAGAGGAGAATTGGGAATTATATTTATCTATTATATGTAAATATAATGTAAATATATGAATATAGGGCCATAATTTTTAGGTAGGAAAAAAGCCCTTTTCTCTGATTACTCTGGCTGGATAGTAGCCCTGTTCCACATTTGTAAGTCTATAAGATGATAGATTCATCTATCAAGCAAGTAATTAGCTTGCTTCCTATTAAATATTTATTACATAAAAATCAATCATGATTATTGAGCAGAGATGTTTACCAAAATAAGCTGTAAAATGCATATTGGAAGAATCTATAGAGATTTGTTCATGACACATTTAAGTGGTTTTGAGACTTTAGAAGCAAGATAAAATCTTAGCTTAATCAAAGGGAAAATTTTCTCACCCAATATTAGGAGTTTTGGAGGTGAAGGCTCAAACTCAAGAAACATTTGGGGATATTTGTAGAGGGCAGAACTTTACTTGAAGCAAGAATACTTATAAGGTGTTATCTCAGTGGAATTGATAAGATGATGGTTCTCTAATTCACATATATACTTAGTACTTAGTATGGTGATATAATGGTTCTCTAGTTCACACATGCACACTATGCTGTAATGATATAATTGTAATAGAGTATTTAAGGGCTGAGAAGAATGGGAAAAGAAACATTCCAAATTCCATTTTTGACCATCCTCCTGGTGGCTCTCCTGCCTCCTGCACTAAGATCAAGGCTGATCCTTCAGAGATCTTCCAGAAAGCTAGCCTGAACATTACAGATATTGGCTCTTCCCTAAATATTTTAAAGTTCCAGGACCTCTCATTCAATCAATATAAGTTTATACTTTCTCTCCTTTTCTGATTTTCTTCTTTTTAAAAGACCCTCATTCAATATGAGGTCATATTTTTCTTATATATTCACAAATGTCACAGGGCTTTCCTTTTGGTAATCACCCAAAAATCTCCAAGTCTTCCCACTGGAGAATGGCTAGGGATATAAGACATTAAATTCTCTTTTTCTTCCAAAGAAAAATGACTATACCTAATTATAGTTGAGTGTAAGCAATTTTTTTTCTTGGCATAGAAATTCCTATAGAAGACTAGCAGATGATTCCTAGAATATCAGTTTCTGGGAAAGTGTTTGTCTTCTAAAGAAACAATTCTATCATACTATAAGTTATTTGAAATTAAAAATCTGGAGATAAGTAAAGACTATTGCTTTTGTCTCAAATTTATTTTTTTTTAGAACTATACACATATGCAGTTTTTAATGATCAGCCTTGTTTTTATAAGATATTTGATTTCTTTGCAAGAAATATCATTGTGGTTGGATACTTGCTCTCCCATTTTGCAAAATATTCTTTGGTAAAGTAAATTTCATGCAGAAACTGTTACAAGGATGTAATTGAATGTAGTTTTATCTTAAAGAAGCTAACCTCAAACATGGCTGTGGATGTTTTGGTTTTTCTCCACAATGAGATGCTACTGATCATCAAGGTATTTGAAAATGGAGGGAGGGCACATGCAAACAAGTGTTTGGAGCTAAAGAAGAATCCTCAGCTTTTAGTGCTTAATGTGGATAGTGATTTTAAAACTAGTCTTTGGAGATAGTCAGAGTCAAATAGAATCCTGTTTTGTATGCAGAGTGTCAAGTCAGTCAAGTTTCTGATGATCTCAATCAAAAGCTATAGATATCTATTAGTGGGATGAGTGATTACATAGCAAGTAGGTATCAAATATAGATGCCTTTAGTGAGGCCCACATATAGTGGAACTGCTTTGAGACCATATTGCGAAGGCCATTAGCTTTTGGTCAGGTTACTAGTTGTATAGTACCTGTTTTGACAATACTACTGATAAAGGTCTTCCTTTATTTGCCTTTCTCATCATAGAACTATGGATAAGTTGGTAAGCCAAAGAAAAGTTGTCAGATAGCGATCTTCTATTAAGAGTCTTAATACTGTCTGGGTTTTTCCTAGAAACCATAATGAATTAGTACAATAGAAGATTATTCTCTTCTACCACCAAAAATGAGCAGAAAAATAGAAAGGATTTCCACTTTTTTTTGGTTGTAGCTGCCAATGTAGATGCCAATGAATAGGCATCTGTGCTAGGAACTGGAGGAACTGGTTCTTTTGAGCACTAAGGTGTCCCTGCTGTATAGAATGAGACTTTCCTGATAATAGGCCTATAGATTTTCACTTTACTTACAGAGCATTATCAACATGAATAGGGAAGCTGTTGGCCCTTCATACTTTGAGGCTGTTCTAATCTATTGCCACCTAAAGAAGAGATATAACTCATAAGGTTAAATAACAGGAACTGTGTGCAAAGGGGTCAGAAATGCATAGGTTTCAGCAGGGACAGTAGAGAGCCTCTTTAGAGATTAGATGAAAATGATATATTGTCAGTTTTTGGTTGAAGTTAAAATTGAAGTCGATTACTGAAGTTAAAAAATGGGAAGTAGTTATTAGAAAATCAATAGTTTTGACCAGTATATAAAAGCAGTGTGGTGTAGTGGATATAGCATCAGACTTGAAGTTAAAAGACCCAGCTTTTAATTTTCCTTCATAGTTATTAGCTTTGTGACAACGGATAATTAATTTGACCTCTCTATATAAGCTTTCCTTATTTGTAAAGTCAGGTTAAGAATACTTGCATTATTAATCTTATAAGGTTCCATGAAAAATACTTTGAAAAACTTCAAGTGCCACATGAATGTGAATTATTGTAATTGTATTTTTAATCATTTATAAGTACTTATAATTACTATATGATTTTATGAAGAGAAAAGATAAATGAAAGCATGGAAACAAAATAAAAGTTCTGAATCTAGGGCAGACAAACAGGTCTGACAGCCTCTGTTCAAGAGTAAATTTAGGACTAAAGGGAAACTATTACGGTAGGTACATTTTGTCACTCTTTAAAGAACCTAGTATCCTAGTCCTGTCTAGTTCCCAGTTGACTCCAGCTTATAGCAATTCTCTTTATTAGCTTCCTTCCCTTCCTCCCTTCCTCCCCTCCTTTCTTTCTTTCTTTCTCTCTTTCTTTCTCTTTGTTTCTCTCTCTTTCTCTCTCTCTTTTTCTTTCCTACTTTCTCTCTCTCTTTCTCTCTCTTTTCCTTCCTTTCTTTCTTTCTCTCTCTCTTCCTTCCTTTCTTTCTCTCTCCCTTCCTTCCTTTCTTTCTCTCTCTCTTTCTCTCTTTCCTTCTCTGTCTTTTCCTTCCGTTCTTTCTTTCTCTCTCCCTTTCTCTCTCCCTTTCTCTTTCTTTCTTTCTTTCTTTCTTTCTTTCTTTCTTTCTTTCTTTCTTTCTTTCTTTCTTTCTTTCTTTCTTTCTCTCTTTCTTTCTTTCTTTCTTTCTTTCTTTCTTTCTTTCTTTCTTTCTTTCTTTCTTTCTTTCTTTCTTTCTTTCTTTCTTTCTCTCTTTCTTTCTCATTCTCTCTTTCTTTCTTTCTCTTTTCCTTCCTTCCTTCCTTCCTTCCTTCCTTCCTTCCTTCCTTTCTTCCTTCCTTTCTTCCTTCCTTCCTTCCTTCCTTCCTTCCTTCCTTCCTTCCTTCCTTCCTTCCTTCCTTCCTTCCTTCCTTCCTTCCTTCCTTCCTTCCTTCCTTTCTTTCTTCCTTCCTTTCTTTCTTTCTTTCTTTCTTTCTTTCTTTCTTTCTTTCTTTCTTTCTTTCTTTCTTTCTTTCTTTCTTTCTTTCTTTCTTTCTTTCTTTCTTTCTTTCTTTCTTTCTTTCTTTCTTTCTTCTTTATTGTAGTTTTTTATTTACCAAACATGGGTAATTTTTCTACATTGACCCTTGCAAAACCTTTTGTTCCAACTTTCCCCCTCCTTCCTCCCATCCCCTCCCCCAGATGGCAGGTAGACAATACATGTTAAATATGCTAAAGTATATGTTAAATACAATATATATGTATACATATCCATACAGTTATTTTGTTGTACAAGAAGCATTGCACTTTGAAATAATGTACAACTAACCTGTGAAGGAATTAAATAATGCAAGTGGACAAAAACAGAGGGATTGAAATGCTATGTAGTAGTTCACACTCATTTCCCTGACTTTTTTTCACTAGGTGTAACTGATTCTATTCATTATTGAACAAATGGAACTGATTTGGTTCATCTCATTTTTGAAGATAGCCACATCTATCAGAATTAATCATCATATGGCATTGCTGTTGAAGTATATAATGATCTCCTGGTCCTGCTCATTTCACTCAGCATTAGTTCATGTAAGTCTCTCCAGGCTTTTCTGAAATCATCCTGCTGGCCATTTCTTACAGAACAATAAAATTCCATACCACAATTTACCCAGCCATTCTCTAATTGATGGGCACTCATTTAATTTCTGACCACTACAAAAAGGGCTGCCACAAACATTTTTGCACATGTGGGTCCCTTTCCCTTCTTTAAGATCTGTTTGGGATATAAACCCAGTAGTAACACTGCTGGATGAAAGGGTATGCACATTTTGACAACTTTTTGAGCATAGTTCCAGATTGCTCTCCAGAGTGGTTGGATTCTTTCACAACTCCACCAACAATGCATCAGTGTCCCAGTTTCCCCACATCCCCTCTGACATTCATCATTATCTTTTCCTGTCATCTTAGCCAATCTTACAGGTGTGTAGTGGTATCTCAGAGTTGTCTTAATTCACATTTCTCTGGTCACTAATGATTTGAAACTCCTTTTCATATGACTAGAAATAGTTTCAATTTCTTCATCTGAAAATTGTCTGTTCATATCCTTTGACCATTTATCAATTGGAGAATGGCTTGATTTCTTATAAATTTCTTATAAAAGCAATTAGCTTTCACTGTTTTTCATGCTGAGCCAATGGGTGCTGTCCAGTCCTGAATTCACATTAATCTTTTCATAGGGAGATGAGTTGCTACCTTCACAACCTGCAGCAAAATATCTGAGACACTGCCCCATCCTTTATGTAAGTTGTCATAGCTATACAAACTACTGAAAAGTTCTTCAACAATTATTTTTTAACATATCAGATTTGTTGGGTGCTTTTAAGAATGATAATAGCACTTGGTATTTATATAAACTTTAAGATTTGCAGTATTTTACAATAAATTAACTTATTTTATCCACACAATAGCCCTCATTTTTTTTTTTAACAAAAGAAGAAACTAAGGCAGACAAAGGTTAATTGTCTTGAACAATGTGATGTATTTCTGAATGCATTGGCTGTGAATAAATTCTTATTGAGGCCAAGTTTTGTTAAGGACACTTATTCCTTGTCATTTGACCAACCCTATCCAATACATCGTGTGTGTGTGTGTGTGTGTGTGTGTGTGTGTGTGTGTGTGTGTATGTGTGTGTGTGTGTGTGTGTGTGTTTGTGTATTCTTTTCAGGCATCTCAATATTTGGGAACAGGCCTTTGTCTTAGAAATCTGGTTGTTTCTTTATGTGGGTTTAGGGAAGAGGTAGAAACACCACCAAAATTTGTCAAAAATAATAGAGATGAATCTGATAATGTTATGTGCCCACCACCTCATTTTATCCTGACTTGGATATGTATCTCTCAGGTTTGAGGTCCTGCTTTGATTCTCTGTGTTAGAGTACAAAATCTAGAGGATACAAAAAGTATTGCCTGTTACTTGAGAGAGATCTGACAGTAGGGAACTCTCTCCTGATTGAGATCTACTTATTTGTAAACACTTTGAGTGCAGTTGTCCAGTCAGCTAAAATCTATTTAACTATACTAATGTAGCCCATATTTCTCTTTCTTGTATACAAAGATATTGTGAATTATTTTGTCAAATGCTTTGTGGAATTCAGGACTTGAATCATTCTACTGATTTATCATTCTAAAAACCTGGTCAAGAAATAAAATTAATTTGGCTTGATTTCTTTCAATCAATAAGCATTTATCAGTGCCTACTCTGTGCCAGACACTGAATTAAATGCAGATTTATTCTATTGAACTGATGCTTGCTCCTAGAATCTATTATTTTCCTCTAAAATGCTTACAAGAAATCTCTATAAGAATCCATCCCAGAACTTTGCTTGGGTTTCAAGTCAAGTTTATTGGTTAGTAAGTTCTGGAAATTACTTTTTCTTAGGGCTCATTGTATTAGTTTTCTTTGACAAATGGTGACTCACAAGATAAATATTATGACTTTATCCAACCTATGATTAACATCAGTAGTTTTGAGATGATGAAAGAAAATTGGATTTTCCTCCTGAGGGATGTACAATGGATACAACTAATAATAATTTATAATCTAATACTTAACTGTTCTTCTAGAACCAAATGTTTTTATGATTTAGAAACTTGGAAACAAATGCATCTTTTTTGCTTATCTCAGGACACCAGGTGAGAAGAGAAGGCAAAGTGGAATAGTTAAGATAAGTCATTGGCTTATTTTAGTCTTTATAGTGCAGAAAGTTATATTGTATGTATTATTGCATCTCAGCTTATATGGGTTTTTTGTTGTTGTTGTTGTTGTTTGTTTCTGTTTTAGAGATTGAATAACAATTAATTGATTCCTTTAGTGGGCAATACCATCCACCCAGTCTCTTAGGTCACAACCTAAATATTATCTTTTACTATTCACTATCTTTTATTTCCATATACAATCTGTTGCTAAGTCTTATAAATTTAATGATTACAAAGTCTTCCAAATATGCTCCTCCCTTTTTCCTCTGAGACTATTACTATTTTGATCCAGGTCCTCATCATCTCACTTTAATCTATTGTAATAGCCTACTGATCTGTCTCCTTGCCTCCCTTCTCTAATTTATCCTCCAATCATCTCCTAAAATGAATTTCTTAAAGCAAAGAACTAATTATCCCACCCCATACTCCTCAAATAAATTCCAATGGCTCCCTATTATATCAAATACAAAATACTCTGTCATTCAAAGTCCATCATAATCGATCCTCTTGTACTCATTCCAGTGTTCCTACACTTTACTCCCCACCACAGACTCTTTAATCAAGTGTCACTCATCTCTTAGCTATTTCAGTAACAAAATATTTTATTTCTCACATTTGGGAGTTTTCTCTGGCTATCTCCCACAGATAAAAAGTTCTCCCTCCCCATCTATGCCTACTTCCTTAATCCCATCTTCTATGGAAAAGCTTTCCCAACCCCTTTTATTTCTAAAAATATTCTTCTCTTATTTCTTGTTCTATCTATCTCCCTGTATATACACATACATACATACATACATATATATATATATATATATATACACACACACATAATTTATGTATATACATACATATATTTGCATGTATATATCTATTTATCTATCCATCTATCTCTACATATCTTTTTTTGTATAAGTTTGTTGTCTCCCCTCATTAGATTGGGAGTTCTTTGAGAGCAGGGGCTGTCTTTTGCCTCTTTTTGTTCTATCTTCATTCCTTAGCACAATGCTTACCACATAGTTGGCAGGATTTCAAGAGACTATCAATGATTAACTAATTAGTTAAAAATTCATCTGGAGATACCAATGTTCTAGTTCTTTAGATAAACAATGGGAAAATGAGCACATGTTCTTATGAATGAACAAATTATAGGTCATAGGTGATTCTAAGAAGACAATTTATTAAAAAGTTTGGAGTCTTTATTTGCCAGATATCCTTAGAGTGATTCTGAGCAAACTGGAAACTACCAAAGCTCCTAGCAAAGGTTTCATCAAGATCACTGCCTAATCAATTAAGCTGTGGCTCACCTAAAAAGAAATAGGGACGATATAACATAGACATTCTTAGTGTTACTTTATCATGATGCAGGCATTTTTACCTACTAGAAGTGGCCTTGATTTTTGTTCTTATGCAACAACAAAAATGCTCCTAAGTTTTGAAAACTGCAATATAAAAATAATTTGTTCTATCTGAAATAGGAAATGTTTGAGTTAAGGCCTCTAAAGATGCAATCAATTATTTTTTTGCAATTATTATTTTGAATAAGAACTTTGACTTACTTTGTCTCCTACCATTATAATTTATTATGATGTAATGTTGATTACAGAACATATTCGTAAACACACACATACACACATACACATATATATTTTGATTATAGTATTATAATGAAATGTTTGCTATTTTGAAAAGAGAATTGGCTTTTTCTTTCAGGGAAAATTACTTCACATCTTTGCTGATGTTCCTTAGGCCATATATTTGTTCAATCATAAATTTATTGTTATTAATGACTGTAGAGATGAGACTTAATGTCTTAAATGTTTGTTGAGGAAGAAGAAATGGCAAACATTGAGGACTTCATTAATAATTAATGCAAAATTATTGATATAGATCGTTCTTTGAGCAAAATCTGTTGACTATAAAATAAATGTGTATGTAAAGTGTGTAAATATTTTTAGCTAAATGTAATGCTGCTTACTTTATTTATTTATTCTAGCTTTGGTAATTGGGGTAAAATGATTTGCCCCAGGATCCCGCTGCTTGTAAACATCAAATATCTGAGGCTTTATTTTGAGTTGATTCCAGGGCTAGTGCTCTATCTATTGTGCTACCTATGTGCCCCATTTACTTTATTGTTAACAAAGTATAAAGATTATTGTTAGGAATGCCAACTTGCATATGTTTTCTCAAATAGGTTTTTTATAATCTTTTCCCCATTTAAATCCAACAGAGGTCTGGGTTATTGCCCACTGGAATTTTGTCAAAATGTTCTATATATTTAGATAAGGAAATAAGACCATTTCCTACCTCAGTCATTCCCTAAAGTGATTTTTTCTAAAGCAAAGAACTGATTACCCTGCCCCATGACCCCTAAACTCCAGTGGCTCCCTATTAGATTAAATACAAATTATTCTGTTTGTCATTCAAAGTCCCTTGCCCTAAGATTATATTCAGTTTCTTCTGTATATATTTTATTTGCATATGGTTGTTTGTATATTGTTTCCTCCCGTTAGATTATGGACTTATTGGATATAGAAACTGTTTTTGCACTTATTTTTATTCCCAGCATTTAATATAGTAACTGACATATAAGTTCTTAGAGATGTTTGTTGGCTTCATAACCATAGAATAGTTTATTCATACTTCTAAAATTAGTAATTCCATATCAGTTTTCTGCATATGAAAGAAGGGTGACCATCAGATAAGATTAGAAATTGGTTCTTCCTTTTCTCTTCCTCTAAGAAAATATAATCTTACTTATACATTTCCTTCTCTAATTCTGGATTTTGAAAAGAAGATGACAAGATGGTATTATTGCTTGGGCCCTTACAGAAGAAATAAAAGTCATTACCCCCATTTTTAAAAATCATTTTGTGTATTTTTATATTTGTATGGAAATATAGGATCAAAATATTATGGACTTAGAATCAGAAGGCACCTTAAAGGCCATCTAGATTAATGAACCAGGAGACCATGAATAGACCAGGAGAAATGAAATCACTTCTCAAAGGTCATATAGAAAGTAAGTGTTGCATCATTTCCCAATAGACATATTTCCTGGATTTGACTCCACCATCATCATGTCCCCTCACCAGAGAGATGGCTGTTAAAAATTTATCAACACATGTCAATGAGAGGGAGTAGAGTTTGAACCAAGCACCATAGTATGATCCTGGAGATAAAGAGAAGATGCTGAACCCAATAAAGAAATACATTCAACTGAAAGAAGCCCAAGAAATAAACCTAGACCAGTAGAACAACTATACAATAAGTCCAAGGAGAATGGCAGAGAAAAGAATGATGTAGTCACAAGAAATGGTGCCTGGAAGAAATTAAAGAAAAGGTATAGGCATAAAGTTGATGCAGTGGATAGAGCACCAGCCCTGAAGTCAGGAGGACCTAAGTTAAAATCTGACCTCAGATACTTAACACTTCCCAGCTATGTAACCTTGGGTAAATTATTTAACCCCAATTGTCTCAGCAAACAAAGAGGTATAGCATGTAGTGTTAAATGAAAGCTAGAGATAAAAGAATATGAAGGATAGCTTTTACCAGAAGATGGTACACCTCATCAAAGAATTGGATTTTCTGAAAATTAGAATACATCAAATTTAAAACAATGACTGTTATAAAATAAGAAATATTAAAACAAAGTTTAAAATAGGAGGAAATGAAAAGCATCTGGTATTAAAAACAAATTATCAGGCAAACAAAGTGAGGAAAGAATCTAAGAAGTATCAGATGATTTGAAAATCATGAACAATCATTACATAGACTTATGGAATATTATGGTAACAATTCTGGGTCCTATGTCCTCAAAATGGGACTGTTAGAGTTCTGTGGAGGCAGTGCACAAGAGAAAGAGATGAGTAAATTAGCCATTGCCTGAAACAAACAAATAAACCTAACATGCATAGATATCCCTAGCATGCTAGAACTGAAGAATGAGAACTGATTATTTGAAAACCATTCCACTTTCTTCAATATGTGAAATCCTTACATACTTTTTGTGACATTCCTTTCCATTATTTTTTCTTAAAATATATTGATAGCATTCATTTAAGTTCATTTTCTTAAAGAAGGTATCAAGGTAGAAAAAGAAAGCATACATGGCTCATGCCTAAAATAGTATTTATGCTAAAGTTAAATTTCACTTGTGTGCATTGGGCAGTAAATAATCAATATACAAAGAAATAACATTTTCTTGTTATCTTTGGATAAACAACAAAACCAACTCAGCCAGTTCTTTTATTTGCCACAGGAAATCCTAGGGTCTATAAAGAAATATATAATTACAGAAACAATTGGGGTTGATTTTATGTCAAGAGCTAGGCATAAACTAATAGACGACTCTGTTCCACTGGTGTCCTTGAAATGCCAAAAGTTAGCAAGGAAATGCTCAGCATATTGGTTGGACTCCCAAGTATATGGGAGGATAGGAACAAGATGAACAGCTTTAGCTAAGTTCATGTCCTGAAAAGAAAATGCTACAAAGTTTTGAAAATTATAATATGGAAATACTGAGTGTTCTTTGAAATAGAGGAAAGGTTTAACCCAAGGCTGAGAGTAATGCTTCTAATTTTTATTAGAAATGTTATTCTGAATGAGAACTTTGACCTTCTTCCTCTCTTTCCTTTGTAACAGTTGATGAAACAGACTTTTAGATTCATGGTTCTAAAGCTAGAAGGGACCTCAAAGACCATCTAGTCCAACCCTCTCATTTTACAGATGAAGAAATGAAGCCCAGGAAAGTCATGACCTGAACAAGGTCCATACATCAATGGGATCATAGATTCAAAGGAGAGCAATAGATATTTTGTTCCTTATGGATTCCACACAACCCATGAGACCTTATTCAATAAGTAGCAAATGATGGAGATGACTTCAACTGTCACAAATATTGTACATCTAGAAAGCTCATGTGATATTACCTTTAATTCCTCCTGTCTGTGTCATAAGGTGAAGTATCATTTCAATAGTAGAATTACTTACAGTGGGAGTGATGGTATTTCCCCAGTACATATCAGTTGAATAATTAAATTTTTCAGGCTACTGGAGATCTTTGCTTATCATTACTATTACAATGAAGGAGCAGTCAGGTGATTCAGTGGATAGAGCTTTGGGCCTGAGACCAGGAAAACTTATTTTCATAAGTTCCCAATTTGGCCTTAGACATTTACTACCTGTGCAACCCTGTTTGCCTCAGTTTCCTCATCTACAAAATGGAGAAGAAAATGGCAAGCAATTCCTTTATTTAAGAGATTTTAGCTGATCATGACTTTCCCTTTTATCTGTTTATACTGGCTTCTTAAATAATTAATAAAGTACTATAATAGCAACATAATCCAGTGAGTGCTAGATTTGGAGTCAGAGTAGGTTAAATCCTCATTTTGGTTTTTAATTACCCATGTGATCTTGGACAAGTCACTCCTTCTCCAGTCCTTAGTTTTCTCATTTATAAAAAGAAAGGAATTACTTCTTAGGGCCTATTTTGTATGCTTTATACTCCACATTATTATTATTTTTAAACAATAATTGTATAAGGAAATTAACTGAATCTGAGAAAGAAAATTATCAAGTGACTATCATAGACAGTAAGTATTTGTCTTTGCTTTTTTATGCAAAGAAAAGTCAGTTACTCTCTAGTCTATGCCTGGTTAATTATGAGATGCATTTCTCAAATTAAAAAAAAAAAAGTAATTCAAACTTCATTACAGCTTCTAAGAAAAGCTAGTACTCTTTCACTCCACCCCCTTCCAAAAGCTTTGTCTCCAGATGTTATTTAGTATTTATTTTGCAATGCTTATTATGACAGACCAAGCCATTTACGTCCTAAAGACGTATTGGTCTATTTATTTATAGAGAGACAGCTCCTTGAAGTGAATACAATTTGCTTTGGGTGTGGGCAAAGTTACATACCATTAGAAATGAGTGGGTGAGGCTTCTTCCTCTAGTGTGTTCTCCATTAATGCTTTCATTTCCTTTCCTTATGGGGGCTTTGTTTTTTGTCCCATAAGGTTTAGTATGGTTTACTTTAGGGAAAAAAAAAAGAGTGCCATTATCCTCGTACAGGAAATGAAAGAAGGAATGATGGAGTTATTGGGTTTTGGCACATTAACTTACAAATCTGGCCTTGGTCATAAGTGGAGCTGGAATGGCTGGAGGCCTCTCTCATGTCACCTAGACTATGGGGTAACTTGATAGGGTTGGTCAACTAGACTTGCTCTAATGGGAACTAGGATAGGCTAGGGAAAGGGCTGCCAGATGAGACAGAAGTGCAGTATTAGAACTCTGTTGTGGGAGAGAGCTAGTAGGTCAAGGGTATTACAAAGAAGCAGCCTGGAATAGGGAGACAGTGACCAAGATGTGTAGGTGCTAAGGAATGTTGTGGTTTGGAATGGGCAAGGACATTCTTTCAATTGTGCAGCAGTGATTTTCAAGATGCCTGAATGTTCAAGAAAAACTCTTGCTAAAGTACATTCATGGGATCTTACATTTAGAAGTAGAAGGAACTTGGAAGTTATCTGGTCCACTCCATCTATTCCCCATTTTGTAGATGGTAGAAATTGAGGATTAGAGAAATGAAGTAATGGCTCAAAGTCAGCTAATCTTTGAAACAGTTGGGATTTCAATCAGATCTTCTAATGCTGAATACAGAAATTTTCATTGATATATTAAATTTATTGTTGTTTTTTAGTGGTATCTAATCCTTTTCATGACCCAATTTGGGGTTTTCTTTGCAAAGATGCTGGATATTGGAATGGTTTACCATTTCTTTCTCCAGCTAATTTTACAAATGGGAAAACTGAGGCAAACATAGTTAAGGGACTTAAGTTACATAACAAGTATGTGACTTTGGATTTGAACTCTGGTCTTCCTGACTCCAAGTCTGGCACTCTATCCACTGTATCAGCTAGCTGCCCCATATATTCAATGGGAAGCAATTAAAAAAATTCAAGCCTATCTTTTAAGAGTACCATTTTTAAGGTCAAATTTTACATGATTAAATACATTTTCATTTCTGGGGGGGTTTGAGTATTGAACTCTGTCTTGAAACAAAAACAATACTAATCTTTTCATGCTCTGTGGGGGAAGAATCAGTAAAGGTTTTGCTCTTTTATAATAAATTGAAAGTGAGAGCTTTTTGTATTTCCTTATCACAACTTTACATTAGATACAGAAAATATTTTATTCTTGATTATGATCTTCTATCTTGGTGTATTTACTTTCAGTGAATATCTAGGTTCACAGGAGGCACCATGTACAGTAGAAAGAGCACTAGATTTGGAGCTTGAAGATGTGAGTTTGAATCCCCAATCCAATTCTGTCTTGTGCTGCCTGTGTGACTTTAGACAAGTTAAAGTTAAACTTTAGGTCTTAGTGGTCTGACTTGTAAAATGAGGGAGTTGGACTAGATGACTTCTAAGGTCCCTTCCAGTTCTATATCTATGAGCACTAAGAATGCAAAAGGGTTTATCTGTGATAATTACCTTAAATTTGGGCAAAGTGGATATTTTTGAGAATTTTCTTCTTAATATATAGTCATTGATGTGGCAAAGGCTTATCACCCACACATTTGGTGAAGGGTGATATGAAATAATCTTGCTCACTTTTAAAAGATCTGACTGTCACAGTCAGACTTTTATCTCAACTATCAATTCTTTAGATATCCCATTTCATGGATGCAGAAATATTTCCATTTATTTTCTTTCCTCCCTTCTTCATTCCTTTTCCCTTTCTTCCCTTTTCCCTACTTTCAATCCATCTTTTCTCCCTTCCTTTCTTCCTGCCTCTATTCTTTCTTGTTTACCTGCCTTTTACTTAATGTATCATGTGCTAATATTCCAAGTCATGATTTCTGTGTTAGGTAGATAGCTTCTGTTTCCCCTAGAAATTTTCTCATATTAAAAATTTTTTAAGATTAAAAAAAACAGTTCTTTTCTTGTTTAGTACTTTTCATATTCATTGTCCTCTGAATTAAATAAGCCAGAAACAATCTGGTATAAAATGCTCAATATAGAATCAGAAGTTAGGTTTCAATACCAGCTCTGATATTTTTTGACAAGGTTTCTATAAGCATTTAGACTCTTTCATCTTGCATCTCGCAGTGAATAAAGTGCTGAATTTGAAGTCAGGATTACCTGAAGTTAAATTCTGCCTCATCTGAATTCAACTTCAGCTCAGTTCTATCCTTGGATTCTGGGCAAATCATTTAACCTGTCTGCCCCAATTTTCCCAACTATAAAATGGAGATATGACACATAATAATAATATGTTGTGAGGATCAAATGAGAAAATATTTGTAAATTACTTATCATAGAGGCTGGCACATTGCAGACCCTTAAAATGCTCATATCCTAGCTTTCTTGCTTTTAAAATAGGCAAAATGAAATTTACACTCCCTAAATCTACAGACATGTTGTGAGAAAAGTGTCTTATGAATCATAAAGTGCTAAGTGAATATGAACTCTGTGGACAAAATATTATATTATTTTGTAGGCAAATATGGCAGGTCACATATTTATTTATGGTTCATATGTAATAGTATACTTTATTGGAATTGATGAGAATGGTGGGCAGGGAATGAGGGTTTTTCTTTTGCCTTCTACAGAAATAATATAGGATTGCCCACTTAGAGAGCTGTCAGAAGCTTTCAGAAGAGGCTTATTATTATAATTATATCCATAAGAGATTGCATATCATTGGGGCCAGAGTGCTAGACTTCTTTGAGCTAAAAAACAAAACAAAACCAAAAAACCTAGGTTCAAATAGCAACTCTGACACATATTACCAATGGAAAACCATTTAAACTTTTAATGCTCTAATCAGTTTGCTAAGAGAAGTTGTCACAGAGCAGTTGTAGATCTCTATCATTGGGAGGGAGCTCCCAAAGAGAGAAATCCTTAAGTCGATTAAAACACAGGTTTGGACAATTATACTCCTTTCCTCAAATAAATTATATTTAGAGATCCATATCTTGATCTCGACATAGATTGATTTATGTTTATGTATTATAATTGAAGCAAGATATTTCATTCTACCTTATCACTTTCTAATACTATTGATTCACATTAAATATTAATTTAGGAATAGTTATATTCTGCAGAGTGGTAGCTTCTGTTTTTGTATGTTTCACTAGCAATGAATGTCTGTGGTCTAACTAAGGTTGCAAAATGCTACTGGGTTTAAGGATGAGAAAGATTGCAGGCAGAATCATAAAAATGGAACAGATTTCTAGAAACCCCAGAAAAAGCACAATAAATCTTCAATAAAAGGGTAAAAGACTTCTATTCTATCAGCTAATTAAGTGTTCGACTTAGACAACTGGTCATTGGGGGATACATTTTCTGAGGTTTTAATCTTCATGGGTCCTTTAAAACACCAGGGCAGAAATACCACCACAAAGCCATAGCCTATCAAAATGAGGCTGGGCATCTGGAGATTCCATTGCTTGATAACTCTTGGCAGGGACTCAATTTGACTCCAGTGAAATTCTTTCTGGCTTTCCTTTTGGTTCCACATTTTTCCTTTTGTTTGTCTCACTTAGGCTATTGTTGCATTCGGTCTCCTTGTTCCCTCTCCACTTATGCTCCCCAGTGTCAATATATGACAATACATCTGACTCTGCTGTAAATCTCATACTCCCCTTGCAAAGTGCATTTCTCCAGCTAACCTTATACATCATGGTTCTGGCTGCCCTCTGCTGGTTTTTGTGAGTATTGAAGATGAAATTACCTTGCCACTTGCTTCTGAGATAGGTCTCTACATCCCAACAAGAATTAACAGGAAATGTTTAATTAGAGGTGCTATCATCTCAGTAATTGTTAGCCTTTTAATAGAAGGAGGCAGTGTGCTATAATGGAAAACACACAGGACTTTAGTTAGAGGGGCAGAATTATCCTTGTTTTCCAGGTTCAATGAACCCCTTGAATAGACATTGTGCCTCATCTGAGGTACATCATTAAAGATACAGATTGATTAGCATTGGAGGAAGGAAATTCTTCTGGGGGTATTTAGGCTAAACTTAACCTACAGGAGACTGTAGTATCCTTCTCCTAACTAGGTCTTAAAGATTGGAAGAAAACTTGGAAAAGTTCCTTAAAGGACTTTTTGGGGTTTTGATGTTCAGTTAGGATTATCAAGTGGGATATCTATGGAATATAAAATTTATAAAAGCTTATTTTAAACCATCGATTACCATGAATTATTCAACATATTTTGTTTGTTTGTTTCATCAATGAAATCAATATATTTCTTTAGTGTGGGGAACTCTCATCAGAAACTCTTTTCCCTGATGAAGGCATCATTTCTGATTATTATTCCATTCTATTCTGTTATTATTTATAGGTAATGCAATTCTTGGATTATATTAAATTATTTGCATGTACAAATTAAGATCTATTCTTTCATATGTTGTATAACAGATTATTCTTTAAGCATTTTGTCTTAATTAAATAAATTGACCGTTTTGACAAAATACATTCTTTTCTGCCCTCTTATCCTAAACCTTTGCTTTACCAAGTGAGACTAGAATGGAGGTCAGAAATGCCAGAAACTTTTATTTGCATGAAACTGAATCATTTTCCTACTTAAGCTTGCTTGTCTACATCTTTCTGGAATCATAAATTACTTTCACTGGTGGTTTGGATGAGACAGAAATCCACTTTCCTGTAGCATTTGGCATTTTCTGAAAGTGAGTCATAATCGCTTTTTACTATGGGAAAAAGAGGGAGAATTCAAATTTGCATAGATTTAAGGCTCCAAAAAAGGGGCTCCAAATAACTCGTAAGGAAAATCCCTTAGATTCTAGATAATTGATGTTTAGATTCTTTAGATTTTTTTTAAAAATTAAACTACTGCTTGAAAAATAATTAAGATGTAGTCACGTCTCTTCCAAATAGTAAGGGAAGAAACTTGCTAAAGTACATATGTCTTTGTCCAATTGTGATTTTCTCATTTCTTTTGGAACCCTGCCCTCTCTTATTCCCTCTCCCCAACTCTTTTCCCTTTCCAACCATTACTTGTTCTCCTGTGCAAATATTATGGATAGTCCATATCCAACCACCAAAGGTTTTTTGGAATTGTAAGATGAACTTCTACTACTCTTGATGCTTCATCATGGTGGTGAGAGAAACTTGCATTCTCAAAAGGTCTGGTAATGGAATACAATTCTTGGCAGGTCCTATTAAGTTGAAAGTGGTTTAATTATAGTTTCAGGATAGATTCTGTATCTATCATTTGGATAACAGCTGAGTGAAGTCCAGGGAGGCTACAATTAGATTAGCTTCCAGTTGATTTTTGTTGCAGTTGTTTTTCAAAATAACTTATGAAGAGCATGGGTTGAAAGTTTTGCATTTTTATTGCTAGGTGAATAATCCACATAGATAGTATCAAGGATCTTTGAGGTCTTGGATAAAGTGAAAATATCTTAGAAAATCTTAGAACTTTTTTTTTTTTTTTTTTTTTGGCTAAGGCAATTGGAGTTAAGTAACTTGCCCAGGGTCACACAGCTAGGGAGTGCTGAGTGCTTGAGGTCAGTTTTGAACTCAGGATCTTCTGACTTCAGGGCTAGTGCTCTATCCACTGTTCACCTAGATGCCCTGGAACTTTCAAGCAGAAGAAAATGACTACCTATGAGTGATTTCTCTATCTGAATCTTCTTTTTGGTGGAACAATTCTTTTTCCATGTTATTCTTTGACTCTACTTTGTAAGCATAGTCTAAGGAAAAGAACACGGGACAAGAGAGATGAGTGCAAATCCTACCTCTGACAATGAATTGTGTGACATAGATAAACTACATCATTTCTAGAAGCCTCTAATTCCTAATTCTTGGAATAAGAATAAATTAATATTCTTTCTATTTAGAACAAAATCATGCTGAGCCAAAATACTTTTTTAAGCTTTACAAGGCTTTATCAGTATAAGCTCTTACTATAACTACTTTCTGTTGCTTGATGGGGAAGATTTATTTTCCCAGGCCTCCAGTGAAGACAATATTTTTATCAGCAAGAAAAGGCCCATGATGAGATACCTAAAGGCTGACAGTATCTGCTAAATTTTTATGCTAACCCTTATACAACTGTAATTTCTATGATCTAAAGCATATGACAATTCAATCTCAGGTCTTTTCTAAACAGAAATCCATCCCTCTTTTCACTCTTTCCCAGAAATACATAGGGAGTTTAGGGATATTAGATAGATAATAAACATATTAAGATAGTTCTGCAATTCTATTGTTCCTATAGCAAAACTATAATGCATAACTAACATTTCGCATGCGAATTCATGTTATCATAGCACACAAATTGTTTCTCCTTTCTTTATACAAGGGTTTCTTAACATTTGTTTGTGATACAGATCCTTTTGGCAGCTTAGCAAAGCCTACAGATCCCTTCTTGAAATAATTTTTTTATTAAAGTATAATTGAAGGAAATACTTTTTTTTTTCAGTTAGAAGTTAATGAAATGAAAAATGTAATATTTTTATCCACCCAAATTCATGGATCCCATGAAATCTATCCATGAAATTTCTGCTTTATATAGTATTTCTGAAATCTCATAAGAATAATAGGTAGAACATAGCAAAATAATCATTGTTTTGGCATCAATAATGGGTTCAAACCTTTCTTCTATTATTGATTACTTGTGTGGTCATAGGAAAGTCGGTTTACCTCTCTGCCCCCCTAAAATGAAGGGTTGAAGTAGATTATTTCTAATATTCCTTTCAGCTTTAAATGTATGATCCTATGATACCTTAAGAGAGGAAACATTGGGGGCAGCTAGATAGTGCAGTGGATAGAGCACCAGCCTTGAATTCAGGAGGACCCGAGTTCAAATCTGGTCTCAGACACTTAACACTTCCTAGCTGTGTGACCCCGGGCAAATCACTAAACCTCAGCCTCAGGGGAAAAAAAAGAAGAAAGAGAGAGGAAACATTAATTGAATAGGTAGAAAAACAAAGATCAAGCTGAAGAAATGTCTTGAAAGGAAGTGAAGATAATTGAAAATTACAAATAATTTTATCCAAATTATTAATGTAATATTGAAAATTGGCTTCATTGTCTATATAATTAGCTGTCACTCTGTACAATAGCAGTTAATTCCAGAATCAAATTACCTGGAAAGAGGATAAAATTAGGGAACTCCAGTGGAGAAGAAATAGGGATGATGAGTTTTCCTGTCAGTCTCTGAAAAGAGCCATCTTCTCTCAGACCCAGGAGAATGAAGGAGAAGTAATGAAGACTTGGCTATCTAATTGATTTTCATGGTCAATTCACTGAAGATTCCAAGTTTTATTGGGAAGTGAGGGATGAGAGGGGGAGGAATAATTATTTAGCTAGTTTAAAAATAAATTTTAAAAAGCTTTGTTTTTAATACGAATTGCACTTTGCTATACACATTGTCTTCTTGTTAAGGAATGTAATGTTCTAGGAAGACGGGGAGAGCTTCATTTTTGTTTTTGTATAGTGAATGCCTAGCATAATACACCTAATAGAAACTTATTAAATGTTTGTTAATTGATTTCAACAAAGAGTACAAAGAAACCAACCTATATGAGATGCATGGTACAATGAAGTGAGCATTGAATTTGAAGTCAGAGGAAATCCTTTCTTTCTCACTACTTTGGTCAAATTGATGCAAAATGTGTCCCCATTGATTTTTGAGGGGAAATGATGGGGGTGATACTGAAACTGTCCAAACTCTCCTTCCAAAGAGGCCCACCCTCAGGGAGCCCAGTTGGGTGGTCTCATTCAGTTAGAGATCAGGCCAGGGATATGAGCCTATTTAACTCTATTGAGTTGAAGATTAGTCCTCAACCACTCCCAGTAGCACAAACTCCCAAGATAAGTAATCTCTTTCTCCATTAGAGATCTAGGCCCAGGGCATTATTAACAATTGAAGGAATCTCATTCAATTTTGAATTGAAGCTGGAGCCTCAGATGGCTAATAAAAGACAACTCTATACCCTGAATCTTTGCAGAAGTCCTAAACAGGATTATGCTTGCCAAGGAAGCTGCCTTCTTAGCAAGTTGTCCTCCCAGGACTTTTGTCCACTGGTAAAGATATTCTCTTCTAGTGCCAAGAAATCCCTTTTGCCACGGAGATTTTGTGTTTGCGAATTCTTTCACACAAGGACCTGCACATCAGACCAGAGAGGATTTCCCACCCCAATTCTTGCACCTCATCACAACTTCCATTAACCTCATCATTTGCACCTCATCAAAATCACAAATTCTCTGAATAGCATTACTTTGAATCCTCCCATCCCACTCCCTTTCCTTCTTTGAAGTGAAGGAATTCAACAAGAAGGACAGTAAAGTACTTTTCAACTCTTCATGGAGGATACTATTATGCTCAGGGTTCTATGTATTTTTCAGATATCTGAACTTTGAACATGACGGTTTCCTTCTGCCTCTTTGCTGTTTTTGTGTTATGGGTATGTTCATCATTTCATTCTGATAAAAATTTTCACACATTAATTGACAAAGAGTATCTATGGGGAATACAAGAAAAAAAATCTGAGCATTAAAGGTTTTTTTCTTATTTACTCTTGCTGTTTTTGTATTAGAGGTCCTGGATTCATGTTTTGTCTTATTTGCATCCAAATGCAGCTGTTCTGAGTCAGTTGCTGCTGTTGTGAATGATTCCAATCCATTTATTTGCATAGCACCTTACAGGTTTCAAAATGTTTTCAAATATGTTTTCCCCTTTAAAGTTTGTTTGCAAAATCAAGAATTTTGATTCAGTGTTTCTGAAATTTGGAGTAGTTAATCTGAATAAAGAAAAAAAATCATTTCTAGTTTAAATCAATCTATAAAAAGTTTTCAGTTAATTGATGATTCAGATTAGCTAGGTTCTGATGGATCAAAATCTTTAAAGAATATTGGACCTGGAATCCATAGCTCCAGTTTTGAGTGTCAGTTTGCCATGTAACATTGGTAGATGTTATAGGCCAGAACTCTGACTTTGAAACAAGAATTCTTACAAAGTACTAAGTGGAATTGATGAGACAATGGTTATCTAGTTTAGCATGATGCTTAACAGTTCTCTAAGTTCAGTATGATTGATTTAATCTTACAACAAATAATGGTTTCCTAGTGATATAATGATTGGTTATACTCAGTATAGAGCATATAAACTGGGAGCCTCAGCTAGATTCACTCAGATTCAGAGAGGCAGAGAAGACAAGTAGACTGGAGGCTAAAACATAAGCCCTTGGACTCAGATTCATTCATCCCATCTCACACCATCCTGGTGGCAGGCTCTCTTCCATTTTCTCCACTGAAACCAAGACTCCTGGAAGGCCTTTAAGAAAGCTCACTGAGCCCCAGGAAAGGAGACAAGACTAGGAAGGAGATAATAAAGAATCTGGACTTTAACACCTGGCTGTTCTTGTAGTGATTACTTGGTGGAAATGAAGGCTGAATGAAGGCAGAAACGAAGAAAACATTACTAGTTCAGTTTTCATAGAAGTCTTGGGAAACAGCCTTCATTTCAGCCAAGTAATCACCACAAGAACATCCAAGGGTTAAAGTCTAGATTCTTTATTATCTCCTTGCCTGGGGCTGGGCAGCTTTCTTAGAGGCCTTTCTGAGTCTTGGTTTCTATGGAGCAAATAAGGAGAGCCTGCCACCAGGATGGTGTGAGATGAAGTTGAATGAATCTGTCTCTGAGTTCCCAGGCTTGTGCTTCAGCCTCCAGTGCACTTGTCTTCTCTAGCTCTCTCTTTCTTCTTTAGCCCTCTCTGAATGAATCTAGCTGAGGTTCCCAGTTTATATGTTCTACACTGAGTATAAACCAATCATTATATCACTAGGAAACCATTATTTATTATAAGATTAAGTCAATCAGACTGAATTTAGAGTACTAGTAATTACCATGCTAAACTAGATAACCATTGTCTCATCAATTCCACTTAATACCTTGTAAGAGTTCTTGTTTCAAGTTCAGAGTTCTGACCCATAACAGGTAGATGTTAGATAAGATGATAGATAAGATGTTACTTATTCTTGCTAGGCTTCAGCTTCAACATTTGTAAAATGAGAGGGTTAGACTAATTGATTTACTAATGTTCTTTTCATCTCTAAAAGTTTTAATGTAGGCAAATATATGCAAGTAGAATTTAATGTTATGTTAAGATAAAATGAATATTAATTTTTTCTACATGCTTGGACTATTCACTTTTGCATGCATATTTGTATGAGAAGTATTAGGACCTAGTTGGTAGATAGTTAGGTTCAGGCTTAGGAAGACACAGATTCAAGTCCCACCTTTGACATATCTTATGAGGTTGACCAAATCTTTTAATTATTTAATGCACAAGATAAATCTAAGACTGTAAATTGCAAAGTAGGTGCTGACCTGCATTGATAGAAGGAATTTCCCCAAATGGAAGTTCTTTATCCAAATAAAATCGGAGATCCAGTACCTATCTGTAAATCTCTTTGTAAATATATCCAAAACATATGGTCTCTGACTAAATGTGATTGTGATCACAAGAAGTCATGTGTGTGGGCTGAAAGGAAGGTTTTATATTGTTGAATTATGTGTTTCCTGGCTATCGACTGATAAGGGATCTAGAGAAAGGTCCCTCAAATATTGGGAAGACTTTTTATGGACAATTTATGAAAGGGCATAAACAAGAATTAAGAAGGATGAGGAGGACTTGGATTTGTTGCTTGCACTATAGGTCACTTCACATTAATGAGAACAAATCAAAGTATGATTTTTAGGCCAATTGAAATCCAAAGATTTAATTTTGTGCTGTTATTGGATGTTAAATGGGTATATGTGAATGTCATCCTAGGAGATGTGTTTCTGGAAGGAGTTGACATATTCCTCAGATAGTCCCATAATCTTTTAATAATAATAATGATAGCTAAAATTTATTCAGAATTTTAGTTAGATGTTTATTAATATTATTATTCCTATCTTACAGGTGAAAGAAGATATGAGGCTCACCTAGAGTCCCATGCTCATAAGTGTATGGGATGGGATTTGGATTAATATCTTCTTGACTCCAAGTCCAACACCTTAATTACTCCATCACCCACCTGTTTCCTTGCAGCAATAAAAACTGATGCTCTGCCAGGGTTAGTATGAGATTACTTGGTGTTGAAGGTGGTAGCACTAGCCACATTTGCTTTTCCCTTTTACTTGCAAAAAAAAAAAAAAAAAGTTTGTTTTAGTTCCTCCTCTCCTTACCTCATTTTTTCAGTCATGACAACACCATTTCTTGGAAAATGGGGAACAGAAGGTGGAAGAAAGGCATATTGGGGCCTGGGGCAGATCAAGAATAAGAACATTGAATTAGAATTGAATAGAATTGAATTAGAATTAGAATTGGACATCAGTTGTAATTATCACTATAACTATGCATTATGCTTGACTGGTTCAAAGAGTATATATCTAGGGTAGTGGTGATCTTATTGGTTCTAGAGATATTGAAGAGGGAAGCCCAAGACTGAAAAATCCTTAAAGGAGAAAACGTCCTTTGACTCTGCCTCAGGGAGGGGACTCTACCCCAAGCACAAACAGTTTCATCTTTGTTATCTGGGTGGGGACCGCTCAGTCTGGAAACCCATTGAATTCAATTCAAATTCTAACCCTGGCTGAAACCCAGCCAGAAACCAATGTGGGACTCGACCCACAAGCCCCCTTCAGCTAGTAGCCAAAGCTCCCTATTATAAAAGAGCCAGACTGGAAAAGAGCCAGACTGGAATTCTCTCTGCAGAGGTCCCAAACATGACAGCTTTATGCCTGACACCAAGGATCTCTGCCCAGTGTAACACTGGTTCTGGTGCCCTCTTATCTCTACCTTCAACTTTACTAACTAGACTTTACTTCCAAACCCTATAATAAACCTCTTTTATCAATCTAGGTTTTCAGGTCTGAAAATTCCTTTACAGAGGACTCTTGTGCCACCACTAGACCTCATTTAACTCCGTATCCTTGTGCCAAATCTAAAAGGGTTGCAGGGGAGTTCTATTTGACTCCCTGAACCCCGAACCTGCCTCAATTAAACCCTAATTTAATTTAGGTACCCAAATTCTAGACCTCATCAATATTACTAATCAATATAACAAGGAACAGAAAAACTTGGCATACAATAAAATGGCAATGCTTTGATTATGAGTGAAAATTATTATTTATTTCCTGAGTCAATGAATCAACAAGCATTCAATGAATATCTATTGTATGCTATATCTGAAGTCATTGAAGGATCATTCTTAAGTTGCTTTCAGTGAATCTGTCACATATATGTATTCCTATGAATAATCACATATACGGGATCTTATCATGTTTCACATATAGCAACGAGACTGATTGTTATCAATGATTTATGAACTCAGTCATTGCTTTATAGCCACTTCCTTTGCGTAGCTGTTTGCCTACATGATAAAGTTAGAACTACAATCTTGTGGAGATCAGTCTTTAACATTGGCAATGATTCTTGGTTCATGTCCAAACATTGTTTAGAAATCAACAGTTTCCGGTTTAGCTGATCCTACTCAGTTTTGCTTTAAGTAAGAGTTACATATAGTATATGTTAGAATCCACAATTGAAAATAACAAATGAATAAAGTCTGCATGTGTGAACATTTTAATTCTCAAACTAATTGTTTATTTTACTGAAAATGAATGTCAACAAACAATGGTGTTTGTTGAGTCTAGCAAAGAAATAAATGATATTTTTATTTACCATTTTGTTCCCAATGCTAATTGTGTTTCTAAACACCCTTTTGATGTGCTAAGAATTGCCAAGAAAGAACAACAGCTGTTAGTTAAATAACATCAATCTAGCTACAAGAAATAGTTAAACTGAAAGCCATGGGGTCTTTTTGTGAAGAACCTATTTGAAGGAGAATGGAGGTTGCTATGGTATCTAGGTAAGAGTCAAGGTTTTGGAGTCAGATAATCCTTGGGTTTGAATTCTAGCTCTGCTCCACTAACTTTTTTGAACTTGGATAGGCTGCTTCATCCCTTAGAACAATGGGGTAATCTTTTCCATCTCTAAAGTCTGAAATCTTTTGAAGAATTGCCAGTTTTTGAGAGACAATTTTTATAGCTAGTGTTTCTGATAAAGGTCTCGTTTTAAAAATATGTAGAGAACGAAGTCAAATTTATAAGAACACAAATCATTCCCTCAATTGATAAATGGTCAAAGGATATGAACAGACAATTTTCAGATGAAGAAAGTAAAGCTATCTATAGTTATAGTGATGGGGTTCTACTGGAAGAGAATTATGGGAATCCCCTTTTGGTCGGCTCAGGTCCTTTGTGAAAGAATTCATGAACCTGAAATATTAATGGCAAAAAGGAAGTTTTATTGGCACTGGAGAGGTCATCTTTACTGGGAGACTGAATTCCTTAGTGGCAGAGAAATAAAAAAAGGTTTTTTGCCCAGAAGAGAATGTCTTCTCAGCGGACAGGAGTCCTGGCAGCTATGCCAAAGAGACAAAGCATATTTCTTTGGGCATTCTGCTAGGAGTTTAAAATTGCACTTTGAGGCTCGGATTTTAGGTTGAAAAGAAAGCCAAAGTCCCAGGGCCTAGATCTTCAATTGAATGGAAATCACTTTGAAGGCTTCTGGAATTTGGAATTTCCTGAAAAGGGCCTACATCCCCAAAAGATCAATGGGGTGATTTGCCTTAGAAAAGCCCAGCCCGGAGGATATACTCTCTCTCATTGACTCTCTGGAGTCTGGGAGACCCCAATCTCTCTTCTTTTGCAGATCAAAAGAAGATACAATTTCAGAGTGATTTAATTTTACAAATTAAAAGGAATACAGTTTCATATCCCCATCAATATGAAAAAATGTTCTAAATCACTATTGCAAATAGTGATGCAAATTAAAATAGAATAGAAATGCAAATTAAAACAATTCTGAGGTACCATCTCACATCTATCAGATTGGTTAAAATGACTGAAAAAAATAATGACAAATATTGGAGGAAATGTGGGAATACTGGGACACAGATGCTTTGTTGATGGAGTTGTGAACTGTTCAATCATTCTGAGGAACAATTTGGAACTATGCCTGAAGGGCTATCAAACTATGTTTATTCTTTGATCCAGCAGTGTCTCTACTGGGTCTGTATTCTAGAGAGATCAGTAAAAAAGAGAAAAGGACCTACATGAATAAAAATGCTTATAGCAGTTCTTTTTGTAGTGGCAGGGAACTGGAAATCGAGGGGTGTCCAACAATTGGAGAATGATTGAATAAGGTATGGCATATGAATGCAATGGAATTACTACCATTCTTTAAAGAAAATAAAAGAAAAACCTAGAAATCCTTATATGAACTAATGCTAAGTGAAGTGAGCAGAACCAGAAGAACACTGACAGAGTAACAAGATTATGTGATAATCAACTATGATAGACTTAACTCTTGTGATCAATGCAGTGATCCTAGACAATTTCAATAGACTTTGGATAGAAAATGCCATCTACATCTAGAGAAAGAACTATGAAGATTGAATGCAGATTGAAGCATACTATTTTCATTTTTTTTCTTTCTCATTTTTTCCCTTTTGTTCTGATTTTTCTTTCAAAACATGCTAATATGGAAATATGCTTGAAATGATTGTACATGTAAAACCTATATCAGATTTCTAGCTGTTTTGGAGTGAGGGGAGGGAAGGGATGAAAAGAGAAAAAAAAATCATAGTTCAAAAATTATAAAAATGAATGTTGAAAACTAATTTTACTTGTAATTGGAAAAAAATGAAATATTATTCAGTGAAAAAAAGAACTGCCAACCTTATTCTTTTTTTAAGTCATAAAGCAGGATCAGGTTAAAATGGCAAGTTAAGAGAAAAATCTCAACAATTATTCTCCCTGCTTCCACAGCAGGAAGACATTAGCCAATTACTAGATTTTAGGAGCTGAGCAGAAGACCAATGTAGACTATGGACTATACGTACAACTGGCAGAAAGGATGGGTATGGAGAGCAGCATATGACCTTTATTAGCATCTGGTCCAAACAGGAAAAATCAAGGTCAGGAATATAGTTTAAAGGCGTAGTAGTAATGACCAGTAAATTAAAATACATTTATATATAATTTATAGCTAATTATTGATTAATTGATTTGCAGTCTTCAACCTTGAATATGTGTATTTTATATAGAGAGAGAATAGAAAAAGAAAGGAAGAGGAAGAAGAAAAGAATACTGTGTTCACAAAATCAGCCTTACCTGGCAATCCTTATTTTACTTAATATATACAAAATACTTTTTAAGTTTTTCTTTCTTCAACTTTACTAAAATATCTTTTATGCCTTGTGAAGGTGCACTTAATAAATGTTTGTTGATTGATGGGTTCTGAAGAAATCTCAATTAAAAAAGCAAATGTGACTATATAATTCATCCTTGTCTTGAAAGATATAGAGAATAAATACTGAGTTAAACTGTATATTTGGGAGAGGAAGTATGAACATTTGTCACAATTGTGTTCAGATTTATTCCATCAACCCAGTTTAATCCAACAAGCATTTATTCTATGCAGAAGGCACTACACCATAAATTAGAGAATGTGGAAAAACAAAACAAAACACATAGTCCTTTCTTCATTGTCTTTCATCAGTACTATAGTGTACTTGAATAGTCCTAGAAAATCAGCAGATATGCAATGCAGGCTTATTGAATGTCTAAATAAATCTGTGGAAATAAAGGAAGGGACAACAATAACTTGATAAATGATACTATAGTAAGTACCTAGGAGAGGGTGTCATTTGAGAGTGAGCTAATAGTCCCTCTACATACACACATCCCCCACATCCTATTGTGTAGGATGATTTTCTGTTCTTCCATAATCATAGCATAGAAATTTTCTTTGGACATAAAACAGGGGATATTATAAATCTTCATAGATTATAATAATGACACCTGTAAGACAATGTATGAAAATAGTAAAATAAGAAACAAATAAGGCATTTTAACATTTTATACCTTGGCTGGGGAAAAAAAAAAAATATATATATATATATATATACACATGTGTAAATACACACATGCATATACACAATGCAATATATGCATATATATTTACATGTATATTTATATAAACATATGTATATAAAATAAACACATTTATATAAACATATGTATAATTATACTTGTATGTGCATAATGTATATACAATATGCCTATATACACATGTGTGTATATATATAAATACACATAATATATCACAAATCTATTATGCATGCTTTGTATATATACATACACATGAGTGTGTACATATGTATGTGTTTGTATGTTTGTGAAACAATAATGTTTAGACAGTGCAGATGGTAGAGAAGTGCCTAGGAATAGATAGCCACAAGACAAATTTATTTTAAAGTCTTCAGAGAGCAGCAATCTTGACAGGGCTAAGAAGAGTGATGGACCAGGTATTTTATCCAATCTACTACAACAGGAAAGTCAACATGGATCAATGAATTCTGTGCTCCACACTCAGAGATGTTCCATCCTGGAGCTGGCTGTCTCCTCTGGTTGATTCCTTCAGTTATGGTGATGTCAATCCCCCAAAGAGATCCATAGACTGAGAAAATATGGAGAAGAAAAGGCCAAAAGATGAAGTAACAGAAAGAGATGGCATATGAGGAAAGATCTAAATTATGAAGCAGTTCTAAGCTGTCTAAGAAAGAAGAGGAAATATATAGTGGATTTAATTGTCATTATTTATAGTAACTTAATAATTAGGATTATATCTGTGGTGGTATAACTTGAATTAATGAAATGAAATTAGAAAAAAAAAACTTAGTAAATACTTCTTTACCCACTATAAAGATTTAGAGCTTTAAATAAAAATAGATTTTAAAAAACAAGAATAGGAGGTAGTAATACATTCTGGATTAGAGAGGAAATTGGTTAGTTAATTTAGAAAGGATTCATAAATGAAAGAAAAACATTTTCTACTAATTAAATCAATTATCACTATCACATTTTTAAATAAAATGAAAAAAAAATAAACAGAACTTTACAAACTATCAACAAATATATTTATTATGGTGGCTTTTTTTCCCACTAGATATACCTTGTTAAAGAAGTAATATCCCTTGGATTCCTCATGAATCATAAAGCAGATAAGGAAGCATTTTTTTTCCCCAGTGTGAGAGGGAAAAAAGACACAACTGCAAAAATGTGTTACATTTGCTGTGCTCTATTTTCTGTTCTTTATTAATTCAGTTTTTGTTCTCCTACAAGTATGGATTTGTTTGTTGTAAGTAAGGTTTGTAGTGTAGATACATTTCGCAGTTTATATGACTCCGGGAACAACCCAGACAGGAGCATTGATGAAAGAGAAACCCGTCATATTTTCTTAGAGATTAGAGTGCTGCTCCACTGGAGCAGAACCATTGGTCCTTCACAGTTTTGTGAAGCACAAAAATACTCTCCATCCCAGCAGTTTCTTCCATATTTTTTTCTCTCCCCATTTTCACATAACCGTTACTATCCATTCTAGGGTTTCTTGCAGGTAGGAGTACAGGATAAGTACAAGGGAACCAATTTTAAAACAGTTCAGTTCTGATAAACCATTGGATAGAAAATGTTAGGCCCTAATTCTGAGCACTCTTGGTAATCTATTCAAGACATCGACACAGAACTCTTGAACCCTGGATTTCCAATGTCCTTTCATATTTTTTTGTTTTTTTTTTTTTCTTTTCCCTTCCCCTTCTCCATCTCCCCCCTTCCCTTTTTTTTTTTTTTTTTTTTTTTTTGGTGATGCACCATTATATTTTTTTGAAGGGATACTGTGTCTTTGACTTAGTAGACATATCTTTTGCTTCTTATTTAAAACAATAGCCTGAAAATTATTTTACAAAGAAAAAAATGTTGCTTTTCCAGATGCCATCATTATAATGTTATATCCTATTAATAATTATATACAAAAATTCTTAGGTGTCTTTTTACAAAAGCACAGAAGCATATAAGATAACCCCTTGAAAGTATCCCTTTTTTAGACGTCTTTGTACTCATGGCTCACGAATGTCTTGGTTATTAACTATGTTTGTATGGAGAGTATAGGAACTATCTGGAATGTTGTTTAGATGGAACAGTAACTGGTAGCATTTTCCACTTGTGGTTCTAATGGCTAGAGCACCTGTCCTGGGAATCTGGTGGAGATAGCAGCATCATAAGTCTAAAACAATCACATGAGACCTTTTTAGTGTACAGTGCTGACTAATACCGATTTCTGTTGTTTATCTTGGACTTTTCGTTTCTTCTGCTGCTGTTTGTCTTTATTTTCCCGTTGATCCTGGGATTCTATAGTGGGCTCCTGGCCTTTGTTCTCAGGTTTTGCTTCCTTACTTTCTTCTTTACTTAGTTTTTTTCTTTTTCTCTCCCTTCCTTTCTTTCCTGAAACAAAAAGCATACAGGTCAATTTTTAAAAAGTAGTGGGGGAAGAAAACCCATATATACAATTCAGATTTGCTTAATGTTCATTTAGGCATAGATTTCCAAAACTTAATAAAATATCTCTCAGCAGGTTTTGTGCAGTGAATCTTCAGTCTAAATTGTTGCCTTAATTGTAAGATATTTATTATTTCACCAAAAAAGATTTTTTTTGACAAGTCAAGAAGCATTTATTGAGCATTTATTATATGCCTACCTGATACTATGCTAAACTTTTGAAAATTTGAAGGAGAAATATTGGTGAATATGGTATAAATACATATCTTTTATTATATAATCTAAACACTTAAGGTTGATATTACTTAATGTATCATTTTCACTGGAGTTAACATTTCTCCATTTATGGTATTTTCAATAGTCCTTAATTATTCTCCTGTAACAGTCAAGAATTTATTGTCTTTCTTTTATCAATCAAAAAACCTTAACTGAGTGCATACTAAATGCATAGCACTAAGGAATAAGGTGTTCTGAGTAGAGGAAAATAAAGAGGCCTATGATATGGTCCTTGCCTTAAAAGAACTAATTTAGTTAAGCAGAAGGAACAACATGTATTCATATAAAGACAGCCAACAGTATTAGGTACCTTGATTTCTATGCCCAGGTTTTTAAATTTTATGGAGTATGAAGACCTGAATTATGTTAACAGGACAAAAGTCCCAGTTTTGACTATGACTAATTAGCTGTATGACTTTAGGTAGTCACTTAATCTCTCTGATCTCATTTATAAAATAGAGACAATAGTAACTGTCATAAAGTTGTGAAGAAAGTGTTTTTTAAACCTAAAAGTGCTAGGTAATTAAGAGTTATCATCGCCATTACATCATTACAAAGACAAAAAAGGATATATTTTTATATACAGAAAGCAAATGCAAAACAGCATCTACTAAGATCCTTGCCATATAAGCTAGGGTAGTTTCCCCCTAAATCTTAATAAAACCATCCTCTGTACTTTATTAATTCATATAGGCTAGAGCGGTAGGGTAGAATAGTTTCATTAGTCCATAAAAGGTAGGGTAATTTTCCCTAAATCTTGATGAAACCATCCTCTATGTTTCATTAGTCCATAGGACTAGGACTCAAATCCTTCATATAGTTTCTAGCACTTGAATTTACAGGAATCAATAAGGCAAGCAAGTATGGAAGTAAGAGAGCTGTGCCCACTTAAATCAACACTGTATCTTAGATGAATATTTTTTTCCATCTTTTTGTTAACTTCCTTTTATCAAATACTATCTAGTCTAAGAATGTCTCATTTTATTATAAACTCTTAACTTGAATCCTAGTCCCATAGACTGGCCCAAAACATGTCTAATGGGTTCTATTTAATTATTTCTTGTAAAGCATCACCAAATATTTCTGTGGGTTATAGAACGCTCAATACAACAGATTTTCCTCACTTACTTGAATTGTTATGCAGACATTTTTGAAAACATCAAAATAAAAAGGTACAATGATAGAGCTCATGAGAGCTTTCTGATTTAATATGAAATATTTTTTCATGATGGACAATGTCAAATTGTCCTGCTTCTATGGATTCTGAGTTAGTTGATAAGTCTGGGTCAAAAATGTTAATATTGTATATGCTGCCATCTGATACATGCCATTTTCTATGCTGATACAACTTTAAACCAGACTTCTCTCATTCCATGATTCATAATGATAATGACTCATTTTACCATAGTATTTTCAGAAATATACTCCATTTTAGAAGCATTTTCTTTTTTTTAAAACTTATTCCAACAAGTGTGTCATATTTATAAATGAGTTTTAGGCTTTAGCAAATTAGTAAGAATGATGAAGAGCAAGTTGATTTCAAAAAATCCTGGAAAGACTTAAACGAACTGATGCTGAGTGAAGTGAGCTAAACCAGGAGAACAATGTGTACAGTAACAGCAAAACTGTGTGATGATCCATTATGATAAACTTAGATCTTCTCAGTCATACAGTAATCCAAGTCAATTCCAATAGATTTGGGATGGAAAATGCAATTCACATCCAAAGAGAGACCTATGGACACTGCATGTGGATCAAAGCACACTTTTCAATTTTTTTTCTTTCTAATTTGTTATGATTTTTCTTTCCCAATATGGTTAATATGGCAGTATATCAAAAATGATTGTACATGTATAATCTACATCACATTACTTGCTCTGTTGAGGAGGAGGAAGGTAAGAAAGTGAGGGAAAATTTGGAAGTCAAAATTTTACAAAAATGAATTTTGAAAACTATCTTTACATGTAATTGGAAAAATAAAGTACTATAAAAATGAAAAGAAAAAGAGAATTGCCTCAAGGGCAAGGTATGTCTTTGCTTCATAGGCTTCGATCATAAGGAAAAGCAAGTCAAACTAGTTCCACTGTCTTACTGGATTAGAATTTTTGGCACACTGAATATTAACTCTACCATTCTTTTTAAAGGTACAAAGAATATCGAGTCAAATAATGTAAAATAATGTAAAAGTATTTTAGGTGAACAATGATTAGGAAACAACATATTGCCCATTGTTGTTTCCCAATAGGTTGTAATATGTCCTATAACAATTAAAGATGCCTCAAGAAGTATCTCTTTCATGAAGGGTCAAGTCCTTAAATACAGGAAAATGTCTGATGTGGTCTTTGTTTTGATACTGATTCATAAAATTCATTATGATAGGTCATACCAGTAGCTATAGTGATGAAAACTATAAGCTTTGGGAAAACAACAGTAGGGAGCTACAGAAGTCAGAATTATTGGACAGAAGATATAAAGATAAGGAGGCATAAAAATAGGCTGACAATCGCTTTTGTGAATAATTGTTATATATGACTAAGTCACGTGGGAAGAGCATATTTTTTGAAGAATTGGAAGTGAATATCATATAGAAGGCAATAGAGATATACATGAGTGAAAACAGGTTGCGACATATAACCAATGGAAAACCTTGAAAGAAAAATAGGAATTAATTACACCGTCACAGAAATGTGTGATAGAAAAGAAGATGAGCCAATCATATGTTAAGAATGAGAGAGGACAGGTAGCTAGGTACTTGTACCCTCATTATTTCTGGAGAAATTAAGAAAGGTCTTTAGTAGGTCAGGAAGTCATAAAAGATAGGCAGGTATGGGTAAATAGTGACCTCATATTGAAAGGCATATTCAAATTGTTGAGAGCATTTATGCGAGTCATATGAGCTGAGCCTGTTCGGAGCACAGGTTCAATTCTTTAGTAACATGGAGTTCTTTCTCCTTTCAGAATGACCCATCTGAGGTAGCACTATATATTCAGAAGACTATATATGTCTCTGGGGAAAGCTGAAGATTACTGGAGAGGGAAGAGAAGTTGGCTTGATTGTTTATAAGTTCAGGAATTAGTCCTTTGAATTTTCTCTTGGATGAAACAAAGTCTTTCTTTTAAAATAAGTATCTAAGGTGCTTTGCAAATCCTGAAGTGCTTCAAAAATGCCAGGTTTAATAATATAACTTATCATATTTGTAATTTTGTTAACCTGAGTGCTTACATGGTATCTGAGGGCATTTTTCTTCCTTTTTTTTTTTTTTTTTTTTTTGTCTAGGTTTTGTAAAAACCTAGATATTATCCAAACTGATATTTCTAGGGGAAATGAGTGAAAGAAAGATTCTTGAGAAGCCCTTTGGATTCTTGAGAAGTTATTATGAATAGATTATGTAGATATAGAATTTTTCTAAAAAAATGATCAGTGTTAGTGATTGGAAATACTAAGTACTTTTGTATAAATACTATGTTTTAGTGCTTCAAATACAGTGGAAAGATAAATGAATTTGGAGTGAAAAGAACTAGATTTGAATCCTAATTCTATAACTTGTTGCTTATGTGATCCTGGACAAGCTATACAACTTTTCTGGCCATCCTCTATAAAATAAGGAGATTGAATTTGTTAACCAATTAATTTCTTTCCAGCTCCAAATTTTATGAGGACTTCATATTTAGAAGAACTTTAAAAATATTAAAAATGGACTATAAACTCCTTGAGGGCAACAAGTGTTTTGTTTCTGTCTTTGTATCACCAGCTTCTAGCTAAGGGCCTGACATAATAGATATTGAATAAATATTTATTCAGTTGAATTGAACTTGGGAACCATATGTGGTAAAATAACAGTTTTTGCCTTCCTAGAATTCTAGTGTTACTCAGATCCTACAAACTCTACCCAATTGTATTCGAATCCAGAGATGACAGTGCTTATCATGTAGTTTGTTTTCAGAGGGCTGGAAAGGCTAACTCCCCTAGATTTTTCATTCTGAGGAACTTTTTAGAGGTGTTCAAGTTCAGCTCTAAAGAAAGAAAAAATGTCAGTGAAAATCTTATTCCAAAGTTCTGTAAAAACTATTGACCTCAAACGAAATGTTATTTTGATGGAAATCATCCAGAAGTTTAGTGTTTGACATTGTTCTCTTGATGATAGTCCAACATCTTACAGCTGTGAGCCCAACCATCACGTCTTGGACACATTAGAAATATACTTTTTTTTCCTTCTTTGCTCAGAGATTGATTTATATATTTTTTAGCCACTAATGACAATATATTCGACATGTAATATATTTCTGTTTATTAGCAAACTGATATGGTTATTCTTTAAGACAGGCAGATACATTTTTGGAAGTCGCCTGAAATTCAGTATTATTGGTCTATTATCCAAGGAATAACTATTTAGTCTGGGAGGTGGTGGGGGGGAGGGAGCTGAATTAAAGTAACAGGAAACTAGCTCATTGAATAGAGTTACTATTCAGCAGACTGCTATTGCACAATATAGAAATTGGACCTTTTTTTTTTTCCCCCAATGGCACTTGTGTTAATTGTGGGAAATACTAAATGCCCTTTTGCATTGATAGTCACATTTAAGATTGGAAAATCAAATAAAAGGGCCTAAGAATATAGATATAGTATATTAAACTTTACATATACTTGGTTAATTTAGTTCATATAAGACTGATATACATTAAAAGGGAAATAATTAACTGTTTATTGATCTGGTAATATTTCACTGATGTGGTCAACAGTGAAGGGATATTTCTAAACATTTTTATGATTTTGTAAACCAGGCACTCTTTGTTAAAGCATTATTTGTTAGCATGTGTTATTCCAATAACTATTAGTTGTTGTTGTTGTTGTTGCTGCTGCTGCTGTTGCTGCAGTGCCAGAGCTAGGGGTGTGGGGTCCTCTGGCAATTGAGATGATATTAATCTTTGCTTTGGTTTTCCAGCAATAGGGTGGAGTTTGAGCAAAAATCCCATAAAAAGGGAACTCCCCTTAGCACTGAGATAAGATCTGATCATGTGCTCAGTGAAAGGGATTTCTTTTCCAATGTTAGTTTTTAAAATATTACTTGGGGGGCCAATCTTTCTCCATTATCTTAGATTTTAGATTCTAAACTTATTTATTATGATTTTACCATGTGACAGACCTTGTGTGAGGCCTTAGAGATACAATGTTCAAAAAATCCAAAACTGTTTCTTTTCTACTGGCTTAGACTGGAGTTATAAACCAGTATGAGAGCAGCAGGGGAAAAAAAAAGAAAAAAATGAATGAAATCTTTCAGAATGTGGTCCTATCTTCTAACTACACAAACACCCATACACACCCCACACTATATCTTCATAAATAATATAGAATAATTATATAGAAACATTATTTTATGTCACAGAATTGCATAATTAATCGCAATAACTTTAACATTATGAAAACAGATATTTTTTTATCAAAAAAAAAAAAAGTAAAGCACATTTGCTAGTTTAGCAGCATTGGAACTTAACTTTTGAAATGTTTTGAATATGAAAATTTTGAATATTTGGTATGGGAACTAAGTAATGACAGTACGTTTTGAAATGGCTGACAATATGTAATGTTCTGATTAGAATTATTTGTGTTTCTGTCTTATCTTCCTACTAGATATTAAACTCAATATATCAAGAACCTGTTCTTAGATAAACTTTATTATCTCTCCCAGCATCTGAAATAGTTTCTTGCATATAATAGATAAAATGTTTTCCATGAAAGGATGAAATAAAGCATAATGAGAAGCTCAGTCTATAAAATATATTTCCTTTTTTCCTCCACTTCACTATTCTGAGGTCTATATATGGTGCAAAAAAACCAAATGAGAGAAAAGAACCAATAGAGAAAAAAAAATGGCACTTTGTTAGTTTCCTAGTGTTTAATCGTAAATTTTGTAAATTTAATGTAAACTTTTCATTTAGCTCTGAATCCCAGTCCAGCTGAGTTAGGAAATAGCTTATTATTGTGGAAAAAAAGGAGCTGTGCTCTTTCTAAAGTCAACTAGTTCATTTATAGAGAATGATTTAGAATTACAAATATAAATTAATTTTTTTCCCTATATGTTTAGAAATGTTTGTGTTGAAACTGTTATATATAGCTAGTGCTTTTCTGACCAAACTTTTGCTGGTTACCACTAGGGGGAGCCTTGGAGCTTTAGCCATTCTGAAGTAAATTGGGAAACATCTATTTTGCTCCAAAAAAAAAAAAAAAAAAAAAAAATTTCCCCAAATCAAAATATATTCCACATGCCAGAAATCCCAGTGAGTAAACAGTATCAAATCTGTGAGTCAAACCAATTAAAGCTGGCTTCGTTAAAAAGCCAAAATGTGCTGCTAAATCTTCTTTCTTCATAGTATCAGTAACAATATATCTCAGGCCTATGGTCCCTTCCTGAAATGTCCATACAGCACAGACAGAGTAGGAGGAAGGTTTAGCATAAGGCCTTCCGCTATAAATTTGGAACTGCTTATCTTTTACTTCCTGTTGTGGCCATGAGTTGGTGTGTATGTGTAGGAAAATTTCCTCCCTCCTTCACTTTCTCTCTTTTTCTCCTTCCCCTCTCTTCCTCCCTCTCTCCCTTCTTTCTGCCCTCCCTTTTTCTTTCCTTCCTTCCTTCCTTTTTTCCTTCCTTCCTTCCTTCCTTCCTTTCTTCCTTCCTTTCTTCCTTCCTTCCTTCCTTCCTTCCTTCCTTCCTTCCTTCCTTCCTTCCTTCCTTCCTTGCTTCCTTCCTTCCTTCCTTGCTTCCTTCCTTCCTTCCTTCCTTCCTTCCTTCCTTCCTTGCTTCCTTCCTTCCCTTTCTTTTTTCCTTCTTTCCTTTTTTTCTTCTCTCTCTGATTCTCTTTCTTTTTTCTTCTTCCTTTCAGTAAGGCCTTGTGGAGAAAATTTATAACCAAGGGTTATAAGTGTGGTTATGTCTCTTTGGTGGTTATGATCTATTGTGCAGATACATATTTAAAGGCTGTGGATTAAAAAACATAGGGCAGCTTGACCTAGTAGTCTGATCACACAGCTGAGCATTAACAATGCCAAATTCTCTTCTTAGATATATTATTATGTTGTGGAATTCAATTCAACAAAGCTTTAATAAGGGCCTACTGGGTGTATAGCACCACATCAAGCACTAGGAGAACTATAAAGTGTAGCTTAGACAAGACCCTGTTCTCTTGGAGCTTATAGTCTAGTAAGGAGATCAAATACTTAATTTAAAAGTTTATGGCAAAAAAACCCCAAAAAAACACATAAATCTATCATAGAAGTACATAATTCATTAATATGCATTCTTGAGGTAAGAGATATAGACTAAAAGGATGAGGATGAGAGAGGACTTCCTGAAATATTTGACATATGCACCTAACCAAATTGATCTCAATTGTCTTTAGAATAAAATAAGATTCTTTATAGTCTGGTTCTAAACTATATTTCAGGGTTGATTTATATGATTGTCTTTTAGAGACTATGATATATCCCAGTCAAAATGGCCCACTAAATACTTTGCTTTCCTCCTCCCCCACCCCCACCCCATCCCAGTTCATTTCTTGTCTCCATGCTTTCATAAAATTTCCCCATAGCTGGAATGCTTTTCTTCTACACATTTGACTCCTTAAATCTTAATAATTCTCTTCAATTTTTAGCTAGTGTTACCTCTTACAAGATTTTTTTTTTTATGAATCCCCTCAGACATTAGAATTCTCCCTCTCTCCTATTATTTTGTGTATAGTTTGTATTTATTTATACTATAAGTTGCTATCTCAAAGTAGTATTTGGTCTCTTAAATGCAGTAACTTTCCCTTTTTTTGATCTTCATTTCCTCAGTGGCTAGTGTAATGTCTGGCACATAGTAGGTATTTTAAAAACCTTGTTTGAATTGAATTTAAGAGAAAGCAAGCCAATATTTGCTCCCCCAACTATTTTACCTAAGGACTTCCCCACATCTAAAGTGTCAACACAATGAATTAGAGTAGGTTATTCTTCAACTCAGTATAGGAGATGCCAAGAATCACTATTACTGTGTGTAAGGCCCTAGTGATTCAAGGGAGGAAATAAAACAATCTTTGGCAACAAGGAGCTTACATTTTCATGCCTATTAATTATTTAATCTTAGAGGCAATTCTACTTACACACAGAAAAGTAATTTCATTCATAGAATTATAAGTTCTGTTAAAAAGCAAATAATTGGTCCCCAATCACACACACACACACACACACACACACACACACACACACACACACACACACAGAAACATAGACAAAGACAAAGACAGAGATAGAGACAGGGAAAGAGACAGAGACAGAAATACAGAGAGATATACACAAGGAGAGATTGAGACAAAGAAGGTAGAGGTGGGGGCAATCTGGCTTAGAGAGCTAGTTTCTTTAGGAATGTTTAATTAACACTTTTCACATAAACTGGTTATTTGGTTCTAGACAAGTCACTTAAATTCTCTGTGGCCCAGACAACTCTCTAATTATTAGTTGCAGAGAAAGTGATCATCTTCATAAGTAGAAGTTCCTCACTAACAGTTCTGTGGATCCAAGGAGTCACAGGTTCAGTCTCTCTTCTCCACTATGAGAAAAGATAACTATAAACATGAAACAAAGAGTTCAATTTAGCATGTCAGCACCAGAGTCTCTATCATGTTGGTAAAATGTTGGAATCAATAATGGTATGTTTTGCATGATCCTCATGGGAAAGACAAGTATTTTCCGAGTTTAGCTCCATGAATGTAAATTTAAGATGTAAAAGCAGAAACATGTTTTTCAGGAAACCAACAAATTTTGAATTGTGCTAAGCATTCTGTGTGTGTGTGTGTGTGTGTGTGTGTGTGTGTGTGTGTGTGTGTGTGTCCATCCTTAAGGAATGATAATCTAGTAACAGGAAAGTAAATGAAGCAAGGAATTTCTGGATTAGATTATATATTAGATTGAACAATGGTGTCAAACTTAAATAGAAATTGATCCCACCTTCTATCTAATGACTTAGAATACTATAAATTAACACTATTTGTGTTGCATTTTATTTATTTTGTTAAAAATTTCCCAATTACATTTTAATCTGTTTTAGACTGCACTTGGGAATGTTATGGGGTAACATGATAAGTGAATTTGACACTTTTGGTATACATTATTAATTCTGGAAGAATTCAGAAAAATGTACAGTCATTTGTCGGTGATGGGTAGTCATATAAAAACTTCATGGAGAAAATCAAACTGAAACTGAGTCTGGAAGGAAATGGAGGATTTGAAATAACCAAAAGAATATTGGATAGCTTCCCCATAAGCAAAAGCCCAGATAGAATTGGATTATGCAGGCACAGTAAGGAAACTAGCCTCATTGTGATTGAAGCTTTGCATCAGGGAATAATTGGAGACAAAGTGGGATTAAGTGTCTTGGACCTCTGGATTAAGATTGAATCATAGAAATCTGTGTCACTCTAGGCAACAGTATGGTATAGTGATGTGATGGGAGAAAAAGGATTGTTTTAGAGACAAGATTTTCTGTGGAATTCTATATTTGCATCTTATTGTTGTGAATTTGAGTGAGTGTTCTGGGTCTCTAAGTATTTGTTTCTTTTGTAAAAATTTAAGGTTTGGATTAGAATGATCTCTAAGATCCCTCTTAACTTTGAATCTCTGTGCTTCACCAGCACTATTATCCTTAAAAAGAATATCAAGAAGTATTAAGAACATTTTGCCATCTAATGGAAGCTTGCTTTCTCCTGTAAATAAAATTATCTTGAAAAAGTGATGTTTGAAAAAGGAAAGAGACAGTTAAAAGAATCCTTTTTGAATTTGGGAAAATATACAATAAACATTTTTTCCTATTCCAGTGAATCTGTAGAATCTATCCTTCCTGGACTGGGAGGGTATCCAATACTGTTGCCTTAGTCAATTCAGTTATACCTGTTTCTTTGGGACCCTATTTGGAGTTCTTGGCAAACATTCTGGAGTGGTTTGCAATTTCATTTTCTAGTTAATTTTATAGATGAGAAACTAAGGCAAACATGAGTAAGTGACTTACCCAGAGTCACATGGTTACTAAATATTTGAGACTGGATTTGAACTCAGGGAGATGAGTCTTCCTGATTCAGGTCCAGCACTCTATTCCCTATGCCATCTAGCTAGATGCCCCACTTATATAGATTACTGTGCAATGTTAGCATACGTTGGATGTATTTGTTGCTTAGTATTTAATTTTATAATCCTTCAATATTACTTCTTTGGAAGCAAAGTCTTTTGTAGTTATCAAAGGCTACCATTTTATTCTGTAGATGACAAAACTGATATCTAGAGAGGTCTTCAGTATGGTATAGTGGAAAGTGTTGAATTCTAAGTCAAGGGCCCTAGTTTCTTTTTTATTTTTTATTATAGCTTTTTACTTACAAGATATATGCATGGGTAATTTTTCAGCATTGACAATTCCAAAACCTTTTGTTCCAATTTTTCTCCTCCTCCCCACCCCATCTCCTCCCCTAGAGGGCAGGTTAACCAATACATGTTAAATATGTTAAAGTATAAGTTAAATACAATATATGTATATATGAAGGGACCTAGATTCGAATCTCTACTTCTTATGATTTGTGAGACCTTGGGAGAGACATTACCTCCACTTGCCTTTCTGTAAAATAAAGGAGTTGGACTAGATGAATTTCCAGCTATAAATGTATGATGTTATGTCTGCCTTGCCAAGGTTACAGGGCTATAAGTAGCAGAATCAAGACTTGAAACCAGCTCTTTTCAGTCCAGATGCAGCTTTCTTTACCCTATAATATGCTTATTCATTTATAACTAGAAAGTTTTTTTTTCTCTTTTTTGATTATTTGGGCTGTGTGCCTAGACATTGTCCTGAGTTTGTTCTACCACTGAAGATATCTTCTTATGCAAGGTGTAATCATTTCCATTCATATCATGTTCCAGGATGATTGATTGATTAATGACTAATTATACACTTGAGCCACATCTTTGGACTTGGTCTTTAAAAGAGAGAGCATACTCATACAGAGAAAAAAGAACTGGAGCTGAGAAATGCAGCTGCTTGAGAATCCAGATGTACAGGCTCCTTCTCCAGGGAGCCTATTCTGAATCTGTGTGTAAACCCTATCCTAGTTGTGATACAAAGTTATGGTTTTCTTCTAATCTTTGTCTGTGTCTGTTCTCTCTTTTAATGGTCAAGTCCAAGAGTGAGGCTCAAGTATTATAACTGAAATCCAATTGAATAAATTATATTAAATCCTACTATATGCAAAGGCACCGAAGAGTAAAAGTTAGGGATTCAAAGACAAAAAGGAAATAGTTTCTTCCCTCAGGGATATCACATTTTACTGGAGAAATACAAAATATACACAGGTAAATATATTATACTGCCCTATAACCCCAATCCATATGAGTATGCCCTTTCAATATACATATATATATATAATTTTTAATAAGTGCTTGATCTGTCTGCCTACTATCCACTATTTCACCTCTCTATAACCTTCTCTCTCCTCTCTCTTTCTACTATCCATCTATCTGTTTATAATTTTCGAGGTCCAAAACCAAATTGTGAGGATTATCTGCATACATTTTCAAAGTAATGGATCTAAACATTTAAAAATATATAAATAAGAAGCAAAGATAGTTCTAAATACATAATACAGAGACCTAGCTTTGAAATAATATGTAAGATTCTCAGTAGAATGAATATCTCCTCAAAATGTTAATTATTGACATAATTAATTAAGTGAAATTTTCTTTTAAGATACCCAGTCACTATCCTTGAAGCTACCACTAGTAATGAACATTTTTTTTTCTAGTGAGAGAGATTAGGTTGAGTCTCCAAAATTTTTATATCAAATGTTTATCTTATGTTTCTTAAAAAAAAAAAATCTAGCATGGCCATTTAAATGTCAAAATTGAATACCATTTTTCTTAACTCCCATTATCACAAAAGGATGGGTAGAATACTGGAAAATTTGCTGGTTTTGGAGTGGTTATATCTAGGTAATATAGTAGGTTTGCAGTCAGGAAGACCTAAGTTTAAATTTCGTCTTAGACAATTAATAGATATGTGACACTGGCAAAACCGCTTAATTTCTATCAACTTTCCTTTCCTTAATTGTAAAATGGGATCTTAGTGGCACCAACCTCAAAAGATTATTGTGAATATTGACTAAGATAATATATGCAAAATGCTTAGTACAATGCCTGATACATTGTAATTTCTTAATAATAAATGCTGATTCCCTTCTTTTCCCTTCTCATTTGAATGTGAATAAATCACTTTTATCTGACTTCAATTCCTTAATCTATAAAATTGGAGTGAAAATACAATGCTATCTACCTTGCACTGTGAGGAAAGGTAAAATAAATATGAACTTACTATAAATGTAATATATCATAAATATGATCATGCTAATGTATGCTCAAACTAAAAATTATAAAAATTATATCACAGCATGATGCAAAAATATTGAAATGACAATTATTGATCTTATTTGAAAAATCTGAATTATACTTTGTGCTAGTTTTATATGTAAACTTATTTTTGTGCCACACATTTTGCCTCTCTTATTATTTCCTTTCAGGTTTATTTAACATTAACATTATTTAATCATGGTGTTCCTTCTGAAAAGTGACAGTAACTGGGAAACATGGTACAGAGGAAATAATGCTAGATTTGGAGTTGGAGGAAAATGAATTTGAATAATGGCTTTGCCATTCACTCCCTTTTTAACTTTGAGCAAATCAGTTAACCTTACTAGGTTTCAGTTTCCCCATCTGTAAAAATGAGAATGGAGCAGATTTGAGGACTCTTATAAACTCTAAATCTATTACTCCATGATTCTAAGAATGCTTTCCATTAATTTACCTTCCCCAGTTATCAACAATGAGGGGTATGTTAACATACATTTCCCAAAATATAAAAGATTCCAAAAAATATTTCAAAGTTTATTTGCTAGTATAAAATTCCTTGACCTTTTTTATAACTCAAAATTTTAAATGCCATTGTTCATTGATTCTAAACCAAATCTTTCTTGGTTTGTTTTTCCTTACACATTACTCCTGCCAAAGAAAGAGAATCTAACAATATTACACCTGACAATTTTCATTAGAAAGCATTCAGCCTGATGGATCTGGAGGTAGCTTTGTCATTCTTCCTTTTCCATAGGTATGCATGCTTCCAGTCTCTCATGGCTGAAATACATTATCTGGCGCCTGTTTGTTTATGCTCGACATCCCTCAAATGTCTGCTCTGAAGAAAGTCTCCAATCCCCAAACATTGTTTTCATCTTTGATGAAACGGGGCCTTCCAATTAAAAGGGAAATCCTTCATTTCGAAAGGTTGAACAGGATGCTACTTGAAAATTCATTCCAGCTGGCTAAATTGAGCTTTAAGAAAGGCCAAAGCAAGATGATTTTTTGGGCATTTAAAAATCTTGGTTGCCAAATTGATATATCTCTCTATATTACAAGTCCTGGTCTCTTAGAACTCTGGGAAAGGGAACACTGCTATTTCTCCCTTCCTTTGCATTACTGTTCCCTGAAATTACTAACTCTTCTAAGAGTCTTTATTGCTACATTTACAGTGACTGCTTCTGGAAGGAATGCCGATACTTTTCTACACTCTTTTGCCTTTTTAAAGATGCATCATTCAACTTGGCTTTCTTTTCTCATTCCTCCACAACTCACTGTTTCTTTTCTTTGAAGTCAGTATCTGTTCTATACAAAATAATTAAATTTAATCCTAAATTATATCGTGAAAGGGGAGGAAAGAAGAGCCTATTAAATCTCAAATTCAGTGTTTGACTATATAAGCATAGGAGTCCAGTTTTTTGAGCCAGAAGGATTCTTAGAGATGATTTAGTTGAATTCTCTTATTTTACTTAGGGGGAAATTGAGGCTCAGATTTTATTTGTGAAAGGTTGTAGGAAAAGTGAGTAGGAATATCTGGATTTGAACCCTTTTCCTCTGATTCAGGGTCTAACACTCATGCCATTGCATCACTTTGCTATTTGAATAAAATATTCTGAATGGAGCTTCTTAAAGACGTTTCCTGACATTTATTTTTAGTTATAGGTTATGTTTTTTGCCTAAATAGAGCTGCTTTTTTTTTTTTTTTTTTTTTTTTTTTTAATTGTACCTCTAGGAACCGTTCCAGAGCATATTTTCACTTTGCTTTTGTGGGAATCTCTTAAATTGCATTCTCTTGACTGGGCCTTACTCCAAGTTCCATTGTATCATTGATTAGATTAAAACAAATAAGTTCTTTAAAAACCTAAACATAGTAATCCATAAATCCTCATTAATTTAGAATTTATCAGAAAGCTACTGAAGAAAGAATTTATGAGGTGACTATACATAAGCCTGTAGGTGGGTCATGTTTAATCTACTGAAGATAACATGAGTTTTAAGGAATTCAGCACAGCATCTCATAGAATCAAAATAATATAGTTGGAAGAGATCCATGAGATCATGTTGATCACCTCCTTAAGTTCTTCCCATTCAAGTAGTTATTGTTCATTTATATCTGAGTCTTACTTTTTCATTTGCACAATCTTAGCCCAACATTTACTAGTTAACACTTTGTCATCAGTTAGTTCTATTCAAAGAATTTCACACTAGGAAGGGGCTTCAGAACTATTTGTCCAACCCATATCCCAAAAATTGTTGCCTTGACAATGTCTGTGGCAAATGATCTCTTCCATAGATCCAGCCTTTGATTGAAGACTTAGTCAAGGGACCTCCTTACTTTCCAGGGCAACAAATTTTCTTGTAAATGGTTTTAATTATTAGGGAATATTTTTAAAATTCAAATCAAGGTTTGCCTCTGTAATGTCCTAATATTGGTCTTGGTTCTATTCCTTTCTTCTTCCTCTAGTAACTATTCTTCCTCATGATGGACCTTGTGTACTGTGGGGTTTGGGGGAGACAATACCACAATATCACTTTTACAAATGAGAGCATGCTTGAATATAGATTAGGCCTATTTTGTTCTCCCTAAATATTTCCATTTCCTTTAATCGGTTCTCAAAAAATAAGATTTAGGACCCTTCACCATTCTGGTCACTCTCTTGTAGAAGCCCTCCATCTTATCAATGGCTTTCTTAAAACATGTAGCCCAGAACTGAACAGAATACTGAAGGTGTAGTTTGACCAGAGCAGAGTAAAATGGGACATCTACTTCATTATAATTTGATTTGGATTGTGCATGGATCCAAAACACTTTTCCTCATGAGTGTACCAGATCAGCATAATTTTACTAGGCTTTTCCTTTCACCATATGTGTTTGTATATATATGGGGATTGGTGGTTTGGGGCGGTGAAGGGGTAAGGGATGGTGAGACATGTGCAACAAATGTGTGTGGACATATGTATGCACATATAAATATATATACATGTGGTTATTTATAGCATTGTCCCCTTCTACAGATGGAAAAACTCTTCTGCTTGATTTTAAAATATCAGTTCAGAAATAGATCCTTCATTCTCATTCAGTTTTGGATAATATAGAAGAGAGTTTAAGTCCTGCCCACAGCTTTCTGCCAAAATAGGTCTCAGCCAACATTGTCCTTTCTGTTGTTCTTCAAATGGAGAATAATCGAGCAGTCAGAAAGCTGCCTGTCTGTCTAGAGTCAAAGTTGGTCTCAGGCATAACCGAGTAGATACAGTTTTATCTTCTTCCCAATTCCATTTCTAGGATGTTCCCACTTCCATTTGATATCACTCCCTCCATCCTCATTCATTCTTCTAACAATCTCCAATGTTGTCCTTTCAAAACTGAAATTCATTTATACTATTGCTAAAATATCAAACAGTAATAGAATTTCAAGCATTGATTAGAAGGTGGAGTTAAATAAATATTATGGGAAACTGATTTCAGCTCATGATGTCAAACTATATCACAACTTGGCTTGACTTGAAGCAGAAGTTGGAGATTTTCCTGAGGGAAAATAGTTGATTGGAAGGTCCAGTTTATACTAAGTACGGAAGTTTATGAGGGTATGGACCAAATGAACATCTCTTTGGGAAGTTTAGAATCTAGGGCAATACTAAATAACTAGAGACTCTAATGATGCTCTTGAGATTTGGGTTCTGGGTAAAAGGACCCATTTACAGTGGTGCATGTGCATTAAAAAAAAAAACAACTTTCTTATGGCATTTTTTGGGGAAAGTGTTTTTGTATAATTGCACATACCTACATGAACATTTTGGTTTACTTCACAGTGATAATGTTGCTGCATATATATGGACAGAGATTAAATAATTCAAGTAACAATAAATTCTTGTCCACAGATTTTCTAATAGTATCCTCTTTCCTCTTTTCCACCATTCCAACCTGGTTACAGTGAAAGGAGAAAGAGGCCATAAGATACTGAAGGCCATTTTGTATTTCTGTCTATTTCATGGCTTTTTGTGATGAACAACATTTAAAAATTCTCACATACTGGCCAACTTTCTGGTGATCGTTAGCTCTGTTGGTCTTTGAAGGACAGGATGAAACATAAGTCCTTTTATATGTACTCTATACCAGAAATTCTGACCCACTTTCATATCCTTTGAGAATCAAAGGCTTACCTCCATGATATGGAAAAGTATAAGGTTAGGACTTTAAAATGCATGAGAAGCAGTATAAAAGCTATGCATGATCAGAAAGGAAATTAATTCATACAGTAATAATGAGAGATAATAGAGAGAGACTTGAAATGGTGTGAATGAAGGGAGGGTGGAGAAAGGGAAAAATAGCTAGATAGCAGATGGGAATTGGAGGAACAAGTGAAAGAAAAGCTTTAAACACATTGGTTTTAAGATTATGCAAAGCATTTTTAAATATTTAAGTTCCAATATAAATGTCAACTATATTGGGGCAGTTAGGTGATGCAGTAGACAGAGTGCTAGTCTGGAAAAGGACTCCAGACTCATTTTCCTGAGTTCAAATCTGACCTCAGAAATTTATTAGCTGTGTGATCCTGAGCAAGTCACAACCATTTTGGACTCAGTTTCCTCATTTGTAAAATGAATTAGAGAAGGATTTTGCCATTTAGCAAACCCCTCCAGTATCCTGCCAAGAAAATCTCTGTTCACAATGAGTTGGACATGACTAAACTGTCTGAGCAATAACAGTAATAACATTATTATCATTTATAGGGTAAATATGAATAAGAATCATCCAGTATGAGAAGGCATAACGTCATTGAAGAAAAGGCAGATGCAAGGTACTGGCATCAGAAAATTTGAATTTAAGTTCTGGCTCTGATACTTCTAGCTGTATGCTGTGTATAAATGATCTCCCTTCTCTGTGCCTATTTTCTCATCTCTAAAATGGGGATATTAGAACTTAATTACCCATTGTTGAACTATTGTGATGAAAGTGCTTTGTAAACCTAAAAGTGCAATAGGAAATGAGGGTGATTGATGAGATCTGTGTCTGTGAGGAAGTGAGTATCCACACCATTGAAACTGTGACTCTATCAAAGAAAGTCTGTGTGTAGAATTAGGGAAAAGAATGTATTGAGAAGTTCCCCTCTCTCATCCCCTAAGGTAGTTCTAACATTAATGGAGCATCTTCTTTGAAAGAAATGCCAGTGAGCTTTTACTCCCTAAAATTTGTCTTACTACCTATACTATATCACTTTACACAATAGATGTTTAAAACATTGTTGTTCCATTGGAATATCATGGCTCTATTATATCTTTGGAAGATGGCAGTCTCTAGCTGCATTGGCCTCCACAGAGGGCATTATTATTATTATTATTATTATTATTATTATTATTGCTGAGGCAATTGGGGTTAAGTGACTTGCCCAGAGTCACACACAATTAAGAAGAATAAGTGTCTGAAGTCAAATTTGAATTCAGGTCCTCCTGACTTCAGGGCTGGTGCTCTATGCATTGCACCATCTACCTGCCCTGGCATTTAAAAAAAAATAAAATTTCCACTCTTTCCTAAAATGACCCCATCCATACATAAAAAGTGGATTGAGTGTTGCTTTGGGTACAAGGAACTGAATTTTGCTTTCAGTAGAATAGGAAAAGAGACAAAGCACCTCAAGAGATACATTGTGAAACTCCCCCTTTTAAAGGGCCAGGGATAGTAGAAGAGGGTATGTTTAATATTCTGGTGGAGACAAGCAAACAAGCTTCATGGAAGAGAGAGAAATAAAAATGGAAATGATGGGCTTTACTCAATCACAAGGAAAACAAATAAATATTGGTCATTTAATCGATGTCTTTAAGAATCAAACATTATGCCAGGAACAGGAAAGATATTTGGAATGACCTTAGAAAAAGCAAGCTTTAATGGTATAAGTAGCATAACAAGCAAAAATAGATTGGGAGAGAGGAATCTTGGTGTACTGAGTAGGACTTGTCTTGAAGTCAGAAAGCACTATGTTCAAGTTTTGTTTATGGCAGTCATTAGTATCTGTGTAACCCTGAGAAAGTCATTTAACCTTTCAATAGTTCTTGGTAATGCACTTAGATTCTAAATTACAGAACAGCAATTAGATTCTAAATTTCAGTAAGCAGGAGTCTCCACACTGAAATATTTCTACTTGAATGAAATCACTACTGAGTTGTTCAAATTTCAGCTCTACTTTTCCCTTCTCTAAAAAAGTTTGAAAAACTTGGGAATTCTGTTTTTCCAGATATGGTTGAAGTCTATATGGAATAGACAGCATATCTGGCCCTTGCCTTCTTCATTTAACAAAGTGCTTTTGTGAGGATTTTTAGAAAAGTGGAATTTGGAGCTGTAAGGAATGAGAAAGAAATCAAAAGTAATTGAAGGCAGAGAAAAGATTTTTAAGAAAACTAGTTTCATAGATTCTTTGTTGTATCTTTCTGACTTTTGTACTCTCTTTTGTGTCCCTTTTTTTGATTATTACAAGCTGAATAGCTCTAATGTGGTTTTGGGTGCTGTCATTTGGGTTAGAGATTATCTTGTCAAACATTTTGATACTAAACAAGGCATGTTGTTGCAGAAGGCCAAGTGAAGGTCAGGTATTTCCATGCATTTTTATGACAAATGGTATGAAGGGGTAATCAATGCCATCAACATTTGAAGCTACTGATTTTTCAATTCATTGTATAGAATGAATAGTGGAATAACTTGAACCAGTGATGCCCTCTCTCCTTACCTCTATCCAAAGTCCAAATTTCCTTCAAAGTTCAGCTCAAAAGCTTCTTGCTATAGTACTTGTTGGGCAATGGATAGAACACTGGACGTGCAGTCAGGAAGATTCATTTTCCTGAATTCAAATCTGGTCTCAGATACTTACCAGCTATGTGATTCAAGGCAAGTCACAATGCTGTTTGCCTCAGTTTTTATTTTGTGTAATGAATTGGAGAAGGAAATGGCAAACTCCTTTAATATCTTTGTCAAGAAAACTCCAGACAGAGTCACGAAGAGTCAGATATGACTGAAATGACTTAAACCACAGTATTAGATTTACAATTTGACTATAAGCATAGAGTGCAAAAAGGGATTAAAGTGAATTTTCAGGAAAAATAGTTTAAAGTTAGACTGACCTTAAATATCAAACATAGTAGTTTGTAATTTTATATGAAAAGAAATAGCAAATCATTCAATGTTCTTGAGTATTCACATGGTCAGATCTTTGCTTTAGTAATTGTTTCAGCATCCTATTAAATTATTCTTTGTCATGTAAATTAATTACATATATATTTTAAAAGCCATCTCCTATTTGAAGCCTTTCTTGATTCCTACCAATTGCTAGTGCCTCTGAAAGTACTTTATTTTATGTATAATTTATGAGGTATGCATAAAATCCCCTGAAAGGATGTGAGTTCTTCGAGAGAAGGTTCATTTATGTTTTTATTGTTACCAGCACAATATTTGATACATGGTAGGTGCTTAAAATATCCTTGTTGATTGATTGAATGGAAGTCTGGAAATTTGAGTAACAGTTCAGTTGACTATTTTATTTTTAGGAAATTCATGGAAACTTTCTGAATCTCATTTTTCTCATCTATGAAAAGGAAAAAAAAATAATAACACCTTTCTTCTTACTATATAGAATTGTTGTTTGGATTTAATATTGTAAATGAAAGCACTTTAAATTTTACAAATTTCTATACAAATATAAGAAAAAAAGAAAGAACTCATTTGGAAAGAAGTGCTACTAGCTAAATAAATAGGACATATATTAAATCAAAGCAGACATTCTCATAGCTACTAATCCCTTCAAGTTTTTGAGAAAAAATTTCCCATTCCATCACTTTCACCCTGTTCATATTCTAAAACAAAGGCAAACACACACACACACACACACACACACACACACACACACACATATATATATATATATATTATAATAATATATATATGTGTGTGTATGTATATACATGTATATGTGTGTGTATATACACATATATTTCAAGGGAGCCAAACACTATTATAACTTTATGCTATTTATATATTTTCAGGACAATTTTATTAAATCACGAAAGCACACAATTCATCAGTAACTTATATTTTCTTTAGCTTAATTTCCCTTAGTCACTGTTAATTTACTTTAGAAGTATCCTTTCACTGTTATTGTTAAAAAAAGAAAATCTTTGTTTCTGTTAGTGATATGATTCAATAAATAAAATCATTCCATATGAGGTACTGGGCTATGATATCATCACAGCTGCTGAGCAGTGAATAGATGAGATTTATCCATGTTGCTATTGCATTTGGTTTCATATTTATAGCATTTACTTTATTCTGTGATTAATGTAGATTACTCAGTGTCCAAAAGGTAGGATGATGAATTTAGTCATTGTTTTCCTCTACTGTACTTTTAAGACAGATGAACTTTCTTGATTGTATCAGGGAAAAACAGGTTTGGGGAGAAGACAAGAAGAGAGGAATCAAACAATGCTGACCAGACAGAATTTACCTCATAGAAAAAGTTAAAATGGCAGGGGGAGGTCAATTGCTAAAACTCAAAAGTGCCAAGTGGTGCTCATTGTTGGTTAAACTTTGAGTCACCTACAATCCATTAATAGATTCTTATGTAAATTTTGAGGAGCCAACTAATTTCCAAGAAGCATGACCCATTTTCTGGAATGGTTCTGACTTTTTAATGCTCTCATAATTCAATTCATAAACATATGCCAAAAATAGTCTTAAAGATCTCTATCCTAATGCTCCAATATAATCTGAGTCATTTATAGCATTGAACTCATCCATTCCTCTACCCCATTAGAAATCCCAGTGCTTGAATCCCTTCTTTGGGAACATCCTTGTAGCAAAGATGGAAAAGTCAACTCTTTTGATAATCCAGATTTATGAATAATGAATTGTTAATAGTCAATTTCCAGAAAGTCAGAACTACATTTTAAATGAATGATCATACATTCCCTATCAATACAACTAGGGAATTGATTTTACTTATTAAGGATCTACCTAATTTAGATATATTTTTGTCAGCTGGTTTGAGAAATATAATATTGAAAAGGTGTCTAGGTTTTCTTGCTACTTTTCTGCATATGTGAAGCAGATTGAGGGAGGGTGTACATTATCAGTGCCAGTTTGTGAATTGGAATTCTTATTAAGCAGAAATACATCTGGAATATATCATCAGCATTACCAGCTTTAAGACAAATAGAAGAATGTGAAAACATGAAGATTTTTTAAAATGGAATTATGCCTTTGTAGTGGTAGAAAAAATGATCCTCTTTATATCCAAGACAGGATATCATTGTAGAAATGCAAAAATTCATATAAGCATTTTTCCCTTACATGCTTAGCCATTATCATTCTATTCCTCACTATAGTCTTTCTTGGGGTCAAAGAGTTTTGCCCTTTTCAGAGAATTTATTCACTTAGTTCATGCTTCTGAGTTCACCAGAAATGAAAACGTGATGCTGTATTATGTCAGAATTGTATGTTTAGTCTGCCTTTCTAGAAATAATCAAGAAAAGTTATATATGAAAAAAGACAGATGTTACCTTTTCAGTCACTGTCACAAAAGTTTCTAGCATAACATTTAGAGAAAAGAGCAGACATCTTGAAATAGTTAATTATGTATTATATATATATATATATATATCAGATAAAACTGGTATCAAAAATAGAAAGTGAGCCATATGATAACATATTGATTTAGAAAACCATAAATTAATATCATCTGTTTTATTTATTTTGATAAACATTTACCAATGACATTTTAATCAAGTTCTTGCTGCATTCAGGGAGTTTTCTGACCCCTGTAGATGGTCAGATGGATAGTTCTGCTTTGTAAAATCTCTCTTGATAAACAAACATTTATAGCCATATATCTAAAATCAGCTTTCAATTTAATGTGTTCTTCTATATTCTTCTCTTTAAAAATTTAGGAAGAATGATATTCTTTCAGCCTACTCAAGGTTCCATGTAAGCATTTTTGCAATGAAGACATTTTCTTGAAGGCTCAGAATGGTTTCAATCACTTCCTGAAAGGTGGTTAAAAATTTAACTGTAATGTGCCACAATGTTTATCTTGGGATGTTGACCCTTATTTCTTATGCTGTATAAGAATAATGGTTCAAATGCAAATCGCCAAAAGATACTTTCCACTGTGATTCTAGTAGCTGAGATTCTTACATGTTTATTCTTGCGATTCCATTGTTTCCCAGTCTGTTAACTTTTCTTCTTCTTTGTCAAATAAAATACAGATTCCATTGTTGATTTAGATCTCATCATTTCTGACACATATCACTGTGATATAATTGGCTAATTATTTAATATTTGGAGCTGAGTACTAGGGATAAAGCATCTCCTGGAATATAAGCTAAGTTTTCATAATGACTTTTTTCCCCCCCTGTGACAATTGGATTTAAGTGACTTGTCCAGGGTCACACAACTAGAAAGTGTTAAGTGTTTGAAGCCAGATTGAACTCAGGTCCTCCTGATTTCAGGGCTGGTTTCTCTATCCACTGCACCATCTAGCTGTCCCTCATGATGGCATTTTCATTTGAGCATCATGTCAAAGTTGGATTGAGTCTCATACACAATGAAATTAATCATCAATGCTTTCAAAGTTATGCCATTATTCTATTTGGGTTGGTAGTGCTGATTTTACCACTTAATATTTGATTCTCTTCTATGATCCTGCCTTTTTTTGCCAGGGATTACAGAGACTTTTTAGGAAAGAATGCCATACTTTTCTTAAGAGTCATATTTCTTTTTAGCCCCATATCTCTCCATTTTTCCTTAGTTTTATTCTATTTCTGTTATAACAAAAGATGCACAGAGGGTATTTATTTCTTTTATTTTCCTTATTATATTTCCACTTTTAATTCCTTCTTGACCACTTTTTTTCCTCTTCTACCTTTAAAGTCTTTCTCTAACAATTCTACAGCTCTGTTTTTTATGATCACCTTTATCCATTTGTTATCTGCTCTTATTATCAGACCTAATAGAATTTGGTTCTTGTAATAGTATTTATTAATGGTACCAAACACCTGAAGAACATTGAGAAAAAACATATTTTGTAGATATATTGATACATCACTGCCCCCTGCTGTCCCAGAGGACAAATTATGTGCATTTATGTGCCCAAAGATGCTAACCTATGTTTATGTAAACTGGAGTAAACATAAACCACTACAGATTAAGAATGATGCTATCTGTTAATCAAATATAAATTAAACAATACCCAGAACTGTCTCTATTAATTGAATATGGCTGTTCACAGGAGCTACTGGGCAATTTTAGATCTCTATATATTAATTGGAACTTGTAATTTGAAATGACATATATTAATCATTCGTGGTGTTTAAATAAATTTTAGCTTTGTTGGCTCAATTATTTTCTTCCTGAGAATTTAACGAATTAGATTTTTTTTGGTAACTTTCTTGCATATTATATGAAAAATGGATCCAGCTTGAGTATGGGATTTGAACATCAAAACAACCAACCCTTTCATGACTAGGAAACTACTTGTTTTCTCTAGAGCAGGTCAAATTCAAAAAGTCATAGGGTTTGGGTTGCACAAAGGACTTTTTAAAACATTCAATTTTCTTTTATTACATAAAAGTTATGTGTGTTCTATATTTCTCAGGCTTCCAAAGACTATTTCCCTCTCTTTTATTCCCTTTCCTATTTTGTTAGGACATGCCTTCATTAGCACTACCCACTGGACTATCACAATAGTTTGTTTTTTTTTTTTTTTTTTTTTTTTTATTTCCTGAGGCAATTGGGGTTAAGTGACTTGCCCAAGGTCACAGATAGGAAGTGTTGTGTCTGAGACCAAATTTGAACTCAGATCCTCCTGACTTCAGTACTAGTGCTCTATACATTGCACCACCTAGCTGCCCCACAATAGCTTTCTGATATATCTCCCTGCTTTTCTTTCCAGTTTTTCATTCATGCAGATGCTAAAATAATCATCTTCTATTTAGATCTGGACATGTCACTGGATCTCTATTGTGTCTCAAGTAGACTTCTAAGTCTTTTTTTTGCTTGACATTTAAGGTCTTTCACAAATCAATAAGTAAATATCTTTCTAGTCTTTTCATATTAATCCTATCCATATACTCAATGCTCCAGTCAATCTAATCTCTAATTTATTCCTCAAAATGCACCAAAGATATCTATAAGTTTGCTCACTATTCCCTGTGCATGAAATAACCTTTCTTGCTTTCTTTGCCTTTTGAATTCTTACTCATTCTTTAAAGTTCAACTCTGTCTAGTCCATTGTGCAATGAAAAGAGAACTAACTTTGGAATGAGAACATCAGGATTTGATTCTCAGTGATCCTTGGCAAATCATTTAACCTATTTGTGCCTCAGTTTTCTCATCTGAAAAATGATGACATTGAATTGATTGCTCTCAAAAGTCTTCCAAATCAAAAATCCTAAATACTAATCTTCTGCAGAAAACCTTGAAGTCTTCCTTGATCTTTTTTCTTTCCATTTTGATGTTCAAATGTTACAAAATAGATCTTTAACATAGTTTTAATGTAAGATTGTATATTATAAATGTCAATGTCTTTTTCTCTCACTAGGCTGCAAACTCCATGAAAATAAGGACCTTGTCTTTTTTTAACTTTGATTAGTGCTTTGTATATAGTAGGAATTTAATAAGTATTTGCTAAATGTTATTACCTATCAAAATAGTTAAATTCCCAGGAATTTCTTATAAAAATTACAAGCTATGAAACTCATGGTAGAGGATAATTTAGTATGTAAATGAGCTAAGAATTTATTGTTGTTGAAGATCCTTAGTAATAAACAAGATGTTATAACAAAGCAATTTCTTACCCATGATGCCACTTGGGAAAAATGAAAATAGTTTTAACTCCATCCTTCCTCACTGAATTAAAGAAAGTAATTTAAATACTGTGTCAAATATAACAGAAAAATCTACAACGTGATATTTCTTCTTTAATGTATATCTTGAATTCTTTAATACTGCAAGTTCTCTAACATTGTAAATGTCTTTAAATTTTTTTTTTTTTTTTTTTTGAGAGGCAATTGGGTTAAATGACCAGTCAGGGGTGAACAGTTAGTAAGTGTTAAGTATTAAGTATCTGAGGCCAGATTTGTACTCAGGTCCTCATGAATACACCACCAGGACTGGTGCTTTATTTACCACTCCATCCAACTGCCCCCATTGTAAATATCTCAAATAACAGAAAGACCACTGGATATGGAGAAAAAGAAGTTGTATTCTAGTTCCAACCCCACTGTTAATTAATTGAGTAACTTTGGGCTAATCCTGTTACCTCTCTGGGCCTGAGTTATCTCATCTGTAAAACACTGGGTTTGAATTATATTATGTCTAAAGGTCTCTTCTTGCTCTAATGGTCTTCCCCTCTCATCCCAGTAAGGCCTGAGAACACATCTTGTTCTTTGGAAATTCTCTCTTCTAAATCTGTCTGGCTATATTAAGAGACCCTGGAAGCCAGTTAAGCCAAATAAGTGGAATCCTAGTCCAGAATGAATAGGGGCAAAGGAGTGGGCATTTAAAGACTAATCACAGGAAAGAAAAGCACGTGTCCCCCAATTTCAGTGCCAACTACTTTTGTTAGGCATGCACTCCCGTTTCCTTTTCTGCTTAGTCACTGCTCTGCCTCCCACTCAGGGATTAATTGCATGACCTTTGGAGATGAATGATATTCTACTTAATTTCAGCCAACACAATCTGGAGAAACTCAGGTTTGGTGAATTTCCTCTTGGGTGGTTTTCATTTGTTTTAGGAACATTAAAGCAGCTCATAAATCTATATTTATTATATCAATGAGTAACATACTGTAATTAAATATGAAATGCTAAAGACAAAGTTAAGGTGGTGTAAGGGTCACAAACCTATTTTTTTGCCATGGTTCCATTCTAAATCTTACCTTTACAATTGTTAAGGTCTAGATTGATTTAATTTGCATTACACAACATCTAGTTAACATTGTGTGCAGGTGTCTATTTAGCAAATGCTTTTAATGATAATGAAGATGATATGAATGATAAATACTCTTGCCTTTGAGCCAAGAAATTCCAGGTAATGATAGTGTTTACTAATCTGAAAAATGTCTCACAATTGGGCATTTGCCATAGGTGAGGTCTATAAAGTTCGGCAGTGTATTGTGTATGTATCTACTTATTAAAATATCCTAAATTTACAATAAATAAAAATCATATTGATATTTATGGGTTAGGGTTTTTCTCCCTAAATGTGAAGTTTAAAGGATTTCATTTGAGGGCAGCTTTCTTCTTTAGTAAGCCTTGGTCCTCTTTGAGAATCAACAACCACAACCCAACATCATTTCCCAAAGATTTATACTATATTCAGACCTAAGAATATTATGCCAGATGAGGCCACAATAAGGGAAAAGAACTAAGGAAATCAAATAACATTATCCTATGGTGAATCTTTCTTCCCCAGGAATTTATATAATCCTCCAATGTTTGTGTGTGCCATGAATAAATGGATTATTAATAAATTTTGTTCAATTGAGTTGAATTTAAATGGATTTCAATCTACACTTTTCTATAAATACCAGAGAGAGCTTCAGCTCTTGGAAGCAGGCCTTCCATTCTTACCTGCTTTTCTGGTTATATAGTATGATTGCCTGTATTGAGAAAAAGTTTTGGCCCTGTCTCTAACTTGGCTAGAGACTTTGTGATAACAATCTTAGAAGAACAAAGGAACCAAAGAAAGAAAGAAAAGATAAGAAACAAACAAAAACTAAACAAAAATCCATCAACAACAACAAGAAAAAAAAAAGAAACATCTGGCAGCTGTAAACAACAACAAAAAGGAAATCAAAACATCTGGTGGCTGTAAACAACAACAAAAAGGGAAAAAAAAAAACATCTGGTGGCTGTAAAGCCTTTTTTTGGTTTGGAAATGAGATTGTTGGTTATGAATCAGTGGTGGTGGTAGCCAGAAGAATCACCTTGAATGGAGTAAAGTTTGTTCAATTTTATATCACTTTAGGTATTACTGAATAAATCTACAATCACTTTTGTGAAAGGTCCAAGAAAGCAGAAGTTTTATATGGTAAAACCTCCAGAATAATGAATGACTTCATGATATTGGTATTTGTGATATAGGACTGGGCTGAATTTGAATTTTGTACTATCTGTAGGAAAAGGATTTGTTAAGAAAATTAACAGCAGAAATGATAAATAAGGGAATTGTTTAACCTAGGAAAGAGAATAAACAATAATCAAGAAACAAGGATCAGTTTTCTTAATTTTTTGTTATATTTATTCATTTATTAAAGCCATTTCATAAAAGCTGTTTCATAACAAGTTAATCATTTAGTTTAAGTCACTATATATGTGTAAATTTGTATTAGGATCCCATTTCCTTAAACAATATTTCAAGTTGTTTACTACCTTTTAGATTTTCCTCAATTAATTTTTAATGAATGAGATTTTGCTATACTTCAACAATCCTTAAAGATATAAAAGAACAGATCCTGAAAGTTTTGGATTACTATCATCAATGAAAGACTCGATATTCTCTATCTTTCTTCTGGAGCAAATAAAAATGAAATGAGCTTTTGCTAAAGATGGAATTATAAATAAAGGGAGAAATTTTGCCTAAATATATGAATAAATTAAGTAAGGTACTGACATTGGGAAAAGAAAAATTCATGTGTTGCGATTAGGATTAAAAAATTGCATTTATTTTATTATGTATGTATGTATGTTGTTTGTCCTTTGTTCTTGAAGAGAACCATGATATCAGGGAGATATTGCATGACATGTAAGTGAACTGGATTTAGTGAGGGAAGGCTGTGCAAGGTCACCTGCCTCACTTTCTCCTCCAGAGCAGGTACCTATGTGTATCTGTATATGTATGTATATATGCATCCTATCACCCCCCATAGAGTACAGGCTTCTTGAGACCAGAATTCTTTGGTTTCTTTTAGTCTTTATTTCTGATTCTGGGGATAGTGATATATACATAATAGGCTTTTAATAAATGTATAGTGATTAAGTGATGAGTTTGAGAAAAAAAATTTCCTTTTATTGTGGAAGCAAAGAAATATTGGAATAAGTTATTGAAAAAGATACTGGAATAATTTCCTTGGTGGATTTTAAAAACAGGATGGATGATTATTATAGTTTAAATATGGTTCCATCTGAAATCCAGGAATTGTATGATATGGCCTCTAAAATTCTTTTATAGTGACTGGTCTACATTCTGTGTCAACTCTGTGAATTCAAAATAAGCTATCTGAGAAGAAAAAAGAAGAAGTAGAAGTAGAAGGAAGAGGAGGAGGAAAAGAATACAAAGGAGAAGGAGGAGGAAGAAGAGGAGAAGGAGGAGGAGAAAGAAATCATAGACCTACAAGCTACTTGTACCATATATCTCTCAAAATAAGTCAAATAAAATTCAACCAAATGCTTAAAAAAAATCCAACATGGGATTGAGAACAAGTATAAACTGACTAAAATAGGTTCAAAAATGTAGTGGTTTCATATTTCTAATTCTCTGACTTCATACTGGTCACATTTGATTATGAGTAGCAAACATTGACTTTAAATTAATAGAGGATGGAATGGAGTGGTGTTGAATGAGGACATTAAGTTATCAAGACTATGTTGGTATTATGGCAATCTGAAAAATTACAGCTGTTATCCTCTTACAGGACAGTGAAATGGAATGTGGGTCCAGGGCAGTAGCAGCTCTGGAGTAAATTTGGCTCTAACCCTTACTTCTTGATAGCCTTATTCTTCCAGTGTTCTCTCTATCTCTACTGGGCCTCTGAATGGAGGGATTGCCTTACTACATCAAAACTGCCATAAGTACTGTATTTGTTTAAACAAGCACAAAGGCAAAGCAAAAATGGCAACCATAAATTTGTACTTTGTTTCCATTAGGACATCTCTGAATGTGCAAATCTCTAATTATTTTTTCAGTGCTTTGGAGGGTTTTATAAGCTCCTAGAAGGTTTTTGCAACATCCTTAATTCTGAAAATCTGTGTGTAATTTAAGGAAAACATGTCCATGTGTTTCTGACTAACTTGCCATTAAGTTTCTTTTGTAAACTCAATTGCATGTCCAAGAAGGATTTAAAAACCAATCTAATTTTTTAGACTTTTCCCAAGAGCAAGGTAACACAACACACGCCCTATAAGGTTTGGGCTCATCTCTAAGATTTCAGTCTCAGAATTGCTACAAGGTTAAATCTAATAGGAGGAGAGGAAAACATTTTTATCTTGGCTACCTTTCTTTTTGACACTGTGTATTTTTAGGAATACCATATAGCCAGGTGGGATGGGAGATGCCATGTTAAGATTAAACTATATGAATAGACCCCTTTCCTTCCATTCTTGTGCCCCCCCTAAAGCTAAGAAATTCCTGGTGAAATTTTGTACTGTACCCTAACCTCAATCTAGTGTGCCTTTAGCAGATGTCTGCAGCATCTGAGATCAGCATGTGATTTGTACCATATATTCGTGCGTTCCCACTACACAGACTAAAAATCATTCTGCATTTCTTTGCTTGCACATGTACACTGTGTTCTCTCTTGGAACTCTACCCACTTACAGCATGCCTTGAGCTTGTAAACCTCCTGGGGAAGAACTTTTGCTCCTCATCTGGCATATTTACTTATTGTTTAACACTTAGAATAGCATAGAAGCCTTGTGAGCAGAGTTGAAAATCCCAAGCTTGGAAATGAATTACCTCAAATAGTTTTATGAAGTTGATACCCTTATCTTAAAACATAAAATGTTCAATTTCTTTAGCTTTTACCTGAAAAGAAGTTTTTTTTTTTCCTAGAAAAAATAAGATTCCCATTAAAATATATCCCTGAGAAAAATTATGGAGGCTTTTCCAGCCTGAAGTCATTGGTTTTATAGTTTTATAGACTGATTCTAAGAATTTAGACAGTTACTACTAAGCATATACATTTACTGCATTTGAATATGATAGAAATTTATGTAAACCATTTGTCTTTAAAACAGCAGCGGGAATTAGGGTGAACAGTTAGTCATTGGACTTATTCTTTGAATGACAGAATGGGTACAAATTATCCCAGGTGACACCATAGGATAAAAATAGAAAAATAAGTTCTGAGTCATATTCTCCCAAGTTAGTACTCATTTTCCTTTCCCTTAAAATTATGTTGCATTTGTCCGATTCACTCATATAATAACAATTGAACTTTACTCCTTCATCATCTTTTTCTTGTACTATAGTAATACACTTTTAATTGATTTCCCTGTTTTAAGTTTATTCCCACTTGGCTCCATTGACTTCCTATTACCTCCAGGATCAAATTTAAGGTCCTCTGGCAATTAAAGTTCTTTATAACTCTGCCATTCCAATTTCTTCCTCTCCTGTGCTCTCCTGTCTTGTCCTGTCCTGTCCTCTTCTCTCCTCTCCTTATAAGGATAATTTATTTGTCATAGTAATTTGGCTTATTTGTGTGAAATATCCATCAAAAGTAAAAAGTGAGTGGGCCAACTGACAAAGCAATGTAATATTGAGAAAGCTAAACCTAAGGATTATTTTACTTGGAAAAAGATCATATTGTCTAGTCTAACAACTTGTTTGACTGATGAGGAAACTGAGGCTCAAAGAATTTAAATAATCTGCCTGAGGTCACACAGATAATAAAAAATAGAGTCAGGATTCAAAGTTAGGTCATCTGACTCCAGAGGAAGCATTCCTGTCACTGCACTATGTTGTGATGTACAAAATGGTAATTATCCAGTCTGTTCAAGAGTTTTTCATCCAATCAGATCCAATCTTTTGAGAGATAGGGTTTGCAGGCTCTTTTGAAAGAAAAGAACAACAAATAAACAGAACAACTCTTCACAAGACAGATTCCTCAATTACAGAGCCCAGGCTTTCAGAAGCGAAAGTTATGACCCAGCAGCGTATGTAAAATGTAAACATGAGGAAGCAGTAATTAGCTTTGAGTTAAATTTGAAATCTCAGTGGTCTGGTGGGTAATCAAGTAAGAGGTCATTAACCACAGTGGTGTTTCTCAGAGGGAACACATTCACACAGCTGCTATTGAACCCAGAATGGGCATGTCTTGATTTGTACATGCATCAATCAGTCTGGTTTATAGTTCCTTTCATCACCATACCTATGAGGATTAGAGAGAGTAAAGGATTCTCTATTGTTTTAGAAATCATTTTATCCATCAGCCATAATCTAGTGAATGAAGATATTTTTACTAGAATTCAAAAACTGTAAAAAAAAGGTTTATGGAAATGAAAAATAGCCTATGTATTGTGCCAAAGATGTGCATCCTGGCTAAATGATGTGGAGAACACATAAAAATAGACCAATATGGTAAAAATAATTTTATCCTTTTTTGATGGCTGTCAGTTTATGCTTTTTCATCCAAGATTGATGAGAGATTAAATTAGCAGAATTTTATAAAATTAGAGAAGGTTACATATCTGTGTGTGTCTCTGTGTGTGTGTCTATGTGTGTATACATATAAGCCTATATAGGTGAATGTACTTGAGTGCATCCTAAATACATAATAGAGTCATAACTAGAAAGTTTCATGCAAAGGCAAATGGCTAATTAATTTGGGAAGGGGAGTGGAGGATATCAGAGAGCTGTTGTTATGGAAGTTCTGCTGCTAGGTTAGGGGAATAGGATGGGGATCAGACTGAAAAGGAATTTAACTGGGTGGTGAACATCTTATTGCTTCTTATTTTACCTGGTTATTCTTGTTAATTTTGTATGAAACTTAATTGTTGCTACAAATTTCAAGGATTCAAAGTGCTGCCAGTACTTCTCTAAATTTTGATCTCTTTAGGCAAAATCTCAATTGCTTCTTTTTAATTATGGCTTTGATGCATATGTATGTTATGAACATGAACAGATGACCATCTAAAGTTGTGTATGTATAGGTAATTCTTGCGTCTTTAAAGGATTAGATCAGAAAATTGGAAAGGTAAAGGAAGGGCATTTCTGAAGAGGAGAATTTGAAGGGAAAAGTTTTAAGAAAATAGAATTAAAATGAAATGAAAATTTTTAAATGGAAAAAAATGGGAATTCATGGCAAAATAAGTAAGTACTAGAGAATAAAATGGATTAAGGGGCTCTGAAGAAAATAATTGAATTCTATTCTTTCAGGTACAGGTATAGGAGCCATTTAAGTGTGACTAAGACACTTGTAATAGAGATTCTATTATGTATGATGCATATGTTTGAGCAGAACCCAAAAGCTTTAACTATTAGAGAGAAAAATCCATAGTTATTGAGTGAAAATTTTAAGTTACCTCTTTGATATTTAAAATTTTATTCAGAAAATTTCTCTGTTCTTAATGATTTTGCAAAGAAATTATTCATATAATAGAAATTAATTTTGGAATCAAGATATATAATTTCAAATCTGAATCAGTTACTTATTAACTATATGGGAAAAGTACTTAGGTATCAGTTTGTTAAGATTATTGTGAAGAAAATGCTCTATATATTTACTATAAGTAACTATAAATGTAAATTATAGTTATTATTTTAATTACCTAGATTGTACATATTGGGAACTGGTTATTACTCTTAGAAATATATCCTTCAATAAGTTGATAAGTGAGTGGTTAGAGAAAAATAATTCAATAACCTAATCTTTGAATAGAGTAATAATTATATTCCAAGGACTTTGGAATGTATAAAGTATAATAGAAGTACTCTGACATGACGGTAAAAGTTTCAAGTGATCCCTTCATTACTCTGGTTTCATTTGTAGCATGCTAAGTAGATGAATTATCTATCAATTATATATTATTGCAAAAGGGCACTCTGAATAGTATAAACATTAATGTTATCTATCTCTCTCCCCCCAAAAAAATTCAGAAAGATTTCTTGAACCTTGACAAAAAAAAAAAAAAAAAAAAAAAGATCTCCAACAGAGATAATTATCTCTATTTCATGTTTTTTTCCCATTCTTCAAAGTTGTGGATCAATCCTTGATTAGGCTAATTAGCTATAACTGTCCCATGTTCCATAATTATAAATTTAGCCTCTTTCAGCCATTTCTCAAACATACCAATATTAAAATAGTGGCTACAACCAAAACATCAATTTACCTTCAGAATGACAATTATAATTTGCAATATTCTCAGCTAAAACAAATACCCTTGTTATGTGCTCCCTGGTCCTAATGAAGATAGAAGCTTTCAGCTAAATGAATAAACCATGAAGATGAAAACAGAAACTTTAACATAGGCAATCACCTAATTAGCTGACTGTTGGTGAACATTAATCATTTCACCCATTTTTGCCATGATATGCACAACTTGACTTACTATTAAAAATCATATTATTGTTTATCACTTTGAGAATAGGGCTGGAAGGGTATTTCAGATAATATGGTTATCATTATATGATAATGATAGTTGCCTGATAGGTTCCATGGCATACCTATTGATAAATTGAAGGGATTACAAAACTCCCAGAGGAGGAAACACCTCGTATGGAACTCTGCTGTGGCATCCATTTCAAAACCCTCACCAAAGTGATCCCTGAGTATAATATGGGAGACTGGAAATGATTTTACTTTCATCATAGTGATTCTTGAGAAGTTTATAATAATACCTAAGCAATTTCCAGAGTTGTAAGCCTTAATGAAAGGGCTAACTCTATGGTCTTCAAGGTCTTTTCAGTGAGCATTTAATCATTCTTTGCTAGCAGACATGAGGAAAAAATGCTATAGAAACTGTGTGGTACCTGGTTAATGTAGGCAATTGTTTTACTTCATTTTATATATATATATATATATATTTGTTTGTTACAAGAGTTTTCTTTTCTTTTTTTTTTTTTTTTTAAATTGGGGATTGGTGGGGGTAAGAAAGGGGATAGATGTAGACCATAAAAATAAAAAAGAAAAGAAGGAAAAAGAGGATAATTTAAAAAGAAACTGCATGGTAAATTTTTTATAAGTATTGATCAGGTACTTTTTCAAGAATTTGTTGATTTTCTCTATAAACTATTAGAAATGAAAAACTATTAAAATAAAAAAAAGCATTAGTAATTAGAAAAAATATAGAATTACCAGATCTTTGACACATGGTCTAGGTTACTAGAGCTTTTTAGCTTGGAGCCAAGAAGACAAATAAGTCGCTAGGAATGTAGCAAATTAGAAATATTTAGTTACCACTTCCATGTAGTTTTTTCTACAGAAGAAAATGAAATAGGTTACTCTTTTATAAAAGATATTTTCATTATCAATAATAAATATATTATTGATAGTGAAAGTCATTAAATATGAATAAAATGCTACTTTCCCTAATGGATTTTTGAAAGAAAGATTATTAGAGATAATCTGTGTTCCTCCAGGATAACGGGATAAATGACTTCTTCAGGATCTTTACATTTCTGTGATCCTATAATATGTATATATGTATGACTACAAGGTGATACTGCAAAACAAACAAACAAACAAAAAAAAAAACCAAAACAAACAAACAAACAAACAAACAAAAAATCCCTCTCTGGATTTTTGGTTTTTATTCTTTTCTTGCTCACTTACAGATTCCTGTATTTCCTAAAATCTTATTTGAAAAACCACATTAGATTTTTTTTTAAAATAAAACATAAATAAGAAAAATTGTAGAAATAGCTTTAATTTTTAAAAATGTGTCTGAGGTACTATTGTATGCATATCAATAAACTTTAAAGGGTTAAAACAATTATATATATGAATTGAATTTTCATTTGAATTGAATTGAATTGAATTATTTTTCAGTAAGAAATGAACATGAAGAATTTAGAGAAATGGGGACAGACATGGGAATGGATGCAAACTGAAATAATCAAAATTAAAAAAAAACAGTATACACAATCATAACAACAAAGTATATAAAAAGATTACTCATAGGAAGTTAAGCTGAATAATGGAAGTCAATGAAAGTCCTAGGTCTTGCATCATAGGAAAATAAATTTTTAAAATGAATAAAATGAAATATTTAATTTAACAAAGGTAAATATAACTTTTGTTTTTGAGAGTAACAATACTTTTTCAGTTCTTTTTTGAGCTCTCTGACTAATTATTTCTATGTGGCACAATGAATTTAAATATTCTGAAATAAGGCACTCATATGCTACAATAAAGCAGCTATGTGCTTCAAGTTGATAGAGAGCTGAGCCACTACTCATCTCATCTTCCAGAGGGACTCATCTTTTAAAGTTCAATACTGGCCTCAGATACATGTTAGCTATATCATTGTGGATAAGTCACTTAACTCTATTTAAGCTTCCCTCATATGTCAAATGAGCTAGAGAAGGAAATATCTTTGCTAAGAAAATCCAAATGGGGTCATGAAGGGTGACAACACTGAAAAATGATTAAACAACAACAAAAAAATACACTAAATGCAATTTGTGTGTTCATCCCCAGACTGTCTAGATATACAAAGTAGAGTCACTTTTGCTTTCATTCTACACATTTTTTTTCACCCAAGATTGTGTCCTAGCATAAATTACTTAAGGACTATATTTTAGACCATTAAAATTGCCTTGGGCCTAAATAGTCACTGAACACATAGGATAGCTTTAGATGTGGAAATGGGGATGTTGGAAGATAGAAATCACTGTTGTGGAACACATTTCCTAGTCTCACTCTTGTTCCCATTTCATGTTTTGTCATACTTTGCCTTCTTGTGATTCTGATTTTGGAATAGAAGGCTAATGTATAGTTCATGTAATAACCTATGTACTTTGGGCTGTATATAAAGCTGAATGGGGTTTTACTCTATGTAGTTGTTTGTGGGGAGATATTGACCTATATTACATTCAAATTCTTCTGGTATGATGTCCAAAAATGGAATATCTTTATGCTGAATTTTATAATTACCATTGTTAGGAAACAGATTCCAAATGACTGATTATGAAGAAAATTATTTTGGAAATTAGAAATTAGTGACCTCTGTTATAATTTATAACATTATTTGTTAAACATTTTCTAGCAATTAAAAACAAATTCCTGACAGTACTCAAAAAATAAATGAGTTGTATGTTCTCTAAATGTTTTCCACATTTGTTCTGTATTCAGAATTAAATTGTTTTATAATTTCAAATGTTTCTTCTCTATTTTTCCATTTTACCTCAGGAGAAAGATTAATTCTTTTCCTGTCCTCCTTTTCGGTATATACTCACACCTCAAATGAAAACAAAATAACAATCCCTGTTCTTCTAGGATTTAATTCTTTTCTTTGACAATACTCAGTTGGAAGAGCATTCAGATAAGGTCCCTGCTCTGAACCTGCATTTGACAGCTGACAAGTCAACAAGTTTCTGAGAGGCAATATGGTGTACTGAGGAAAAAAGTAGGATTGGGAACTAGGAGACTTTGCTTTGAGTCCTGCTTGTTGCTCACTGGCCATGGGACTATTGAACAATTGATTTGAGTCTCTTTGAGCTTCTATTTTTCTTTAAAATGTGAACAATAATACCTGTCCCATCTACTGCATAGTTCTGATGTAGGGAAAGCACTTTGTTAATTGGAAGGCATCTTGTGACCAAAAAAGCACTATATGCACATGGACTATTCTAAGATCCTTTGTTGACCTTTATGTAATAATAGCTGCCTCCATCAGACTAACAAATACTCTATCATTCTGTCATTAGAAATTAGTTCAAAATTTATCTCATTCATCATATCATTCTGTACTTACTAGAAATGTGAATATGTACATCTATTATGTTTCTTTTCTCGTGTAATATATAACTGTTTGCTTCTCTGTTTGTTTCCCCCATCATATACTTTTTTTAATTTTAGTTCCTTATAGATTGGATCACATTTCTGAATTTTGTAACCCTAACCTCCATAAAGCCTAGAAACATGGACCATCATGGTATTTCATACTTAGAATCCCATCTACTTGGAATTCAAGACTGATGATTCTCTTGATTTTGTGGTTCCAAGCTGTAGTGACTTTTAGTAATAATATAGTTAATCTTTTGAAATGTAGATCACCAGGTTATCTAAAGAGGGATGAACTAGATCATGTTTGAAATGGAACACATCAAAGCTCCATAGTAATAGGACAATCAGAATGGATCTGTGCTCATGATTAGCTTCTGTATTTCCACCTTTCATGAAAAAGTAATACTTAATCATTAAAATAGAAAGAGAGGAAGGAAAAAAAGAAAGAAAGAGGAAAAAAAAGCCTAGAAAATACCAGCTGCTTAGTTAGTGCATGATGAAAATGAATTGATGATGATGTAGAATTCATTGTACCTCATTGCTGTTATTTCAATTTGGTGTTTGGATTTTAGCCTTTACAATTCCTCAGATTATATGGTACTTTCCCAAAGTTCATTTTAGACATTACAAAAGTATTATTCAATAGGGATAGGCTCTGGATGGAAACAGCTGCAAGCAGCTGAGAAATAATATAATGAAACATTTTTTTTATTAAAGATAGGAACCAAGGGAAAAAAGCAAGTTTTGATATGACTAAGTTTCATATCAGACTAAGAGCAATAATTCCAAATGGTTGATGAATAAATAAGAAGTACATCAAGTGTCAGACAGGAAATCAGATTTAGCTTGGAGACTAAATTGTTATATTTGTCTCACTGAGAATCTTTTGCTAGAAATATTCTTGACAGGCTTACAATATAGATATGTTGAAATTTTACAATTTACTTTTCCAAAGTACTGTCTAAATAGAAGGCAACTACATCATGTTTGAAAAATATGGTCCATCTCTAGTGCATTACTTTTATTCTTTATTATATCCCTTTGGAGTATACTTTTTGGGTTCTATTTTATATATATATATATATTTTTTTTTTTGACACAGAGTGATTAGTAATAAGAACATAGCTAGTAGTGTCATGCCCATGACCTTTATGTTTTCCAGTATGAATTGTCTACCTTTTTGTGTATCAATACATAATCTCTTATGTCTGATTAAGTGATGTACATTGAAATTCTGTTTCGTTTCACCTTTTTCATCAACTAGAGACATGGCCCTATTGTTCCCTGAAATTTTAGAATTTCATGGATCCTAAGGAGTCTCTTCAAGCATATAAAGAGAGGTTCTGATGGCAGATACAAACATATCTATTCCATCAGTTATCATTCTTTTTCTTGCAATTGATATTTGTTTTTTGGTTTGGGACAGGACATTAGGTTTAATTGGTATAAGGAACTCTCAGTATGGAAATTCCTTCTACTTATGCAGATTAGAACTATTTTGCAATTTTAGTCTAAGAGAGTTTCATGTAGTCATTGAGAAATTAAGGAATTTTCCCAGGGTCACATAGCTACTATGTGTGAGAGGTAAGACTTAAACATAGGCCTTCTTGATTTTGAGGCTAGCTTTTTATCACAAATCTAAGCAACCTCTCATGCAGATGCTTTATATTTTTCTAATGTTAATACTACCACTAATAACAAAAGATAATTTGCCTAGAGAAATTACATCATTGATTAGATAGAATCAGAGGAGGCAAATATTTTAATTAATTTGCCAATGCATTTCTTTTCCTGTGTATATGTCTCTTATTTCTGAGATTTCTGAGATTTCTGAGTTAGTTGATGATAATAACTGTATTTCAGTTATTTCATTAAAAAAAAAAAATCAAAGCTCACACTGATTTATTTTGTGTAAAAGTTAACATTATGCTCTAATTCATACTGTTGTGAGATCTCCAAGATATATTATTTTTTCTGGTAGGTATAGTAAATTTAAAAGTGATAGTTGATAATGGAATAATATTGTTCAGAAAAACCTATATGAACTGATGCTGAGTGAAATGACCAGAACCAAAACATTGTACACAGCAACAGCAAGATTATATAATGATTAACTATGATAGCTGTAGATCTTCTCAGCAATTCAGTGATTCAAGGCAATTCCAATAAACTTTAGATGGAAAATGCCATCCACATATGGAGAGAGAAGTATGGAGACTGAATGTGGACCACATCATACTATTTTCATCTTTTTTTTTCTTCTGTTTTTTTTTCTAGTGATTTTTCCCTTTTGTTCTGATTTTTCTCTCTCAACATGACTGATTTGGAAATATTTTTTAAAAATAAAGGTACATAAATAGCCTAAAAATTAGATTAAAAAAATACTTGAGGGGCATTTAGTTGGCACAATGTATAGAACACCAATCCTGGAAGCAGGACCTCAGTTTAAATGTGGTCTTCTTCACTTGACAATTATTAGCTGTGTGTCCCTGAGCAAGTTACTTAACACCAATTGCCTCGCCAAAAAAAAAAATAAACAATCCAAAAATACTTGATAAGTTTTTGTTAAAAGAATTTTAGATTTATTGTTAAACTCTGGAATGTATTAGAAAGGAAAATAGAGGATAGAGGAGAAGAAAAGAGAATTTGAAAATCCTCTGAAGTATCCTTCTATCTTTGATTCAATGAAAAGTAGTGGATAGGTGGGGAAGTTAAGATACAGAAAAGAAAGCATACCAAAGTGAATGAAGTACAGGATTGAAATAAAGGCTTTTGTCTGGAAAAAAAATCACCACATATCCTGGTTAATGAAAACCTCACACCAAATCTTATCAGCAGATTTTTAACTTTACACTTCTGTCTCTTTAGTGTAAAGATCCCAAATTTTCTATGTAAGAACCAGAGGAAAGTGTTAGGGAGAGAGAAGAAAAGAGAGAGCAGAAGTGAATGAAAAGAAACTTAATCTATCTCTAATAACCAGTATCTAATTTTACATTACAGCAATGAGCTACCATTTTCTGGCATTGTTTATTTCATGCTAATTTTAAGAGTATAAATTTTTAACACTGATACTTAAGTTAACTAAATGCTAGCAAGATGTATTTTTGTGGACCAATATTCTTAACCCAAAGAAAAGATATAAATAGTAATTGATTTCATTTACCCACTTTATTAACCTTATATTACAAAATCAAATTATGTCAAATGCTGATTAACCTAATGTATTTATAGAAAGATTAAAATGACAAAATACACCTGTAAGTCATTTTAGTAAATATAACATTAATGGGAAAGTGCCAGCAACTGGAGTGTTGAAATGTTCGATTGCCAAATCCTACTTCTTAAATCAGAGATGTTTTTAATTAAATGGTAACAAATGTCAGAAAGGCTTACCACATTAGCCAATTCTCATTCCTAATTCTAAATTTTGTTTAAAACAACTTTATTTATTTATTTTAATTTTTGCAAATCTCTAAAATCTTAAAAACTTATTGATTTTAAGACCCTTCAGGAGTAACTACCTAATTACAAAATGACTTACAGAAAGCTTCAAGAACTCTAATGCTGACAGAATCTTCTTATTTTGTATTATACTTTTGTATTACTTTCAAAGTAATCCAGCACCTCCCCTCTATCATAGTTAAAGGATTCATAGTATCAATAGACAGTTCTATGGAATTTATCAAAATAAAGTTTGTTGGCAGACTGCCTAGAGTGATAGGCAGATACACACACACATATGTATAAATTAGCAACAGTTATTTGAATTAATTTTCTAAAGTTTCACTGGATAATCACCAAAGACTACAGCACCACCATCTCCATGTATAATTTTTTTGGGGGAGAAGCTTTTAAAATATTATTATAGATGAAAACTTTAGTCCTTCCAAACCAGAGATCTTTAACACCAAGTTATATGGAATGATCTGTTTCATCTATGGTAGTATAGGGCATGAGAATCTAGCTCTGATACACACTCATTTAATATTATCTTAATAGTAAATGATCTAAAATTTGTTGATTTTTCACTATATTTTTGAAATACTGAAGTAACTGGTTATTTCAAATATGTATGTGATCCTATCTTCTGGAGATAATTGTTATTGAGACGCCATTGCAGGACCATATGCTAGAGGATTTACAGATATACAGAAAAGTCTGAGGACCTTTATTTTGGGGGAAAAATCAGTAGGAGGTTTAGGGAAGTAGAAAGTATAACTGTGCTCAGGCTTTTGCATGGCTTGACAAACCTGCAAAGAGCTTGATATAGGCATGCTGACTCTTATTAATTGCGAGAAAAAATGGGGCAAAATAAGTGCAGCACTGAGGTCCTTGTCCAGAGTAAAATGAGACTGGGAAGGAAGCAAATGAGAGTAGACAATTAACTGGAACCTGCATTTTTAATAGTTAGTGAGAACAGAGTCTAGTCCACAGTTCAGTTTTTGTCCCTTTTCTGAAAGGGAATGTTCTGATTTAAAAAAAAAAAAAAGCTATTTGGTAATGCTTTTAAAATGCCATGTATTCTAGCCTCTAAGACTCGAAATTGAGAAAAAATAAAACTCACAGAAAGAGAGAAGAGATAGGGGAGAGATGATTAAAGAGAAGTTTTTGGCATTTTCATTAAAATTGAATATATAATACTCTCCCTAGACTACTTATAAACCTGGTAGAAACTTAGCAAAGAAAGAAGCCTAAAAGTGAAGAAGAAAGGTGGTTGCTGTGGACTGCACTCAAGTGCCTCCTATCAATCTTACAGCCTGTATTTAGCTTTGTCAACATTAGACTTGCTCTTCATTGTACCCAAATAGTATCATTCTATGTGGGGATCCTTCTTTTACATAAAGTTACAATTTTAAAAATACATTCAAAGTGTCTTTACAAAAGCATCACAAAATTTTATATTTTATAAATAATTTTTAATTGACCAATTTGCAATATAATTCCTCTTTAGGCAACATAGGAAAGCAAAAGAGAGTTATTAGTGTCTGCTCACCATTGTCATAACTATATGGATGGCTTTCTAGTGGTTAGTGCATAAAGACAGTCTAACAACTATCCTCAGCAATATAATTATCCAAGACAATTCCAAAGGACACAGGATAAAGCATACTATCCACTTCCAGAGAAAGAACTGATATTTTCTGAATACTGACTCAAATATACTATTTTTCACTTTCTTTCATTTTTTTTGTTCCTTTTCTTTCTTTTTTTTTTTTTTTTTTTTTTTTTTTCTTTGCTAAGGCAGTTGGGGTTAAGTAACTTACCTAGGGTCCACAGTCAGGAAGTGTTAAGTGCTTGAGAGGCTAGATTTGAACTCAAATTCTCCTGACTTCAGGGCTAGTGCTTTATCCACTGTTCTACCTAGTTGGTCCTTCAAGTTTTTTTTTATACAAAATAACTAATGTGGAATTGTTTTACATAATTACACATGTATAACCTATATTGGGTTGAGTACCATTTTGCGGTGGGGGAAGAAAAGGAGAAAGGAAGGGAAAATATTTGGAACTTAAATCTTAAAAAATGCTAAAAATTGTTTTAACATATAATTAGGAGGGAAATAAAATTATTTTTAAAAATCTCCTGTAATGTAACCCAAATGGCAAGCATGCAATTCATGTGTAGTAGTAGTTACAAGTCCAGACTTTTAACTCTTCTTCTAAAGAGATGTCATTAATGATTATCTCATGTGCGTTCTACATAAAAACATTCCTACTCTTGAATCCTGAGAATAATTTATGTATTACAGTATCATACAAAAATTATACTTAAAGGAAGCTTTTTTTGGAACTATGTAAAGTTTTTTGGGAAGAACAAATCTGTGATTTCATTAGTGTAGAAAAGGAAGGAAAGAAACAGATATTTATTTTGCATCTACTATGTGCCAGTCATTGTGCTAAGTGCTTTGCAAATATTATTTCATTTGTTCCTTTCAACAAGCCTGGAGAGCAGGTGCTATTTTTACTTTCATTTTATAATGGAGGAAACTTGAGTCAGACAATGATTAAGATACTTGCTCAGGATCACAGTATCTGAGGCTGGAATTGAACTCAGATCTTCCCATCTTCAAGCCCAGTATTCCTAGTTTCTTAGTGCCACCTAGTTTCTCTGCAATTAGGGACTTTTAGTGATATATATATATATATATATATATATATATATATATATATATATATATATATATATATATATTTTTTTTTTTTTTTTGCAAGAATGCAGATTATCAAACTCACATGTAACTAAGACTGTAATTTACAGTCTTATAGAATTGCTCAGGTCAGTGAGAAATTCAATAACTTGCTCAGAGCCACATAACCACATGTGTCATAATCAGGGCTTTGAACCTGGCCTTCCTAACTCTGAGGTAACTATCTAGCACACCTCCCTTCTTCCTTCTTATTATAAATGTCATCTACATTGACATAATTCTTATCAAGACTTGATATTTGTCTACCATATTGTAGGTAGAAGCTGGTAGAAAATAAATGTCAAAGTGACAGATGGGTGAGATAATTTTGGCAGTGTGCATACTTGTCAAATCATGAGAGCTGAAAACACAAACAACACATTTAACTTCTATTGTTGTACCTCTTTCTCCTTTTGGACACTTCTTTCTTTGCACCACACACTTTCTTGTCTCACTCATGGGTGGACACAAGTTGCCCTTTGCAGAAGGATGCTGTATGATTTCTCTGACTCTTGTTTCAGTCCCTCTTTTGAAACCACATGTTTTTCCTTTTTTTGTGCATGGGCTCCATGGACTCCACTCGCTAGTTTCACAGTGCACTGTAATGAAACAACAGAAACATTCTGAGTTGGCTAATAACCATTTTAGTTATTATTAAGTAAAGAAAAAACTTGTTTTAACTCTTTACTCAGTAGGACTTCGAGAGGGCAATTCCTTCAAGCTTGAAGGTGAATGGGATGAATTGGAGTAAATGAGAAAAAAAATAAAAGGGAGAGCAGAGGGGTAAAGAAAAATCAAAAGAGAATGGCAAATATATATGTGTAACCAAAACTATTTTGACTCTCATTGATTGGCTAACAATTGTTGCCAGCCCAAACCCCAAGTGGTCATTGTTTGGGTCCTAATTGACTCAGAGTGAATGCAAAGAGCAGTCATTTCTGATTTGGCCAGAAACCCTAAGGTTCTCCTCCTCCCAGATTTATTTATTTAGATTGTTTTGTTTTATTTGTTTTGTTTTTTCTTAGTGGTGAAAGAGGCTATTTTTTTTGTCTCAATTTCTACCTAGCCTAAATCACTGAATGGATGGGGCATCAATCAAACTGAGACCCATTGAAGATCTTAGCTTAAAAAGGGACAAGATCTCCCAGTGAATTCAGAGGCATTTCTAGTTATCCTGATCTATATCTGGCCATTGGATGCAGCTGGCTCTGGAGGGAAACGAGACAGATAACCTTGCATTGGTCTCTCTCACTTAAATCCAATTCACTTGTATGTCATGGTATCAGTCATGGTCCTCTTCCAGAATAAGGGACAAAATATTGTTAACTGTAGATATAGGATGGAGGAAGAAAAGCAAGAAGAGAATGACACACACACACATATAGATAGATAGATACAGGAGTGTGCCTGTGTGTGTGCAGGTATGTGTATATATTATGTATAATATAAACTATAAGATGCAGCAAAAGTACTGGCTGTCTTCACAGATAGAGGTAATTTCATTCCATATATATTATTCCCTGAATAAATAAACAACAAACTATGAAAAATGAATATATATATATATATATATGTGTGTATTTATGTACATATGTATACATATGTGTGATGAGGTCTTGGGCAACTAGGTGGAGTTGGCAGAGAAAGCCTAAAATACTGATAAGATTATTCCCTGAGCAAGCAGGGCAGGGCAACAATAGAGATCAGCTCAGCCTTGCAATCCCATCCTTCTAGAGGTCTTGTGAATCTCCACCTTACTATATCCAATTAGAAAGCCAAGTTATGATGTCAAACTCCTGAGTTACATTTCCCCTATAAATCTGCCCAAAGCCTATGCTGCCTTTGCTGAATCCCTTTTCAGGTTAGCCTGCCATGATGTTCTGCCTCATGGTGTATTTCTCAGCCCCTTCCACGTGTCTGATGGTGTTTTTCTTCTCATTTCCTCCCCCTCTCTCATAGTGTCTTTCTCCTAGTTATAGCTAATTAACTCTTTCAGTATACTAAAAACAAACATGGAGTATTCTCTTTCTCCTGGTTAGTTGTGAATTCCACTGACTTGTTAATTCTTTTGTTATTGTCAATTCTATTGTTAATTGTTAATACTCTTTCCTTTAACTATAATCTTTCTAATGCTTTCCTGATACTGTTTCATACTGACTATTCCTGGTGTCTATTTTACCTTTTAATTTTATCCATAACCCCTTCTCATAAAGAGAACATCATAGTGAATTTTTCATATGTGCTTTGCACTCTATGCTCATATTTGAACTAGGAATTGCAACCTCTACCTCATCATTTGGTGCTTAGTCTCATCATTTGGTACCAAACCTAATCATATGCACGGAGCCTACCTTTAATTGACATACACACACAAATATACACACATGCACATACATACATATACATGTATGGATGCATACAGAAATATGTGCATACAACAGTGTGGTTGTGTGAATATATGTGCATATATAAAAAGCACATCTATGCACACATATATATGATACTGTATGAGGATGTATTCTGATGGAAGTGGATATCTTCAACATAGAGAAGAGCTAATTCAATTCCAATTGATCAATGATGGACAGAATCAGCTACATCCAGAAAAGGAACACTGGGAAATGAGTATAAACTGTGAGCACTGTTTTGTTTTGTTTTTCTTCCCAGATTATTTTTAGCTTCCGAATACAATTCTTCCTTTGCAACAACAACAACAACAAAATTCGGTTCTGCACATATATATTGTACCTAGGATATACTATAAGATATTTAATATGTATGGGAATGCCTGCCATCTAGGGGAGGGGGCGGAGGGAAGGAGGGGAAAAATTTGGAACAGAAGGGAGTACAACAGATAATGTTGTAAAAAAAAAAAACCATTACCTATGAATATGTACTGTCAAAGAAAATGTTATAATTATAAAAATTAATTTAAAAAAATTTAAAAAAAAAGCTGCCTAAGACAAGGAGATGTTAAATAATTTGCCCATGTTTACAACTAGTGTGTGACAGAGGTAAAACATGAGCCCAGATCAGTGTGATCCCTCTCTGCCTCTCTTTCTCTTCCCTTCCTATCTGTCTGTCACTGTCTCTGTTATATTCATGCTTGCCTGAGTGATCTTCTCCTCCTGGGGCCAGCTTCAGCTATCCAAGCCACCAAGAACCTCCTGGGCACTTGAGCAGCAAGCAGTGAAATGAATCTGGATCATTTCTAAAAGGAACTCCTAATGGTTCTATCAAGTCTGTGTCCTCTCTTTGCAAAGGACTATTTGTTTCTTCTCAGTTATTTCCCATTTCAGTTTTTACAAAAGGAGATTTGTATCCTACAGATGAAGAGGAACATCTGGAAGAAGACATTTTTCTATATCTATTCATAAAAACTCTTTAACTTACAACACCTGGGGCAACCCAAGATATTAACTCTTTTTGACTGTATCAACCATTCCTCCTACATGAGGTTTTGCCAGGAACCTCTCTCTCATTCCCTCCTATCTAATAAATCCTTACTGCTGAGCAGAATACTATTCCTCATAATACCTCAAGATGACTATGGCTCTTAAAAGTTCATAGGAATTTAAATCCAATGCATGGCAATTTTTCATGTGCTTTTTTTTCAGCCACTTTTCAGACATCTAAATGCATCAAGAAAGTAAATGGAAGTGGAGAGTGAAGTAAATGTAATCTCTCAAAACCATTAAAGAGATGCATTCAACTCATTTTAAAATCACCTTCTACTTTTACTTCCTCCTCCTCCTATTTTTCCTCCTCTTATTTATCAAATTATGTCACTTCATTTTGATAAGCCTCAGTGGTATGTTGACAAGATTAGGTTAAAGATCACTTCTAGATCTAAACTCTACTGATTCCTATCCACTGGAAAAAATAATATGATTTTTCTCTTTCTAATTAAGGACACATTTTCCATCTCCATAATGGTTCTCAAAGTCAGGAACAACTTTTGACTCTTTTTGCATCCTCAGTATTTAATATGGTGCTTGGCACATTGGTGCTTAATAAATATTTATCGCTTGCTTGATGATGATAATAATAATGATGATAAATACAAAAATCATGAATTTTATTCACCTGCCCAGTGGCTCACAGAACACTAAATACAAAATAATCAATAATTTTATCAATAAGCATTTATTGGAAATGTACTATGTGCTAGTCATTGTGCTAATGGCAGAAAAACAACTTGTCCCTATTTTTATCTGAATTCAACCAAACAGTATAAGAGGATTGCAATAACATAATGGGGGCAGCTAGGTGGCACAGTGGATAGAGCACCAGCCCTGAAGTCAGGAGGACCTGAGTTCAAATATGATTTCAGATCACTTAACACTTAACACTTCCTATCTATGTGATCCTTGACAAGTCACTTAACCCTGTCTGCCTCAGTTTAAAAAAAATAACAGGTCGAGATAACATAATGATGAAGATAATAATAATAGTGGCTTACAAAACAATCTACACATCATCTCAAACAATCTACTATTATTCCCAAAACAGGCTCAGAAAAGTTCAGTGATAGGCTCAGGTGAATTTTGAACTGTGATTTTCTGACAACCATTGTAATACTCTATTCCATATACTTTGCTGCATCATGCATGGAATCTTTAATAAATAAACAACTATGACAATGCACTCTCCAGAATCTTCTAATAATATAACAAAACCCAATAAATAATCAACTCCTGACTTAAGATGGAGTGAAATCAAACTGATTTTGTGTCAAATTAGGTAAACTTAATTCTGACTAAGAAATAATAATTGGCTAATGATGTAGGGGAAATGGGAACTTCCAGAGGATGTGAAAAAAAATATCATCCAAGAGTTTGTTGCTATGAAAGAAAGAAATACAGAGTAAAATCTGAATATGTCCTACATTTCATGAAAATAGATTTCTCATAAAAAATAAACTTAAAATAACTATGACCCCATATTCAGAAAAGCTAGAAGAAATACAACTCAAGAGAAATGATAAATTCCAATAATGAAATTATGACTATACAATCTTGAAAACTCTTAGTTATTAATATGGGAAATTATCTAAAAATAATGTTGTGGTTTCAGACGAAGACCTATATCTTAGAAGTTCACATCTTAAAGGGACAGTTGGAAAAGATTGAAGGAGGCCAGGGTGAATATAAAGCAGAGGTACAAATCCACTAGAATAATGTTGGAAAAGACAAAAACTAGAATGAACTAAAGCTTTGGAAATATGCTAAAGATATTAAAAAAGTTTTTGTCATTGCCGTTGTTATAATTTAATATTTAGAGTTAAGAAACAAACAAAGAAGGGAAAGATCAGTTGTTTGGTGAAGATGACAAAGAGAAAAGAATTCCTCAGCTTCTAGTGTTTTTCTTTTGCTCTGCTGGAAATAATCTTTATATTATCAAGAGTGAGTTGAACACCCAAATTAGAGAGAAGATAATAAAAGCACATGGTCATTTAAAATGAGCTCATGCTTCCAGAGCTTTACGAATAAAATCCCAGGGTTCAGAAAGAACTCACACAAGTGACTTTGGAATCACTGAGAAATCAGAGAATGGAGGGATGCCAGAAGAAGGAAAAGGACTAAACATTATTCAAGTTTTCTAAAAGAGGAAAAAGATGGATTTTATAAAATTACTAAATTCCAAATCAATAGTCAGTAAAAATTTATTATTTATGATTAAACAAATGTTGGTGAAAACTTATAAAATAGTGATCACTGAATCAACTTGAGCTCACTAAGACTAGAATAAATGATTCCAAACTTACTTCAAGCCTCTTAATAGGCTTATTAGATTAACAGATCATGTTAATTCCATAGATATCTTAGCTACAGCCTACAGGATAGAGACTAGATTCCAAGAGCATTATTTAATGAATGAATAGCAATTTGAAAGAAAATCTTTATTGATATGCTTAAGAGATCTTTATTTGGTCCTATATTGTTCAATATTTTTTTATGAGTAACGAGTGGATAATTATAATTATGAATAATATTTATATAATGCTTTGAAGTTTGAGAAAATCTTACATTTATTATCTCATTTGTCTCTTGGCAACCCTGGGAAATAGGTATTATTATTATTATTATTTTACAGATAAGGAAACTGAGACAGAGGTTAAATGACATAATATACTTACTGAATTTCCAAATGATATGAAGTTGGAAGGTATAGTTAATGTATTAAATAATGGAATCAAGATTTTAAAAGATATTGATACTCTAAGATAAATTTAAACAAACCATAAAATTAAACTAGGCTAAATATAAAGTCAGGATTTAAGTTTTAAAATAAAAGAATCAATTACTGAAGTAAGGAATGGAAGGAAAATCTGGCTAAAGGAAAGAGATGAATTGAGTGAAAACTGGTAACCCAAACATCTCTGTTAGAAAGGAAACTCAAGGAGGGAAAAGGGATAGAAAGGAGGCTGCATATAATTAATAGCTAATTAATAGCAAATAGCTAAGAGATTTTTAAATCTTGATTTAAAATTTATAAAGTGCTATGCAACAGGAAAGTTTCTACAGGCAAAGAAAATAAAGGTTCTAGAAGGATTGGGATGTTATTAGCTTTCTCTCTGAAATAGCAGAGTCTAAGCCCCAGTGGAATATACTTTCTCTTCTTTCCCTTTCTCAGAAAACTGACTACTGCACCATATTGATCAGATCATATTGATCCCTCTACCAAGGTAACTCATCTTGATCCTCACAGCAATCATGTAAGGTAGATATAATTATTATCTTCATTTTATAGATGAGAAAATTGAGCCTTACTAAATGATTTGCCCATAGAAATACAACTAGTAAATGTCTGAGGCAGGAATTGTTTTTTTTTTTTTTTTACAATTCCAATGTTTAATTCACTATGCCATCTAGCTGCCTTATGAGAATGGTTTAGATGTGATGGTGAGTGAAATGATGGAAGGAAGTAGAACAGGAGAAATGATGCATCTGTGGCACTTTTAAAAGCTTCTCACAGATCTTCCTTTCACAGGATTCAGAAAAAAATTTTGTATGGAATTAGAGCAATAAATTATTTGGATATTGTGTTTCACTTCTATCTGGCGTTATCTATCTGAATTATATTACCTGACTTTACTCCCTAAAGAAGGGTTTTGAGTTGATAGTATCAGATACAATAGAACATTAAATAGTCCCTTTTGGAATGAAAGTATTTAATATTTTATTATTGTTATTTAATATTTAGAGCAGAAAGTTAAAGAAGGAAGACAAATGTTTATTGAGGAAGAAAGAACAATGCTAACAGATGACCTTCTCCAACAAAGGAACTCTCCAAAGGGTCTCCCTTTTTCATGTACAGAAAAAAAAAAAAAAAAAAAAAAAAAAAAAAAAAAAAAAAACTAGAAAAAAGTTACTAAGTTCCAGGATTTAAAGGCAATTTTTGCTATCTTTACCACTTTTGGGAAATTGTTCATTAATCTCCAGAAGTAACAAAGAAAAGCATTTACTTTCCTGTGTATCTTTCTCCTATTTCTAGTTCTTTTTGTATCGTTTTTCTAGAAAAAAAATTAGATGTAAGCTACTTTTAACCATAATGAAACAGATGACTTTGAGATTCTTGTTTTACAGCAGATCCTTAACTTATCTCAAACATTTCATCTATCTTATCTTATTCCAAATATTTTTAAATGGAAACTCCTTAACAAATTCAAAAGAATTTTTAAAAAAGGTACATTATTTCTATTGCCTCTTGCATTTAAAAATAGAGTGAATCAGCAATGTGGGAACCCTAGTGCAGAGTCCTGGAGACTATCATGGACTGGATCAGGATGATGCTTATGTGCGTATGTCAATAACATCTCAGCATCAAAAGTTCTTAGAGGTTTTGCCCAAAGAATCTTAAGATTTAATATGCCCTTTTCCCATTTGGGTTCCCATCTGCGCCCTAAGTGTCCACCAAACTTATGGCAGTAGTAGCTGCACATCCATTTAAAGGAGGAAAAAAAAGGCCTGACAGCAATCCCTTATTTAGATAAACAGCTTGTTCAAGGACCTTCCTTCTGGGTAGCTCAGCCTGTAATTAATCAGATAGTGGAATTGTTTTATTCTGTCAAAGTGAGTAAATCTCAAAGCCTCCTTTTTTTAAATCAACAACCTGTGTGACTTGGGGGTTTCACAAAGCAGTTTGAGAGTAGGATCATGAACTATGTCAATTCTAGATTAATAGTCTCTGATTGATTTCCCCAGGGCATGTGCCCTAAATAATCTTGATTATTCTCCTTGGTTGGTTCTGGCCACTTCTTGGTCCAATACAGAATCCATACTTCTCTTAGCCCCAAGAAGTGACCAACAGCTGAATCACAGAACAGTTTTGGTCCTGTGATGGAATTAGCTCTAACTTTTTTTTGTTGTTGTTATGGTTGTCAAATTTTTGAACTGTATAAAAGGAAAAGAAAGATATCTTGGATAATCCAAGTTAAATATATGTCAGGAATAAGTATTATAAAAAGGAATGCAACATGATGTTAGCATGATTTTCAAGAAGATAAATACATATAAATTAATCCACATATTACAGAGTCTCTTAATGTTACCTCATGTTCAAATACACTCTGCAGTTGGAATATGGGGGAAAAATTTGTTCATAAAAGAGGATGAAAGGAGAACAATTGGAATTTTACCAAGAATTATATCCATCTATCTATCCTTTCTCTTTCTTTGTTTGTACTAAGACTTGGAAATCCTTCTTGACAACAGATCCTTTGGCATAATAGATTCTTACTAATTTCTAAGAATGAACTCAGAGATTCTCCTCACCAATACTGGTGCACTCCATGGTGTGATTGTTGGCTTCCAACCCTTCAGGGCAGGTGTCAAGGCACTTTCCAAGGTGTAAATAAAATCCATTTTTACACTTTGTGCAAAAATTTTTGTTGAAGCAGGTATCACAGTCAGCTTTGCATTCTGAAATAAAAGATAAAACAAAACATATTAAGCTTTTATTATCCTCACTGGATTATTATAAGTCCAATTTGCATTGTAAAAACTGAAGCTATATGTAAACAATAAACCAAGAATTTTGAGAGATAAACAATTTTGACCAGGATTAATGATTGATTTCTATATGATTAAAAAGTCTTGTCATATAGTTTATGTATATCTGTCTTTAAGGCAGCACTTCAAACTTATAAATTTGTTCAAATATCTTTTTTTTTTGGAGGTAAGTTTTAGACATTGTTGTTTAATTGGCAAAGAAATCAGGAGACATAGCTACCTGTGATATATTTTTTGAAGTTGGTTAAAATGATTTAACAGATACTCATAGGTTTAGAGCTGGAAGTGATCTTATTTAGTACAAACTCTTAATTTTGCAATTAGAGAAACTGAGGAACAGAGACTTAAATGACCTAGAACTCAAACCCAGAGACTCTGTCTTTAAATCCAGCACATTTTTGCACTATGCTATTACACTAAAGACACATAGAATTGAGTAAAAGCAGATGAGGAATGGAGAAGAGATGAGATAATGCACCTTCCTCCCTTCTTTGCTAAGGTGGTAGATCTTTGGATATTGATAGACTACACTGATATAGTGGTTAGTTTTGTGGAACTGCTTTTCTTTTTCTTTTCTTTTCTTTTCTTTTTTTTTTTTTCATAATTTGCTACAAGAGAGAGATTGATTGAAAAGGAATGGGAAATAGATATATTGAGAAACGAAGGTGATATAAAAAGTTATCAATAATGTTTAAAGGAAAAAATGGGAACCTTGATATGATGGTATTCTTGAAGTTGTGAAATAAGAAAGTGTCTTATGTAAAAATGACACAGTGAGGTCCCTATAGCAGTTCTATGTATAAAAAACCAAACAATAATAATAGCTTTCTTTTAAGTATGATTCACACAAAAATTTTGTGAGTTATGGAGTTGTTTTTTAGTTCTTTTTTGGTGCTTGTGCATTTTGATCTAAATCTATGATTTCATCATCGTATGGAGCTCTGAGTGAGGAAACTACCCTTATTGATGCAAATAAGCAATTTTATGTAATTCTGAATCTTAGAAAGTTGCCTAGAACACTAAAAAAATCAAATTAATTGCACATGTTACTCCAGCTTGTATGTGTCAGAAGGAGGAGTTGGAACTGACTTCTGGGCTGCTCTCTATCTAAGCCACTCTAGCTATTCATTGATATTTTACTTACAAGCAAACTGAGTCTTAGAAAAATTAAATGACAAGCCAAAAGGTACACAGATGGGTTCAAGATTTTCTGCTCTGGGGCAGCTAGGTGACCCAGTGGATAGATTACTAGTTCTGAAGTCAGGAGGACTTGAGTTCAAATTTGATCTCAGATTTAACTTTTCCTATCTGTGTGGCCCTGGACAAGTCATTTAACCCCAATTGCCTCAGCAAGGAAAAAAAAAGAGAGAGAAAAAAATATTTTCTGCTTTAGCATCCCACCTTTCTGAATTTCAATTTGTTTTTAGTAGTGTTATAACAGATATCAATATTTCATATTTGTAATCTATTAACCTATAATTCTATTTATTTGGCTAAAATTTACATATTGATATTTTATATTTAATAAGAGTAGGAGCAAGTACATAATAAATCATTTCTCCAACATTACAAATTAATGCATTTTAACATACATATATCTTAGTGCTTATTTCATTGTGCTTATGTTAACAAAAAACTCAGCCACATTTTTGTGAAGATGCCAGTAGACATAAATGTATGCATATAATTATTTTTATCTTTAGAACTCAAAAGAGCTCAATTTAGGCATGCACCTTTCCAGGGAAATTTATGGTTCAATAAAAAAGAAAAGTTGCTGAGTTATCTATGTATTTCATATACTCATCAAATGGAGAGTTGAAAATATATACTTGTAAACATTACCCCTCTCCAAACTCTTTCTTCCTAAGTATCTCAATTTGTCATTATAGAAATTAAACTAAACCAAACTTGAAATAAATCTATTTTTAAGCTAAAAAATAAAAAAGGAATGTGACTTATTTCATATTTGTGGTATGTTAATTCATTTTAGCATTCTTTTACTTTTTTTTTTTTTTTTTTGCTTTCAAAGGGAACAAAATATTTCATGTTAGAAAACTGTGTCCAGTTACTCCAGTATTTCAAGGGATCTATGGTCTACCTTTTTAGTTTATTTCACCATATGTTTTATTATTTTAGAAGAACTTAACATTTAGAAGAAAAAGGTTAATTCTAGATATAAAAAAGAAGTGATGTGGAATCGTGGAAAATAATTGATTTGAAATTGAGATGATTTAATTCCCTCTTCTGACACATTATTATCTGACTCTGGAAAAGTCACTTAACCTTTATTTTCTAGGCACTTAAGATTTAGAATCACTGATAGTCATTCTATATTAGCAGAAGGATTTTCCTCACCTAAAAGTTCCTTATACTGTTCAACTTACCCATCTAGACTTCTATATCCCTCATCTCCTGAAAATATTTCATGATTAGTATTCAGAGATGATATTTTTTGGAAGCATTTTTGGTCTGAAAATTTCCCAGGAATGGGCACTCTAAAAATCTTTCCAACAAGCAGATCAGGATCAGACTAGAAATATATTCTCTCATGTGGATGGATTCCTAGATCAAATTGAGAGATGGGGAATAACAATATGGAGAAATGTGATGAAATTCTGATTGTAAAAAGGATTGTTGTTTTTGACAAAGATTTCAGGGCTGGCATTGACTAAAAGTTGGATCTAATAGTTCTTATTTATGTTCAAACTAGTTATATTTTACTAATCCAAATAACTTAATTTATTTTTATGGGTATCTCTCAATTACTATTGTAAATGGCAATAATGAATTTGGTGGGTTAGAGTTTTTGTTAATAGATGTGGTTGGGTAAGAAGTGAAGCATATTCCATTCTCTGAGAAAGAGAAATCTGAATTAGATAATAAGTAGGGAATTTATTCTGAAATAACTTGACATTTGTCAATCATTTACTTGTTGGTCCACATACCATTACTCTAAAGAAAAATCTGTCTGCTTTAGGGTTTGAGACTAGTAGGAGAAAGAATAGAACAGAATGACCAGAATAACATTTTATTGTCTAGAAACAAAACTTCCAATTACTTTATTGTAAATTCCTTTTGGAGTAAAAACAAACAGACAAGAAAATGAACATGATTCTTTAATTCTTTTAAAATGTGGTGAGTTTTAGTGATAAAGGAAAACTAGAACAGATGAGTCGAGGCTCAGGGCACTTTAGACTCAATTCAAAGAGAAATAACCATAGACTCAGATCAATTTTGCTTTACTATGTATATATTATTTTTAAAAATGACATGTTTATGTAAGTAAGCAATGAAAAAAATCCTATAAATGAATGCTCATTGAATTGGGTCGGATTCCCTGCCTAAAGGGAACGTGCAAATGGAGCTTGGTCTAATTCTCAGAGAAACACTATTATTTATATCATGCTAATGCCAAAAGTGTGTTAGAGGATCTGCCAATTTGACAAAGTCCCTGAGGTGAAATGAACCGGAGGCACTTACTTGTACATTTATTTATATCTGGAGATCGTGTTCCATAGTATCCACTTGGACATGAAGAGAGACACACTCCAATCTGCTTCATGCCATTCCTCTCCAGGACAAAAAATAGCCGGGGCTTACATGACAAACATCCATTGTAATCCGAACATGTTGCACAGCCTCCTTGGCAGCCTTGGCTGACGTTAGGATGCACTGAGGAAATAGATTTAGAAAAACAAAAACAACCCTTGAGCCAGGGATAGGTACAGAATTAATACCTTAGGAAAGTACCTAAGTATCTAAATTGTATTTTATATGCTCTGAAATTAGGAAGGGACTTTTGGGGTACAGTTCTTTTGCTTTGCCATTTCTTAAAATCTCTCATCTTCTTCAAGGATTGGCTCAAATGCTTCTCCCACATGAGACTATTGTTTATCATCCCAGTGTCTAGTTCTGTTCCACCACAGAAAATACATAATTACTTTGTGTGTACACACACACACACACACAAATATATGTAAATATGTGTATGCATATACATACACACATACACACATACATATATATATATATATGCATATTCCTTGGACTTGCCCCTATTATATCTATGTTTTATATTTATTTTTCTGTGTACATGTTGTATACTCTCTGGAAGGAAGTATGCTGTTTTGAGAGAGTGGCTAATTTTTATCTTTGTACACCAGGCACCTAGTATAGTGCTCTGTACATAGTGGGTGCTTAGTGTTTACCAAATTAGTTAATTTTTATGACTGTGTTTTTAATGCATAAAACTGCTTTCAAACAGTTTCAAACCCATCTTTAACCTGTATCTAGCTTGTATGAATGTCAAATTGCAGGTAACTATTTAAACAGAATGCATAACAATTTTGAGATTGCCCTTGGGGTATTAGTATCCTGAAAAAAAATTGTAACATGAATTATTTCCATAGTTTTGTGTCTATTTTCATAGTCAATTGTGTGTGTGTGTGTGTGTGTGTGTGTGTGTGTGTGTGTGTGGTGTGTTTAAGCATGGGCCTTATTTTTGTTTATAATTTATGTGGCAGATTATAAGTACCATCATAATTCCAGTCATTCAGGATTCGCAAGATCAATGGGCAGGAGCTTTAATTCTTCATTCTCATTAGCCTACATATGCATTTTTCATTTCTATACTATAATATTTCTTACTTAGGTCCCCTTCTCTCCACTTAATAGCCCTCACTGTAGTTCAGACCCTCATCATTTCTCACCTGGTCTTCTCATTGATCTAATATATTAGTCTCTCAAATCTCTAAACTATTCTTTCTAACAGTGTTGTTAAAACACTGCCTGGGAGTTTATACAATCTGCAGCACTCTAGACTATTGCTGAAATCAGCTTATAAAATGCAATTGAGAAATATTTAACAAACTAAAAATACAACAAAACATAAACAACATTAATTTTTGATTTTCTAAGTCAGTATGTGTCCAGTGGGATCCTTATATATGGTTTAGTGATCTCTATTTCTATTTGATTTGACACCCCTATTCTACACCTTTGCCAAAGTGATTTTCTTTCCTTTTTAAAAATTTCTTTCACTTTTTAAAACATCAATAAATTTTTTCTGAGTTCTAAATTCTCTCCCTTTCTCTCAACTCTAACCCGTTGAGAAGGCAAGCAACAATATGTGTGAAATCATGAAAAACAGGTTTCTATATTAATCATGTTACAAAATAAAAAAAGCAAGAAAATTAAGGAAATAAAAAATTATGCTTGAATTGACATCCTGAGTTCATCTGTTCTCTCTGGAGATGGATAATACTTTTCATCATGAATTATACGATTTCCCAGGCATCCCTTTAATTTCCTATTCTTTGCCCCCACAAAAGAGCTATTATACATATTTTCATATATATGGATTCAAAGTGGTTTTCTTAAAGTGCATGTCTCCCCTTCCCTTTCTCTGGGCAATAATCCCAGTAGGCCCCTGTCATCTGTAGAATCAAATATAAATTTCTGTTTGACATTTAGAACTTTTTACAACTTCGCTCTATCTAAAGATTTGCCAGTCTTTTTATCCATTTTTTTTTTTTTTTTTAACACCCATTCTTACTCCTCAATCATCCCACTCTAGGATCACGTTATACTGACTCTGGATATTCCTCGCACATAATGACCTATCTCTCATATGTGTCTTACCGTGGCTCCTGGAATACTTTCCTTCCTTATAGGCACACCTGGAATTCCTATTTTCTTTCAAGACTTCTCAAGTGCTTCCCTTTGCCAGAAGAGATTTTCTAATGCCTTTAATTGCTAATGTTCTCCTAACACCTCCACCTCCCATTACCTTAAATCTGCTCTGTATGTGACCATTTATACTTATAAATGTTTACTGTCCTTCTCTTCCCCCATCCCTTCACCCCTCACCTCCATATATTATGCTATTTACTTGAGGATAAGAGTTTTTACTTTTGTCTTACTATTGTGTTATTTCTCTCTGTCCTTGTCACAGTGTCTAGCAAATCATAAATATATTTGTTAATAAACTGATTGAAGAATTTGTTTTAAATTTCTTAAGCTTAATCAATGAAGTCTACAGGATTTTAGGTTTAGTATAGGCAATAAATTCTGATCATATTTCCTAATTGAAAGGAATCACAGGCCACATATTTAATCTCTTTCAATTACAACCTGCAATTGAAAATAAAATGAGGCATTCATCTTCCTATTTTTCCAACCTAGAGCCTAAGTAAGTTTATAATAATCTATATTGAATTGTACAGATGAGTGTATTTAGTTGCTTTTCCTTTTTATACCATGTCTTCCCATCCCCTCAAGTGAAAGTTATGCAACTAAGAAGGTTTAGTCAGTTCCCTCAAAAGAGAAAGGCAAAATTTATTCCAGACTATCCAGAAGACTAAAATGCTGATATTAGTTCCCAGGTGAAAGATGCTTATTAGCCATCTTAAACAAGTATACTTTTAGTTATATACTTTTAGTTATATTAATTTAGACTGTTACGTCTATTTGACATCTTTAACATTTTCAGATTTTTCCTACACTATTAACTTGATGTTGATCATTGTCTATAATGTTTATATATATGGTGTGTGTATATGGGATTGAGTGGGGAGGGTGGGGGTGAGGAATAGAAGGTCGAATTTAAAAATTATTTCCTGCCTCTGTTATCTTTTATTATCTTAAGTGACTTCTTTACCCTAATGTTGTATCAATTAAAATATAATGCTAATTCTTGTCACACTCTTGCCTGGGATTCCCAAGGAAAAATTCATCTTTGTAAAGAAGAGGTTTTGTGTATAGTTTAGTCAGTTGTAGAACTCCTACCCAGGAGCTGAGCTATATTGTTTACCAGGCCTATTATATATATATATATATATAATCAATCCCAGACCATGCTTCATATCTCATCTAGTCAATCACTATTGCTCTGCCACAATCAATATACATCCTTTTCCAAGTTCTTGCTCTAAGCACAATAATCAAATCAATACAATTATTCTTTCCAAAACAGGGATGCTATTGATTCTATGCATTAATTCATCAAAATCTTCTGACTTCCCAGATGAAAACTGCCTTCTTTGGTCTGTAGTCCCCTGTATATATCTTCCCTATTAGAATATAAAATTCTTGAGGGTAGCAATAGTCTCACTACTTCTATTCCCCATAGTGGCTGACACATAAGTGGTGTTTTTTTTTTTAATTCATTCATCCACTTAGTCATTCATTTGAATCTATTATAATTTTAGCCTTGCAGATTGATAGAAGTAGAAGGAACTTAAGTTCTTTGGTCCAAAAAACTTTTTTTCCCTTTCACAGACAAGGATATTAAAACTTAGTAAGATGAAGCAATATATACATATAAAAATCTATTAATGCATTTAATGATAAATACCTACAGGGCTTATGATTCCATTACAATAGGGTACTTTCTCTACTAGTTGTGACTTTGTAGATGTACATAGAGGTCAAATGATTTGCCCCGAATCACACAGCTAATAAATGTTGAAACATAATTTGAACTCAAATCTTTCTGATTTTAACCCCAACCAATATCACCATTACATTTATTTGCCTCCATTAATGATAGATAAACCATTCTATTATACTACCACCAAAATCTTACTCTGCTGACTTACTACAGAATTGAAGATGGCTGGGTGACACAGTAAATAGAATTTTGGTCCTGGAGTCAAGAAAACTTGAGTTTAAATGCAGTTGTGTGACTTTATAAAGAACAAATTCCTCAGGTGCAAAATGGGATATAAATAATAATAATAATAGCATCTACCTCCCAGAATTATTGTGAAGATCAAATGAGATAAAGCACTTCACATAGTGTCTGACACAGAGTAAATGTATATAAACAATGGTTATGATGATGATGATGATTGTTATTGTTGTTGTTGAAGTTAATATGAGTACAGTGAGAGGTCGGGAAGGCTTTACCATTCTGGAAAATTTTGAGCATAGGCCTGCTCAACATTATACTGGGACATGGCTGCTTCTAAGGGTCAATGTTATCTCAATCAATAAATCAATCAATAGATAGACATTGTGCTAAGTGCTAGGACATAAAAAGAGGCAAAAGGCAGCCCTATTCTGAATGAGCTTACAATCTAATGAGGAGACAAAATGCAAACAAATATATACAAAGCAAGTTATATACAGAATAAAAAGTAATTAACAGAGAGAAGGTAATAGAATTAAAAGAAATTGGGAAAGGTCTCCTCTAAAAGATAGAATTTTAGTTGGGACTTAAAGGAGGCCAAGGAACTTAAGAGTGTTAAGCTGAAGACAGAGAGCATTCCAAGAATGGAGAAATAGCCAGATAAAATGCCCAGAGCCAAGAGATCTTGCTCTTAGAACAGACAGAAGGGGAGTGTCACTGGATTAAAGAGTACATGACAGGGAGTAAATAAGAAGACTAGGAAAGCAGGAGAAGGTTAGGTTATGAGGGGATTTGAAAATCAAACAAAGCATTTTGTATTTGATTCTGGAGTTATCAAGGTTTATTCAGGGTGTGTTTGTGGGGGAATGGGAAGGTGTGGGTGTTAGAAACAGACTGAGACAGACAGAGGCAGAGAGAGAGAGAGAGACAGAGAGATAGAGAGACAGAGACACAAGGAGAGAGACAGAGGAAAAGAAACATGGCTGTATTTGTGCTTTAGGAAAATCACTTTGGTGGCCTAATGGAAGATGAATTAGAGTGGGGAGAAACTTGAAATAAGCTGATTTACTAACAGTGGGTTATTATTGTAATAATCCAAGTGATGAGGTGATAATAACCTGTACTAGGGTGGTGGCAGTATGAAAGGAGAGAAGAAAGCATATACAAAGGAAGGGAACATATTCCAGAGACGTTAAAAAGGTGAAATTAATAGACTTTGGCAATAGCTTAGAGATGAAGAATTAGAAACAAAGAACAGTTGAGGGTAACATTTTGATTATGAGGCTAAGGGAGTGGGGAAAATATAATCTTTCATAGTAATAGAATATCTAATATAAAGAGATTTTTCCCCATTACAATCTTATATTGATATTATTGGCAATGGTTTCAATGGCAGATTTGTGAACTCATGTCTGAACACTTCCCCTTATTAGAACTGTCTTTTCAAATAATTCTGGTGACTTAAGGAGCCTTTTACCATTTTACCATGGAGACAAATCCTGCTAGACTTACTGAGAAATAGAAGCAATGAGACTGAGCAGTGTGATCACAAGGGAGCATGGTTTAGATGTAGAGAGGTCATTCGGTTGACCAGCATCCTCTGCTTGGAGAAAAAACCCTGAAAAAGCCACAAGAACCACAAGCAGCTCATTCTCATTCCAAGAAGTTTTGTAAATAAACTGAGGAAATCTTTTTTTTTTTTTTTTTTTTTTTTTAGTCTCAGACAGGATAAAGGGGAAAAAAGGAAGTCTTTTTCCTGTACATAAATTCACAGAATTTTGGAACTGAAAATACCTTGGAAATTATCTAGTATAATATAGCAAGCATCTAGGTGATAAGGTAGACAGAGCACTGTTTAGACATTTAAGAAAATTGGAAGTGAATATTGCTTGTCAAGTAGTAGGATTATTTTTCATGACAGGATCACAAATTTAAAGACTTCAGAGAAACCAAAGAGGAAGCTCACAACATGCATATGGTACATTAGGAAGATAACTAAAGTGGGACTTAGAACCCCTGAGTTCTGGTCCCAGCTCTGTTGCTAGCCAGCTGTGTTAAGATGGGCAAGATGTTTATCCTCTCTGATTCTCATTATCCAAAGCAAGGGAGGTCAATGATTTAATGGAATCTCAGATTTGGAAGGGACCCTACAGATGAAGTCCAACTCATAACTGAATAATAACTCCCCTATAATAAACCTGACAAGCAATTCTCCAGACTTAACTTTATGACACCCCTTTCCCCTGGAAAGGGGAACCACAACTTCTTAAAGGAGCCTATTCTACTTTGGGATACCTCCAATTGTTAGAAATTTTATCCCTATTCAAAATTTGCTTTGCCTCTTTTCAGCTTCTGTGTATTATTTCTAGATTCATCCTCTGAAGCGAAGAAGTCTGCCCCTTCACCTTCATGATATTTCTTGGGGTAGTTGAATACAGAAATCATATCTCTCATCACACAAATCCCTTTTGGCTAAACATCTCATTTAATCAATTTAATCAATTAAAATTCCTTTAATCAATCCTTAAGTGGCATTAAATCTAGGTTCAGGCTGTTGTCCCTTTCTAGATACTCTTCAGCTTAATAGAGTTCTCCTTAAAATGCCATGCCTAGAAAAAAAAATCCTGCCTGGCCAGTACCCTATAGAGAGACTGTCACCTCTCTAGTACTTTCCTAATAAAATCACTAGCATTTATGATTACCATTTCATAGCATTGATATTTTAATTTTGAAGTTTGTTAAGACTCCCTGATGCTTTCTAGATAAACTTCTGTAAACCTATTCCTTCCCCACATTGCACTTGTGAAACTTGTTTTTTTAACCCAACTGTCCCATCTAGGTTTCTGATTCCATATGATTTTAAACCAGAATCCAACCTCTTCATATCCAGAAGTCTGGCTGCTAAAAAAGCATCTGGAATTCTTAAAATACAATTGTGATATTAAATATCTCAAAAGAATTTCCAGTTATAACAATTGAACTATAGTATTATCAGACTTATTAATATTCATGAATTCACATGTATAGTATTTAAAAACAATTATTTTCCATGACATTTCTTTAATTTTTTTATAATTATAAGTTAGAAAATTTGTTCATAATATCAACAAACAAAACTCATTGAAGATATAAACTCATTGTACATCTTCTAACTCCATTTTGCCTTAACGTTCAGCTTATGGAAATAGAAGTATGTGTAAATTACATATTTGTCTGGACCTGTGACTCTAGCAATGTAGAGAATTTACAATAAAGAAACTTCTTCTACCTATTCATATCAGCAACTGTTCTGCAACTTAAAGTCCTAAAGAATATCCTGAATCACTGAAAGTTAAATGGATTAACCAGAAATATAGGATCATTATGTGTCAGAAGCAGGACTTGAAGCCAGGTCTTCTTGATCCCAACATCCATTTTCTAGAATGAGTTCATCATCATTCTACATTTAGATAGAGATATGTAAGTATACATACATACAATATTCACACACATACATATGTGCTTATATAATATATATATTTATATATATGTATATAACACACACATATATGAACATAAAACAGTTATACCTAGGGCAGGTAGGTGGCATAATAAATAGAACTCTGGGGCTGGAATCAGGAAGATTCTTCTTCCTGAGTTCAAATCTGGCTTCAGACGCATATAAGCTTTGCAATTCTGGACAAGTCACTTACCCTTACTTGTCTCAGTTTCATCATCTGTAAAATGAGCTGGAGAAGGAAATAGCAAATCATTCCAATATATCTGCTAAGAGAACCCCAAATGGGGTCATAAACAGTTGGATATGACTGAAATAACTGAACAATAATATGCACATATACACATACAAAAGTGTATATTTCAACAATTTCATATTCTCAGTATTATGAGTATCTCCTACACTGGTGAACACTGCAGCCATCTATGATTTCACATCCTGCATAATTTATCTGTCTTCTTCCACAAGTTTTCCACAAAAGATCTATTCAAAATTTCTCTCACATGAACATGTTTTTATTTATAAACATAGATAAGTATATTATTGATATAAACCATGACCTAAAAGTCAGGATGACCTGCATTAAAATCCTACCTCTCACAATAAGTTCTCTAAATCATAATTTTGATTCAAATGAAAAGGAAAGGCAGCTCTAGAGGAGAAGTGGCATAATACACAAGATACATAAAAATCTGGTTTTAAAGTCCATAAAATATGGGTTCAAGTTCTGCCTATGAGACTCTGGTCAAGTCACTTAGGCTCTTAGACCACTAACTACCCTTTAAGGCTATAATTTGCAGAGAAGGTGATGTTCTACAATGATAGATTTTCTTTTATCAGGAAATTCCTTATATTAATTAAATCAGAGATTTAGTCCTAGTCCTTTTGTCCTTGCACATATTCTCTCATATATAGTTCCACATAATCATCCTGCCTAGTTTCTCCCAAGTTGTTCCTATTAGTGGGGAAATGATTTTTAAAATAAAAAAAAACATGGAAATATATGGGAAACTAGTAATTTACTAAATCTCAAAAAAATGTATTCTAGGATTTTTTTTAATAGGGCATTGCAATGTATGGTTGAAAAAATGATTATTGCTGGTAAAATGATGGGATTCTTATTAATCTAGAATTGTTTATATGTAGTGACAACCCAGAAGCAGGGGAACTGACTGAATGACCTTCCTAGGTCATTTTTTACATTACACTTTTATGAGCTCTTGGTTTTATGATCTTAGAGATCATAGTTGTGTATCCTACTGATTGTTCATTTGCAAGCTGTACAAGGATTACTTAGATTAGGCTTAATATTACACAACTAGACATTCTAAATTTCCCACACTTTCCTTTGAGGTCAGACTTTCTGCTTTATTTTATTTTATTTTTTAAAATCAGAAACCACAGGAAACAGCTGGCCCAAATGATTTCTGAAGGCCCTTTGCTCTAAAATGCTATGGCTCCTCAATACTTTCCAGCCCTATGATTTTGTCTACATGAAAATATCCACCCCTACCCCACCCCTAACACAGAGTGCCAACACAGTACAACTTTGTAGGATTTGTTTGAGAACCACTGAAGCTAAATAATTAATCACTTTATAAACCTACTTGGTGATGGATCTCACCAAATTAAAGTAGACTGGTTATGAAATGGCAGATATTCCACCTATCAACCCATACATAAAGATTTTATATTTTGATAGGATCTGTTATAACGTGCATTCTACTGGCATAGTTTTCAAGAACCACCATCATGACATAATGGGCAAATAGAGGACGAATTTAGCGAGGTTGTTCTATGAGAGAAAATAATTCTGGTTTCTCTTTCTGTCTTCCCATTATAACAGCACTAATATTGTACTTGTATTTGTATAGTTACTTAACTTATAAGAATACATTTCTTTACAGAATCATAGCTTCTGAGAGTTGTGAATATCATCAGAAACTCAGTTAGTTTGTACAATGGATAGAATACCAGACTTGGAGTCAGGAAGATCTGAGTTCAAATCTGACCCCAATTGTAAGTTGTATGACCCTGAACAAGTCATTCAAACCCTGTTTATCTTGCCTCATGGAGAAAAGTCAATGAGATTACATAGAATCAGACATGACAATGACTGAGCAACAACTACAACAAAGGTCCTCAGAAGCCATTCAAGTCCTAGTCATACCTGAAGAAGAAAATCCTTTATAATATGCCCAAGTGATTGTCCAAGCTTTTCTCAAAGATCTCCAGTGAGGACCAACCCACAACCTCTCAAGACAGTGTATTCTACTTTGGGACAGTTCTAATAGAAAGAAATCGTTTCCTTGCCTTGGGGATAAATCTTTACCTTCCATCCATTTCTCCTATTACTGACTTGTAAGATCAAAGAGTAAGAAGTTAATCTCTTTTTCACATGATAGCCTATATATCCAAGATCTCAAGTATCAGAATCATCCTAAATTTTCTCAGCTCCAGTCTAGTTCCTTCAATTGATTCTTCCATGGCACGCTCTCCAATCCCTCACAATTCTAGCTACCTTTCTCTGGAGGTTTTTAAACTTATCCACAATCTTTCTACATTGTGGTACCTAGATTTACCCTTCATATGTCATCTAAAAAGAGGGCAGCAGGGTTTTTACTTCCCTGTGATCATGGACACTATACATTTCTCAAAGCAGACTAAGAATGTGCTTTTCAACTGCATTATCACACTGTAGCCTCATCTTGAACTTGCAAGCCACTAATATTCTGGGATCTTTTTCTGAAGAAATTCAGAAACATCCATCTGTCTTACTATCTCCTTTCCCAGCTACCAAAATGGTGAGTTCTGCAGTGAATATATTTCTGGGCCTAGCATCGGGAAGATGTGAGTTCAAATCGGGATCCAGGATGATAATACCGGGCAAGTCAATTAACTTTTGTTTATATCAGTTTCCATAAAAATAAAATGGATATTTTAATAATAATAGCACCTATCATCCAGGTTGTCGTGAGTGGTGTAAAAGTTCAATGAGCCACCTTGGTAGATAATGGGCCCCCTTTCATTAAAGGATGTATGGCTATTTGATAAATGTGTATCTTCTCCACATATATGTCATGGTAACATATACATAAATGTATGATCATATGACAGAGAATGGATGCATACTTGTGGAAAGATTTCTAAGAAATGGAAAGTTTATCCTGTCAGGATGAGGTGTTTTTTTTTTTCTTCCTTGAGAAAGTTCTAAAGAATACAGAAGTATATTCTAAAGTAGGAATAACTTGGTTGTGAGTAATGATTTGTTATCTGGAAATGAGATTTTTTTTTTCTTTCAAAGCACTCTTCTCTATGACTGTATTTCATTTTATCTTCACAGCAACCCTGAAAGGTAGGCAATAATAGCACATGATGTTATCCTCATTTTATAGATGGAGAAAACACAGAGAAATAAAGAAGTTATATAATCAATCTATTCCTTAAGCAAGGATTAGAATCCATATCTCTTTTCTTTTAAAAAATAGTATTTTACTTTTCCAAATTACATGCAATGATAGTTTTTAATATTTACCTTTGCAAAACCTTGTGTTCCAAATTTTTCTCCCTTTCTCCCTTCCCCCAACTCAGCAAGCAATCTGATATAGGTTAAGTATATGCATTTATTCTAAACATATTTCCATATTTGTCATAATGCTCAAGAAAAATCAGATCAAAATGAAAAAAAAAAACAAAAAACAAACAACTACAAAAAAGTAAAAATACTATGCTTTGATCCTTATTCAGTCTCACTTGTTCTCTTTCTGGATATTTTTTTGCATTTTCCATCAAAGTCTTATTAGAGTTGCCTTAAATCACCTTATTTTTGAACATAGTCAAATCCATCACAGTTGATCATCATATAATCTTATTACTGTGTACAATGTTCTCTTGGTTCTTCTCTGGATGCTTTACTCAGCATCAATTCATGTAAATCCAGGAAATCTGGAAATTTTTTTCTGAATTCTGAATGGAATTTTTCTGAAATCAGCCTACTTTCCTTATAAAACAATAATTATAAAAAAACAATATAAAACAATAATATTACATCCATGTACCATAACTTATTCAGCCATTCCACAATTGATGGGCACCTACTCCATTCCTCGACACTATAAAAAGGACTGCTGCAAACATTTTTGCACATGTGGGTTCTGTTCCCTCTTTTATGATCTCTTTGGAATACAGACTCAGTAGTGACACTGCTGGATCAAAGGATTTACACAGTTTTATACTTCTTTGGACATAGTTCCAAATTGCTCTCCAGAATGGTTGGATCCATTCATAACTCCACCAACAATGCATTAGTGTCCCAGATTTCCTTCATCCTTGCCAATATTTATCATTATCTTTTCCAGGTCTTTTTTCATATAAGCAAACCATGGATCAATAGTAGAGAAAGAAGTAATGAGGGAAAAAGAAGGAACATCTCACAAATCTTTAAGTTGTATTTTAGATTTGGCTTTATTTCATATGACTTGGGCCAATTTGAGCAAATCACAGCTCCTCAGTACCTCACTTTCCTCATCTAAAAAAAAGGTGGGGAGAATTCTGGGAAGATAGTGGATTAGGTCAATACATTTCAAACTCTCTAAATTTCCTCCACAAATAGAATAAACTTGTGCCTCAGGGTGAACATAGACTGGTAAAAATCAAGAAGATTTGGGGTAGGACAGGAGTGAAGAAAGAACCCAGGCTGGAGATTAATCAGTGTGAAGTGCAAACACCTCCAGGCTAGAAACACCTAGTGGGGACCCCTGGGATGATCTGGGTTTGGCTGGAGCCTCAACAGGAACCATAGAAACTTTCATTGCTGAAACACCAAATAGCCTGGGAAATCCAGGGTCTGAGTCCAGGAAGACTGAAGGAACCTTGGCTGATTAGGAACACCAGGCCCAGCTATGCTGCAGAGATGTGCCCTTGAGTGAGAAGGAACCAGCGATATCTGGTGACTGCAAAAGCAAGAATGGTGCTGACTGTGAGCTCTTACAGAAGGGTGGAGCTCTTGGTTTGGGGTTCTAGACCAAAGGACAGAGAGGAGCTTACACAAATAGTTCTTTTTAAAAAAAATAATGAACAGGCAAAGAAGAAAGAATCCAACCATAGAAACTTACTATGGGAATAGGGAAAACTGGAATTCATCTTCAGAGGAGGACAGTGAAGCAAAAAAAAAATCCATTTAACATTACTTCTTGAGGTAGAAGAAGCTTTTTTTTTTTTTTATTTCACTGCTCTCCTCTGAAGATGAATCCCAGTCTTTCCTGTTCCCATATTAAGTTTTCATACTTGCCACATTCCTGTCCTACTGCTAACTTCTGTTGCTGTTCTCAGAGAATATCTTACAGAGTGTAGAAACAATGTAATAGATTCACAAGATCAGTCCTTTTTTTGTATCAGTATTTTCTTCCTATTTGTATGTGCCTTTTTATATATCAATAAGAAGAAGGGAATAAGCAATTATAAAGCACTTACCAAGTGCCAGGTATTGTGCTAAGTGGTGGTTTACAAATATTATCTCAGTTGATTCTCACAACCCTGTTTGGTTATTATACTCATTTTATAGGTAAGGGCGCTGAGGCATACACAGGACTACACAGCTAGCAAGTGCCTGAGGTTGTAGTTGAACTCAGATTCCTGATTCCAGTCCCAATACTCTATTCACTGCAGTTGTTTCATATCATTAGCTTATCTTTTATACTTTAAGTAGGCTATACATATGAAATTGAAAATAGTTATTACATTATCTAAGAAGCAATGAATCAAATTGTGAAATTTGATAAATATTTCTTTGAAATCAGGTATATATGTAACAATTGCATGTCAGTTTATAAATATTTGATAGTGGAATTATACCTAAATGACACATGATACAATAATATTCAATTGTAGTCATCAGTGATTTAAAATGACACTTCGAAAATGTTCATGTGTAGTTTACATTTTGTTCTCTACTTGGTTTGAAATAAAGTAATGTCACTGGTTTTAATAATGGTTTATCATAATCCAATTCTATTGTAATTTAAGATTCCTTTGTTTTAAAAGTAGTTTTTTTTTTAACTTTAGTTTTTCAACTTTTTTAACTTTGTTTTTTTGAGCTTTTTTTAAAACTTAGTATGGTATGATAGAGGCTTAAAGTTAGAAGATACTTTTCCAGCTCCTTTAGAATGTCTAGCATTGCTCCAATTTAAACTTTAAAACACTTTAAAGTACAAATCTCACATTAAATGTGTAAGCTACTTTTCAGTCTCTTTTAGGTTATGTGTCACATATTCAAAATAATGTTGGAGTTCAGAGGTCCTCTTTTTTGCTTCTGTGAGTTCTGAACTTGTCCAAAAGCTAGATAAGGGGTCTACATTTCAGAAGCAAAACTGACTCTGGCCAAGGTTAGGCAAGTAGACAGAAAGAATGTCATAGAAAGTTTGGCCCAAACTCATGTAAGACTTTTGCATCAGCTATAAGATTTGTTCATCAGATTGCATCAACTCTCAAATCTCTAAGGTACCAGTTCATACTAAAGAGGTATAATTTTCTAAATGCTATCTTAGTCCTGTGGTTCTCAAAGTATGTTTCAGGTGCTACTAGAGCTCAGTAATGGTTCTGCAGGTGGTCTGTGGGCTAGTTTCTTATAGTATTAATGCTTTTAATGATGTCTATTCTTTAGATTTTGGCAATTATTAAAATTGACATATGCTTTAATAAAAACCAAATAATACCTAATTGACATCTTACCCAAATATCCTAGACTCATAGATTCTTTAATAGCTTTGTTGTATTCATTTAGGTGAAGGATTTGTGTGTATATCATAATCACAGGGGTGGGGACTATATCTTTGCCTCACTGAAACAGACCAAAAAAGATTTAAGAATCACTGTCTGGCAGACGTAAGGAGTATTTTATTCCATGACTGGTTTGGTAGTCTACCATTATTCTGTGGTAGAACATGTTGTTTTAAATGAGAAAATTTTTTGAGAACTTGGAACATTTTTTCTTACTGAATAATAATTTGCTGAAGGGAGTCTAATATTTTTATTCTATCAATACTTTAAAATGAAACCACAGCAGTCAAACAGATTTAACATTAACCAGCAATTAGATGGGTATTCCACTAAAATCAAACTCAGCAGATCATAGTAGCTACAGTATTCTTATAATCTCAGATATGACAAACATTTGACTACTAATCTTTTGTTGGATCAGTGGGGAGCTGTGCTTTGTCTGGCCATGGGGCAGAACCAGGCCTAGAAATGAGCAGCCAAATAAGGGATAAGCTTCTTGATACTTAGATGCCCTGTGGAGATCATGCATTTTATTCTACATCAATGACTGCAGGGAGAAAAGAATAGTATAGATATCTTCATTCACTTATCCAAGTGTAAATGTATGAGTTTTAGAATAGACCAAATATCTTATACTTTATGTATGTATTCTTTGCTTGATTATCATATTCAAACATTTCAAAGAGCAAACCCATTTGAGATTCTATTCTTTCAAGAAAACAAGAAAATGTGTAAAATATATTCTGTTTAATGAAGATCATTTCTTTGAAATCCTGCTCTACTCTTTCCAGCTGCTAACAGTAGTTTAAGACTGTCTGAGCTAGGAAAGGTAGCAAGTATTTTTAAAAGTTTTTCATTTGACACTTTGTCAAGGAAGCTGCTTAGGACATGAGGATTTATTTGCAAGACCATAAAGGGGAGAAGAAAGGGAAAAATGTGGTTATATGTGATTTCCTTATATTTTACTGAATATTTAAATCTAAATAATTGAGGGATAATTTGTTGCTTTATTTACTTAAATAAATCAAAATAAATTTGGAATGGAATAAATCAAAATAAATTAGGTCTCTCAGACAGTGATTCTTATACTTTTCCAGTTTATTTTAGTGGTGCAAGAGATGTAATCTCCCTCCCTATGATCATGACACACACCCACACACACACACAAATTTCTTACTTGAAAAAAAAACCCAATGGAATTGAATTGAAGAATCTATGAGGCTATGGTATTTTGATGAGATATTGAATACTTGAGGTTTTTAAAAATTAAATGTATTTATTTGGTGTTATTGCTCTGAATAGCAACTATGCTTTTCTATGTTGTAACTTTTTCTCTGTATCTTCAGGATTTTGTTCAAAATGAATTAAAAACTTTTTTTCAATAGAATCAAGATTCATAAGAATTTTTTAATGATATGTCAATGGTTTTTTTTAACATCTCATTGCTTTTGCTATGACATTATAACAATATTATACAACAATTAAAAAGCTAGGAGTCATGGGGTAATGATTTTAACTTATTTGTGATGAGTGATTGACATGAGGTAGGCTGCATATCCTATATTGTTGTCAAAGATTCCCTTTCTTCAAGTAGTCATTCTCCCAAGGAGAGATGAAAAGAGGATAGCTTGGTTGGGAAATGGATAAAGTACACATAAATTTTGAAAAGAGAGTCTGGCCTTCTTGATGACTTAGTGGGTGGTATTAAAAGCATTCTGCATGAGCCTTATTCTAATAGTGCTCAAATAATAGCTGGATTAATTACGTGCATTCACATGACTCAGAAAAGTTCCTTTTAAAGGCAGATGATTACAAATCACCACAGAGTTGTTTTTTGCATTCATAAGGTTATTTATGATTCAAAAACTACCAATGTCACAGACATTTTCTTTCACTGAAAATAATTTTCCATAATGGCATTATAAACAAACATCCATCTTTATGTTACACGAGATTTTTTTTTTTTTTTTTTTTTTTTTTTTTTGCGAATATCATTTTCTTGTTGCACAATAAACATTAGAATCCGAAGGTACATGCAACCTGGGCAGACAGATATTAGTGCTAACAATTTTCATTCCCCTCCCAGTGTTTCTTCTCTGGGTGCAGCTACCTCTGTCCATCATTGATCAACTGGAAGTGAGTTGGATCTTCTTTATGTTGAAGATTTCCACTTCCATCAGAATACATCCCCATATAGTATTGTTGTTGAAGTGTACAGTGATCTTCTGGTTCTGCTCATTTCACTCAGCATCAGTTGATTTAAGTCTCTCCAGGCCTCTCTATATTCCTCCTGCTGGTCATTTCTTACCGAGCAATAATATTCCATAACCTTCATATACCACAATTTACCCAACCATTCTCCAACTGATGGACATCCATTCATCCTCCAGTTTCTAGCTACAACAAAAAGAGCTGCCACAAACATTTTGGCACATATATGTCTCTTTCCGCTCTTTAGTATTTCTTTGGGATATAATCCCAGTAGTAGCGCTGCTGGGTCAAAGGGTATACACAGTTTGATAACTTTTTGGGCATAATTCCAGATTGCTCTCCAGAATGGCTGGATTCTTTCACAACTCCACCAGCAATGTATTAGTGTCCCAGTTTCCCCACATCCCCTCCAACATTTGTCATTATTTGTTCCTGTCATCTTAGCCAATCTGACAGGTGTGTAGTGGTATCTCAGAGTGGTCTTAATTTGCATTTCTCTGATCAGTAGTGATTTGGAACACTCTTTCATGTGAGTGGATATAGTTTCAATTTCTTCCTCTGAGAATTGTCTGTTCATATCCTTTGACCATTTATCAATTGGAGAATGGTTCGGTTTCTTATAAATTAGGGTCAGTTCTCTATATATTTTGGAAATGAGACCTTTGTCAGAACCTTTGTTTTTAAAAATATTTTCCCAATTTGTTAATTCCCTTCTAATCTTGTTTGCATTAGTATTATTTGTACAGAAACTTTTTAGTTTGATGTAATCAAAATCTTCTATTTTGTGATCAATAATGATCTCTAGTTCTCCTCTGGTCATAAATTCCTTCCTCCTCCACAAGTCTGAGAGGTAGATTATCCTCTGTTCCTCTAATCTATTTATTATCTCCCTCTTTATGCCTAAATCATGGACCCATTTTGATCTTATCTTGGTATATGGTGTTAAGTGTGGATCCATATCTAATTTCTGCCATACTAATTTCCAGTTTTCCCAACAGTTTTTTCCGAATAATGAATTTTTATCCCTAATGTTGGAATCTTTGGGTTTGTCAAAGATTAGATTGCTATAGATGTACCCTTTTTTGTCCTTTGTATCTAATCTGTTCCACTGATCTACCGGTCTATTTCGTAGCCAATACCAAATGGTTTTGGTGACTGCTGCTATATAATATAGCTTTAGATCAGGTACACTTAGACCACCTTCCTCTGAGTTTTTTTTCATTAGTTCCCTTGCAATTCTTGACCTTTTATTCTTCCATATGAATTTTGTTGTTATTTTTTCTAGGTCATTAAAATAGTTTCTTGGGAGTCTGATTGGTATAGCACTAAATAAATAGATTAGTTTGGGGAGTATTGTCATCTTTATTATATTCGCTCGGCCTATCCAAGAGCACTGAATGTCTTTCCAATTATTTAAATCTGATTTTATTTTTGTGGCAAGTGTTTTGTAATTTTTCTCATATAATTCCTGACTTTTCTTTGGTAGATGGATTCCCAAATATTTTATACTATCAACATTTGTTTGGAATGGAATTTCTCTTTGTATCTCTTGCTGTTGCATTTTGTTAGTGATATATAAAAATGCCGAGGATTTATGTGGATTTATTTTGTATCCTGCCACTTTGCTGAAATTTTGAATTATTTCTAGTAGCTTTTTAGCAGAGTCTTTGGGGTTCTCTAAGTATACCATCATGTCATCTGCAAAAAGTGATAGTTTGATTTCCTCATTTCCTACTCTAATTCCTTGAATCTCTTTCTCGGCTCTTATTGCCGAGGCTAGCGTTTCTAGTACTATATTGAATAGTAATGGTGATAGTGGGCAACCTTGTTTCACTCCTGATCTTACTGGGAAAGGTTGCAGTTTATTTCTATTGCATATTATGCTTACTGATGGTCTTAAATATATACTCCTGATTATTCTAAGGAATAATCCATTTATTCCTATACTCTCAAGAGTTTTTAGTAGGAATGGATGTTGGATTTTGTCAAATGCTTTTTCTGCATCTATTGAGATGATCATATGGTTCTTATTAATTTGATTATTAATATGGTCAATTATATTAATAGTTTTCCTAATATTAAACCAGCCCTGCATTCCTGGAATAAATCCTACTTGATCATAGTGTATTATCTTGGAGATGATTTTCTGAAGTCTTTTTGCTAATATCTTATTTAAGATTTTAGCATCAATATTCATTAAGGAGATTGGTCTATAATTTTCTTTCTCAGTTTTCGATCTACCAGGTTTAGGTATCAGTACCATGTCTGTGTCATAAAAGGAGTTTGGTAGGACTCCTTCATCCCCTATTTTTTCAAATAATTTATATAACATTGGGGCTAATTGTTCTTTAAATGTTTGGTAGAATTCACATGTGAATCCATCTGGCCCTGGGGATTTTTTCCTGGGGAGTTGATTAATAGCTTGTTCTATTTCTTTTTCTGAAATGGGACTATTTAAGCAATTTATCTCCTCCTCTGTTAATCTAGGGAGCCTATATTTTTGGAGAAAGTCATCCATTTCACTTAAGTTATCAAATTTATTGGCATAAAGTTGGGCAAAGTAACTCCTTATTATTTCTCTAATTTCCTCTTCATTGGTGGAAAGATCCCCCTTTTCATTTGTAAGACTATCAATTTGATTTTCCTCTTTCTTTTTTTTGATCAAATTTACCAAAGGTTTATCTATTTTATTGGCTTTTTCATAAAACCAACTCTTGGTTTTATTTATTAATTCAATAGTTTTTTTACTTTCAATTTTATTGATTTCTCCTTTTAATTTTTGTATTTCGAGTTTAATTTTTGGTTGGGGGTTTATAATTTGGTCTTTTTCTAGCCTTTTAAGTTGTAAGCCCAATTCGTTAATCTTCTCTTTCTCAATTTTCTTCAAAGTTACACGAGATTTTAATGTGTCATATCTGACTGCAGAAACTTCAGTGAAACAGATTGCACTTATAGTTATGCCCCAGTTAAAAAAAAAGTCAAAACAAAACATCATTTGAGAAAACATAAAGGGACATATAAATATTGAATTGTGATTTTTTAAAATGTTTCTTGAATTTCTAAAATTCTTTAATTCCATGAACTTATTATCTATGGCCTACTATCCCTCCTATTAGGCTGCTATCCACCATGTCTGATTTCCCTAGTGGTTACTGACTTCTTTATTTTCTTAGAATTTATATTGTATATATTTTGTATTTACTTATTTCTATAAATGTTGTATGTGCTTCTCTTTCCCATCCCAGTAGATGTTAACTTCTTGGATAGTAAGAATTTTTTTTTTAATATTTGTATCACTAGGGCTTATATTCCATGATGCTTGTCACATGTTAGCCACTTAATGAAACCTAGATGAGTTAAACCATTTAAAGGAGGCTATACCGAATAGTGAAAGACCTCAAGATATGTAGCCAGGTGAAGAGAAGATTTGAAGCAGGACATGTTATCAGACTGTAAGTATTTAAAGAACTGTCTAGCAAAGAAGGAATTAGACTTGTTCTGTTTAATTTTAGAAAATAAAATGAGGAGCAATAGTTGGAAGTCTGAGACAGGCAGAGTTAAGTTTGTTGTGAGGAAAAGCTTCTTGACAGAAGTATCTAAAAATATAATGAGCTGTGTCAAGGGATAGGGACCCATCCCTGATTGAAGACCTTTCAGGGATGCTATAGAAGATTAAGTGAGAGATGTTTCTCTTTTACCTTGGAATATGCAATCTTAATCTTAATGAAAGGCTATCAAATTGCTTCGATCTGGAACATATATTCAATTTCTTACTGCCATTATTCAACTAAAATTTCCATACTCTATTCTCAGCTAGAAGCTAGTCTTCATTATTGGTAGATAATGTTTATTGTTATTTAGGGTAATTATTGCTAGGGAGTAGAAACAATAAGAAAAAAAATAAAATTTTCATTTGCTGCCCCTTGCTTTGCATATCCTCACTCTGCTATGGTTCCATAAAGAAAGTTTATCTGTTCCTACAAGTTCTGGTTTGGTCCATATATTCAATATTTTTCTTCCCTCAGATATAGTAATGAGATGATTATCTTTTCTCTTTTTGGATTTCATATGCACTTTTAAAAGTAGCATCTAATAGTTTCTTTTTCATCAAGGACATTGTTGGGTCATTTCAGTGGGCTCTTCATGACCCCATCTGGGGTTTTCTTGACAAAGGTACTGGAGCCCTTTATTATTTCCTTCTCCAAATCATTAAAGGATCAGAAACTGAGGCAAATGCATTTAGGATCCCACAGCAAATAAGAGTCTGAGGACACATTTGAACTCATGAGAATGAGTCTTCCTGAGTCCAAGCTCAGTTCTCTATCCACTATGCCAAACTGTCCACATAAAGAAAAAGCATTTCAAATTAAATATCCCTTTTCTTTTATATATCAAAAATTTCAAATATAAATTGGAAAAAATAGCAATATGGAAAAATTTGGTGGCCATATCATTAATTACTTTATTTCACTTGTCCATATTCTTGTAGAATCATTGAGATTATAGAATCACTTGGTGGCAGGGTATTGCTGGAAATTTTTCTTTTATAATCTAGGAAATTTTTGTTGTTGTGACTGTAGTTTAATGTTTGGTATGTTCCCGCAGCCCTATAAGGGGAAACTTAATGGATGAATTTAACTAAGGAAGATTTGAGTTCAAACTGTTTAGACAGTTTATCAGCTCTGTGACCCTGTGCAAGTCACCAAACTATGTTTACCTAAATCCACTGGAGAAGTAAATGAAAAACCATTACTGTATTATTGTCAATAAAACTTCATGGACATTACTGGCACATTATAGTCCACAGAATCATAAAGAATCCAACATGATTGAATAACTGGAGACCAACATAGCCCTATAAGTTAGAAATGAGAGACAGCATGGCACCTAATAGTAGGACAAAGAATTCACTTCCAAACCAGGAAGATTTAAATTTAGGTCTCACCTCTTACAATATTGTCTGTGTGGCAGTAGGCAAATTATTAAACCTCTCAATGCTCTGGCAAACTTTCTAAGACTAAGTTCTAGAGTAGGTGCCTATCTTTATTAGTAGAGGGAGTTGTCTCATTTGAAAAGTTCCTACATAATGAAATCATAAATTCACTCCCTGTTCTACATAGAAGCACCACAGAGTAGGAATATAATTTTGAATTTACTAAATGAGTCTGGTAAATGATCCCATAGTTACTTCTATGGGAAAAGATTAAGCCAAAGTACTTTTCAAATAATGAATTTGAGGGGGACTGTATCCCTTAAAAGAATTAATTGTAGTTGAAGAAATCCCCTAATTGTCTTTTAGGTTACTTGCATAATAAACCCACTTTGAAATGACTTGTTGTCATGTTTGTCAAGGACAGGTCATATTAGGCTTCTTATAAATCATGGATTTAGATTTGAGGAAACTTAGGGGACATCTGTTTTATGATGAGACTAAGGTCTAGAGAGAAAGTGACTAGAACACAGTAGTAAGTGCTACAACAAGGAATAAAACTCCCAGGTCCTCTGACACTGAATTCAATATCCTTTTTTTTTTTTCCTTTTCTCTCCTCTCCCCTCCCCCCCAGCATTCTTTCCAGTCTGCCATACTGCCTTTCATGGACTAGTCAAGGTAGTTATGTTACAAGGTTTGAGAAATGCTTTGGAGAGATGGCAAATAATGCACTATTTGAAAAAATAGTTTTTAAAATTTCTAAAATGAATTTCAATTAGTAAACTACATTATTGTTCTGCAAATATTGTAATCAGCAGCCTAAAGATGGTTTAAAAATTGCTCTATTACAAGCTCTACCTAATAATGCTAACTGAATTGATGATGCATATAACTTACTTCATATGATTGTCACAAACCTTCTGCTCAATGATGATTTCAATTCATTTGTCATAAAATTTAAGGAAGATACCAGGAGAATTAATAAGTGCCAGCTTTCTTTGTTATCTGAAGCTCACATACCAGTTTCATTCCCTTATGGTTTTCAATTTTCCAAGGAGAAAATTGATGTGTATTTAGGCTCAGTTGTCACCTATTCTTTAACTTTCCCATTAACAAAGACTTTATATGATTAAGGTGAAAAGAAATCTGAATTGCATTTTATTGATTAATTTATAATACTTTAAGTTCTCTCCCAAATGCAATTTATTGATAAATTTAAAGCTTTAAACTCTCTTCCAAATGTAATTTCTTAATTATTTTAAAAATATATTGTTAAAAATTGGTTATATAGTTAAAGCCCCACAATTTATAACAATAATAAAAACCAATACTCATAAAGCACTTTCCATAAGCGCTGTGATAAGTGGAATCCTGGAGAGTAAGTGGTGTTATGATCTTCATTTTACATAAGAGAAATATGAGGCAAAAAGAGGTCGGGACTTGTGTAGAGTCACACAGCTAGTAAGTGTCCAAGACCAGATTTGGACTGAGATCTTTCTGACTCCAACTCAGGCACTCTATCCATTGTGTCACTTAATTCAAAGTTTTGCCTTATATCCAGTGTCCAACTTGAATTTTGTCTTTGCTGTAATAAATAGTAGTTTCCTAAATGAGCATAGTACAAATAAGATCATCAGAATCACAAGTTTTAGAGGCTGTGGTTTAGTGGGCAAGATGCTTAGTAGGGAAGCAAAAAGAGCTGGATTCAAAACAGGATTATGATTCTGTGCAAACCACTTAATTTCTCTGAGACTGTTTTTTAATTTACCTTTAAAATTTTTTATACTTAGTTAATATTTTCTCCAGTTACATTCAGAACAAAAAATATACATTTGTTTCTAAAATTTTTGAATTTTAGCTTTTCTCCCTCATCCTCACCCACAATTAAGAAATCATTTCTGCAGTTATGCAAAAATTTCCAAAAGTCAAGTTGTAAGTCTTGATTTTTTAAATGTACAAAATTAGTCAGGTGTGTGTGGTGTGTGTGTGTATGTGTAATAATAGTATATATTTCATAAGGTTGTTGTAAAGATGAAATTTATGTATGTAAAGTATTTTGCAAATTGTAAAACTGTAAAAATGTGAACTATTATCATTAACATTAGTAATAATAATTAGTAATAATGATAATAAATTTCTAGCTACCTAGAAAGCATAATATATAGACCTTTGGATCCATAGCTAGGAAGACCTGAGTTCAGTTCACCTGAAGCACCTATTAGATGTGTGATTTGGGGCAAGTGATCACCCCTGTGTGCTTCATTTTTCTCAAATATAAAATGGTAATTATAATAATCACCTACTTCCTAGGTTTGTTATGAGGCATCAAATGAGTTAATATCTGTAATGAATTTTGTAAATGTAAACACTAGCTATTATTATTAAATATTGCTATTCTTTTAAACAGATTCTTACTTGGCAACATTATCCTAACTCAAGGTAATTATATATGCTTTAGTATATTGAAATCATATTCCATCAAATATTCCCTAATTTACCTCCTGACTAATTCAAATTACGTTTCCCTTGTACATGTCATTTTTAAGTAATTTTCAAAATTCTAAATTTCTTTTAGAAAACCTTAAAGTATAACCTACTGAAGATTGCTACTATGTATGATACCCAGCATAAAACTTAAAACATATTTAATGACAATGATAAGTAAATCCTGGGTCTTCTGATCAGTTATTAAAGCCTGACTTTGTCTTTACCAGTCCCACTTCACCCACACTAAACGAAATTAAAATAGAAAAAAAAATTAGTTATAGAGATGTCGAAGCCCAGTTGGAATTACCTTTGTGTAATCATCTGATTTCTATTGCATTGTGCTTTCTATTAGGACCAAGTTCAATTCCACCAACTTTCTTTTTAAAAATTTTCCATATTCCACAAGATTTTGTTGCTTAAAGAGAGTAATGGCTTAAGGAATTTGTATAGAGCTCTACAGGGAATCATGAAAATTTGACCTGAATAACAGATCTAAATTTTTTTATGTTATTATTTAAGACTCTAGTGCTGAGGGTCCTGTCTGAAGTAAGCAAATAGAGATCACAAATCTGGAAAGAAAATTAATAAATCACTTGGCCTTGTCCCCAATATTTAGGCAAATAAAGTAGTATTATTTCCATTTTACAGATGAGGCAACTGAGAACTATAAAGATTACATTGACAAAGTAATGCCACTAGCAAGTCATAGAAAGAAATATTTGCAATCCTATTCTCTCTTCCCAGTGCAGAGCTTTTTCTGATTATACCACATTGCCTATTAATTTCCAGGAAGAAGGTATGTTAGTTCAAAGCAAGTGAAAGACATGATTCTATTCAATTTAATACTATTCAAATTTATTTTTCTCCTCCTTTATAAAACCCATCTAATTTTAGATTCTGCTTCTCAAATTCAAACACACAAATACATACATATACAAGATGCATTGTTGGAACAAAAACTAACAATGACAACAACACAAGGAGGTCATTTAAGGTCTGAATGAATCTGTGTGAAGTCAAAATTATGTAGCATTAAACTATGATTGCTGCTATTTTTATGAACAGTACTTTTTAGTCTCTTTCTGTCAGGATTTCACTGCTTGTTATAGAACAACATTGTAGAAATCTCTATCCTGGGAGATCCCTGTTGTGAAAGCAAAAAATGCAGAGCCAGATGAAGGGAGTGATTGTGAGTTTTCAAGAGAGAGACGAGGTTAAAACTTCTTATTCTACTCCCTCGTATCCTTATGAACTTATAATTTTAGCCCAAAGATCTATGGAGAAGGGAAAACTGCTGAATTTAATTATTGTATAGGTCACACTTTAAAAAAAATTTCAATTACTAGTCGGTTTCACAGAACTGAACAGCTAAAACGGATCTTGGGGATCATTGAGTATAATCTCTCATTTTATACATGAATCATAGTGACTAGATTTCCATCAGATATTTGTTTGTGTCTTGGGCTGTGGTTAGGTTTACACTTCTAGGAATGTAAAGGGAACTTTCTTGTATTCTCTAGAATTGTATTCTATTTCTGGATTGTTCTTAAGCCCACTAATCCTTTTTTAAAAATCAATTTGAATTGATGCCTTTAATTACATGACCCCAGAGCTGTGACTCATTTGGTGAGAACATACAGAAGAGTTTTGAAAATTATTTTCTAATTTGGCATGAGAGTAGAGAGAGCATGGAATGACACACTTTCTAAACCAGTAGAGTACCAATGATAACCTTTGACTGTTTCCATTAGAAATGAATTCATTTGTCCACTATTTTCCAGCTCAGATTTCTAATCTCAGTGTCTACAGTGATTCCTTATGTTGCCATCCTGCAGTTCAGACTATAGTACACCAGAATGCCCTATTTAATGTTGTCCTCTTTATTCTTTCCTCCGGAACCAAGGAAGGATTCTCTGAGTCAAATAGCATAGGATCTGCTGGTGCAAACATTAATAAGATCCATCATTTAGGAACAGTTACTTACACTTTGTTTAATCTCTAATGGAAAGGATTTTTCTAAATATTTACATCAGAGCAGTTGTCAGAATGAATGCTGCAAATCACTGGCCTTCTCCCAAGAGGAATAGGGTTGACTTGGACTGGAGGAGAAGGACAGAGAGAGGGAAGAGAGGGAAAAGAAGAGCAGAGAAAGAGAATGAAAAGGAAAGGAAGAGAAGAGGGAGAGTGAGGAGAGAACAAGGAGAGAAAAAAGAGAGAGGAGAGAGAAAAGAGACAAAGGAGAAGGAGAGGAGGAGGAGCAAAGGGAAGAGAAGAAAAAGGGAGAGGAGAGAGAGGGAGAAGTAGAAGTGGAGAAGAGAAGGAGAAGAGGAGAAGGAGCAAGAGAGGAAAAGGGAGGAAGGTCAGAGAAGAAGAAGGAAAGAAGGAGAGGAGAAAGTGGAAGGGTGCTAGAAGAATGCAGAAAAAAGGAGAAGGAAAAGCAAAGTAAGAAAGAAGGAAGGGAATGGAAGGAATAGAGGAGGAAGGGAAATAAATGAAAGGGAAAAGAGAGGGAGATTCTTGTAGATGTGCTTTTAGATAGTCTGTGGGCTTGAAGATGAGGGGTTTGCATGAATAAAAAGATACTTCAGCACTCTAGAGCTATCAGTGTAAAGTAGTTGAGGAGCCACTTTAATTTTATTGCTCTTGTAAAAATGACTCTCAGTTGCTTCGGATTTTGAAAGAGATGAGGATTGTTTGGATTACTGAGACCCTGTAAAAACATGGTACACAATGCAAGCACCAAAAGTGTGAGGAGCTAAGAACTTGATCTGGGTCACTGGCCTCCTTGCTAGTAAGGATAAGGAAAAGACTTATTCCTTCTGGGAGTCTCTGAGAACCCAAAAAGTATGTGAGAGCCAGAGAGGGAGAGGCAAAAATCTTAGCTCCTGAGGCGCCACTGCCAAGATAAATGCTTCAGTATTTTATAAATTAACTCTGCTGTCTGCATGTTTGTTTTTGCTTGGGAGTCTCTAAAAGAAGGTTGTTCAGCTCATCTTATTAGTAGCATTTGGATTTGGGGGTGGAGTGGGGTGAACAGAGAACTGAATAGGACAAGGGATGAGGGGAGTAAATATGTAACATTAGAAAATATTGACAATTTAAAGTTACAGAATATTCTTTACCACAAACTCAAGGTACTCCTTCTCCAGTCATGTGAATTAGGTAGTTAAGTCATAAACCATTATATTAAGCTTTCTGGGGGTTGTAAAGTCTCCATTTACAGCATGAGGAATACATTAACTATAGAGGCAAAAGGTTTATTATAAAGCATTGGAATGTCAATGGGGGTGTATATGTGAGGAGCTGAAGATGGCAACTAGCTCTGGAAATAGTTAGCAACTCATCTGATTAGCAATCTCCTTTTGCTATCTGAAATTAAGTTGAAGGTTTAATTCTGTACATTGTCTTCTCTCATTAGAATGTAAGCTACTTAAGGACAGGGATGTGTCTTTCTTTTTACTTTAATTTGTACAATTAACACAATGCTTTACATATATGTGCATTGCATTGATTAGATTGGTGACTAGGCAACTGTGCATAGGAGGATCTCACAAAGTTAGCTCTCTAATAAAATACATGGAACCTGCTACCTGCCTCTTTTGTATCATTATGGTGACAGGAATAATGTACTACTGAAAAGCAATAGGAGAAATAAATATAGAATTTACTATGTGTTTCTGAAACTTTAAGCTCCCAATATCCTAAGATTATCCCATTACCAAAGTATTAAATTCATAGTAGAAGAAAGCTAAACATGATATTCAATGAAACCGGTCATGCAACATCTACCACATCTTTACTGCAGGTAATTAGGATTATTAAGTATCCAATGTGTGTGTGTGTACTGTGGCAAGACTATTTGTCAAAATGCTATCTGGAGGCTGCCAGTAACCAATAAAGAGTGGCCAGAGAATGAGAGATCTGACTGGTTTGCAGTGAATTTGAAAATATAAAATTATCCACTGAATGGTTACACAGAACCAATGTTCTGAACATGGGTTTACCTGAATAGAAAGATGGTCTAAATTCACCTTGGAAGCACTCAGGATATAAACTCTTGGATGAATTGGGACAGTTCTCTGACATTTAAAGGCAAAAAAAAAAAAAAAAAAAAAAAAAAAAAACCCAGAATGCTCAGTCCAAGTCTTTTCTGAATATTTACTGTGAACTTTCAGTAGTTTTAACCAAGAAACCTTCTTTGTACTGCTAGCAAACAGTTTTAAAAGTATATACAAACATATGAGAAGCTGATATGCTGATGCTTTAAATTAATATGCAAATCATACGAAATTTCTCATCAGCTTTTTTTGGATTAAGTTTTCATTTTATTTTTGACAAAATGGCACCACTTGGATTTTGATAGATTAAAAATGTTCTGTATTTCTGAACAGTATTTCTTGATTAAAAAAAAGATGTACATTCTTAGTTCAGATTGTCTTTTGAGAATTACCAGTCTATTGTACAACTAGATTCTTATTCCCAAATGTTAGAGATAGTTACAATTAGTTTCATCTAGGGATGCTTACATGTCCTCCCCTGGTACTTCTGGATTCTTCAAGTGCTTTTCATTTGTTTAGGAAGGGAGGAAAAGAAAAAGCAACAATGACATCATAGGCACTCTCTCTATATATATGTGTGTTTCCACTCTGACAAGGTAGTTTACAAGATAGAAATGAAAGGAACTAAGCATATATTGGTGGCCTATATACTTGCCCTGTGTGAATAAGCCATTGAGAAAAAAAAAAACTGGTGGAAAAGTCATTGTTTTCTGATGGACTTCCTGTATTCTGTAGCTTGGATGAGTCTATCCAATCCTGAAGGGGAAACAGCTAAGTCTGGCAACAGCAGGGCAGTGACTTCAGCCTGCTGTGACCAGTTTCTCTTCCCAGGAGTTGAGTCTGTGTTTCCCCCAACCTAATTACTTTTTGGCAATTGGGCTCCTGGGATTTTGTCTTATTGTAATTCACTGGGGCCCCCAATCCTAAAGTGGAGCTCTCTCAGCTAGCTGAGCATTAGGTTTGACCTTTACAGGGAGCTTTTCCTTGTTGGTGACAAGGCATTGAAAATCATTCAAGGACTAAATAAAATAAAATAAAAGACTGGATTCAGAAGATAAGCATCCAAGGAAGAGTAAATAAAGAATGAAGAAAAAAAGAAGCCATGAGAAACAACCTATCCACAAACTTTCTCTGAAATAACTTTATAGTTAAAACTATGATTTCTACAAGTTTGCCTCATTTCCTATAGGTTAGAAAGCTAGAAATTGCAGAACACATAAAATGGAATAAGTATCCTTTTCTTTGGGAAGTCTTGGCATCTCTTTGAAGAGACTATCTGTAGCATATCACTTCTCTTGGATAAGATCAAATGAGAAACACTGTTTTTCTTTAAATAAACAGATTTAACAGACAATAGATATTGTTTATAATCTTTATAGTAATTGCTGAAATATGTCCATATTTCATTTTCACAATTGCCCCCTTTCCTCCCACTCTCCCTTTGTCTCATTAAATTTCAAGCATTTTTTATCCCATATTATCTATTTTCCTACTCCAACTCATTTTTTCTTAATGCAACACACATCTGTTAAATTCACTATCATCCTTATTATATATATTTTGCTCTTTCTCCCCTCCTCTCCTCTTTTTGGACTCTGTGGCTGAGATTCTCTATCAATTTGAGTGCTTGTTCTAGAAAATACCATATGGATAAGCAATGGTCTTTTGACACATAACGGTCTCTTATATTGTAACTTTATATTTTAAATTGCTGTTTATCCATATCACATCTCATAGGACAATAGCCTTTGGTGATTTGATTCTCAAACAATCTGCATGTTGTCAACAATTGTCATCACAACAGTTACTCTTAAATTAAAGATACTGTTTTATGGACTCCTTAAGCTCTAAGTGAAAGTAACCATCATCAATGCATTAGTCAGAAATAGCCCAACGTACTGATTTGGTCAAGCATCATAAAGACATAAAGATAACTTCTTTAGATAAAGACAAAAATCCGTAGTCTACTATGGTGATAAATTTATATAGAGGAATTTTGATGTTTAACTAAACAAACAAACAAAAAAAAAATACAGTTTTTTTCCCCCATGTGCCAAATCCTAACTAAGATATTCTCTTTTAAAGTACTCCTTGAAGCAAATGGAATTAGTGCTATCTTAAAACATCATTTAAAATGATGTAATTCTTTGCAATCCTGAAGGAAAGGTCATCAATTTCATTATCCATGAATGCCATCAATAAAGTTGAATGAGAACTAAGATAGCTATTTTAAGAGAAGAGTATAAGTGGGACAACAAGGCTGCCTGACAATTCTAAAATTTGTTGATTCTGTAAAAAAAAAAAAAAAAAAAAAAAAAAAAAGAGGTGTAAGAAAGGAAAAAAAGTGATAAACAGTAAGAGAAACATGTAGTACTATATTTTTAACATAGTGGACATATAAAAACAAAAACATGCATGGATTGCTGATCGAGGAGAAAAGGAGGAAGAAAAAAATGAAAACAGGTGAAGTTAAAATGAGATTCAAATCCAGGTCTTTATGACTCCAAGATAGGCACTACATTCATGGTGCTTTCATGTCTCTTTAAGTGTATTATGTAGACAGCCCAGTAGGATTCAAGAAATAAGAGGACCTTTGGACTAGATGATATTCAAGATCTCTTCTAAAGATAAGTCCCTAAAATCTTATACACATAGTGGATACTGAACATTGTTTTTTTGTTTTTTTTTTTTAATCTACTTCCTGAAATGCTCTTCTTACATTCTGTGATGACCCTAGACAAAACTAGTTTTTTGTCTCTAATTTCCTATATGTCTTAAATAATAAGTACTATTCACTTATCACATACTTCCTTATTCAAAGGTTATTTGTGTATATCTTAGCTTTTTTTGGCAGTCTCTTGGGAATCCATAAGTATTTATACTTATGACTTACTGGCAAAAGTAGCAATGGGCAAGGGGTAATAGATGGCCAACCCAGGCATTATATTCATACTCACATAAATCAAGAATGCCTAGAGGAAGACAACTAGAATGCCAGATCCTCTGTGGAATCCTCTGTGGAATATTTGTGAGAGAATGTGACAAGAGTTACATTATGTGATAAAATGCATGGGGTGTCCCAAAAGTCTTAGTACAGTTTTAAACTGTTAAAGCCCTAAAGTTTAAAATAGTACAGACATCCTATATATGGATTTTGATCTACATTGTTGGAATGAACACACACATTGATGTGATCATTAAGAATGAGTTATGAGCAACAGTTAATATCATAATCTTATATAACTTAAGTTATAGATTTTAGGCATCATAAAGATATTGCTAGACAAAACCAAATATTGGTATTCTATTGTGGTGGTAAATTTATTTGGTAGAATTTTCCTTTTAATTTTTAAAATAGCATTTTTCCCATATGGCAGTTCCTAAAGTCCTAATATTCTTTTTTAGGGTACATTTTGGAGTAAGTGAAGTTAATGTGATCATAAAGCTTCATTAGAGACCAAAAAAATAGTTCCTGCCCACAAGAAACTTACATTTGATCAAGTTCAGGGTTCTTGGTTCAAATGAATAAAGAGGATTTTTTGGTTCCAAATTCACATTTTTAATGAGAATCTGAAATCCAGCACTTTAAATTACCTCCAAGTTTAAGTTTCAATTTCAAGTTTATTAATGTCTCCACAATGTATCAATTTTGTCATATTTATTTTATCCGTCTAGTCATTGTACAAGTGGATAAATTGAGAATTAAGAGAGATAGCTGAATTTTGGTCTTGTCTAGATTTGCCATTAATGATTTACATTATGTTGAGCAAGTCATTTAATTTCATTGATGCTTTATTATCCTCAAATGTAAAACTAGAAAAATGCCCATCCTTTAAGCATGTATATTTATATATACACATGCATGTATACACAATCAATCATATGTACATACACAAATATATGGGGAGAGACAAAGACAGAGAGCATCACAGTGAATAAAGAGATAGCATCAGAGCTAAGAAGATCTGAATCAAATCTCTCCCTCTGAAACATACCAATTGTGTGAACCTGAGCAAGTCACTTAACCTCTCAGTGCTCTCCTAAGACTATAATTTGCATAAGAGATGTTAATATGCATTGATTAAAAATCTTTCCTTTTCCTCATAATTCCATATATATCAATAAAATTACAGGTCCAGGCTTTCTGTCTACCTGTCATTGATCTGCATATCAATCATCTATCTATCTTTAGTGAAATAAACTTACTATATGAATAATCATTATTGGTTTAGAATATAAACTCCTAAAGAATAAGTATAATATCTAACAAAATAGTTTACATATAGTGTAAATAATTTGTGAATGGTCATTGAATTGGATTGAATTAGAAAAGTCAAGAATAACATAGGACATTTTTATTATATTTTTAAACTATAAGCTTAAAAGAAATAATTATTCTGGTAATGGCTTATTGAGTAATTGTGCAACTAATACATAAAGGTGGATGAGAGGACAACTCATAACTTTTTCTTACTAATCTATTGAGCATATGTTAAGAAAATAATGTTCTAAAAAAAGCAGCTTGCAAATTCTGTTATTTTATGTTGTGTGGTAGTGGTTTATATCATGTGGTTATAAAACGGGGCTCTGTGCTACTATTTACTTTAAGGAATGTGCTTTGTATTGGGGTATAATTATAAATATGCTTACCAGCTAGTTTTCTGCAGACATTTCTGTGTGTGAGAGAAAATTTACTACATAACTTTATTTTATATTTACTTGTAATAAGATGTTTTAAGGTGATTCTAAATTTGTTTTATAATACCTAACTTAGAAGAAGTTAGGTAAAGAAAAATAAAACAAGCTTTGGAAATATGGCTTCCTTTACATAGAAGTAGTAAAAAGGCAGGACATGGGTAATAGTGAAGGGGAAATGTAGTTAGACAAAACACAGAAAGAGGAGGTGAGGTGAAGGTGTTGTAAAAACAGACTCATTTTCTGCCATTCTACTTTGCAAGTAGAACTCTCTTGATGTAGAATCTAAAGATCTGGGTTTGAAAAATGGCCATGCTCCTTTTATATCACTTTGGGCATATTACTTCCCTTCCCTGGGTTTCTTTTCTTTTGAAAAATGAGGGGATTGGATTTGACAATCTCTAAGGTTCCTTTCTACCATTAAGCCAGTGTTTCTCTTCAAAGTAGGAAAAGGTCATTTTCTCTATATCCAGGTAAAATGATTTTTAAAAAATGCATCAGGGTTTATAGCTTATGCTAAAGTATTCTTTATCATCTTGTTTTATAGATCTATGGTGCAAAGTAAACACTGTATATGTTCCTGGAGTGAACAGATGACATATAGGAAAAAATAAGATATAATCTTATTGTTTTATTCATCTTTCTAACTAGCCCCACCTCAAACTCTAGATGATTTTTGCATAAGATATTCTCTTAATAAATGGATTAATATAACTGATGACAGAAAATTTCAACTGATAATCTTTTTTGTTGTTGTTGTTGTTGTTGTTGTTGTTGTTGTTATGGCTTGATAGATGGTATATGCCACAGATATAGCCATATGTTTCTATGGCTAGATAGATAGATGTGTCTCAAAACCCTAGCAAATACCTTCTGACTTTGTACAATAGGGAAACTATAAGATAAGTAAACATTCCAAAAGTTAATAATAAACTGAATAGTCAATCATAGTTAATATACAATACTGCATGCTAGTTAATTATATTTAACAAATATGAAGAGTGGCTCTCTTGATAGTTTTAGAAAGTCTTCTTTATCGCTTTAAAATACAGCTTAAGGTTCAGAAAATAGGTACATTCCTACCTGTATTTAGGGTTCCTGCCACAGATTCCTACTGAGAATTAACTTCCTGAGGAACTTCCCTGAGGCTTAGCTTCCTTATTTGCAAAATGGAGATAATACACTTAAATTATCTACCTCATAAAATTATTGTGAAGATAGATGCAATAATTTATATAAAAGCTTTACAAATTTTAAAGTACTCTGTAGTGTCAATCATCATCATTTGTGTAAACCTGTGAAAGATAATTCAACAGTTCTTTGTTATTCTTGGGTTATTTTTCAGTCCTTTCTGATTTTTGTGACTCCATTTAGGATTGTCTTAGTAAGACTACTGGCGTGGTTTGTCATTTCCTTCTCTGGCTTATTTTATATTTGGAGAAACTGAGGAAAATGTAGGTAAGTGACTTATCTAAGGTCATACAACTAGAGAATGTCTGAGGCCAGATTTGAACCTAGGAAGATGAGTCTTCCTGTCTTCAGGTCTGGCATTATATCTACTGTGCCATCTAGCTTATGAAATTCAATTGGGTTTTTCTTATTTCTTCTTTTCCCCTTCTTTTCATTTATTTATTAAAGATGATCATGAAGACTGACTCTGGCTCAGTGAGGAGGTTGATGTATGGACATCCAACTTCAGCAATAACAAACTCCTGGGTAGCAAGTTTCAAACATCAGGTATTTCCTGAGGATTTATGGGGAGAGTGATTTATAAAAGAGTGTACTTGATAGAAATAGCCTGAGGAGCACTTTCAGATATTCTGACTAAAGCCAACTGCCACAAGTCATTAGTTTAGGAGTTTGGAAACTTAGGATTTAGTTCTGCCCATTAACTTTCGTGAGATAAAGTAACTTATATTACCATCATGCCTCAGTTTCTTCATCTACCATGTGAAAGAGTGAACTAGATGAACTCTAAAGTCTCTTACTATTCTTAAATTCTATAAAAATTGGCCTCAGGTCTGTCTAGATTGACAGATCAGTATAATTAACTGATCAAATCATGCAATTCTAGGATATAATTAATTAAATGAAACACTAGGAGGCAAGAACAGAGAACAATTGCAGTGGGATTATTGTAGCTATATCAATATCTATATCTACATCTATATCTATTCATCTATCCATCCATCATCCATTCATCTATCTATCTATCTATCTATCTATCTATCTATCTATCTATCTATCTATCTATCTATTGTCTTTTATCTCTATCTGCCACAGCTGATATAGTATTAGGCTTGGAGTCAGAAAGGCCTGAGTTCAAATCTAGACTGTATTTACTAATGGTATCATATTGAAGAAGTTACTTAATGTTTGTCTACTTCTATCTTCTCAATTGTAAAATGGGGACAATAAAAGCAGGTACCTCCCATGGTTGTTGTGAAGATCATATGAGATGTCATTTGTAAAGCACTTAGTATAATGCCTGATCTAGGTTAGGTGCTTAATAAATGCTATTTCCTTCCTTTCTTCCTTCAGTTGGTGGCTAGCACTATGGGGCAGTGGTTACAGGAGAAAGATTAATATTTCCTGTTTCTGTTACTAATTAGTATGTGATCTTGGACAACTGTCATAACTTCTCTGATTTCCTCATCTAAAAACAGGGCCATTGGATTAGATATTTAGTCTCTCGTATTTCTAACATTCCAGGATTTGGTGATTATCTAATTCTATTTCCTCAAGAGTTTGACATGAAAACTCAATGAACAAAGTTGTTAACATTGGACTCTGATATATGCTGGGCATTTTAATGCTTCTTGAGTAGAATTTTATTTCTTAGGAATTGCATTTGCTAAGAGGAAAAGTTCAAGAACATCTACTTCCCTTGCCATTTAGAAGACTTACCACTGAGGGCAAGTTCTTCTATTTGAAGCAGTTCTATTCTTCCTCCTGCTGGGCTAGGAAGGTGAGAAGACCAACAGGCTGGAAACAGTCCCCAAAGCACTTATTCAGTCACAAAGACTGGGAACAGCAACTCTTGGCATTATTATAGGATGACCCTTCCTATAGATAACATATAGAAAAATATAAAAAAAAAAGAAAAAAGAAAAAAAAAGAAACACCAAACATGGTAAATAATAATAAAAAAAGGTAAAAAAGGTGAAAGGAGTTGTGATCTTCCTGGAGATCAGAGATCCTTCAAAATATCAAAGTAATTGCTCATTAATATGTCAGTTAACTAAGATTTAAGATTTGACCTCTCAGTTATATTTGCATTTTAAAAGGGAAATGCAGGAAAAATATTTGGTGGAATAGCAAGATGTGAGGTTGATATACCACTGTATAAACGGACTCTTAGGATTGGGGAAGTATTCTCCTCAGGACAGGTTTGCTTCACAATGACTTTTTTGTTTGTTTGTTTGTTTGTTTCTCTGCTTCTCTTCATATAGTAGAGGGAGGTAGTGTTACCCCTTATCTCATGAATCAATGTTGGGTTTTTCAACCCCATTCCCAAGAAAGTGAATAAATGAATACTTGATTCACTAGCTCTGGAGCACTTTTGATTCTGCTTTCATGGAACTAAACCCCAGATTAAGGCTGAGACAAAATGTAACTATGTCTTGCTTGGGTTCTTGCTTTAGTAACTAGACTTGTATTAGCTCACTGTGGGGGTTATCTAGGGAATAATGAATGTGCTTTGTACTTATATACATTTCATAATAATAAATTTTTGGAACACGATCTTCAGTTACATGTAATAAAATGTCAAGTGAGTCTAAGTATGTTGGATAAGGAAATTGGATTTAGGATCATCTTATTCTCCTTTTTATTGCTTACAGTTTACTAAGAAATTAGAATTAATAGCTATTGGATCTTAAGCCAATCATGGAAATAATATAGACCAACTTTCTCATTTTATTGATGAGTAAACTTCACTCAAAGAACAATTCAACTTGCTCAAGATTTTACAACTAGTAGCCGAACTGACACCACAACTCTGGTCTCTTGACTCACAGTTCTGAGCTATTTCTACCACACAAAGCTTCTTATCCTAAATTAACTTCTCTATAGTCTAAGTGTCTACAGTAAAGCAAAGACAGATGCTTGATTTATAGACCGTATGGAAATGCACATGAACAAGATAACATTTTATAAGAGCTTAGTTGCCTCTCATATTAAATCTATGTATGAGTTTCAAAGAATTATTTTAATTGGGCATGTGTGCTGTTCAGAACCATTGAAATTTTCTGGAATAATTTTAGCAGGATTCCTTGTAGTAACAGCAGATGGTGACTAGGTTCAATGCCAAGATTACAAATAAGACAGAAATGCTCTTATCAGATAAGAGGCACCTGCAACTATACTTTAAAAATGGAATTTTTGAAATTATTCAAACTCTCCTTATGAGAAAAGAATTCAGGTATTTTTCTTGAAAGTCTTGTATAGACGAAACCTTTGAAGCAGAAAACAGGATTTCCTAGCACTCAATGGCAATCAGAGGTTAAATATTCTGAACGCCCCCACAATGTTCCAGAATGGAACATTCCATTCTTCTCACTATGACTGGATCATGGTAAGAGAGTAAGAATGCCTGAAATATTCCTGAATGGAAAGATCCCATAGGCTGAATACATTAATTAGGGAAAGAAGTAGCACCTTCTCTTTTTTTTTAGATGTATATTCTCCATTTCCTCAAGGTATATTTACAAGAGTATAAAATTAGGCACTTCAAAACATATATCATTGAGTAGATGGCAAATTTTAAAATTTAATTATTTGAAATTTTGCAAACTAGCCATTGGGAAAGAAGATCATATTCTTTTTCCTGTTTAACTAGCAAAAGCAATTTCTTTTATGCAATTTACAATGTTCCTCTAAAAGTTAATCCTTGGCAAATTTTAGAAAATTTGAACAAAAATGTCAGTGTAGAATGCAATGTTAATCAAGGAAACCATCTTAACCAAATGGAATATGTAATTTCAACACACTGTCCTGCATGATCCTTACCATGCTCTCAAAATTGAATGATGTTTTCCTAATGGTAACTAAAGTTGACTCTTGCATTTCATGAAACTCAATACCCACCCTGATGGTATTTCAAGAATTCACTATTTGGAAAAGAATATTTGATAGATTTTTTTTTTTTTTGCACACACTCTCTCTCTCTCTGTTTCTGTCTCTCTGTCTGTCTGTCTGTCTGTCTCTGTCTCTGTCTCTGTCTCTGCCCTGTCTCTGTCTCTGTCTCTATGTGTGTGTGTGTGTGTGGGGGGGAAGTAAGTGGGAAGGGAAGTGGAGAATAGATTGAATGGTAAAGTGGGGGAGGGACAAGTCAGTTTATTTTCTAACATACAGTATTTGGATGGAAATAAATTGTGAAAGTGAAAAAAAAAGTAATGCACTGTATCTGGAATAGTTAGGTCTTGACAGATTATCTTTACACTGTAATTAAATACAAACTTGGAGATAGTAGAGACTATTGTTCTTTCAAAGACTCCTGTCACCTCTACATAGCATCAAAAATAACTCTGTTACTTTTCTGTAAGATTTTAGTATTTGGCTAAATATCCCAGATTAGATTTTAGGAATGTCAAAACAATTTGGAACTCTCTCTCTCTGGGCTCAAATTGTCTAAAACAATCAACAGCCCATTAAATTCATTTTATGGAAACAATGTAGCTAGAATTTCCCTATAATAATTTTAAAATTAAACTTTATTATATAGTGAAATTTCTTTGCCATGTTTTCTGGGGGCCAAATTTGTTGAATATTATGTACAGGGAAAACTTTTGATAGAAGAATGTCGCAACAAAGCTTTGCCACATGCTAATGGAAATACTGTTCATATTTCACCCTAAAAGAAATGTTGAAATGTTAATTGTAAAGCTGTTTCACATTCTTTCCTATACTCCCCAATGGTTTACTTACAGTAATTTAGGACCAAAATGGCAACACCATCACCATTTCTGATATTTTAAATAGGATGTTTATATTGAAACAATAAACAAGAGGTAAAAATGGTGGAACAAAGGGATAAATCAGAAATGATCCTAATACTAAAATGATGATCAAATATGATTTATGTATTTAAATTTTTGTCATTTGTTTTTATATCTACTACTACATATGAGTTTGGTTTTGTGGGCTTGATTTACGAAATTATTATGTAATTGTTATTATATATACCATGATATGCTTTACCAGGGACATTTTGCACTTGTCTCTGTCAGTAAATCCAATTCCCTCCCCAGTGAATGACTGAAGGTAGAAACAGTGAGTAACAGAATTATGTTATCAAACAATAATCAAACTCTGATTTCAGAAAAATAAAATAAACATGAACAAAATGTATGGTGGGTTCATTTATGATTCATATGGATTATTACAAATTGCCTTTCAACAACCCAGTCACCAAGAAATATATTTGGCATATAGAAACAATAACAGTTAAATTCTTATAGACCTGTGCAGACTTATTTATTGTTTAGCCAAAATTATTTTCCAGTATTAAACTGAATTGGTTTTTTGCCCAGAATTTCTTTTTAAAATATGCTTTTCCTTTTAAGAATTGTGTTGGATAAAAGTGAAACATTAAAATGATTATGTTCTATTTAATGTCTATATAGAAAAATTGGGCATTTTATGGTCTGTGAGAAATTACTGTTTATCTGGAGTCTAGATAATTGATCCTCAAGTAATTAGATTTTTGGTACTGTACTGCTATTGAAACATAGCAAAATCTTAAATTATGAAGGCAAGACCACTAATGTTCATTACTTTTTTGATGTTAATATTTTTGATTTTAATGTTTGATTCAGTTCTTTAAAAGTTGATAATTGCTTGATTAATTATTGTATTTAATTGGTTATTTAGGAATGTAGACCAATCTTAATCCCTGACTATTTGGGATAAATAAGAGTTTGTAATTTTTGTCTTGACAAGACCATCAAATTTCTTTCTTAATGATCCTTACAACTAAAATTTTGAGTGGATCAGAGTTAAGTGCAGTTTATGTGATAGAAATAAAATGATTGAAGTACAGAGAAGCTAAATGATTTGTCCAAGTTAAAGTAGTGGGATTGTTTTATGAGGCTTAACAACCTAAACCAAGGCTTTGGATTCTGCAATGAATGCCTACAATCATTTCATAAATCAATAACTATTTCTTTATTGAGACTTATCAGTAGGTTTTATTATTAATTTTTAAGCTAAATCCTAGTGGTGTCATTTCTTCTTGGTGTGTCAATCCATATAGATAAAAGACAAAAGACACATACTTGCTCACCTATAACTAACTGCTCTAAACTTCTTAAATTTTGTTAAAATTTGGTATTTTAAAAGGAAGAAATCAGGTTACTGTTCTATATTGGGGGTGGTATGGGCAGTATGATAGATCTTTTTCAACAGAGTTCACATTGACTAGATTTGCTATTTTTGATGATAACACTTGTTAAAGTTACATGGAAATATTTAATATTTAGAAGGAGACATTTTATGAGTGTGTAGACTGGAAAAACACTAGACAATTAGAGGACAGATAAGAAGATAGATTAGATAAAATTAACAATTATCCTTACTCCTTCATTTTTCTATTCACAACTTTACTTATCTGACAGTGACTTAAACTGAATGTTAACAATCTTATCGAAAGAGTAACTTTTTATCTCTAAGCTGGAGAAAGCAGGCCTGAATGTCTACTCTGGTTGTCTTTAGGATGGCTGTCTGCTCAATCTGTGTCTTTCTTTTTCCACTTCCTTAGGGGTCATTGTTTTAAATAGGCAAATCTTTTCCAAGATCCTAACTAGGGAAAAGACAGACATCAATTTGTTTCCAAATAATCGCTCTGTCGTTGAGATGTCGCCATTTAAATTTGTATAGAGGGATTGACCCTTGATTTTTTTTCTTTCCCAAATGTTCCTTCTCTTCTTCTTGTTGTTCTTTTTTTTTTTTTTCTTTCTCTCTCTCTCTCTCTCACCCTTTGCTCATCCTCCAGAATTCTGTACTGCACCTGCATACAGCATCTTGTCTGTCTCCGCAGAGAACACAAGGGGTCGCACCTTCCACAGTTTTGGAGGCAGCAGTCATGGCAAAAGCAGAATAAGGTGGGAGAGAATGGGAGGCAGCAGAGCATGGAAGTTTTCTGAGTTTTCCCCTCTGTCTTCCCATTCGCACTCCCCATTTCCTAAAGACCATATTAGATATCAAAAATTCAATCTCTCTAATTTTGCAGGACTGCTCAACAGACTCTGAACCCTATCTCAAGGGGAAGATGCTAGACAGGTAAACTACTTTGTGGTTTGTAACGCCTGGAGGATAGAGCGGTAGTCTCAGTTTCTGAAGCAGTCGAGAAGTTCGTATTGTCCCTACAGAATCCTCCACTAGTTTTATATCTTAAGGCAGTGGATTGAGACTGATTTAGGAAACATCCACGTGCCTAGTGCCCTTCAATAATCCTCTTTCGAGATTGGAGCTAATAGTCCAGGGATGCAAATTGGGATTCTAGACTTCTACTCAAAATTAACTTGTGCCTAATTTCAGGGGATGGTGGATTGTTTGGTTGGTTAGTGTTTGATGGAAGTTGGGTGATGGTGGGTATTTGATGGAAGCACAAGTAGTCCTGTCCCCGCTTTGCTTTCCTTATCAAGCTTAGACTAAACTCGACTTTGCTTGCTTTCTTTGGGGGAAGGGAGGCTGGTGATTGACAGCGGTGAGAGGGCACTGCTGGAGCCCTGAGCCGCCGCCTCTCCTATTCGTCTGCCGCCGGGCCAGGGGTTAAAAGGAGTGGGTGGGAAGCTATGAAGAATACAAACCATTCAGTGGCCAAGGATAATAAATCGGATGCCCTGACATGTTTAACTTAGTCCCTCCTGCCCCCTGCTAAGTGAGCCGAGAGCCTAGAAGGCAGGGCCCGAGCCTCTGGCGTTCTTGCTGAGCTGTTTCTTAAAAGGCAATTTCGAGGTGAATCAAACCTTGTGTGCCCGAGGCAAACGATACAAAGGGAGCTTTCAGGGGGACCGTTAGGCACTGGGGAAGGTGCAGAGACAAACATCGGTCCATGAAGCGATTTCCAAATCCTAACTAAAAAACAAGTCAGTATTTTCTCTTCCACGCTGACATCCCCCAGCCTTCTCTTAGAGCTTCTCTGAGTAAGAGCACTTGGAGAACTGTTCCTGAAGGGAGACAGGAACTCAGGAAGTGGGGAAGGGGGGGGGGGGATGAGAAGAAGGAGGAGAAGTTGGTAACTACTTCTTATTGGCTCTATCCTCCCGGGAAAATGAATTCAACAAGCATGGAGAAGTTGAGGGGAAAGGTTGGTTTTTAGGTTCTGGAACAAAAGTTCCCGTGACTCTAAACTACGGTTGAACCTAGTAGATTTCTTTCTTTTCTCTTTTTTCTCCACTCTTCCTTTCAACTTCTAGTCCAGGGGGAAAAGTACTCAGGCTCTGAGACTATGGACCACTGACAGAAATGCTAATAACCTGGTTGGAAGGCGGAGTGGGCAAGGAGGAATCAAGGGAAGACAAGATACTCTCTCTCATATTCCTTCTGACTCTGAGAAGGTGTCACCTTTCAGACTCGGGACAGACTGACTCATGGAATGGTCCTGCTCATAGTGAGCTTGGCTCTCAGTATCGGAGCTTCCGAGGAGATGGGAGTTTAAACAATCCAGGGCCGGGACTGCCCAGCTAAGTGGCCAGCCTAGGGAATCTTTAAAGACAAAAGAGTTGGGTCAGAATGAGAGGTAGATATAAGGTGTTGGAATTGCTTCTGGGTTAAAAATCATCTGACAGTTGTTCTGTTCCCGACTGGGCTGGAGACAACTAAGAATTGATTCGCTTCTGGGTCAGAGATAATAAAAGAGAATGGTTTGAAGGAATAGTTCTGAATAAAAAGGTGCCTATGTGTTTACTCCAAACCCCATTGGATTGCCCCAAGCCTGTTCTTAAGGTCTGCCTTTTCACCCAGAAGAACCCCTGGATTTGGTGGAAACCAATAATTTCAATGACTTTTTCCTCTGGATTTTCCTCACTCTTAGCTACCAGTCAGAAGATAGCGGGAAGGGCTTCCATTCTGAAGATTAATCGAAGGCAAAAAATTTCATTGACCACGGCGTTTTAATTCTGGCCTTGCTGTGTTCTAGCATACTCCATGGCAGCATAAGACGGCAATAGTTGCAAATGCTCACGAAGACATGAAGTTCAAGGGCATTCGGGGTATTAGAGAGAGACACATTGCAGGGGGCTCTAAGATACCCGTCTAGGAGAGCTGCAACAAGGACCAAGTTGCCTGCTGTTGAAGGATCCAATAAAAATGATTCTCTCAGAGAAAGGCCAAAGACCCTCTCAGCAAGAGGGAGAGAGCATGTGTGTAGGATCCCCAGCTTTAAAGAATGACTAGTTTTATGAGGAGGTGAAACTTGATGGGGAAGTGAATGTTAAGATGGGGGCGGGGGAAAATTACTGTAGGAACCTGTCTTCCGTCAGCTCCGTTATCTTTGAGGACTGGGCGAATCCCACCGAAGATTAGGGACTTTTGAAGGGGAAGAAAGGAGGAGGAAAGCAGGTCATAGTTATATACTCAATAAAATGCTGTTACCTCTACAAGTAGGGGTGGAGTGAGTGGGGGTGGGGGGCTGTTGTGGAAGGGGGATGGTAAGAGATAGTACAGAGCAGCCCGACAGGTGAACTGCCAGGCTCAGCACAAATACATAAATACAATAAGCTACACTTACTTCTTCGCTGTCGCCTTCCCCTGGAGGCGTTTTGGCTGCCGATGTATTCCATAAAGTTCAAAATGATAAAAAACCAAGAAATCAGTCGCAAGTGCATAGTAACCCGGTAATGGTATCTCTTCCTTTCCCCCCTTGTCTTTTTGGTTGTTGATTTTGTTGGTGGTTATTAAATATGGATATACAAATAAAAACGTATATAACTAAAACAGCTAAGGAACTTCTCGGCTCAGATCCGACAGTAGCGATGAGGAGGAGGAGAAGGGAGATGAAAATCAAGGGAAGTGGGTGGGAAGGAGAGAAATCAATTATTGCACTTTCAAATTGTCCGAGCAATTAAGTCCGGCAGATCTTAGAGGAGAGCTGTCATCAAGGTGGGAGAGGGGTCCAGAAGAGGCTAGCGGCCACGCTGAGGCAGTTGCAGGTAGCATGTTGCGAAGAGGCTGCGATCCCGAAGGCTGAGAGCTGGGAGCTGAGGGCTGGGAGCAGGACAAGGCGGAGGCTGAGGCGCCCGCGGCGGCACTTTAGGCTCTAGTCTCGGCTGCTGAGGCTGCGGTGGCTGCTGCTGCTGCTGCTGCTGCTGTTGGGAGCGCTTGCCTTCAGCACCTCGGTCACAGCCCTAGTTGCCATAGGGCGCTCTTGGCGTGCGAATCTGGAGCTCCTACTGCTGCTCGCATGCAGGAGCCGCACCAGTCTTCTGCAGGGCTCCCGGGAGTACCCCATAGAGGAGGGGGGAGTGGAGGGGGGAGGGGGGAGCTAGGGGGGCGGGGAAGGAAACTGCTGGAGCAACAACCCTGTGCGACCTCAAGAACTTTCAATTTCAAGAGGGAAAGAGGAATCTGGAAAAGTACAGGCGATGTTACTTGGCAGAAGGAAGGGAAGAGGCGCCTTTGGGGCTCTGGGGCTCCGGGCTCCGGTGGAGCATCCCTGGATTGACTGAGGCGCGCTGCAAATTAAATAACAGTTAAAATCCAAAGGAGAGCATGGGGAGTGAATTCGAAACCAAGTCCCACCCCAGCTGAAGGGCAGCGTCAGCCAGTGGGGTGAGAGGTGGGCGAATTTGGGGGCCACGACCGCCTGAGTTACTGGCTGCAACCTACGAGGCTTCTACTCTAGAGCGAGATAACGCATCTCATCTCATTCTCTCATCTCATCAGCCTGGAGTTGGGCTCCCTTCCACACTTAACCCCACGCCCATCTCACTCCGCCCCCGCCTAAAGTCCAGGGCAGCGGCTGAGCTGTGAGGGGGAGCTCAGCCCTTAACAACTTCTCTCCGGGAAGTCAACATTGAAGCCAGGGTTCCTTCTGTTTTGTGGTCTCCTTCTCTTCCTGCGCTCTCTCTCTCTCTCTCTCTCTCTCTCTCTCTCTCTCTCTCTCTCTCTCTCTCTCCTCTCTCTCTCTCTCTCTCTCTCTCTCTCTCTCTCTCTCTCTCCTCTCCTTCTCCTCCTCCTCCTCCTCCTCTTCTCTCCTCCTCCCCCTCCTTCTTTTTCTTCTTCTCTCTCTCCCCCCCTCTCCTCTCTCTCCTCTCTTTCCCCTCTCTCTCCTCTCTCTTTCTCTCTCTCCTCCTCCTCTTCCTCCTCCTCCTCCTCCTCCTCCTCCCCCTCCTTTTTTCTTCTCTCTCTCTCTCCCCTTCCTCTCTCTCTCCCCCCTTCCTCTCTCTCTCCCCTCTCCCCTCTCCCCCTCTCCTCTCCCTCCCTCCCTCTCCTCTCTCTCCCTCCCTCCCTCCCTCTCTCTCTCTCTCTCTCTCTCTCTCTCTCTCTCTCTCTCTCTCTCTCTCTCTCTCTCTCTCTCTCTCTCTCTCCCCCTGTCTTTGTCTCTCTCTCCCTCTCTCCTCTCTCTCCCTTTCTCCCCGTCCTTTTGTCCTTTTCTGTTCTGTCCTTTCCTCCCCTTCCTTCTTCTGTCCTCTCCTCTTCTCTCCTGTCTTCTCCTCTCCTCTCTTCTGCCCTCCCTTCTCCTCTCCTGTCCTCTGCTCTCCTTCCCTCTCCTCTGCTCTCTCCTCTCTTTTCTTCTCTTTTCTTCTTTTTTGTCCTTTCTTTTCCTCTTCTCTCTTGTCTTCTCCTCTCCTTTCTTCTCTTTTCTTGTTTGTTCTCCTCCCCTTTCTTCTCTCACTGAAGATGCCTGCAAAAAGGACGTAAGGCAGGTCCTTCAAAGTGATTTGTCTGATATGCTGAGGAGTATTAGAAAAGGGAGGGTAAAGCAAAAGACAAAGGTTGTGTGTGTGTGTGTGTGTGTGTGTGTGTGTGTGTGTGTGTGTGTTCGTGTTCTTAGGACATTCTTTTTGGAATTAGTATCATGCTACATACTCTCTTACCCCGCCCCCCCCCCCCAAATACATCCAAATTTAGCTCTTTTCTATTCTGACAGCTTTCTTCTACTCTCTTACTTCCACCCCAAGCAATCCCCTGTGCCACCTTTGGAATCTCGGTGGTTGTTCCTTTCCCTTTTTTAGTCTCTATTTCTATTGCCCTGTCTTTGTCTCTTCATTCTTTCTACCTTTTTTCTCTATCTACTTGTCTGCTTGCTCGTTTGTATGCCTGTCTCCCCTGTCCTCAATTATTATTGAAAAAAATTTTGGGAATGGATTTTTGTCTGTGAGAGAGTAGGGATGAAAGTTTGGAAAGCTGTTCCCAGTATATGGAGACCTCAAATACTTTCCTCTGTCATTCAGGAAAGTATACAGGAGGAGATGGGGGTGGGGAAGGAAAGAGGATTGAGGAGTCCTGCAGTGACTGAGAATAAGGTTTCCTCACTCTTGGCTGGGGTGAGGGGAATGGAAGGAAGACTTACACATCTGATATTCTAAGATGTGCTTATGTAGTTAGTCCTGGGTGATCTTTCCATATCTTTTTTCAGAAGCACAGATCTGTTAGTTTTCCATGTTAATTGATGAGATCTGGAGATGCAGGTCAACAACTCAAAAGACTTTAAAATAATTTGCAGAATCATATAATTTTATCTATGCTTTGTAATTAAAGTATCTGTTTGATCTTTTCCTTCCCATTCTAGCAGATTCCAATTGATTTCAATGGTATTGGGCTTTTTGGAGATTGTCCAAATTATTTAGGTTTAGAAGAAATGCCAGAGCCAGAGTTTCCAGGAAAACAATGTAAGGTTCATGCTTTTTCTCTCCTCCCTTTATGTATAATCTTTCCTATTCTTAGGTTTTATTAGGTTTACTTCAAAAGGCTAGAGATAAAGTAGAGGAGAAGAAAGGACACCTCCCCATCCACTCCATTTTCCAAGCTTGCAATACTAGAAATTACCATGAGTCTCAGGAGGCCATTTAATGGACTAGCTATGTTTTAGTAATATCCCCAAAGATTGAAGTGAAGACACTCCAAAATGGCTAGGGTGTAACAGGGAGCACACATAGAATATGAATTTTTGTAAAGCTGACAAAAGATAGAACATGAGAGAAAAGTAGTTCTCTGCTGTTTACTTAATAGAGTATTACTTATGATTGCATATACCTGGTATAGTCTTATCAGCTAAAGTAGACATGATATTTGCTTTTAGTTAGCTATTTGAGGAACTTTTACCAAAAATGTTACAATATGTGGATTTTTTGGGGTGATTGCTAAGAATTCTGATTTTTGTTTGGCAAAATTAATCTTCTCACAATGGGAATATTTTTCCTTCTCTCCACAAAGAAATTATAGCAAAGCATCACTGAAAAAATCTTTGAAAATTGGCCATTTGTACATCCATGAGTATATGAGTTTTGGAACAGGAAACAAACAACAGATGATTTCAGATGAGTTTTCCAATCAAGAAACAAATCTACCTTTCTGGGTCTGATTTTCTCAATCTTCTCTTTTTATTTAACAGCTCTGATCTTGAATATATGTACCATAAAACTCCAGGGATTTAAAGGACTGTGGGAGGCTCCCTTTGAAAAGAACTCTAGGGAAAGCCTTTCTAATCCAGGATACTTGATCCGGATGGGATGAGATTGCTAGAGGGACATAAAAAAAGCAATTCAGTGAACAACTTCAGGGATCCAAAACAAGTACAAAGACATTTACTTCTCCATATTTGTTGTGTAGTCACATATAGGTTTCAGTATAAGCCAGAATGACAAAGTAAATAAATAAAAGTAAATGGGGAAGGGGTGGGAATGACTGTGTCTACTGAAGCAGTTTAGGGAAAGGAATTTTAGGTCTAGGCTAAGAAATACATGCTATTTAGAGAAAACATCAGGAAAGTATTAAATAAAACTGTGGGTATATTCTTTCTTGATGATGTGCTTTAGAATAGGGTGTTTTTTTTTTTTTTTCTTATGATCAATGATTCCAAACTACTTACTAACTGTGTTTATTTCCTTGGCTGAGGCTTACACTTCCTCATCTGTCTATGCAGGATGTGGAAATATTACTTGGTGAACATTGTGCAGCATAATGTGAATTATTTCTGTAGAATTTGATACTTATATAAGCATTAGAAGCTGCAACTAATTCCATAATTCAAGTCCAATGTGTTTAATGCAAGAACTCTGTCTTCAAAAGTGCAATTTATGTTCATTTTTCATTAGAAATCATTAGGAGAAAAGTGGTAGATGATAGATATATAGAAAAGTAGGGAACATCATCCATGTAGCCTGTTATCTCATTCTCTTTCCTTCCTTTTCCCTTCCTTCTCCACCCTCCTCAATCCCAAGCAGTCAGAAGCTATTTTTGTCCTTTGTAACAGTGACATAAAAAAAAAAAAAAAGAAAAGAAAAGAAAGAAAATGACTGTCATATTGTTGAATCCATACTGCAAATATGTGGGAGTGAGGGAGGATTTGGGTGGGTTTGTTCTCAAAAGAGTTTGAGCCCAATAGTTTGGAATGGGATGTAGCTAGTTGTGATGTGAAATTGTTGGCAAGGTTTAGGCTGACATCAGTTATTATACCACAAAGCTAACATGCATTGCCTGAAAAAGCTCAATTTTTTTTTTTTTTGCTTCCCAATGCCTGCAGGAGTAAGAATGAGTAGATTCAGAGGCATCTGGTTGAATCAGCTAAATAGAGTTCTAGTATAGGGGTTCCATGAAACAGATGCAGCTAGAAGTATATGTCTCTCAAAAAAAGAGCAAAAACAATACTTTGTTACTGAAAAGCGACACTGAAACCAGTGCATTCAGACTCTCATTATCTCTTAAATAAATTAACATAACAATTTCCTTAATTACTCTCTATGCACAGCATATAGATGAGATAGTGGATTGAGTATTGGGTTTAGAGTCAGGAAGACTGTGGGTTAAAATCCAGTCTTAGATACCTTCTAGTTATATGACTCTGATCAAGCCACTTAGCCCTGTATACCTCAGTTTTCTCCTCAGTAAAATGAGCTGGGGAAGAAAATAGCTACAGTATCTTTGCAAGAAGACCCCAAGTGGGGTCAAAAGGAGTCAGCCAATACTGAAATGACTGAACAACAAAAAAATTTGTCTCTCTTCACTGGTCTCTCCAGAGTCCTGTCTGTGACACATAGTAGTTGTGTGAGTTAATTTTAAAGCTTCTACTTAGAAGAGAAGATGCTGACCTACCTTGGTAGAGGGAGTTTCTTCATTTAGTAGTAACCTATATCAGTATAGGCAAATTGCAGCTAGTGAGCGATATTTGATTCTCATGCTATAGTTTACTGGCTTCTGATTTATTACTATCACAAATCCAATCCCTCTCTCTATCTTATATATGAGAGTAGGAGTGTCAGCTTTGGATCATCTAGTAGAATCTTTATTCCCTAAGAGATCAGAAACCATCCATGACCATAGATTGATCAACTAAATGCTTATGATTATAATTTTATCACATGCATACAAAGGGTTGCTTTATCAACACAAGTGAATTTTACCTCTAGTAGGTCCCCCCACTGCCTGTTTCAGATTCATATGCCCTATTTCTAAGAGAAAACAAGATATGTAGTGATCTATAGAAATATGTAGTTTTTTTTAACTATTATGCTTCATAAAAGGAAGGAGGGATTTCTTTCTTTACTTTCTACATACTAATGCAGAGGTAAGGAGATGCACTTATTATCTTCATTTACTTGACCTTTTAGAGACCAGTGGTCATGGATGGCTGCTTGTTCTTAAGGAGTGAAGGTGTAGCTGGCTAGCAATACCCATCCTCCCAATCCTCCTCCTTTCTCAATTTTTCAGAGATGCAGTGTTGACTATATGAAGATTCATTAATGGGCAATAATTGTGTGGTTTTGTAAAGGTTAATGATTCAACTAGTTTACTATTTTAACACTGAAGGGAATTTTCTTTTAGGTGGAAACTCTGTTGTTTTATCCTACTTTCTATCTGTGTCAGGGTAGAGTTAGAACCAAAGATATTTGGAATGGTGAAAAGTAAATGTAGAGTGGTTTAAGGAAGGGCAAGCATAGTCATATATGAAATTGAAAAAGCTGAAAAGATGAAATTTGTATTTGGATCTTAGCTCCACTTTATTCCTGAAGATTTTATGCTGCCACTTCACATTCTATCCACTTCTCCCACTCAGCATCCTATCAAGAAGCAATGTAGTACTATGGAGAAAGTAGTGGATTTAGAGTCCAGTTACCTGGGTTCAAATTTTACTGATTCTGTGATTTTTAGTTAAGATCCTTATCTTCTTTGACATTTCTTTATGTATAAAAATAAGAGTTTAGAGATGGTCTCTAAAGACTATTTCAACTCTTAATCCATGATCTTATGATCTGAATTTTGTCATAGCACTCTACTAGATATCTTTTCTTAGACTATTCACCATGTTCTCAACCTCATAGGAGTATTGGTTGTCCTCTGTTCTTTCACTTGACCTGGCTCTTAACTTTAAGGTATATTAACTAGGTAATATGAAAGTAAATTTTGCTAATATACTAATGTGAAAAGTCTAACTACCCTCAAATCATTCCTTTTGAGTTAACATGTTTATTTTCATAGTGGTATATATAGTCTCACACAAAGGGGAGTCCTATTAAAAGAAAGGAATTTTTGGGTTTTTTTAGGAGGAAAGCAATATCATATTTTTTGTTGAGCAGAGCAAGGATTGGAGAGATGCAAGGTAGATAGCCTCTTCGAGCACAGTGAGGAAGAGGGAAAGGATGCTTAAAACATTAGCTTATATAAACACATATTTTTGGCATCAGAAAGCTTATTAATAGCATATCTGCCTAATTTCATGGCATATTACAATGAAGTCATCAGACCTTGATTAGACAATAAGAGGAATATAAAGGTGCCAGAAGGAGTGTGTTATGTGTTTTGTGTGTGAAACAAAATTTTTGAACTTTGCCTATGCACATAAATGTAAAGAGATTTAGAGGTCAGGGGAATGTGCAGTACCTTTTACATATCCCTATTTAGGCAACTGAATAATGCTGACCTTAGTCAAATCAGAGACTTGACCTAGGATAAAACTAATTGCTCATGTTTGACACTTTAAAGTTCACAAAGCACTTTTCTTGCAATAACTTGTAGGTAGTCCAAGTATCATTATCTTTATTTTGCATATGAGGAAATGAGAGCCAAAAAAATTAACATGCTTCACCTAGGGTATCATATTTGGGTTATCATATTTGTACGTGAGACAAATGTGACTCATGTTGTGGATGTAGGATGAATATGATTTGGCAACTGATTGTATGTGTGGGAATGAGTGAAGGGTGATTCTGCGGCTATAAATCTGAGTGATTACAAGAATGTCCTTAATGAAATAGGGAAAAATCAGGAGATGGATAGGATTTTTTTTGGGGGGAGACTATAAATTTTCTTTTGGTCATGTTGAGTTTGAGATGACTCTGGGACATTAATTTTGAAATATAAATTAGAGAATTAGTAATGTAGGACTAGATCTCAAAAGAGAGACCAAGGAAGCACTGAACTAAGAAGTTTTTGCATTAAAAAAAAAGATAGTTGAGCACATGGAAGTTGGTTGCTATGAACAAAGCAATTGTATACAGAGAGGCTATATATATAGAGAAAAGGGACCAGGACAAAGCTTTTGGACTTTGTTAGACAAATGATAGAGATGATCCAACTAAGAATACTGAGGAGGAATGATGAGACAGGTAGAAGGAGGACCATAAGAGTTCAGTCTTAATGGAAACTTTGAGAGAAGAGAGCATTTAGGAGAAAGAAGTCAACAGTGTCAAATGACTTAAATGGATTTAGAAGGATAAATATTGAGAAAAGCCCCATTAGAGCTGACAATTGAATGTTCATTGGTAATTTATAGCAGTTTTAGTTGAGTAATTAAGAAGTCCAATTGCAAGAGAATAAGAAGTGAGAGAAGAGGAAATGAAGGAAATGAATGTAGACAGGTTTATCCTAGGTATTTTATTTTGAAAGGGGAGAGAAACATAAAACATTTACTTTTAAAGGTGGTAATTTGTAATGATATTTTTGGGGGATATGGAATACATGTTTTTAGGTAGCAGAGGGATCAGTAAATAGGAAGAGATTGAAGTTTAGAGAGATGGGGATAATTATGGTGATGATCTGCTTAGATAGAAAGGGATGAATTCAGGGGTACTGAGGGAGGAACTGGGGGGAAAGTAAATAGTTCAGTATGATAAGTAAATAGAGTATTTGAATGGAGGTACTATGAGTCTCTAGAGTCATGAAACCATGACAAATATAGTCCTAGAAAGAGTTGGAACAGGGATACTATGCAGGGTTTTCTAAGGGTCTTTGGAATTTTAAATTTAAATAATTTAAAACTATACTGAAATTGTTGAAATACTTTGTACATCATAATAAGATTTCTAGTTAATTCTACATGAGATGTTTCTCCTCGTTCCTTCCATGATTTTTTTTTTGACTATAGCTCTAAGTTTTTAAACTATCATCTGACTACTTGTCCTGTCTTCACATTTGAGTCTTTGTTCAAGCCCCTTGCTATATCTGAAATGCCATTTTTATAATAATAATCTATTCAACCTTCATGCAGTCTTCTTTAATTATGTCAATCTAAAGTGATCTTTCTCCTTTAAAATGTGAAGTGGTTTTTTTTTTTTTTGTGAATATACTTGGGAGACCCCATTCTGTTTCATATTATAGACATTTGTGTTCTTGTCATTTCTTGTACTCCTGAAGGGCAAGGATACTCTCTTACTCATTTTTATATTTACTCCATGGTTTAGCACATTGCTTTGTCCTTGTTAAATATGCAATAAATTTTTATTGACTGAATGAACACATGAGCAGAGCAAAATTTCAACAGATTGAACACAAACTGAATAAATGAGCAGAGAGGGAGTATTATTTATCTTATTAAGAGATAACATAAATAAAATAAAATAATAACCCATATTTATATTGTAAATTATATATTATAAATATATAAATTATATATATGTTATATAAATATAAAAAATTATATATTATAAATAATATTTATATTGTACTTGTCATTCTAAACATTGCTCAGAAAAGTCAGTGAGTTGATCATACAAATATGAGTATCTTCACCTTACAAAGGAGGAAACTGGCACTCAGAGAACTTCAGTGCCTTTTTTTTTCAAAATCACAAATAGCAAAGGTTAGAAATTCAACTAGAATCCAGGTCTTCTAATCCAAAGGTGTTTCCTCAGATGAGTGTAAATTACTTTAAAAATAAGTGTTTGAAGTTTAAAGAAACCTTTTAGGAATAGTTTTGAGAAAGACTTTTTCAGGCAGTCAGGGACCTAAAGGTTGATAGAGATAATGAGCAAAAATCTAGGAGAGAAACAAAAAAGTTTTCTGATAGAGGGAAAGCACCTGGAGCCAGGAATTTTCTTATATCCTTCAGGATGAATTCTCAAATACTCTGTGGATGTGCAAATTTTGTGTTGTATAATAAAAAAGATAATTGGATTTAAAATCAATAGACTGGTTTTGACTTGAGGTTCTGATACTAGGTGTACACTTCATCTTAGAACTTCAATTTCCTCAACTATAAAATGAGAATGATAATATCTGAAGTGCCTTCCTCATTGTATTGGAAAAAAAATATCTTTTCTTTTATTTATTTATTTATTTGCTAAGGCAATTGGGATTGAGTGACTTGCCCAGGGCCACGAAGCTAGGAAGTGATAAGTATCTAAGTCTGGATTTGAACTCAGGTCTTCAGGACTGGAACACTATCCACTTCACCATCTAGCTGCCCTTGAAAGGTCTTTTCTTTTAAAAAAGCATTTTATTTTCCCCTAATTACATGTCAAGAAAAGTTTTGGCAATCATTTGTCCTAGATTTTGAATTCCAATTTTTTTCCCCTCTTTTTCTCCCCTCCCTTTTCTGAAAATGCTAGGCAGTTTGATGTAGTTTATGTATGTGCTCTCATGTAAAACATTACCTTATTATGAAAGAAGAAACAAATTTTAAAAAACATGAGAAATAATTAAGTGAAAAAAAAACATTACTTCAATCTTCATTCATAGTTCATCAATTCTTTAACTGGATATAAATAGCATTTTCCTTTATGAGTTCTTTGTACTTGTCTTGTTGCTGAGAAAATCCCAAATCTTTCATAGCTGATCATCACACAATATTGTTGATAGAGTATATATTGTTTTCCTCATTCTTCTCATTCCACTTTGCATCAATTTGTACAAAACTTTCTAGGTTTTTCTGAAACCTTCCTGTTCATCATTTCTTATTGCACAGTAATATGCAATTAGAATTATATTAATATACCATTCTCTAGTTGATGGACATCCCCTCAGTTTCCAACATTTTGCCATCATGAAAAGGGCTGTAATAGTCCTTGTTGCACATGTAGATACTTTTCCCTTTTTATGATCTTTTTGAAAAACAAACCTAGTAGTGGTGGTATTGCTGGATCAAAGTGCTTGCCCAGTTTGGTTATCCTTTGGGCATAGCTCCAAACTGTTCTCCAGAATGGTTGGATCAGTTCACAACTCCACAAACAATACATTAGTGGCCCAATTTTCTCACATCTTCTCCAACACTTATCACTTTTAAAATTATATTAGTCAGTCTGAGAGGTGTGAAGTGGTATTTCAGAACTGTTTTAATTTGCATTTCTGTAAAGCAAAACTGATTTAGAGATCCACTTCATTTGCTTATAGATAGCTTTGATTTCTTCATCTGAAAAAGATCTGTAAATATCCTCTAACCATTTATAAGTTGGAATGGGTTGTATTCTTATCTGACTTAGTTCTTAACACATACACACACACACACACACACACACACACACATTTATATATTTGCTGAAGCAATTGGGGTTAAGTGACTTGCTCAGGGTCACACAGCTAGGAAGTGTTAAGTGTCTGGGGCCAGCTTTGAACTCGGGTCCTCCTGACTTAAGGGCTGGTGCTCAATTCACTGCATCACCCAGCTGTCCACTTCTTCATATATTTTACAAAGGAGACCTTTATTGGAAATATTTGCTGCAAAATTGTTCCCTAGCTTTCTGCTTTCCTTATAATCTTGGTTTCATTGGATTTGTTTGTATAAAAGCTTTTTATTTTAATATAATCGAAAATATTATATCTTTTGTAATATTCTCTATCTCTTGCTTGGTTGTTAATTCTTTCCTTCTCCATAGATCTGACAGGTAAATTGTAAAGGGCTGAAACTCTTGAATTAATGCACTGAAGTTGGAAAACCAAGCACTTAAGGCTAAATACCAATTGGACAATACTCTATTAGAATATGCTTGGAAAATGGCCCTTCCCACAATTCTGTGCTGGCCCAATCGTTTGGTGTATACAGAGAATTGTAGAAGGGACGAGGAGGTGGAGTAAGACTAGCGAGGATCACTTTTGGGTGGAAGATGAAGAGGAGAAGTTGTGGAGATTCTGCGTCCATCCAATTCACTCCTACCCCTAAAGACCAAGAATAAAGACCAAGGAATTTTGCTTATCCTGACTTTGGCTGATTATAAGATATCCAAGGTCCTAACTCGGTCTTCATGTAAACTATTCCTTGATTTTTAAATTTGCTTATATTTTAATCATGCTTTATGTTTAAATCATACACCCATTTTGATTCTAGGTTTTTGACTTAGGTACCAAATCTTTCCACTATTCCATTACTCTAATTTTTAATCAGTACCCAGATAGTGTTGGTAATTACTGCTTTATAATATAGTTTGAGATATGGTTTTGCTAGGGCATCTTCCTTTTTTTCTTCTTCATTAATCCCCTTGATATTCTTAACCTTTTGTTCTTCCATATGAATTATATTATTATTTTTTCTAGCTCTATCAAATCAATAGCTTAACTGAGATGAAACTGAAAAATTAGTATAGGCAGAATTGTCATTTTTATTATAAGATGTAGTGTCCTTCCTTATATCTTTTAATTAGGTCTATTTTTGCTTTTACTTTGAGATCAGGGTTGTTACCCTTGATTTTTTTTTTTTAAATTTAAGGAATAGCATAATAGGTTCTACTCCAACTCCTTACTCTGTATGTATCTCTGCTTCAAGTGTGTTTTTTATAAACAGCATACTATAGCATTCTGAGTTTTGATCCATTATTCCATCTGTTTCCATTTTATGGAAGAATCTATCCTATTCACATTCACAGCTATGATTACTATTTGTCTATCTCCCTCTATCCTATTCTTCCTCTTGATTGCCCTTTCTTTCCTTTTAACTTTTCCATACTCACCAATGTTTTGCTTCTGTCTATACCTTCTTTGATCTGCTCTCTCTTCTGTCAGTCTCTATCCTCCCTATGCTCTCCTCCTAATTCCCTGTGGATAAGATAGTTTTCTATATTCATCTGATTATGTATATTATTATTTTTTGAGCCAATACTGATTAGAGTAAGATTCAAATAATGCCCATGGTACAAGCATTGGTGGTGTGGTTTCTGGAAGATGTCCCATTTGTCTGGAGCTACTCTGAAGCAAATTTCTAGAAGCTGAAGTCCCTGGGTTCCCCTGGCTATGCTAAGATATATGAGCAATTTTCCTACTCCACACACATTAAGGCTCAGTATCTTCTGCTGCTTTGCTGAGGTGGGACTTGATACCAATTCTCTGAAAATCTTCTTGTTTTGGACTGCCTCCCCTACCCCTTTACCCAAGTGTGATGGACCTCTTCTGATGATCTTTAAAGTTTCCTGGGCTCAAAGATTTTTTAATCCTATTTCATTGCTAGTTCTGATGTTTTCAGTGTTGGGGTATTTTGTGGCTGCCTGGAGGTGAACATAGGAAAATTAGTGATTTACTGCTTACTCTATCATCTTGGCTCCCAAAGTTGTATCTGAAGAAAGGTTTTTCTTTGTAAACAAGCTAAAAAGTGCTATAGAAATATGTATTGTTGACCTAACTTTACCTTTAATATGGTGAATCCTGAGAGAATAAATGGTGTTCTTAATCTCCCAAAATTTAGTTTTAGAGAAAAAAACAAAAACAAAAACACGGTTACAAGGCCCATGGAAGCCACATAAGAGGGGGAAGGGGGAAAGGGTGTCCTTCCTGAAGTATATAGATCCAGTGAGTTCTGTTCTGAATTGCAACCCCATTACCTTGGCTGAGGAAGCCTATGGTATGCATTTATGCTAATCCTACTACTTGGGTACCACACATACCATTATGGTTAGAATAGTGGCCAATTTAGAGAGACAACCTAGTAGGGTCAGCCACAGCCTTTCTGGGAAAGAAAAAGGTCAAACTAGAATCGTTAAGCTGAATATAATTCTTCTGGTGAAAGAGGGGAAGAATGATGTGGCAGCATTTAGAATCAATGAGTTTTCCATGTGATCCTCTCTACCTTTCTGGAACCCTCAGATTGTGAAATGCTAATTTTAGCCATATTTATTCATCTCATTAGGGAGGGTATTGTGCTAGGCAGAATCAAGACCCTTTTCCAAAATTAAGAAAGATTAAATCTATTGTTTCCTCTTAATTTATCAGGTCTGATTTGCTGACTTAAAAGGGGATTAGATTAGTTTCACAAGATTTGTTCTTTATGAAACAATTGTTGATGGTTACTCAGTACCTTGTTCTCTTAAAGGTATCTGGAAAGTGATTTTTTGATATTTTTAATGCTTTCTCAGCACAGGTCTTATTTTTATGTCATCTTTCGCCTTCCTTCTTTCCATCCCTCCCATCCCTTCCTCTCATCCCTTCCTCTCTCTCTCCCTTCTTTCCTTCCTTCCTTCCTTCCTGTTTAGAATCTACATTACTTCTTTTCTAATCTTTAGGAACTATTAAGTATCAGTAATGGTATTTAGTGGATGTGCAGTGTATTGGGATAAATTTTTTCATTTGCTGGGATACAAATGAGATTTTATCTAGCTTAAGGAGAACCTTTCATCATTTCTTCACTTACATAATCTTATTTTCTCCCCTTTGGTTAATTCCCAAATATTCATTCTAAAATACAATCCTGCCTCTTCCAAGTTTTAACATAAGTGTTATTTAAGAATATTTCTTTCCTTCCTGCTACCTCTGCAAATGACTCTTCCCTTGTAATGAAGAAAAAGTTATGAAAACAAATCAACACAATGTTTTCATCTGACAGTATACAATAGTTTCCCTTCACAATTCTATAAAATACCAGGAGGCATGTTTCATTTCTCTTTTCTTGAAACATTATTATTATTATTTTTGGTTTGTTTATCATAGAATCATTGATTTGTGCTAGAAGAGATCCTAAAAGTGATTTAGTCAAAAGAGCATAAATTTATAAATGGAATTAACTTTAAAAATCATCAGATTCAAACTACAAATGAGGAATTGAAGTACAGAAAGCTTAAGTGAAGTTAAGAGACTTGATAAAGTTATAATAAGTGAAAGAACTGAGAATGGAACTCAGATCTTTTAACTCCAAATTTAGTTCTTTTTTTAGTATCTCACTCTGCCACTCATATAACTGCCATTTAGTGATCTTTTAATTTAGTACTCATGTTCAATTTTATATACTGTTATTCAAATTCTGCCTAATTCAATTTAGTAGAAGCATTGGGAAATGACTGAAGATTTTTGTGTGATGGTGTGATTTGATTAGAGATGTGGTATGTAGGAAGGATAGATTGGAGGTTCTAATAAGAAATGATAAAAATGGAAAGAAAGAAATTGCTGAGAGAGTATTTCAGTTACATTCTTTGATATACTTTTATCCCAAGAGAACATTCTCCACCTTCTCACTTAGTTATTACCTTCATCATAATCAATTTATCACTAAATAAAACACATTTCAAATTTTAAAGTAGTCTAAAAATATGAGTCAGGGCAATAAGCATTTTGTGAATACTTAAGGATGTGCCAGGCATTGTGCTAAGTGATTTACAAATATTATCTTATTTGATCTTCAGAACAACTTTAAGAGGCGTTATTAAGAGAGGGTAGATAGGTGGAACATATAGAGAACTTTAGAGTCCTGGCAGCTAAGTGGTGCTGTGAATAGAGTACTAGCCCTGGAGTCAGGAGTATCTGAGTTTAAATCTGATCTCAGACACTTAACATTTCCTAGCTGTGTGACCCTGGGCAAGTCACAACCCCAATTGCTTCAGGAAGAAAGGGGGGAAAAAAGAGGTGATGCTATTATGAAATCTATTTTTCAGCTGGGGAAACTTAGGCAGAGAAAAGTTAAGTGATTTGAACTCAGGTCTTTATGAATACAGGGATAGTACTCTCACCACTGCACCACTTAAATACCACTAAGATTAAGACTTCATTTACTAGAGAGTAAATGAAGACATGGGTGGCCTGGGGTGTCTTCCTCAAAAAGGAAGTGTTCTAATATGAACTATTATTATCATCACCAGTTAATTATCCTTAATTATCACCATCATTATCAATATTTCCTCACTATCAATGATGACAAGCACTAAAATTTACTAGGATATGAAACTGCATTATGTGCCAGAGATAAGGAATTCAGGTCTCATCCTCCACTGGAGAACATAAATTATATGCCCCCAAATGATAACAAGAAGCAGCACATGTCTATGCCTGGACCACAAATATGTACTATAAGAGTTCAGAATGTACCATGTTTATAAAAACACATGGCCTAAAGGTTTAGTGCTTTATCATATCCTCAACCCTTTCCACACACATACAAATATAAATCCACTTAATACCTAATAAAAAGATGAGTTGGATGAGTGAACCAGGAATCAGCTAAGTTTCTAGATCTCATCACTGACTTTAAATAGCTCCCAGTGATATAAAATTGTAAAGTGGGCAAAGACCTTTCATTCCATCAAAATTGTGATGTAGGTAGCTCAAATATAGGGTGCTCAAAAAGCTTTTGTGCATTAAGATTTTTGAAACACTCTAATATCTCCATTTTACAAATGAGAAAAGTGAGACAATCTAAGTGACTTTCTCAATGTGGCTGAGCTCCTAAATGTGAGGTACATGCTTTAAATGAGTTTCTACTAATCCTAATTTGCTCTTTATATAGTACCACTCTACTAGAATAACTTCCTATATGATAACAACGATTATGATCCTCTTGGGGACCATATCTCCAAAGAAGAAATGGAACGGAAAATAGTTCTTGATTAACTCAACCTAAAGTTAAATGTAAGGTCTTTCAGTGGCATAATTACTTTTTTTTTTTTTTTTTTTCCTGCCTTGACATTTGCAGGAACTGGAAAAGACCAGTGCTAAGGTAATTAGCCTTTTAAAAGATTCAGTCAAATGGAGGCATTTGGCAGATAAGGATTGTGCCACTTACACATTCTAGCATAGGATTGTGATTTCTCAGCAAAGTCACTGAAGTTTCGAAACAGCCGGACTTTGCTGCAGTTGGTAATTAATGAGGTGCTAAAAGTGACTTAGCAGAGGATCCCAGACTAGAATGTGTGACTCAAAGGGAGAAGAAGCCCCCAGGATTTCAAACCAGAGTGTCATTTAAATAAACAGAAAGCATGTAAATACCAGCCACAGGCAGAATGAGAAATGATCCACTGACTTTAGCAGATGTGCACATATACTATTTAATATATAGGGTAAGGTTCAGTCACTACATTTTGGAATTTATGAAAAGCTTGTTGTACTTACCCAGAAAACCTACAGAAAGTGAACATTAAGCTGCTTTGTTTTACCCACATCAACGTCAAACAGGAGATAAAACACTTTTTTTATACATACATACATACATACATACATATATATATATATATATATATGTATATATATATATATATATATATATATATATATATATATATATATATATATATATATATATATATATATATATAAACAGGAGGACTTTCTTCCATCCCTTTCTAAAGGCAATTGACTTATAACCTTTAATAATTAAGCTGATTGTTAATATAACACCAGGGTCTTAATTTTTTTAAAATAATAATTACATAGTGAACTTTCCAAGAAGACATTATTTCTGGCATTTGGCAGAAGAGAGAAAAGCTCTAATATAATAAGTGATTTTGAACAATTAGAGATATTCTTCCAGTTCCCTCCAAGCAACAGGCTACTTTGAAAACAACTAGAAGTGGCCAAATAGAAGCCAGGAAACTTCAGTGTCACAGAAAAAAAGTTTGTTTCAATGCTTCAGAAAAAGAGTTTAGTCAGTAAGACACCTTTACTTCCTAAATGAGATTTGTAAATTATATCTCCTGAATCTCAGTGTCTACTGGAGTGTGAAACTGTGTGAAGTTTGACTTGTCACATAATAAATACCTATGTGCTATTCATTTTAGGAGAAGTAGATGCTCTTGGAAAAGGCAGGATTGAGTTCAATTACTGTCTGTGTCACATTTGTTGTGTGTGTGTGACCATGGAAAAGTCTTTTAACCTCTCAATGACCAAGACCACTTTATAAAAACGTAACTTGCAGAGTTGCCCAGTAGCAAGTTGACAGGAGAGATTCCCTACATGAATAAAAAGCATAAATGTAGGAAATCTCTTGTCTATGAAAACAATAATTACAATAACAACTTCCCTCCTCTCCTAGTGTTGAATTAAAGCTTGATCTCTCTAATGTCTTTTCCAAGTTCATCATTCTCCCTATTAGGGTGTCTTATCTAGCTCCTTTATTTTACAAATGAGGTAATTGACTCTTTGGGAAGTTAAATGACTTACAGAAAGTTTCACAGGTAGTGAGATTCAAACCCAAATCCACCAACTTTCAAAGAAAGATCATTTGATGTAGATGCAAGAGATAGGTTTAAATTCTGACAGTTATTAGCTGTGTGACAAGTAACAATTTCTCTGAATCTCATTACCTTTTCTGTGGTGTGAGGATAAGAAAACCTGACACTTTTAACTTTGTTCTTGTGAGGAATATGCTTACAAGTGCTATAAAAATGTAGGCTATTTAAAGTATCCCTTTGTATATGTATCTATTGGATGCATGAAACTTACTTTTTTTTTTTTTTTTAAGTAGCAGTAGCATAAGTAATAACTTAAATGTAAAACAAGAAGCAAGTGCGGATTTTTAGTGAATTTGAAATGTGCTGTTTAAAAATATATTTTTTTTCTGTTTTCAATAGGGAACTGATAATGAAAATCATTGCATAAATTTACATGTAATATATGTACACAACATATGAATTATATTCCATTAAATATATTTCAAAAAGTGCATATATGCAAAGTTTTTCATATATGCTACAAAATTTTAGAGTTTAATTTTCTATTTCTGGTAATTAAATAATTTGAGTCTTAAAGGTGTCATGGCCTTTAACATGGCTGAATATGTTGGGGACCCAAAAAGCATATATTTAACAGTGATGTTTTACTGCTAATCATGAGAAATTCAAAGTTTAAAAATATTTTAAGCTAGATTTTTTAAAAATATAAAAGTGAATTTAAAATGTTTTTTAATGAAATAGCAAAGATGTCTCTGGATTAAGTCTTTTCCTCCAATATACTCTAGAGGGAGTCAAATCTAAGAAAGTTTATCTTGAATGCAGTTCAACCAGTTTCTTTTTAAAAAACTTTCGTTTTCCTTTTTGATGATCTATTTTAATGATAGTAATTACCTAGAGACTCAGGCTAATGAAGTAAAGTTAAGATTGTTTCTTTGTATGATCTAGTTAGCTCTTCAGAGAAGGAAAAAAACCCAACACATTTTTCTTCCTTGGCCATGACTTACCCTGTGCCAAAAAAAAAAAAAAAAAAAAAAAAAAAAAAAAAAAAAAAAATTAATTTATTTAATTAAATTTAATTAATAATAAAATTATTTTAAGTTTTTAAAGAAGATTCAAATAAAGTCTATGAGGGGAATGGATTATTGTTATGCTATCATTACTACTAGAAAAATAATCAATAAATAAAATACACAAGTCCTACTGACCCTGGAACTTTAGTATTATCTTCACAATGTGAAGAGCATTAACAAAATCAAACCAAGCAGTTTATTTCCCTTCCTTTCCTGTCCCACCCCTTCCTCACAACTATATGTTTCATTATAAGGGGGATACAGAGAGGTTAAGAATGACTCAACACAGTACAACTCAATACAACTGAAAGCACATGTCCTGATGATGGGCATTACAAATGTCATACCATTGTAATTTCTGGCTAGAGATTACATGAATGTCAATGAAACTTTGATTCTATTATTTAGGATTAAGGATACAGAATGAGAAGAAAGAATAGGAGGACCTATGCAAAATATAGTGAGTTAAAAAATACTTCTGTGTTTAATCCTTTTGGTGTTATGTGTTCTTTTGGCAGGCTAGTAAATGGATACTTTTTTCAGAATAATGTATTTAAATACATAAAATAAAATACATAAGTTTGTAAAGGAGACCAGTTATATTGAAACAGTAATCTTCTAAATTTATGGACTTCTTGAAATTTATCCATGAAATGGTAGAAGATCTGTAAACCCCAGGCAAAAAATCCTTAAGTTAGGGGAAAAAAATTCTATGGTTAAAAAAAAAAAAAAAAAAAAAAAAGTTTCTTTTTCTTTGTCATTCTATATAGAGGGAAGTTACATTAGAATGACTTAATAGTCAAGTCACTTTTCATAATAGGAACTACAAGTGCAAATCCAAATATAGTAGCCTGCCAATTTAGTAAAGTCTTCATGAATGGGAACATTTAGGTTTGAAAAGAGATTTGTGCATAAAGGGACAGGAATGGAATTTGCATTCAGTGAAGGCCTGTCATATGGAAGAAGGAAGAGAATTAATTTTGCTTTACCTTAGAACCCTGAAAGTAGGAGAAAGTAGTTGCAAAGAGGTAAATATAGATTAGATGTAAGTAAAAACTTCCTAATGATTAGAACTATCCAAGAGTGGTAGGAGTTACCATGGAAGATAATTCCTTTTCCCTAGAGATCTCCAAGCAAATGCCAGCTAGCTACTATTTGGAAATGATATTAAGATGATCCTTTTTAAAATATAGGTTATGTTGAATAGATTACAGTTGCTTCCAAGATAAGGGTGCACAGAAAAGAAACACTTTTCAGGAACATGAATTCAATTTAGAGGTCAATTACTAATTAGTTGTATGATCTTGGTAAAATCATTTAATGCCTTTGGGCCACATTTCCCTCACCTGGAAAATTAAGAGTTGGGTTAGATCACCTTATCAAGGCCCCAACCAGGTCCAGGTTTTGTATGATATCTGTAAAAAGGAGCATACAAAGTTTGCATAAATCATTCCAATTGGCTGTGTTCCAATAGCTCATGATCAAATATTATCTATTTTCTTGACATATATTTATCTATATCTATGTATCTATGTATCTATCTTTTAGCTTGTTGCTGAAAGAGGAAGATAACATTTAAATTCATTTACAAAATAGAGTAAGTGAGGATAGTATCTGTTTCAAACTTAGATCACTCATGTTTGAAAAGCATGTCTCTAAGACTTTCCATGTGTCTGTGAGGAATTTTTTTTTTTTTTTTTTTTTTTAAGGATCTTCTTTTCAAGAATGTTCTTTTGGATGGGTGGGATGAAAGTAGATTCTGTTTGTTCTCTTTCACTGGCTTATAATAATAGTTGACATTTATATAACTTTTTAATTAAGGATGACAAAGCACTTTAAATATGTTGCCTTGATTAATCCCTGCCATAATTCTGTGAGGTGGGTATTTCAAGTATTATTATTCCCATTTATAGATGAGAAAACTGAAGTTCAGAGAAGCTAAATGACTTGCTTGTAGCCATCAAAAATGTCAAAAATAGGATTTGAACTCTACTCTTTCTTGATTCAAAGTCTAGTGTGCTTTGAATGATATTATTCTGTTTCCATATTTAAAAAAACCAGCCAGCATTCATGGCATTTAAAAAACTACGAAGGTTTTATACATAAATTTGAATGCTTAAAAAGGTGAAGTAATTAGGTGTCAGATTTTAAGCAAGTGTTTCAAAGACATATATAAAAAAAATTTAAATACAAGATGAAAGTGCTATTGAATTTGAGTTCCATTCCACCTGGCAGCTAGGTGGATAGAGTGGTGGACTGGAATCAGGAAAGTTTGACATTTATTAGCTATGTGATCCTGTGCAAATCATTTAACTTCTGCCTTAATTTCTTCATCTGCAAAATAGGAATAATAATATGTACCTCCTAGGATTATTGTGAGAATCAATAAGATTACAACTGTAAAGTGCTTGGTAAAGTGCCGGTACATACTAAGCACTATATAAATCTTAGCTATTACTATTATTCTTCTTTCTCCCCCTCAATCTTGTAAAAATTGGATTGACCTAATTGAATTTTTATTGTGAACTTGACCATCAATAAACATTTCATTATTCAAAGAATAGAAAAAGAGGATTGTACATGAAATTATTAACCTCTGATGTTTTTTTAAACGAATATTAAACTTAATGCAATTATGAAAAAAACTTTCCTGTTTGTGTATTCTTCTGAATTTTCTCCTCTCTGTGTATGTATTTTTTCATTGATGCTTTTTTCTTTCTTTTCTTTTTTTCCCCCAGCATTACTACTGATACTGTCACACAACTCCACTCTTCCTTCTCCCATAAATATAGTCAAGGAAAAAAAAAATCAAAATTGCTTTCTGGATTCTTCAGATCATAGCTAAAGTCCCATCTTCTGCAATAAGTTTCCAGTTCCTCTTAATCTTAGTGCCTTTCATCTGAGACTATCCCTATTTAATCTTATATGTATTTTTTCTATACATAATTATTTGCATTTTATCTCACCTATTAGAATGTAAGTACCTTGAAAGTATTCACTTTTCCCCTTTCTTATTATATATCCCTAATACCTAGCATGGTGCTTGACACACTGGAAGCAATTAATAAATGCTTATTGATTAACTGACATATTGTTCACATCTGACAAAATATATTTCTCATCCCATTTTCACTAGTTGAAAGCCTTCACTTCTTTCAAAGTCTAGTTCAGATGCTACTTTTTCTATGAAGTCTTTTCTGATCTTTAAAATTAAAATGAACTGTCTTTTCTTAAATTTCCCATGTCAGTCTGCTAAGTTATTTCTTTTACATTTATATGCTAATGTGTATTGTTTTAACTTGTTAATTTGTCTTATCTACCTACTGATATGTAAACTCTTTGAGGGCAGATTCCAGCAGCCTTCACTCAAAGGTATAACTAATTAGAGAAGGTGCCCAGTATGTCTTCCATGACAATCCCCAATGCTGACCAATTGACATTAACAATTGGGAGCTTAACCTAGGAGTCCAGGGAATTCTATTTCTCCCCAGACCATCATCCTGGTTTCCAATCCAACCCTATTAGTCATCAATCTAGGGGGTGAGACTTGGCAACTATTTCTGCAGATGCTGCAATCTAACCTTCTTGGAAACCACAACTACTGAAACATCAGAAGGATAATTGACACCACCAGTTAGTTGACTGCCAAGCGGATTAGCAGAAATAGTTATGGATTTTTTTGCTGGAAAATAGAAAAAGATACATTACCACCTGTTTTGTCCCTAAGAAGAGATTCTATTTGTATGTCCAGGGTTTAATACAATGCTTTGCACACAGTAAGCATTTGATGCTTTTCTATTCATTCAATGATTCATTCATTCATCTATCCATCAATTTTTATATCTCTTATTTCTATTAGTTATTTTTATAATGACTGTAGTAGTGATAACGAAAATGATACATTATTTTGGGATCAGAAATCAGAGAACTCAGAGGTAATCTGGTCCAATTCCTCACTTAATAATTAATGATAACATAGAAAGTTAAATGACTTTCTCATACAGTAGAGGGAGGATTTGAACACCTTATTGCTCTTTCTTCATCAGTGTTTATTATTATTTATAAAATACTGAATACTTTCTGATCAAATTCTAATACCATATCACCAAAAAAAAAAAAAAAAAAAAAAGGAGACTTCAAAGGATGTGTTATCCAAACTTTTCATTCTGCAGATAAAGAAAACAAATCCAGAAAGGAAAATTGAATTTCCCAAGATTTTTACCAGAATTAAAGAGCAGAGTTCATTATTTGAACCCAAGATAAGAGGATGATCAAACCTCTGTCCTTCATCCAAAATAGCTTGTCATCATTTATATTTTGCATGGCCATGCTCTGTTGGCATTTCTAAAAAAAACAAAACAAAACAAAACAAAACAAAACAAAAAAAACCAAACAGATGTTCACAATGCTTTGCTTCTCTTGGAATAAAGAAGTGCTCAATGCTAGAAGCCAGAGATGAATATGCTAGCTATTTAATATTTCTGAAGAAAGATATTAAACATAGTATTAATTGCATTTCTTGAAGATTTTCAAGATATTATTCTTTAATATAAGTGCTTGGAAGAGATTTCTGAGGATACTCATTGTTCCCTCTATCTTCAGGCACATAGAATTTTAGTTGGCTTTGATAGAATCATAAATAGGAATTTTTGAGTCAACAGGACCCAAAGAAATCATTTAGTCCAACTTTTCCATTTTAGAGATGAAAAAACAATTTTTTAATGTACTCTATTTTTAATCATTTTGATCAATGGAAGAAATGAGTCAGAAGGAAAGAAGATAGAAATCAAGAAATGATAGCTTTTAGTGGTAACTAGAATATATCATGAGTATATAGGTTATGTTGGCTTTCAAATACTTTTCAGTGCCATGGAGTCTCATGATATGGAGAAAAAGTGCTAGATTTAGAATAAAAGATCTGGGTTCAAATATTACCTCTGAAATAGTTATTTGTATGACCTTAGTGTAGTCATTTAACCTCTTTAGGTCTCATTTTCCTTACTTGTAAAATGAAAGAGTTAGACTAATGTCCTCTCAAGGCTATCCCATCTCAAAATCCACATTATGATTCTCTGTAAATATGCTAGATTCTTTCCTCCTTATTTCTTCCTTTCCTTTTTAACTCCTTAAAAACTCTTCCATTGTAGACATCTCTACAAAAATCTCTGAAATGACAGAGCATAAGCAGAAAAACTTAAGTGATCATTTCCCTAATTTATTTGGATTCCATTAAAACAAATGTCATTTGATGATACCCTTGAAGCCAAACTTCCATAATATTCATCTTGGAAAGGGATTTAGGCACAGGTTATATAAGAAGGCTTTTGGTAAACATTTGGCTCTTTTATCTTTTTGCTAGTTAGAAGTACTTTGAATCAGATTCAAACAATAGTAATCTAAAAAATGCTTTGGAATATTTCATGATTACATGTTATAATCAAGAGAATAAATTGTGTCATGAGGGCTGGGATTAGCAATAGGATTGAATTGAATTCTTGGTCCTATATTAAACAATGTAGCGTAAGTATTATACATGAGACAAATGTAAGTTTGAATGAGTAATACCAACAGGATACTTTTAGAACATGAAACACATGGACTTGTAAATTAAATGGCATTGAGAGCAGAGAAAATTTAATGGTTCTGTGATTATACTGCTTGGTTCCAGGAAGCAAATCTAAAATCAATGGGTGGAAATGACAAAGAGGCTGGTTTCTACTTAACACGAGGAAAGATTTACTTACTATTAGAGTTGCCCCAAAATGGAATGAGTTGTCTCACGGAGAGTATGTTTTCCATCACTGGAAATTTTTATTTTGATTGTGTGTATGTTTGTGTGTGTGTGTGTGTGTGTGTGTGTGTGTGTGTGTGTGTGTGTGTGTGTGTGTTTGGGTAACACATTAGAGTCTTAATTTGGATTCAGGTTTAAAAAGGTAAACTCTGACATTACTTCTAGCTCTACAAGTTCTATGATTTTAAGATTTTAAGAGCAGACTTAGACTGCATGTTTTCCTCAAAGTAGATAAATTCTATGTCAGGAAAAGGATGTTTTAAAAAACTATTGGATATAAAATCTATTTCATGTTAAAATTTTGTTTTAAAAATTTAAATTTAAAATTTAAAAATGAATGCTTTTATTGATTTTTACTTAACTTCTTCTCTCTCAAGTTCTTTTCTTAACCTTCTTTTCTTTTTTTTTTTTTCTAAAGTACTTAGCAACATAAGACAGAGTCATAACACGTTTAACAGGAGATTTTTTAATGCAATTTTTCTTATAAAAATACTTTGTTAGAAAAAATTCTTAACTTAGAAGCATTATAATTTGAAAGAGTTGTTGTCTAACCCTTCTCTTGTGAGTTAACAAGGGTAATAAGCCCAGAAAAGGGGAAAAGGAGAAAGATTCTATTCATATCATCACTTTCATAGAAACCTTCAACTTCCTGAATTTTTTTTTTTTTGTGTATGTGTTGTTTTGTTTGTCTCTTTTGTGACTCTGAATTTGAAGTAGGGTCCCATGCTGTAAGCAGCTAGGTTTTTTAGTCAAGGAAAAATAATATAATGAAATGAAATAGAACACTGGATTTGCATTTTAAAAGTTTGGGTTTGCATCCTGATTCAACTACTTACTACATATGTGACCATGGCCAAGTAATTTAATGTCTCTGGTTAAATAAAAATAATAGCTAACATTTACATAATTCTTACTATGTATCAAGCATAATGTTAAGGGCTTTACAAATATTATCAGGTTCCTATAGCTTCTAAATAATGCTTTTCCATGAAGCTTGTCTCACTATGAGGCCTTACTGACTTATACTAAAAGTACAAAGAATGTTTTTGTTAGATAAAGTTATGAAAAATTAAATAATAAGAACTTAGGTTTTGGTCTATCTTCTTTATTTCACATATTTTTGAACTATTTAAAATTAGTGAAATTCATTCTTTGGCTTATTTTGGAATGTAACAGGGGAAATTTTCATCATTGTCAAACTTTAACATGAGTAGAATGGGTCATTATCATTTGTATGTGAAATAATAGCTTGATTCTCATAAGTATTTCTTTTTCCCATCATCTACCTCTTCCTTTATCAGAATGACTTAAAATTTCACTATTATCTTGATAAATATACATTAAATTACATCACATTATGGTATTAGAGTCTTCTTCTAGATCTTTCTTTTTAATAAGAAAAAGGAATCTAGTGGAGATACTGAAAAAGGGGGGAAGAGAAAAGTAGACATAAAAGACCCAGGAAATGAACCTGAAAGGATATAACAATTTTAATCAGCTTCTCATAGTAATAAATAGAAAAAAAAAAAAAGCATAAGCAAAGCAATTCTTTTAAAAGCATTTGAGATTTGGCTTCCTAATATTTACAGGAGAATACTAATGGCTAGTCACCATTTTTAATTTGTGAAATATCATTTCTCCTGAGAGATCAAAGTATTACATAAATGCATTGAGAGTAGGGTCTTAAAGATTCCCTTTTTGTTTCCAGAGTAGGATTTATTTGGAAGCAGCATATCTTTGTATTATCCGTAAGCTCCCTGAAGGTAATGGATCTTTATATATTTATTGTACTATCTCCCCTCTTGTAGAATTCCTTCAAATCATGGCTTCAATACATCCTATTTTCTTTCTATGCTGGACTCCTCTGTTTTTAGTCAGGTTTCCCTCTGGAGATGACTTTGATTTATTTTTGAATAAACTTTGTACTTACTTCATTGGATATATAGTTTATGTACCTAAATCTTATACTAGAATGAAATCTCACTGAGGGCAAGAATTATCTTTTTTTATCTTGTATTCTGAGTAATTTGCACATAGGTACTTAAAAAAGATTTGATTTTTGGAACAGCATTTTTTATCCCTGATTTTATCAAGCAGAAGGTATAAATATTTGTGGAATGAATGAGTGAATGAATGACAGTATAGAGCTTGGTGATTGGGGTGAAGGGTGGAACGTTAAACTGAGAGGGAAATAAAGAAAAAGAGTGAGTCGATGACTTGTTTTGGATTTCTTAAGTTCTAGGAGAAAACTTGCTTTGTTATTAATGAGAAGTTATTCAGCCTAGGACTTCATCTTTCAATTTTTAAAACAGTAATATCATAGTTTTTTTTTTTTGTTTTGTTTTGTTTTTTCCATAATAAACAATTTTACTTTTGTGTGACACCAAGTAAAGTTGAGTGCACAGACCTGGTTCCAGGCCAGTTTGGTGTGGCCAGAAAGAGATTTGAGTCATAACATAGTTCAGTTTTATAGGGTGGCGCTATTTTCATTGTTTCTGAAAGCGTCTTGGGATTTTCCTTCTCCCTTATTTATTTTTTTTCACACAGTCTGTTCAGCTGCCATTCTCTTGCTTTGAGTGGGAGGACTTGTTAGACCACAAACTTCCAGGCTTTTTGTATATCCTGATGAAAAATCTCCAATTTCTGTGTGGAACATAAACATCAGGGTAATGTGTTTAAAACTCAAACTGGTAAAGGGTTTGCAAAGATTAACTAATGGGAGTGAGGTGGTGGTTTTGCATCAACAGAATTGTTTAAAAGATAGCCTGACTCATCTTTGTCATGGGGGGGTTAAGTTGGGGAATGTATGTGCCTGGGGCAAAATGATCTCATTTGTTTCAAGGCCCCCACTGCTGCTTGTCACCATATCTCTGCTACTTCACTATTGCTTCTGTTCAGTGTGGCCTGGTCCTTTTTGACTTCTTCCCTACTCTCTCACCTTTATTCTGGTAATATGTTACTTTAACTTCTAAATATTTCTTATCTTTTTTTGTTAATCTCACCCTAATTTCCAAAAGTACATCTTTCATTACTTGGAATAATGAATAAAATAGAGAAAAATGGTTCAGCAAAACTAATACAAACTTGACAGAATATGTAATTTTCCATACTGATTATTCCTCCCAAGAAACCTTCAATTTTGCAAAGAAAGGAGGGAAGTTCATTTTCTATTTTTTTTTTTTTAACTGGTATTGGGTAGTTTCTCAAAGCTAGTATTCTCACCAATGAAATCATAGATATAGATAAAATTAACAATAACTGTTCTTTTATAGAACTTTACTCAAATGGATCTCTGATCTTCCTTCCTTTTTATTAACCTGCCTTTTAATAATATTCATATATTCATAAGGATCTATGTTTTTTTAATTTAGCTTTTCTCCTTAGCACTACAGATTGCAACTCATCTGTGATTGCCTATCCCATCAGATGCTTGTTCATATCATCCTAAAAGTCTACTATCAATCTAACAATCTAGAGACTTCCCTTGCTTCCTCCCATACATTTCAAGAATGCCAATAGAACACTCTGGATGTCCATTTGCTATCCCTTTTGCTATATGATTGATCCATTATTCCTCTTTAATTTGTATTATATTCTTTTTAAAGATTTTGTTTTATTTAAAAAAATAAGAAAAAAGAAAAACAGAAAAGGAATACAAAACAAAATGAAACAAACAAACAAAAAGAACATTGTCACATGCACAGCAAAACATCAGGAAGGATTCAAAATATATAACAAATTATCAGATCAAGATCTTTTCTTTATTTTCTTGTAAATTTTTCTTTTCTTCTCTGCTGCTCACGGTTTTTTACTTTATTCTTTTTTTCCTCCTTACATCTTCCTCCATTACCCCAAACAGGCTAGTAGTTAAGAAAAGATATATTTATGTTTACACATATACATACATATACATACTATACATACATAGACACACATACTTCACCTTTCCAGACCTCCCCCACCCCAACATACACATACACATATTTTTCCTATCCCTGATGACATTGCTATAATTCTACTCCTAACTTGCCTTGCTATTACTTAACCTTCCCTTACCCATGGATCCTTCCCTTGTCTTCTTCCTACATCCTTTGCTTCCTGATCTGCCCATCCCTCTCCCCTTATTTCTTTACAGATTTTGTAGAGTGCTATACCCTTCATGGTATATATGTAGTGTTACATATTTAACCCATTCCTGGAGTAAGTAAGAATTAGGAGCCCTCTTATGCTTCTCTGTCTATTCTTTCTCTGCACCTCATTTGTATAATTATTATTTTTGTCTTAACTCTGCCCCAATCTTTCTTTTGAGCTGTCCTATTGTTGATGTCAATTGTCAATCTTACAAATATGGTACTCATTTCCCATTAATAATTAATAAAAAAACAAACACACAAGCAAATGCATAACGATTTGTCCATATTAAGTTCCTTGAAATTAATTTTGGATATTGGCTCTTATATGTTACATTTTCTATTGAGTTCAGGTTTGGCTGGAGAAAAGTCCTGAAAATCTGCAAGTTTGTTGAATGTCCACTTTTTTTTTTTTCATTAAATATTATGGATAACTTTGCTGTATGTGATATTTTGATGCACAAGACTAGTTCTTTTGATTGGTAATACATATGATTCCAGGGCCCCTGTTCTTTTATTGTGGCTGCTAAGTCCTGAACAATTCTAATTGTAATTCTACAATTCTACAATTAGAATTGTAGCTCTAGCATATTTTAATTGCTTTTTTCTTGTTTCTTGAAAAGTTTTCTCTTTGTTCAGAGGGTTTCAAAATTTGGCAATAAAATTCCTATATTGTTTGCTACAAAGGGTCTCTTTGAAGTGGTGATAGGTGGATTTTTTCTATTTCTACTTTTCCCTCCTGTTCTATCACTCCAGGATAATTTTCTTGTATTATTTCTTGCATTATTATGCCAAAATTCTTTCTTTGGTCACAATTTTTAGGCAATTTAATTATTCTTATATTTTCCCTTTTCGATCTGTTCTCCAAAACAGATGTTCTGTTTTTCTTATGTTTCACATTCTACTCTGTTTTCTCCATCTTTATAATATGTTTTCTTATTTCTTGGTCACTCATAGCTTCACTGGCTTTTCCTTGCCCAATTCTAAATTTTAAAGTTATTTTCATCTTTTGGACTTTGTATCATTTCCTTTTCTAGTTGGTTAACTTTTTTGCTTATAATCTTGATTTTCTTGGATAGTTTTTAATTTATTTTTAGTTTTTTCCTCAAGGTCTCTCATTTGAATTTTAAATTCTGTTTTTGAATTGTTCTATAAAGTCTCCCTGGACAGGAGCTATTTCACATTACTCTTTGGGATAGAAACTTTTTTTTTTATTTCAATGTACTCCTCTGAAAATGAACTCCAGTTTTTCTTATTTCCATAGTATGTTTCTATGGTGGAATTCTTCTTCTTTTTAGTAAGAGGTATTAGTACAAGCACCTGTAATCCTGGGGTGATAGGATGGTGCCTCTGGTTTTACCTCAGCTTTCTGCTTTGACCAGGAACCCCAAACCAAGAGCTCCACCTTCCACAAGTGCTTTCAGCCAGCAGCATGCCTACCCCATTGCTCCTGCACTCACAAGGTTCCTTCTCAACCTGTAGCACAGTTGGGCTTGGTGTTCCCAGGCAGCTGAGGTTCCCTCAGTTTTCCCAGACTTAGATCTTGTTTCCACATGTTGTCCAGGAGGTGAAAGTTTCTGTGGTTCCTGCTGAGGCTCCCACCCATACCCAACTAGCCCCAGGGCTCCCCACTTGGAGTTTCTATGGAGCTAGCCTAGAAGAGTTTGCACTTCACAGAGGTTAATTCCTGGCCTTGGGTCTTTCATTGGATCTTCTCAGATTGTATCTGGAGGTCCCCTGTTTTACTCCAAGTTTTCTTAATTTTTCACTAATCTGAGGCACACAGTTTTCTATTTGTGGGGGGAAATCAGGTGAGTTGGAAGTTTACTAACCTACTGCATCCTCTTCCCCAAATTGTCTGCATTATATTCTTGACTTTGCCTTTTATCACTGTTTTTTGTGGTTCCCCATTGATTCTAAGCTGTAAATTGATTATATCTACTATGAGCTTCTTCATGAATTTTGTGAGATATTAATTTTTAGTTCTTTGGAAATAGCAATGTCCCATGTTTCATTGCCATATTGTAGCACTAATAAAATGTTATTAAAGAGAGTTCAATAATATTCTCCTTTCACGGAAAGCTTGGGTCAGTAAAAAAGTTTTGCCATTTTTGTAAAGCAATCAGTCTATTCTCTGTATTCAACTCTAGTTGTACATCTGTTGTTAATCCCAGATATGCATATTGATATACAAGTTCTATAAAATGTCCACCCAAATGTATGTTAAAATCTTTTCAGTAGTCCTTCATCAAAATTGTCTTTTCTATGTTGATGTATAGAACAAACTCTTCTTCTAGGAGACCATGAAATATTCCAGAAGTGTGATGAAACCAAAATAATGTAGTAAACAGACAGTATCTTCTGGAGGATTAAGTCATTTACAAGGAATTCCCATTGGATCTTCTTAATCTCATGAGTAAACACATTTGGTGAGCACATATCACCCTGTTTTATGCCTTGTCTGATGTTTATGACCAGAGGTCAGGTCAGGTCATCAAACATTTATTAAGCACTTATTATGTCCCAGGCACTGTGTTAAGCCCTAGGAATATAAATATAAGGGAGAAAAGTCAATCCTGCCATAGAGGATTTTACAACCTAATAAAAGGGACATGAAAAGGCATATGAGGCAGGTAGGAAAAAATAATGGCATCCAGTTCAGTGGAATGATAGAGCAAATCTTGTGGTGATAAATTAAGAGTGAAGTATGAAGGGAAGTGATGATATGGTTGAACTGGACCCTCTCATTAAAATGGAGGTACTGGGAAGAAGCAGTCAAGTAGAAGAAGTCTTAGGGGTGGAGGATGCTCCCAGTCTGAAAAGTTTTAGGGAGTGGAATGGATTTCTAGGGTGAAGAGAGAAAGAACTCAGGAAATGAGTAAGTTGAACAGGCTAGAAGTAATGAAGAAGTGATTGGTCTAAGTCTCCTTTTTAAAGTGGAGTTTTTAGGGTCAGATCAAAAGGTCAATTATTTCAAGAAATTTTTAATATTATTGATATATGAACCAGAAAAACTTTGTTGTATTTGATTTTATATATGGAATTCAATATCAAATATTTATAAAGAAATATAAAGTTATTTTGAAAGGGAGAGGGAATTTACGATGGGAAGAAGTGGGAAAATCTTCCTATAGGAGATGACATCTGAACTATGCTTCAGGAGAAGCATTCTATGAGGTGACAATGAGGAAGGAGTTCTTCCTTCAATCTTCTAGCATAAAGAGATACTTTGTCATCTGTAGCAATCATTCCTAATGACCTGGCCTTATGGGAATTTTTTTCTGGCCTCTGGGGTAGATCTCCTTTCTATGTCACTTTGCAATTTTTGAAGGAAGGATTCTGCTCACAGTCTGTCTGTGGGACAAGCAGCCTACATAATATGATTCCAACTTAGAAGGTAAAGAAACAGAGTCTTGGAGAAGTTGTGCTTTTCCCAAGTCCATATGAAGTCAGAAGTAGAATACAGAGCTTTCATTGTTCTTTCCACACTAAGACTTACTACATCTTAAAATGGAGACTTGTTAATTTTTTTTTTTTGATATGAAATTGTGAATTAAAATGCTGAGTAAGAAATGAAAATATTTTATTTTATTTTCAAAAGAAACCAAAACACTAGTTTCTTCTTTTACATAATATGAAGAGCATAATTCTACTAAGAGTTCTTACCTTAGAGTTGGGTAGTGATGAGTTGATGGGGAATTGGATCTTGTTTGTTAATATGTGGAAATGACAGTGATTCAAGATTTACCTAATTAAATGAAAAGTGAAGGGTAATTTTATAATAACAAGATTTGAATTGAGAATTTAGATAAGGATAATCAAATCTCATATTTCAGCACAGAAATTGATTGTCCCTGAGATCAAGATTCTCCTTCTCTTTCCCTCCCTTTCCCTTGATGAAGTAATTTCTTGGCTCTTCAACCTGTTATTCACAATTTATATACACTGTTGCTGCCAGAGTCCCTTCCCATTTGGCAAAACGAAGGCCATAAGGTCCCCAATAACTCTATTGCTTACTGCAGTAGAGTTGGCTCCTGCTGCCTTTTCAGTTCTTGGCTTTGTGCTTTGACAGCTCTCAGTATCAGATGTTGCACAGAAGTCCCAATAACAACAACTTAGAATAATGACCATCTTTTTCTGCCTCTGGCAGGTTCTTTTATTGGAAAGCTTTCCATATGAGTTTTGCTTTCTGGAAAAAAAAGGTACTTAGAGTTATCCTTACAGATGTCTACGTTAGCAGAAATGAAACTACTGAATTTCCAAGAGACCAGACTAATATTTCTATCAGTGCCTTACTGCATATTCTCTACTTGAGTATTGGGCCTTTAATTTCCCTTAGAAACCATTTAACTCTTTGGTGCATAAATAGAGGATGAAAGTTATCTCTGGAAATCTTGGTAAATAAGCCTATTTCTATATGAATGAATGACTAGCCATCAAAAGAACTGGGATGACTGATAAACAATTATGCAATCATAGAGTATACATCAGAGGATATACTATATAAGTCTTTCTGACTTAAAACCAGCTTTTTGCTCACTAGTTCATCCACTAGTTAGTGATAAGGCATCAAAGAATCATAGATTTAGAAATAAAGAGAACTTAAAGACTATCAAGTAGGACTCCCTCTTTAAAAATATATATATATATATATGTATATACATATATTTACAAAGCATATGCATGGGCAATTTTTTCCAACATTGACCCTTGCAAAACATTTTGTCCAAATTTTCCTCTCCTTCCCCCCATCCTCTCTCCTAGCTGGCAGGTAGTCCAATACATGTTAAATATGTTGGAATACATATTAAACCAATATATGTGTGTATATATATATATATATATATATATATATATATTTATACAGTTATCTTGCTGCACAAGAAAAATCAGATAAGGAAGAAAAAGAAAAACTGAGAGAAAAACAAAATGCAAGCAAATAACAACAGCAGAGAGTAAGAATGCTATGTTGTGTTCCACACTTTGTTTCCACAGTTATCTCTCTGGGTATAGATGGCTCTTTTCATCACTGAAAAGTAGAAATAGTTTGAATCATCTCATTGTTGAAAAGAGCCACGTCTATCAGAATTGATAATTATATAGTCTTGTTGTTGTGATGTATAATGATCTCCTGGTTCTATTCATTTCACTTAGCATCAGTTCATGTAAATCTTTCCCATCCTCTCTGAAATCATCCTGTTGGTCATTTGTTACAAAACAATAGTATTCTATAGCATTCATATACTATAATTTATTAAACCATTCTCCAATTAATGAGCATCCATTCAATTTCCAGTTTCTTGCCACTACAAGAGGGCTGCCACAAACATTTTTATTCATGTGGGCCTCTTTTCCTCATTTAAGATCTCTTTGGGATATAATCCCAGTAAAAACACTGCTGGAACAAGGGGTATGCACAGTTTGATAACTTTTTGGGCATAGTTCCATACTGTTTTTCAGAATGGTTGGATCCATTCACAATTCCACCAACAATGTATTAGTGTCCCAGTTTTCCCACGTCCCCTTCAACATTTATAGTTATCTTTTCCTGTCATATTAGCCAATCTGACAGGTATATAGTGGTATTTGGAGCACCTTTTCATATGACTATAAATAGTTTCAATTTCTTTATCTAAAATTTGTCTGTTCATATCCTTTGATCATTTATCAACTGGAGAATGGCTTGAATTATTATAAATTTAAATCAATTTTCTATATATTTTAGAAATGAGGTTTTTATCAGATCCTTTGGATGTAAAAATGTTTTCCCAATTTATTGCTTCACTTGTAATCTTGTCTGCATTAGTTTTGTTTGTACAAATACTTTTTAACTTAATATAATCAAAATTATCTATTTTGTGATCAATAATGATCTCTTGTTCTTTGGTCACAAATTCCTTCCTCCTCCATAAATCTGAGAGATAAACTATCCTATGTTCTAATTTGTTTATAATATCATTTTTATTTGTTTGTTTGTTTTTTGCTGAGGCAATTGGGGTTAAGTGACTTGCCTAGGATCACATAGCTCAAAAGTATTAAATGTCTGAGATCATATTTGAACTCAGGTCCTTCAGACTTCAGGGCTGGAGCTCCATTCACTGCATTACATAGCTGCCTCATATAATATCATTCTTTAGACTAGATCATGAACCCATTTCAACCTTATCCTGGTATTTATTGTTAGGTGTGGGTCTATACCTACTTTCTGTCATACTACTTTCCAATTTTCACAGAAGATTTGTCAAAAAGTGAATTCTTATCCCAAAAGCTGGGGCCTTTAAATTTGCCAAATGTTAGATTGCTATAGTCATTGACTATTTTGTTCTTGAACCTAATCTATTCCACTGATCAACTTCTGTATTTCTTAGACAGTACCAAATGGTTTTGATGACTATTGCTTTATAATATAGTTTTAGATCTGGTACAGCTAGGCCACCTTCATTTACTTTTCTCTTCCTTAATTCCTTTGAAATTCTTGGTCTTTTGTTCTTCCAGATGAATTTTGTTGTTATTTTTTCTAGGTGAGTAAAATAGTTTCTTGGGAGTTTGATTGATATAGCACTAAATAAATAGACTAGTTTAGGTAGTATTGTCACCTTTATCATATTCACTTGACCTATCCAAGAGCACTTGATATTTTTCCAATTACTTAGATCAGACTTTATTTGTGTGGAAAGTCTTTTGTAGTTTTGCTCATATAGTTCCTGACTTTCCCTTGGCAAATAGATTCCCAAATATTTTATACTATTGGCAGTTATTTTAAATGGAATTTCTCTTTGTATCTCTTGCTGTTGGATTTTCTTAGTAATATATAAAAATGCTGATGATTTATACAGATTTATTTTGCACCCTGCAACTTTGCTAAAGTAGATTATTTCTTTTCTTTTTTTTTCTTTCTTTTTTTTTTTTCTGAGGCTGGGGTTAAGTGACTTGCCCAGGGTCACACAGCTAGGAAGTATTAAGTGTCAGAGACCAGATTTGAACTCTGGTCCTCTTGAATTCAGGGCTGGTGCTCTATCCACTGCGCCACCTAGCTGCCTCTTGTGGATTATTTCTAATAGGTTTTCAGTTGATTCTCTAGGGGGGCTCCCTCATTTTAAAGATGAGGAGATGTGAAATGCCTTCAGAGTTATGCACAAAGTGTTTGAGGTTGGATTTGATCCCTGGTATTCTTGATTCAGCAAACTGTTCACTTCATCATGCTACCTTTCACTGGTGCTATGTAACATAATATATCTAAAAGTTAAAATAAACTAAACAAAAACCACAATGTAAATCTTCATGAAGCTGCTAGGGAACATTGTGACAAATCATTGATCTTTTGAGAAATAATGACCAAGTACTGTTAATTGAATTTTCCTCTCATCTGTCTTGTATACCACAGGGTACCAGGGAACAAATATGAAATAGGGAGGAAAGAAGGAAGGAAGGAAAGAAAATAGGAAGGGAAAAAAATATGAAATTTTTGGTTTGATATTTAAAACCCTTCATAGCTTGTCACCTTTTTAACTGGAAAGATAAATCTATCTTTTCTTTTTTTTTTTCTTTCCTTTCTTTCTTTCCTTTCTTCCTTTCCTTCATCCTTCCCTCCCCTTATCTCTCTCCCCCTCCCCTTCCTTTCTTCTTTCCTCCCTTCCTTTCTCCCTCCCTCCCTCCCTCCAGTCTTTCGCTCCTTCCCTCTCCCTCTTTCCCACTCCCTTCCTTTCTCCCCTTTCTCTCCCTTCCTTTTCTCCCTCCCTTCTCTCCCTCTCTCCCTCTTCCTTTATCTCACTCCCTTCCCTCCTCCCTCCCCTTCCTCTCTTTCCTTCCTTCCTCCCCCTCCTTTCCCTTCCTCCCTTTTCCCTCCTTTTCCCCTTCCCTCTTCCTCCTTCCTTCCTTTTTTCCTCCCTCCATCTCTTTCTCATCCCTTCCTCTCTCCCTCCTCCATTTTCCTTCCTCCCTCCTCTCTCCCTCCTCCATTTTCCTTCCTCCCTCCTCTCCTTCCTTCCTTCCTTCCTTCCTTCCTTCCTTCTTTCCTTCCTTCCTTCCTTCCTTCCTTCCTTCCTTCCTTCCTTCCTTCCTTCCTTCTTTTCTTCCTGTTAAGTACCATGCCTACGTGAAGGGGCTGGTCAATTCTCCAAGAGTCTCCACAGCTGTGAATCAGAATACTTGGAGGAGCTGCAAAACAGCCTTTACTAACACAGATGTTCCTTGTGGATTGGGAATGAAATAAATTGGAGGTGGAGGGAAGAGGAGAGAGGTCAGACAACACAATAGCCTCTTGGTGGGGGGGGGTCAGACAATGCAACTACCTCTCAGTCGAGAGATCAGAGAACAGCAACTGCCTCTCAGTCTTCTTGTATCATCATCATCCTCTCACATGAAGAGATCCATTCTACAGGTCTGAATTAGACCTCCAGCAGCCACTGGCAGGTGGCTCCCATATCATAACATATGGCGCTCAACATGGGACATTAGAAGCACAAGTAACAAAGAAACAGCAACTCCCGAGAGCTGTTCATAAGTATGATCCTCCCAGAGTTCCTTCTGTAACCCGAGGGGAAGGAAAGGAAGAAGAGACCTATTAAGATTTTTTTAGTTAGGACAATTAAATGGGCCAACACATCAAAAGGACAAACCAGGAGACTGATGAGAGCCTTAAGAAAAATGACAGTTCTGATTACAGTCCTCTTCTCTATTTGATTTGTCTCCATGACATCTCACAAGCTGCAATACCTGCTCTAGTGCTGTTTGCACTCCCTAGCATGCAAACTCAGATATCTTAGTGTAAATGGCTGAAACTCTGAAAAAGGTGTGCTTGAATCAGACAATTGAGCACTTAAGGCGAATTACCTATTCACTATGGGGCAATGACTCTATTAGCATATGTTTGGATAAATGGCTCTTCTCTAAGTTGATGTGGGATGAATGTTTGGTGTTAAGATAATCATAGGCAAGGATTAGAGGGGTAGGGACAGATGCCAGAGACTCACTTTGTGACAGGATGAAGATGAAAGGTGACTTTGGAATTGAGAATCTAGGAGCCTCATGGCAGTTTGTCTGTCTCCTTCACTTCTCCCCTTAAAGACCAAGAGCTTTAATTTATCCTGACTCAGGCTGATCCTGAGGCCTCCAGGGAGCTAGCCTGGACTTAACATTTTGGCGCCCAATGTCTTAGCATGTGGACTCAGATAACAGCTAATGCACAAACTTACTGACCATGCTGGGGGTGGGGGGGATAATTGCTTTTTCATAAAACAAAAACCAGAAAATTATTAAGGACTATGCCTAGGTGAAAGGTCAGGTCAATTCTCCAAGAGCCTCCACAGCTATGAATCATAAACTTGAAGGTGTTGCAAAGCAGCCTTTCGAAGATGTTGAAGCTTGTGAGACTTCCTTCCTTCCTTCCTTGGTAAAGCAATTGGAGTTGAGTGACTTGCCTAGGATCAAAAAACTAGTAAGTGTGAAGTTTTTGAGCTCTGATTTAAATTCAAGTCCTCCTGACTCTTTCCTCACCACTGCATAAGACTTCTTTGCCCTCCTTCAAGACCTAGTTTAAATCCCATCTGCTTCTCTATCATTTTAGCTCCATTGATATTGCCTTTTTTTCTGAGAATATCTTGATTTATATTTGACTTATGTAAATATTTGTTTGCATATTATCTTCCCCACAACAATGTAAGCTCTTTGAGGTCAGGGATTGTGCCTTTGCCTTCATTTATATCCCTAGCTTTTAGCAGTCTGCCAATATAGCAAACCTTTAATGAATGCATGGAAAAACTAACCCATTATTTAGTTGAGTTCCCTTGTTGAGGTGCTAGCTTTCTTTGAACATGAAGTATGCATACTTAAAAGCAATTGCTCTGTGTGAAAAACATAAAAAGTCCATAATACCAATCATATTTCTTATTACCATTCATTTTGGTAAGTATATTGCAATATTGATTTTTCAATAAAACTAACTTTAAAAATAGCTACAATTCTAGAATAATTATGTAATGCCAGAGAAACTGAGCAAGATAGAGATTAGAAAACAATTTAACAATTTATTTAATGGAGAGATTTACTGGGACCAAATGGACCCATGGTTGGTCCCAGGGTTGAACAAGACTATCATCTCAAAGAATCCAGTTCTAAATGTCAGATACAAGATTCTTTTATAGGGTTACAAGACCGATGACATAATGGGGGAGGTACCTGGATGGGTACCTTTATCCCATCAAAAATTAAGAGGGCATGATTATAGCCTAAGGTCTAAGATATAAGACCTTTATCCTAATATTAAGAGGGAAAGGTTATAACCTGAGGCAGAGTAACTAAATAGGACAATTAGGAAAACTGGGTCAGGACATTAAAAGAGAACTGTGGCACAACAATTATACATATAATTAGAATTTTTATAACTCAATTTAAATTTAATTAAAACAATTTTATTCTCTTGAATTTTTGTAAAGCTAATAATATCCTTTTGTGTTGGATGAAAACACAAATGGTTTGGAGGAAAATACACTAGAACATATGAAAGTTTTAAAAATAAAGAAAGTAGAGAAAGTTTAAATGGGAAAACTATAGAAAGACAGAATTAAAAAGCCCAAACACCCCTCCCCCCAGACAGAATACAAACCCAATGAAAATGTCTCTATTTATCATGGCAATTCACAAATAATCTTATTATAGAAAGGAAAGACTGCTTTGTGTGAATGCTTTAGTAGCAGAAAGAATGACATTTAAGTAATTACATTGGTATTTTGAATTGTATAAACAGGATACATTGTCAAGATGATAACTTTTTTTCAGAGAAAATGAAAAACTTTTAAGAAACAAAATAAGACTAAAAAAAATCCTGGTGTCATGTATAAGATTACTCATACGTTTATATCAACTCTGACATATATTGATTGTACAACTATAGATGTTACTTAACTTCTAAGATTTAAAAATCTCTCTGTTACAGTGTTTTTGACTTGCACTGTTAAAATAAATTCTTCACCAATTTTCTATATTGATAAAATCACAGGTCCAGTAAAAATAATAGCTGGCCACAGAATTCCTAAATGAAAAAGCCTTACTCAGTAAGAGAAATAGTACTGCCTATAGCTATTAATATGATAAAAAGATCAGTGAAGCATATGCAAAGCATCTCCATATGTTTTCATTTGCAAATAATTGAGAAGAAAAATTGATCATATGTCTGAAAACCTTTATAACTAATTAATTGAGAAATGAAAATTTTCCTATTTTATATCACAAGAGGGCGAAGCAACAGATATAATAAAAGATGCTCACTTAATTATATATGGATGATATGTTGTTGAAATTTAGACTAGGGAATATTTCTCACCTTGAAAATCTCTAGATATGAATGCTGCAACAAGAGAAAATTTCAATTTATTTGATAGTTTTTTTTAATGAAAATGATATATGGGAGAATTATCTTAGACTCTGAACTGCTTTGCAGATGATCTATAAATAATTTATATTTTATCATATTAATAGCTAAAAGTAGTACTATTTCTTCTACTAATAAGGCTTTTTCATTTAGGAATTCTGTGAGTACTTTTTTTTTTTTTTTTAACAGAACCTGTTATTTTATCAATATAGAGAACTCAGGGAAGAAATCCTGCTGATGCAGTTCATCATTTGCTCTGCAACTCAGTCTTGGAAATGAATCAACAGAATTCATTTAGTGTCAGGATGAAACATAGGTCTCTAAGCTCTACTTAAAAAAAAAAGTATCCTTTTATGCAATTTGGACAAATTATGTTCTTTACAATCATTTCTTTTGTAAAATGTGAGTGAGGAGGAAATGCAATTTATGCTACTTATAAAAGTATTTAATTATATTTTAAAAAGCATATTAAAGTGAAAGCTCTTTCAAAATTATGATGCTAAAGTGATAAAAACAGGGCTAAATCATTCATTACACAGGCAGATTATTAGGCTCATAGAAATTATTGTGAAACACAATGGATTTCTTGTGCTAATATACTTTGAAGATTGTTGAAATGAAAATCATTACCCCTTTCCCTTCTAAGTGATAGTAATGAAGGTGAAGAAAACTCATTTATAAGAAAATAAATCCTTTTTCTGATATTTGTATGTTTGGAGATTTCTTTTTTTGGGGGAAACTACTCTTAATAAAAATTCCTTAAAATTTTATGCTCTAATCTGGAAAGATAAAGCAATTGTACTTACTTATGAGAATAAAAATTCTCACTATGGATAGTAAATGTGCTAAATAATGTTTTATATATATTTTGTAATTAAAATTCCTTCCCTGAAAAAAATAAGAAAGTGAAGACCTGCTTATTCATCTCTTGATTGCATTACAGAATCATTTCTCATTTTATTTTGACCTAGATATCGAAAAATAGGAATGGATGGGAAGTTTTTCTCCAGGACACATATGACACTTTAGATTGTACTTCATCTAAACAAGAACAATTTGTATATTTGAAATAATATCTTGAAACAAGCATTCAAATTAAATTTGATTTTTGTTTGTTTCTTTTTGTGAGGCAATTGGGGCTAAATGATTTGCCTGAGGTCACATAGCTAGTAAGTGTTAAATGTCTAAATTCACATTTGAGCTTATGTCCTCCTGACTCCACTGTAGGTGCCCTACCCACTACCCTATCTAGCTGCTTCATATTATACTATTTGTAACTAAATAATATATTTATTGTTATACGATTCATATCATTTGTGTGAAATTGAGTTTTCTGTTTTAGCTGTTCTAAAGTCAAAATATGACTCTCTGCTGTTGGTTGGAAAAGACTAAAAACAGCAATATCTTCATGAATATGACTTTCAGAGGAATTTTGGGTCCTAAAACAAGTCTACTCATAATATTTATGATATTGGAATAATGATTATTATTGACAAGTTATAAATATATAAACTGTGAGGAATTTTTAATTAATTATTTAAAATTAAATCAACAAATATTTGTGTATGGGTATTTATTTTCTCATTTATGTATCTATTTACCCATTTATTTATTCACCCATCATAGTTTTTCATTTGTTCATTCATTTATTTCTATTGGACCAGTGATTTCATCTGCAAAAGGAGATCCTGATGAGAACCTTCATTTACAAGTACAGATCAACACCTCTGCAATTGATAGTCAGACACTTTCTTGGAGGCCCTTAAGAAGCTGAATGATTGTCTCAGGATCCTGTAGTCAGTATGTGTAAAAGATAATATATGAATCCAGGTGTTTGAACCCAGTTCCTTATCTGCTATGCCATCCTTCCTCATGTTATTTTTATTGTGTATTTTAAGATTTTGTGAGAGTTGTTATAATGAAATTATAATAAACTTTTAATTTCATTAAAATAAATAATATCTAAGATAGATATCTAGGCAGATAGTTTTATGAAAAATAATAATAATTTTTTTTTGCATAAAAGGGGAATGATGTTACATAAATTTTTGAAATCTCCAGTATAGAATTGTTGGAACCTAATTATTTTAGGAAAATTCCTTATTCTTTATCCTAGGTCTCATGTTCTCCACTTACTCAAACACCAGTTTTTGGTTTTATGACATTTATTCAAAGTTTAAAAAACTCCCACTAAAGTAGAAATATCAATGAGGAGCAATGTCAAGTTCTACTCACCAGTTTGTACAACCACAAACTTTAATTTCCCATCTCAAGTCACTTCATTCTGTTCAGTCTCTAAATGTTGATGAGAAAAGATGAGCATAGCTGATATTTTGATGACCCACTTGTTCCAATATCTCAGAAAGCATGCTATGTGTACAATCTGAGAATCATTTTACCTTATTACAGAAAGTTACGGGAAATAGCCTCTGGTCTAACTCTTCTTATGATGATTCCCATAACATAATTGATTGGGTCTATTGGAATATTCTTTCTACACATTGTTGCAGTTTTCATTCTTCTACTTGTAGCTTGTTTCATGCATTTGTCAGTTATACCTGTATCTGGCTTGTGGTCCAATCCCCAGCATTGCTATTAAAATTTAGCAAAGGTAAATTGACTGGAGAATAAGGACAGACTGGCTTAAAGCCAATTGCAATGTTTGTTTCTCCAATTCACTTTAAAATGTCCCCAGGGCTCTTTTCTGACATCTCATATTCCTCTTTGCCTGCGGCCCATCTCTGGCTCAGAGCCAGGCAAGTTAAATTTACATTAGAACTTCAGGAGCCCTAGAAGGGCTCTCCTGCTCAAATTGCCTAAATCTTACCCATTAAGATCTAGTTCATTCTATGCTACTAGGTACAAAACAGTCTGCAAAGAGAAGTTCATGATTCAGACTCTGAATAATTTTTCCAATCTTTGTTAAACTAGCAAGACAAAATTTAAAAAAAAAAATCATCAAAGTAAATAGAGTAGATAAGAATAATAATTTATATTTATATAGATCTTTAAGTTACAAAACCTTTTCATTATAGCAACCCTAGAAGATATTTAATAGAAATGCTATTATCTTTATTTTAAACAACAATCATTTAGCACTCTTTGTGTGGATCCTTAATGACTATTATGATTGGCTGCCCCAGCCTTCTACATACTTAGGGAAATCACAAGGTATTGAGATATGTTTTTTGGGAATGGGGAGTTGAGATAAAAGGTGACTTAGCTTTCTTTGATTTCTTTCTTGTTTGGAGCAACAATAGATTCTGGGAGGATGGATTAAGAAAATAGATGCCAAATAATAGGATCACTTCAAGGAGCTAGGGATATTTATCATGTTTTGATTTATGTAGAATATGATGGCTATTCAAGTTATTTGAAACATCATATGATTTATTCTGGTTGATCTGAAGTGGATGGAAGGGACTTCCGGCCAAGATGGCGTCGTGGAGGCAGACAGCTGCTTGAGCTCTGCGTTTTCTTTTAGGACTTACTTCATGACAAGCCTCGGAGTTAATGCTTGACTGGAAAAGAATCCCACAAATAATCACCAACAGAAGACATCCTTGAAACTCGCCAGAGAAGGTCTGTGTTTGCTTGGGATGGGGGGGGGGGGTCGAACAAACTGGGCCCAGACTGAGGGCAGGCAGCAAGTGCGAGACAGGCAACTCACATAGCTCAGATCAGAGCGGGGAGGGGTATGCTCTCTTCCATTTCTGTGAAAAGACTTTTACCCCAGTGCAGATACTCCATCTTGGCAGCAAGCCAGGAGCAGCAGAGAAGATGTAATTACCAGAGGTGAAGAATAAAACCCCGGAAAGCTAGCATCTCTGAGACCTGGCCACCCCCACCCCCACCCAGAGTGACTCAGCACATTCTCAGAGCCTTAGAGCAAAGACGCAGCACAGCCATTGCTGTCCTGTTAGTGCCTTGCTGCTGTCTCCTTCAGTCTATAGAGGAAGCTCAGTAACATTATCCAGCCCCATTCCCCCCCAGAAACAGACCAATTGTTTTTCTTGTCAATTTGTTTTCTTTGAGTCCTGCTCTGACAAAATGAACAAAAACTTCAAAAGGGCTCTATCCATTGACAGCTTCTGTAAGGAGAGAGAGAGCAGACTTCAAATATTGAGGACACTAAAAGCAGATTGTCTCCAGAGGAATTCCCCTAAGGGGGATATGAGCTGCTCCTCAATACAAAAGAATCTCATAGAGGAAATCAAAAATACTCTCACAAGAGAGCTAGAAGAGAAATGGGAAAAGGAAAGGGAAGGTTGGCAAGAGAGCCTGGAGAAGTCATTCCACACATTTAAAGACAGAGTGGATAAAGAAAACAAATCATTGAGAAATAAAATTAGTGACCTGGAAAACAAAAACAGCTCTCTAAAAAATAAGATGGATGAAATGGAAAAAATTCCATAGAAGAAAAAAACTCACTTAAAAACTCAATTGGATAATTACAAAAAAATATAAAAAAAGTGAGTGAAGAAAATACATCATTGAAAATTAGACTCGAACAAGTAGAAATGAATGACTCAAGGAGAAACCAAGAAGTAGTCAAGCAAAACCAGAAAAATGAAACAATTGAAAAGAATGTCAAGTACCTTATTGGAAAGATAACAGACCTGGAAAACAGATCCAGGAGAGACAATTTGAAAATAATCGGACTCCCTGAAAAATATGAGGAAAAAAAAAGAGCCTGGACATTATTTTCCAGGAAATTATCAAAGAGAACTGCCCAGACGTTTTGGAAACAGAGGATAAAATAGACATTGAAAAAATTCATCGATCACCTACTGAAAGGGACCCTAAAATCAAAAGGCAAGAAATATATTGGCCAAGTTCAAGCACCATCAGATGAAGGAAAAAATACTGGAAGCTGCTAGAAAAAAGCAATTCAGATATGGAGGACCCACAATAAGGATAACCCAGGATCTAGCAGCGTCCACATTAAAAGAACAAAGGGCCTGGAACATGATATTCCAAAAGACTAAGGAACTTGGTATGCAGCCAAGAATAACTTACCCAGAAAAAGTGAGCATCATTTTCCAGGTAAGAAGATGGACATTTAAGGAAATAAATGAATTCTATCTATTCTTGATGAAAAAAAACCAGACCTACACAAAATGTTTGATCTCCAAATGCAGAACTCAAGAGATTTCTAAAAAGGTAAAAAGAAATCTTGAGAACTATATTTTTGCCATAAAAATATGTAAAGAACACAAGTATAATTTGTCCTAGAAACTAGGGGTGGAAAGGAAATTATATCATAAAAAAGGGTAAAGTGGTGGTACTACATCTCATGAAGAGGCAAAGGTAACCTATTATATCTGAGAGAAAGAAAGGAGGGAGATAAACATAGTGTGTGTCAATAGACATATTCGATTTATGGTGAAACTTCTTCCACTTCATTGAAAAGTGAGAGGGAAGGAGTAAGCTAAGGGTAAGGTAATACAGAAATTGTGAGAAAAAGGGGTAAAATAGGAAGAGGAACTTTAAGGTGGGGGAGAGATACTAAAAAGGGAGGGCTGTGAAAAGCAAGTGGTGTTCACAAGTTTAATACTGGATAGGGGGTAAGAGGGAAGGAAAAGAGAAAAGCATAAGCAGGGGTTAACAGGATGGCAAGCAATATAGAATTAGTCATTCTAACCATGTGAATGGGGTAAACTCCCTCATAAACAGGAAGCAGTTAGCAGACTGGATTTAAAATCTGAATCCTACTATATGCTGTTTACAGGAAACACACCTGAAATAGGGTGATACCTTCAAACTAAAAGTAAAAGGGTAGAGCAGAATCTACTATGTTTCAGGTGAAGCCAGAAAAGCAGGGTTGGCCATCCTCATCTCAGATCAAGCAAAAACAAAAATTGATCTAATTAAAAGAGATAAGGAAGGGCATTATATCCTGCTAAAGGATAGCATAGATAATGAAGCAGTATCAATACTAAACATATACGCACCAAGTGGTGCAGCATCTAAATTCTTAAAAGAGAAATTAAGAGAGCTGCAAAAAGAAATAGACAGCAAAACTATAATAGTGAGAGATCTCAACCTCGCTCTCTCAGAATTAGATAAATCAAACCACAAAATAAATAAGAAAGAAGTCAAAGAGGTAAATAGAATAATAGAAAAGCTTGATATGATAGATCTTTGGTGAAAGCTAAATGGAGATAGAAAGGAGTATACTTTCTTCTCAGCAGTTCATGGAACCTATACTAAAATTGATCATATACTAGGACATAAAAACCTTAAAATCAAATGCAGTAAGGCAGAAATAGTAAATGCATCCTTTTCAGACCACAATGCAATTAAAATTACATTTAATAAAAAGCCAGGGGAAAATAGACCAAAAAATAATTGGAAACTAAATAATGTTATACTAAAGAATGATTGAGTAAAACAACAAATCATAAACATAATTAATAACTTCACCCAAGAAAATGACAATAATGAGACATCATACCAAAATGTGTAGGATACAGCCAAAGCAGTAATAAGGGGAATATATCTCTAGAGACCTCTTTGCATAAAATAGAGAAAGAGAGGGTCAATGAATTGGGCTTACAACTAAAAATGCTAGAAAAGGAACAAATTAAAAACCCCCATTATTGATCACAAAATAGAAAATTTTGATTACATCAAACTAAAAAGTTTTTGCACAAACAAAACTAATGCAAACAAGATTAGAAGGGAAGTAACAAATTGGGAAAACATTTTTAGAGTAAAAGGTTCTGGTAAAGGCCTCATCTCCAAAATATACAGAGAATTGCCTTTAATTTGTAAGAAATCAAGCCATTCTCCAATTGATAAATGGTCAAAAGATATGAACAGACAATTTTCAGATGATGAAATTGAAACTATTTCCACTCATATGAAAGAGTGTTCCAAATCATTATTGATCAGAGAAATGCAAATTAAGACAACTCTGAGATACCACTACACACCTGTCAGATTGGCTCAGATGACAGGAAAAAAATAATGATGAATGTTGGAGGGGCTGTGGGAAAACTGGGACACTGATGCATTGTAGGTGGAGTTGTGAAAGAATCCAACCATTCTGGAGAGCAATTTGGAATTATGCCCAAAAAGTTATCAAAATGTGTATACCCTTTGACCCAGCCATACTACTACTGGGCTTATATCCCAAGGAAATACTAAAGAAGGGAAAGGGACCTGGATGTGCCAAAATGTTTGTGGCAGCCCTTTTTGTAGTGGCTGGAAACTGGAAACTGAATGGATGTCCATCAATTGGAGAATGGTTGGGTAAATTATGGAATATGAATGTTATGGAATATTATTGTTCTGTAAGAAATGACCAACAGGAGGAATACAGAGAGGCTTGGAGAGACTTACATCAACTGATGCTGAGTGAAACGAGCAGAACTAGGAGATCATTATACACTTCAACAATGATACTGTATGAGGATGTATTCTGATGGAAGTGGATATCTTCCACATAGAGAAGAGCTAATCCAATTCTAATTGATCAATGATGGACAGAATCAGCTACATCCAGAAAAGGAACACTGAGAAATGAGTGTATACTGTGAGCATTGTTTTTGTTTTTCTTCCCAGGTTATTTTTACCTTCCGAATATAATTCTTCCTTTGCAAAAACAACAACAAAATTCGGTTTTGCACATATATATTGTACCTAGGATATACTATAAGATATTTAATATGTATGGGAATGTCTGCCATCTAGGGGAGGGGGTGGAGGGAAGGAGGGGAAAAATTTGGAACAGAAGGGAGTACAAGGGATAATGTTGTAAAAAAAATTACCTATGCATATGTACTGTCAAAAAATGTTATAATTATAAAATTTTTTAAAAAGGCATGAAAAGATTTACAAAAAATGTGTGAATGAAGTAAGCACAGCCAGAGAACATTGCATACAGTGACAGTAATATTGCTTTAAGAATGACTGATTATTATAAATACAAAATTAAAAATAAAGAACATATGAAAACAAAACAAAAAAAAAACAAACAAAAAGAAAATGATCACTCAAAAAATTCAAAATCATTCAGGTGATTAAAATCAATCCCTAAAATCCAAACACAGTATAACTAGTTATGAGATTATTTAGTTTAAAAAAATGCAAATAATAAAACATTTAATATCTGCTAAAAAAAAAAAAAAGTGGATGGGTTCAACAATGGGTTGAAAATCCACAGAAACTGATTTTTTTTATCTCTTCCTCTTGCCACCTCCCATCCAAGCCATTTCTTTTTTTTTACTGACTCTATGAATCCAGTGAAAAAAGTCCTTTTACTAAATGCAGATATACCCATATTCTGCAATTTTATTTTCTTGAAGAGTTGCCTTGGGCGTCAAGAAGTTAAATGACTTACCCAGAGTTAGTGAGTATCTGAAATTATTTGAACTGTTTTCTGATCTATTTATTAGATGCTTAAATACTTTCTTCTTCTTTCTAATTTAGGAGGATAATGCCTAAATTAGGGTAACTAATTATTGGATAAATTGGAGAAAAGATTGATGTTAAATACACAACATGATCCTATAGCTAGTAACTCAGATTCAAATTCAAAAAGTCTCCTATCTCCAAATTTAATGGAATAGAAAGTAAAGTTGGGAAATATTGGACAAATAATAAAAAATGTGATACTGCAAGCAATGTGGTGAGCACATTTCCTTATTTTTTCTTATGTAACTTGCACCAAGTACTTCACATCTTTTTCTCATGTGTAAATTGGACTGGTTAAACTGTATGTTCTCTAAAGTCCCTTATAGGATCAAATTTTAACTGTCTTTTTATATTGAAATTTTTTTTCTGTTATATGTCTATGTATGTTTCATCTATTTTGAGTATGAGGAGTTTTCTTTTGTAATGGTCATAAGATTGTTTCTTTAATAGGATGCTCTGCTGAATAGCTATCATGTGAAACATGATGATAAGGTCCCACTTTAATAGATTTAAAATCTAAATAATATCAATACAACATATAACCAGAGGAAAAGAAAGGTGATGTTTCTTAGGAAACAGTTCTTAACTGATTTCATTTATCTTATCTATTTCACATAGTTCTATCTTTCCAGCCAAACAAAATAAGTTCTTATTTTTCAGACTTCTTGTTTCCAGCAATAAGTATGTACCCAGAAAATTTTATTTTAATGGAATTTAAAGGGGATATCTGCCAAAGTATAGCCTTATATTGAGGGCTACTTCTTTATCTTAGATTTCTTTAACTCCCTCAACTGTTTGACCATCTATTTTATGTCCTACACAACTGTCTTGCTGGACAATACCATATTATGAAGATAGTTCTTATGAGAAGAGTTCCTGGGTTGTTCATTAACAACTAGTTTAATGTAGATTTTAAAGATGGGCTTCAGTAAAATTATTTCTGTTATGCAATATGTTATTTCTCCTGAAATTCTATAACTACAATGTTAAGGGGTAGGTCAATTCTTCGAGACCTCCACAGCTGTGGATCATCTGAAGGAGTTGTAGGGCAGCTTTTGCTGCCTGGGAATGAAATAAATTGGAGACAAAGGGTAGAAGAGAGAGGTCATATAATGCAACAGCCTCTTAGAGGTCAGAGAACAGCAACAGCCTCTCAATCTCCTTGTACCATCCCCTCACAAGAGGAGATCCATTCTGCAGGTCTGGGTTGGATCTCCATAGCCACTGTCAGGTGGCTCTCATGTACTCCAAGTCCTGCTCCTGGATTATAGCACTACAAAAAGACCAGCAACTAGTTATAAATATTTTTGTTGGTGCTATGTGTTCTCGATCCACCATTTATAATTGTGTCATGAATATCTGCCAAAGGCAGATAAATTTGCAGCATAAAAGCAACATGACAATTGAAAAAGATTGGATTATTTTTGTTAATCTAAGAATTTATCATAATAGAATCTCCTTAATTTTCATTTTCCTAACCCATCTGGGTTCAAGCACATTATTTCTCTTTATTTCTCTTTTTTTTTCCTTGAGCTAGATATTCTCTAAAGTCCCATCTAAGTTTAATTCTAGATATTCATGTATGTATGGTATTTCTCGGTCTTGAACACAATTAATTCTAGTTTCTAGTAGTAATGAGTTCTAGATTTGCCCACTGGTTGTGTGATACTTCCTCTTGGTTCCCCTTCCACTCTCGTTGTATTATGTATTACTATTCAGTTGCCTATCTATGTCAAGAATAGAAGTTTCCAGAAATCCTTAAAGCTAATTAAATCACAATTCTGGACAAGAATTACTGTTCAGTTTTTTAAGAAATAGAATAATTAGCCCATATTACTAATTATATGACATAAATAAATAATGCAGGAAGGAGAGACTGATGTAGGTTATATTCAAGGAAGACACACGGAAGAGACAGGATTTAAATAAGGCCTTGAAAGATGGATAAAATATAGATAAGCAGAGATAAATAATGAGAAATTCTAGGAGGATCCCTAGAGGTTAAGGCAAGGTAAAAACATGGAAGTGAGAATAAATCTGGTGTGGGAAAACATTCATCAAAGGAGGAAATGAAAAATAAGTTTGGATCTATAGGATTTCACATTATAGAAAGTATTAAATAGAAGAATAATATTGGCATAGAATTATATAGACCCAGAATAATTTAGAGTCAGTTCCTACTGAACTCACTAAAAAGCTATCAACACAATTTTTCTTTAGGGCTTTGGGGATTATAGTTGACTTTCAATACATCTATTGCTTCTTCTGACTCAGAGAAAAGTTGTTGTTGTCCTTTATATTCAAAGAGGGCCAAAATTACATCACTATATTAGAGTCCAGTTATAGTGTATCTGACTGTAGCTGATTAGAACAATATGAACTTGGAATGCTCTGTCACAGGTCAAACACAGATCCTATGAACATTTAGTTTCTCTAATTTTGTACATTTCACATTTCCTTTGGGTTAATTAAATTCTGCTTTGCTCATAGAGCACAGCACCTTCTCTGATAAGAACATGCCAGTATGTCCCTTGTCATACAATAGATTCTAAAGTTTTTTTTTTTTTCTCTTGAGGCAATTGGTGTTAAGTGATTTGCCCAGGGTCACACAGCTAGGAAGTGTTAAGTATCTGAGGCCAGATTTAAACTCAAGTTCTCCTGACTCCAGGGCCAGTGCTCTATTCACTGTGCTACCTAGTTGCCCTGATTCTAAAGTTCTTAAGAGAAATATTGAGAGTGTCCTTCTATTATACTTTGTAAAGTGATCACAGGATGTTGACATCTTTTTAATATACTATAACCTCAAGATCTTTGTCTATGACTATGACTATCAGTATCAACCAAGCAGGAAAGTGGAAAATCAGTCTAACTGATCTATAAAGAAAGAAAATAGTCTATCATGATTTATTCTCTTATTTTAAAGATGAAAATACTATGGTGTAATAAACATTCAGTTTCCATGGTTCTTTCTCTGAATGGAGGTAGTATTTTCCATTCCAAATCTATTGGAATTGTCTTGAAATAACACATTGTTGAAAAGAGTTGAGTCCATCACAGTTGTTTATCACATAATCTTCCTGTTACTTTGTATAATGTTCTCTTGATTCTGCTTATTTCACTCAGCAACAGTTCATATAACTAAGATGAAATGTTTTTTCATCATTTCTTATAGAACAATATTCCACTATTTTCATATTCTACTTATTCAACCATTACCCAACAGATGGGTATCCACTTACTTTTCAATTCTTTGCCACTACAAAAAGAGCTGCTTCAAACATTTTAGCACATGTGGATATTTTCCCCTCATTTAAGATCTCTTTGGGATATAGACCTAGTAGTGAGACAGCTGGATCAAAGAATACACACAGTTTTATAGCCTTTTGGACTAGTTTCAAATTGCTCTCCAGAAATGATTGGATCAGTTCACAACGCCACCAACAATACATTAGTGTCATTTCTCATTATTTTTTCTTGTCATTTTAGACAATCTGAGAGGTACAGTGGTACCTCAGAGTTGCTTTAACTTGCATTTCTCTAAACAATAATAATTTAGAGCCTTTTTATATAACTAAAAATGATTTTAATTTAGTCATCTAAAAATTGTCTGTTCATATTCTTTGACCAATTATCAATTAGGGAATAACATTCTTATAATTTTGAGTCACTTCTCTCTATATTTTAGAAATAAGGCCTTTATCAGAAACACTGTCAATAAAAATTATTTTCTAGTTTTCTGCTTTCCTTCTAATCGTGACTAAATTTAATTTAATTTTATGTAATCAAAATGATTATTTTGAATTTCATAATGTTCTCTAGTTCTTTAGTGATAAATTCCTCCCTTCTCCACAGATCTGACAGGTAGACTATCCCTTGCTCTACTAATATGCTTAAACTATCCCCTTTTATGTCTAAATCATGACCCACTTTGACCTTATTTTCATATAAAGTGTTAGATGTTGGTCAATGCCTAATTTCTGTCATAATATTTTCCAATATTCCCAGCATTTTTGTCAGATGGTGAGTTCTTATTACAGAAGCTGGAGTCTTTGGGCTTATCAAACACTAGATTACTATAGTCATTGACTATTATGTTTTATATATGTAATCTATTCTATTGATCCACTACAGTATTTCTTAGCAGTACCAAATGGTTTTGATGACTGTCACTTTATAATATAGTTTTAGGTTTACTATGACTAGACCATCTTTCTTTGCATTTTTTTCCCATTAGTTCCCTTGATATTCTTGACTTTTTGTTTTTGCAGATTAATTTTGTTATTTTTCTTGCTATATAAAATAATTTTTGGTAGTTTGATTAGTATGGCACTGAATTAATGATAATTTAGGTAGAATTGTCATTTTTATTATTTTAGCTCAGCCTACCCATGAGCATTTGATATTTTTCCAGTTATTTAGAACTAGCTTTATTTGGGTGAAAAGTGTTCATAATGTGTTTATGTAGTTACTGGCTTTGAATTGGTAGGTAGACTCCCAAATATTTTATATTGTCTACCTTTATTTTAAATGGGATTTCTCTTCCTATCTCTTGCTGCTGGACTTTGTTGGTAACATTAAAATGCTGATCATATATGTGGGTTTATTTTATATCCTGCAACTTCATTAAAGTTGTTAATTGTTTCTACTAGTTTTTTAGTTGATTCTCTAAATATACCCTCATATCATATGCAAAAAGTAATAGTTTTGTTTCCTCATTACCTACTCTACTTTTTTCAATTTCTTCTTCATCTTTTATTGTTAAAACTAACATTTCTAATACAATATTGAATAATAGTGGACATCCTTGTTTCACCCTTATTGAGAATGCTTTTAACTTATTCCTATTATACTTGGTACATATATTTTTAGTATTGATATTACTTCTTTATCTATGGTATCCTTTAGCAAGATGTAGTTTCCTTCCTAATCTCTTTAATTCGATCTATTTTTTTTTTTTTGCTTTTTCTTGTTCTGTGATCAAGATTGCTACCCCTGCTTTTTGTAATTTCATCCCAAGCATAATATATTCTGCTCCAGCCTTTACCATTACTCTTTAGGTATCTTTCTGTTTCAAAGATGTTTCTTGTAAACAACATATTTTAAAATTCTGGCTTTTAGTCCAATCTGCTATGCACTTTTGTTTTTGGAAGATTTCATCCCATTCCCATCCCCTTTTAAGATCACTAACTTTGTATTTCCATTTATACCTTTCTCTCTCTTGTCCCCCTTTCTTCCTCACCATTATTTTGCCTTAGTCTGCCCTCTTTTTTTTTTTTTTTTTTTTTTAAATCACTCCTCTTTTCTTACCACTTTACCTTTCTACTTTGGAGCTCTCTTCTATTAATCTCTCCCTTTACTTTTTCCTTTCCCATCCTACTTCACTATAACATGAAGCAAATTTCTATACCAAACTAAATATGTCTGTTATCTCTCTTTGAGCCAAATCTGATGAGATCAAGGTTCAAACAATGTTCACCCTCTTCCTTTCTTTCTTTCTACTATCATAAGACTTTTGTGCTTTTGCAAGAGATGAAATTTAACCTATTTTATCTTCCCTTTCTTTTTCTTCCAGTACAAACCTTTTCCTACCCCTTAATTTTTTATATGATCACATGAAAGTTAATTTATATCACATCCTCAGTCTATGTATACTAGTTCTAACTTCCCAAAGATACAGTTCTTAAGAGTTACAAGTATCATCTTTCCATGTAGGGAGGTAAACAATTTAACCTTTAAAAATATAGTTTTTTCCCCCCAGTTTACCTTTTTATGCTTCTCTTGAATCTTATATTTGAAGATCAAATTTTCTGTTTAGTTCTGGTCTTTTCATCAGAAGTGGTTGAAAAATTACAATTAGCATTACTCATTTCTTTGAATATCCATCTTTTGCCCATCTAATGCTCAATTTTGCTGGATAGTTCATTTGTAGTTTTTGTCTAAGCTCCTTTGCCTTATTATATTTCAGGTCCCTTTAAGGTAGAAAGCTGCTAGGCTCTGAGTAATGCTAATTGTAACTCCTCCATATTTGAATTGTTTCTTCCTGGCTTCTCACAATATTTTTGCTTGATCTGATAGTTTTGAAATTTAGCTTCAATATTAGAGTTTTCATTTTGGGATCTCTTTCAGAAGTTAATTGGTGGATTCTTTCAATGACTATTTTGCCTTTTTGATTTTTGATTACCTTATTGATTTATATATATATATATATATCAGGGCAATTTTCTTTGGTGATTTCTTGAAAGATTCTGTACAGTCTCTTTGTTTTCTTTTCTTTTCTTTTTTCATCTTGGCATTCATGTAGTTCAATAATTCTTAGATTGTCTCTCCTGAATCTATTTTGTTTTCCAATGAGAATTTTGCATTTTCTTCTATTTTTTCGTTTTTTTTTTTGAATTTTGTTTGACTTATTATTGATGTGTCATTGAGTAATTTTCTTCCATTTGTCTAATTCTAATTTTTAATGAATTATTTTCTTCAGTTGGATTTTTTACCTCCTTTTGCATTTGGCCAATAGTGCTTTTAAAGAAGTTATTTTGTTCTTTTCTTATTTCTCCAATTCTATTTTTAAGCAGTTGTTTTCTGTTATGGACCAGAACTCTGAAACAAGGATTCTTACAAGGTGTTAAGTCAATGGAATTGATAAGACAATGATTATCTGGTTTAGCATGGTGATTAATAGTTCTCTAGTTCAGTACTTAGTACTGAATACTTAGTACTTAATAAAGTTCCACAAGATTCACACCTATGATGATGTAATTAAAATAGAGCACATAAAGTTGGGACAAACTCAGTCAGAGTCAGAGAGCCAGAGAAGACAAGGGAACTAGAGTTCAAGCTCTCAGAGCCAAGGAGAGACATTCACTTCACCTCACATCACATTTCTGGCTTCTTGCACTTCCCCCACTGAGACCAAGGCCAGTCTGAAAGGTTCTCCAGAAAACTGCCCAGCCCCAGGCAAGGAGACAATAAAGAATTTGGACTTTAATACCTGGCTATTCTCATGGGTGATTACTTGCTGAAATGAAGGCTGCTTCCAAGACCTCCAGAAAACCAACCAGAACATTACAGTTTTCTTTTCCCATTTCACTAATTTTATTTTTAAGGAGTTGTTTTCTTCTCTCTCTCTCTCTCTCTCTCTCTCTCTCTCTCTCTCTCTCTCTCTCTCTCTCTCTCTCTCTCTCTCTCTCTCCACACACACACACACACACACACACACACACACACACACACACACACACACACACATAAGTATACAGACAGATATAGATAGATATTTTTTTCCACTTCATCAAATTTATTTTTTAAGGAATTGTTTTCTTCAGTCAATCTCTACACTACCTTTTTCTAGCTCCCCCCCAAAAACAACAACAACAACAACAACTTTCATAATTCTCCTGTATAGTTTTCATTTCTTTTCCCTATTTTACTTCTATCCCTCTTTTAAAATCCATTTTGATCTCTTTCAAGGGAACATTTTGAGCTTGAGAGCATTTCACATCCCTCTTTGAGCCTTCACATGTAGGCATTTTCCAATTGTTATTCTCTTGAGGGTTTTGTGTTCTGATCTGAACCTCCTGCTAGATTCTCCTCACTGGATCTCCCTGCCCATGCCTGGCTGAATTCCCCCTGTCCAAGTCAGACAGAACTTTCCTGCAGTTCTTCCAAAATATCTTAAGCTGAAAAATTATTTTACTCTGAATGTTTGTGGGTTCTATCACTAAAAATTCATTCAGAAGCTTGAACTACCATTGATTTTGAGGGAAGCTGGGGAGAATTCTCTAAGGCAAGAGAAGGAAAGTTAAAATCATCAGCTCTCTTGTTGACTGGGAGTGATCAAATTTTCCCTAAGTGCTTATTTATTATTTCTTTTTCCAATTTGTTTTAGAATTTTAAATTTGCAATCAATTTTATTTTATGTATTTAAAAACATTATTCTGAGAAAGGGTCCAGAGTCTCACCAGACTAAAGAAGTCCATGACTTAAAAAAAAAACAAAAACATGAAAAAATCCTTGGAGTAGAGGTATGGAAAGGGGGAAATAATCATTGTCTGATGCTTTAGGCATAACAGTAATAGGCAGTAAAGAGACTTCACATATTTTGTATATCTTTGTCATAGGAAGATAGCCAACTGAAGTTGTCCAGTTCCTTGTATATGTGTTGTGTGCAATATATCCTAGGAATTTTACAGCATATGCATGAAACATTTATTAGACATGTTTAAAGTCTTGGAGATCTTGGGTTAGAGCTCTAGAATAAAGCAGGTGTTAGCAATTTGAACAAATGAAAACAAAGTACCCATCTTCTCATAGAGGGAGACAGAGATAATAATCAGTTCATCGGATTGAGCTCCCAAACAGTCTTGGTTTCTGGAAATTATGTTTCAAATTTCTAGAATTTTTTTCTATTTATGAAGGAATTTCAACCTGTTTCTTGGCTCAGTTTCCTTCCTTCTTGCCCCTTCCCACAACCCCCTCTCCCCACTTCTCATGTTGTTTATTTGCTTCAAGATTGCCAAGATTAAGCTGATGTCTGCTAAGGCTTCAACGTAATGGATGGAAAGTCCTGTGGACTTAATTGGCAATCACTGAGAAGTACATGAACATACTACAGTATGAGCTTAATAGGGGCTTGATCCATAAATACATTGTCTGAATTTATGGAGAGTAAATAAAAGAAATATTTATTTGAACACTTTAAATTCAATATAATATGAAATGTTTATATTGAATACTTTATTTGAACATTGAGTTTTTGATAAAAGTGTAGTTGAAGGATATTGTCTACTGGGTTATCCAATATTCTTTATGAAATAACTCATAATAATAAGAATAGCAATGAAATAATAATAAAAGGGAGCACAGTGTAATGGAGAGAAAGCAATCCTCAAAGTCAGAAAATATGATTTCAAATCCTGTCTAGGTAAGTCAGTCAAGTCTTGGGCAACTCTTTAAGATTATAAATTACAGAGAAATTGCTGATCTGCATTGGTAGAGAGAATTTTTTTTCCACTGGAAATATCCTATATCAAAATATCAGAAGTCTAGATCTTTCCCTTCTCCCTAATAACTGACATTTATATAGTTAGTACTTAAAAGCACTTTTCATAATACGGCCTAATTTGACCCAGACAGCAGTCTTATAAAGTCGATGCTCTTATTCTTGGTGAGGAAAGTGAGGTCTTAAGTTAGATGATCTTCTTCCTGGTGTTAAACTGGAAGTGATCAAGACTAGATTCCTGACTTTCAAGTTCAATTTTTTATTTTCAGGAAAAATCTTTTCATTGCAAATGACTTTGTACACTTTCATTTGTCAAAGAAGGAAGAAAAGAAGAAAAGGAAAGAAAAGAGGTAGAGAAGGAAGGAAGGAAGAAAAGAAAGAAGAAAGGAATGGAAGGAAGGAAAGAACAAAGGAAAGGAGAAAGGAAAGAAAGAAAGAAGTAAAGAAAGGCTATATAAATGTATATCTTTCTCTTTTAGACTTAGCAGCCCAGAAACCTAGAGACACTATTTTTAACAGCTAGTTGTCAATTGATCTAAATGAACTACTTAGAAGCACCTCTTGTTCCTTCTTCTTTTTTTTTTCTTTCTTTAGCCTTAATTCTCCTATTTTGTGCTATTTGACTTATGAATTGCTTTTAGTCCTTTGTCAAGTCTCACCCCTACCCACAAATGAAAATAATAAATACTTCTTGTTGCTTATTCTATCTCAGTGATTGTGGTAATGGCACTTAGAATTTATTTTAATTGCATCACAGGCCAAAGACATAGCCATTCAGTAGTCATTTGATTTTTCTGAAGTGAGCTGAAAGATCTCCTTTCAATCTGGATGCATACTTTGCATAGGAAAAAGAACAGCATTATAGTCCTGGGACTCTTTAGTTGCTATTGCCCATAGGGATAGCTATTAAATAAGGCCCCACACTGCATCAACAACCTCCCTTGCAATTAAATCCTGTCTCTTGTTTCTTCTTACAGATGGTCTAATATAGTTGCTTTAATTTCTTCATGTTATTGTACTTAATATATAAGTACAGTGAGTGTATTCACATGCATATTTACACAAACATATGCATATATGCATATACTTAAATATCTCCACATACATATATGTATACACAGATTTTCCTAAATATTAGAAAGGAAAAGTCAGTCATCTAATGAAAGTTTAGATAGGATCAAAATTTTTCATTTCTTCTATCCAAAGTCTACATAAAAAAGCTCTGAAAATTCCAACTGCACAGGGCCCAAATGTACTGATTAGAGGATCGAAATGTCGCCAAGAATGACCCACGGAGTGAATCATTTGTTTCCCTAGGAACATATGGAATCCACTGACTTCAGGAAATATTTTCAGTGCGCACACATATTTCTTCAAGACATTAGCATCCCGAGGGAAGAGGAAGAATAAAAACATGACAGGGAGTAATTTAAAATGGCAGGTATTGCAGTTTTCTTTTCCTGGGCTGGAAACCTGATATTTGATACAAATGTAGATGATTTTCTTATGATTGCTATAAAAAGTTGATACTATTCTTTCCAAATTTCTCTAAGATTTATTTTTTCCTCCTCCTTTGTGGAATTTTGTTATTTTTTAAAGGCTTAGGTTGTGGGGACTAAGAAATCAAAACACTGCACATTATTTCTTATACTGTAACCACAAGAGAAAGTCAATACTAATGGTCTGATTCACAAAAGAATACAGCTTATTAGTTCTGGTCAGGTTCAGTGGGAAAACAGAGGCTTAAATTAAGTTATATTTCATTAAACTGTAACATCATCAGATCTTGATTTTTCTGTGTGTCAGTCATGTTATTCCCCCTTTTAATTTTAATCATTTATAAATTTTTTGATAAAATTATAGTCCAGGGACCAAGATTAAAGGCCCCCAAATGAACATTATTTTAATTGAATATCCTTTGGGGGGCAGGGCATTGTGTAGGTTCTAAGTTTGAGTTGAGTTCCTACAGGGGTCTGGAAAATATGAGAAAACTCATCAGTATTTAAAGAAGATATCACCTTTTATTTAGCACTTCATAGAAAAGTTAGAGTCTGTCTTAAATATTAATAGTGGGCAGAGTGCTGGACTTGGAATGTGGTTTGAATTCTCCTTCTGCCTATTGCTAATGTGACTCAAGTCATAATATTTCTCACAGCTTCATTCCCTCTTCTGGAAAATGGGGATAATTATGGTTTGTTTTGAGGATCAAATGATATAATATTTGAAACACTTTCTAAATTTAAAGCATGATATAAATATTAATTTATTACTATTAGTATCATTACTATCGTTATCATTACTATTATTACCTTATGTCTATGTCCATCTTTTCCCAAAGTTCACTTACCATAACTTCTGAGACTACAAACTATATTACTATACTCCCATTAGAAGATATGCTTATCCTGTCCTAATTCTAAATATAAATATTGCATCAGTCTTTAGCAGTATTGTTATCATATGAAACACTCATACATATCTTTATATCTACAATAGCCTTAGAAATAACTTATAACTGTGAAAAGTCTTCTGCGAAGAGCTTATCTGGAGCTAAGCTTCCAGAGTATGATGCATCTTGAGTTCCTTCTGGTGACACAGTTTCTATTCTTGGGTCTCTCCAAGGTGGCATATGTCATGGCTCCCTTTTGGAAATATGGGCCGTTTCTAGAGATAGGCTCCTTTCAGTGATACTTATGTCCTGGATCTTTTTAGTGAACACCTTGACATTCTCCTGTTTGATTCCAAAGTATGCCTCCTCTCTCCTTGGAATGGGGGATTTTGCCAAGTGGACTGGCTACAGAGCAAAAAGAGCCACAGCCCAATCAATTTAAAAGGCAAAATAGTTTCTGCTAGCTTTCCTCTGTTTTTTGAGTACTGAGCAGTGGGAGAGGACCATATTGTTGGCCCAGAAAAGATAACCTCAGGCACTTTTTGTTTTAGTCTGAGCACAGGTAACTGAGTAGCAATCCTGAATTGGGTATTTTTAGCTTTGGCAACAAACTTGTGGAACTTGAAAGGTCCATTCAATTGGAGGCAGAAGAAATCTAAAACAACTTATTTGATAAGCAGATAATTCTCATTGAGAGGGTGAGCCTAAATCATAAACTGACTTGACAGAAAATATGGATCTTGAATTGTTAGGGCAGGGAAGAGCTAAAATGAAAATGAAATAGTTGTTTAGAAATCCTACAAAATGTTATAAAGTGTTTAATATTTTAAAAATCACTAAAGAATGTTGGGAGTAATAAGTTAATATTTACTAATAAATACTATTTATTGTCTTCCCCTACTAGAATGTGAGCTTCTTGAGAGCAGGAACTGTCTTGTTTTTTAATTTGTACTAACAATGCTTTACACAAAGCACAGATTACTAAATTTTTTTCATGTATTCATTTGTTTATTTGATTATTTCTTTTGAGTAAATAGTTATTCTAAAACTTATCTACTTTGTGCAGTGAGTGCCATATAGGAAGGATTTCTTTAATGGTGAATCTAATATTGGCCAAATATAAACTTTAAGACTTTCCCCAGTTTCTTTATAGCATTTAACTCATAGTATTGCTGTGAATATCACATTAGATCATGCATTTTAAGCACTTAAAATGTTATATAAATGTCAGTTGTTATTATTCTTACTATCATCCTAGTTAGGTTATTACTTCTTCCTGTATCAGTTTAGCCTATTCATTGATCTCTCTGCCCATTTCAATGCAAATTTTATTCTGCTACCAGACATAATTTCTTTTTGTACATCTCTGATTACATAATTTCTCAAGTTGTAGACATTCAGTGGAGCACTATTGATAAAGAAACCTAGGTGGCACAGTAGATAAAACTCTGGGCCTGGAGTCAGGAAGAATTAAGTTCAAATATGACCTCAAACACTTATGGGGATAACAGCACATCTAATCTTGCAGGGTTGTTTTAAGGATCAAATGAGATTATAATTATAAAGTACTTTGTAAACCTTAAAGTGCCACTAAAATGATAATTGTTATTATTACTTAACCTCTTGAGTTTCTTTTGTCACATTTATAAAATGGGGCCAATAGTACTTGTGGTACTTGCTTCTCAGCATGGTAGGAAAGTGTTTCATAAACTTTAAAGCACTATAAAGAGGGTCCCCAGAGTCATAATAGCTTAAAAGCTTAAAACTTACTAAAGCCTTTGGGACACTCTGTGGAACAGTGATCTATTGTTGTTATTATTGTTGTCATTATCATACCTGGAATGGATTCCCCTATCATTTCAGTCAATTGATATCTTTCTCTCTTATAAAGGTCTGGCTTAGGTACCTTGCTTGTTTTTCCTCAGCTAGAAGTGCTTTCTTTTTCCTTGAATCTTTTAAATATATATTGTTTGGAGCTCTTCTATGCATCAGATGTAGTCTATTTTATATTAGAATTATCTGTAAACATAACATTTCTATTTTAAGCATCTTGACAATTGGGGCCATGATTTGTTTATTTAAATTTGCAATGCCCAGGTCAGTGTCCTTCACATAGTAGGTACTTAATTCATTCTTACTGAATGTGAACAAATTATTAGATTTATCAAATTTTTTTTGAATTACTGGTAATCAGTGGGTGCAAAGAGCTCAATGAGTATTATAAGGTAACTATACTGACTTGCCATTTTCAGCAACATTGACTAATTTTAGAGGAAGTTGAGGAGCTATTATTTTATTATAAGGCAGTTAGGGAAAGATAAAGCAACAAGGCAACAACCCTTTATTAAAAACTAAATCTATTCTAGGCATTTGGCATTGGGAGTACAAATGAAAGGAAAAAGAAATACAATTAATTTTGAATTTTGTAAGCTCCATGAATTTTCACTATCTAAATCACCCTTTACTTAGCATTTTTGTTTTCAAAACATATATACAGATAATTTTTCAACATTGACCCTTGCATAGCCTTATGTTTCAGATTTTCCCCTTCTCCCCACCCCCTTCCCTAGATGGCAAGCAATCCAATATATTATACGTGTTAAAATATATGTTAAATCTAATATATGTAAACATATTTATACAATTATCTTGCTGCACAAGATCAGATCAAAGAGGAAAGACAATGAATAAGAAAACAAAATGCAAATGAACAAAAACAAAAAGAATGATAATGTTATGTTGTGATCCACACTCAGTTCCTGCACTCTTCTCTCTGCGTTTAGATGACTCTCTTCATCACGAGATTATTGAAACTGGGAAGGCATTACTTTCTAGGAGGATGTGTTCTAGACTTACTAAGCTGGGACATGCTTATCTGAGGCCCCAACTGGTAAGGCTAAAGTATCTTTCTGAGACAAGGATTATTCTAGGGACTACCTGTGTCTTTTCTGTTATCTCTGTAATGACTTTTTGTTAGGTCTTTGTAGGTTTTGGTCATCTGCATTCATAATGTCTTTGGAACCAGGTGAGTTTACATTCTACAAATGATCTCAAGGAAATTATATTCAAATACATAAAATGGAGTTGAAAATCAGTGATAAGAGAAAAATACCTGCATGGGGACATTGTGGTAAAATCCAGAGAATCAGAAATACACCTAGAAGGAAAAGAAACATGATCAATCTAGATCTGTTCTCCAAAGGAGGTTCCTGGAAGGAACTCATCGATGGGAAAAGGAAGCTAGGATAGTAGAAGGATGTTCCAGAGAGTGAAATAGTCTGAGGTCAGGGGGCAGCTAGGTGGCGCAGTAGATAGAGCACCAGCCCTGAATTCAGGAGGACCTGAGTTCAAATATGATCTCAGACATTTTAACACTTCTTAGCTGTGTGACCCTAGGCAACTCACTTAACCCCAGCCTCAGGGAAAAAAGAAAAAAGAAAAGAAATAGTCCGAGGTGAAAAAGTCAAAAGGCATCTAAGCAACTGGCAGCTAGTCAGTGGGTGGATAGATTACAGGGCCTGGAATCAGGAGGATTTGAGTTCAAATTTGGTCTCATATACTCATGTATGTCCCTGAACAAGTAAAATGGGGGTAATAATAGTGTTTACTTCCCAGAGTTTCTGTGAGGACCTAATGAAATAATATTTGTAAAAAGGCCTAATATAACGCCTGCTACGTGATGTTAACTATTGTTATTTTTAATTATTATGAGGACAAAGTAAATCATCAAAATAGCCGAGAGGTGAGGAAACATGACTACTTTTATAAGATAAGAGAAGTTTTCCTTTGACAATATGAATTCTTGGATATATGCTACCATTTCTGCCCTCTTCTACCCTTCCACTGTTGTTAAGAGCCCCATGAAGGCTTATTCATATTTCAAAGTTTTTTATATTGTCTGAGTGTTACCTGCTGGGGATATATAAGAGTTAAAAGGAACTTATTCTAGAAAGACTTGCCCTAGTTGAGAGGAGTTTCAGGTAGTCAAGAAAAAAGAACATCTTGAGAACTGCTTGATTTTATACCCTTCCATTTGGAAGAAATCATAGCAGTACAGGTGACATCTCCAGCAGGTGGCAGCCACTACTAGGCAAAAACATAGTGAATTTAAGGGGTAGGTATATGAACAGGAAGGGGTGGAGCTTTAGCAGATGATGCTTCTAGAGGTAGAATGGAACACACTAAAGGAACTTCAAAAAAGTGTTGCCCATCAGTGAGACAAAGCAGCATGCTGGGAGACAGATTAGTTTATACCATGTTTCAATCACTTCAGAGAATGAGTTGTCTAAGAAGTACTTTCTTCTCCTTATCTGAATGGGAAGTTGTAGGAGATTTTGACCTTCTGTATAATTATGGGCCAAGATTGATTCTGCCACTATCATTTACTAGGCTAAGAGAAGCAGTAAGGCAATGTGGATAGAAAGCAGTTCTTAGATTTAGGAAGACCTAACTCCTATCTTAACCTATCTTTTTGTGTGACCTTTGGAAACTCACAACTACTTGGTATTATAGATCAATCTTTAAGATTCAGAGTTTATTGACTTACATTGGTAGAGGGAATTACCTCATCTAATGAAATCATAGGTTCTGTCTCTATCTTTCCCCCTTTTCTTAACGTATTTGATTTATAGATCCTAACTGATGTGTTGTTAGAATGGCCATTATATATTGGAATATATTTGTGTATCTATGGCTACCCAAATACTACACTGAACCTGAGATCATTGAAGATCATCTAGAGTCTCTGAAACCCATTCTATATTTAAATAATAGCAGGATGCCAGAAATATTAACACCCAATACCAGTCAATATTTTAATGATGGGTTTAGTCTCATTGTGAGAAAGCTATAAGCCTCATAGATTAGTTTTGTATGGGAGGAATCTGGTGTTGGCTAACCTGGCAAAAAATCTTTGATTCCTTAAATTATGTTCTAAATAGCAAATATTTTTTTTCCCCTTTGATACACAAAGCAAATTTGTGGCTAGGTTTGCCAATTAATTTTATTACGTTGGTCAAAGTGTTAGCAGCTGTGCTTTGGCCTGGACAGGGAGGCTTCCTGTTATTATTTCCTTAAGCATTCTAGAATGATTTTTTCCCCCTGGCCCAAGACAAATTATCTTACTAGGGTTTTTCAAGTCCTTACTATGTTATAGTTAAATAAAATTCAATAGTTAAATGTCCTTTATTTTTAATTCAGTATTGAATGGATTAAATCTCTTGAAGATTTTCCTTCATGGTACCCAGAAAAGCAAAACAAAAAAACAAACTTGTAGGTTAGTGCATAACATTAAAAAAAGATAATCCCATATTCTATATCTCATGAAGGATTATATTTAACAATCTGCAGTATTATAAATTTGATCTAACAGCTTTATATAATATAAATATTGTCGTTATTAATTTCTAACAAAATCCTCTCTCAATATCCTGAATCCTTATTTTCTTTCCTTGAAAGAGCTGTGTTTAGGGAATTCTATATTAATTTAGTGCCTGCATATATTTTTCATCTTTCTCTTTCAATCTTTTATCAACCATATCACTACTTTAGATCTATTTTGCCTTCTTACTTTTCACTACTTAGTTAAACTCCCTAATATGTAATGGAATTCCATTCCTTCACTAATTCCTCTATCCTCTTTCTCATCATGTTTCAATTCACATGGGTTCTGGTGTTGTACTGTATTATTTACCTATTCTCCTATAATTTATCATCTGAAAACTAATCTTACTGAACTTAGATCGCTCTTTTACTCTACTATCTTGCATTTGTCCATTTGTTGATTTATAATGGTTCTCTAGTTCTTTCAAGTTTATATGTTTTCTCTTTAAGTGAATTTAAGCTCATTGAGGATGGGGGCCATGTTCTTTTATATTTCCCCAAAGGCATTTATAAAAGCTTTGTGAATGAATAAAATATATATCATTTTTGAAATGGGAAAATTTCTGAGAAGGCAATCTGTGGGGTTTGAGGCTCTAACTTTGAAGATTAAAATATCTTTTACTTATTTAAAGATCATCTTCAAGTACTTCAGGTTTCATTTATTGGAAGGAGGAGAAGAGGCCAAAGATGGTACCTTTAAAAAAAATTCTATTATTCTGTTGAACATACTGGGGGACTTGAGAGCCCATCTTGACCAATGTGGTGGCCAAGTTTGGGGTCAGGAGCTTACACTAAGGGTTGAGTAAACCAAATTTATGGCATCCTGAGGGAAGGCTTGGTATTGGTAGCAGATGTGAGGAGGGGTTTGGTATCGGTACCAGATGTGAAAGTCTTAGCTATGATAGGGTATTAGGCCTTTCCTTGTCAGGTGAGTGCAGGAGTGCTAATCTTTCCTCCAGGTGGCCATTACCCGAGGGGAAAATAAGCTATCTAATTCTTGCTGGGGCCCAGTTGGCTATCACTGTGTTGAGTGGCCATCAGAACTGGTCAACATGTTGTTTTACTTATCAGGGAGATGGTGGGGGAGGGGTTTGGAATCAAGATGGTAGTATATTATTCTATTTTAGGACCAATATTCATTATCAGAACTAATTATATTCATCTTGCTTAATCATGGGCCTCATATCCATATATATTCACTAAATTAGAAGAATTTTGCTTTCTCAGGTTAACAAGAATGTTTCCTTTTATTTTCCAGCTCTTTATTTTTAAGAAGAAAGAAGGATACAGACAAAAACAAAACAAAACAAAACTCTTAAAATTTTAGATAATGACCTAGTAGGATCTAGAGGAATCTGAAGGAGCAAATACAATCAATTCAAAAAAGGCATCAGGCCACACATATTCACCGCTGGAATTGTCAAATAATTTTGCAACTTCCCTCTTTTGTGTTTGCAGTACAAGGCCTAATTTGGAAAGCTCAATAAACCCTTGAGCTATGAAATTCTGACACTGTTAAAAAAAATCTAACAACAAACTCGACAGAAAACATATGAAAAAGCTCAATTCCAATAGCTCTATATAAAACATGAGGATTTCAGCAAACTAACAATAATTTGATTCACATCATTTAGGATCCTTTGACCTTTATGATTGCAGTAATTATCTGGCACCTCAAATTATAAGATTACATTTCCAATTTCATCTTTTTCCTATTCAGATACTATTTTTGAAAGTATGAGTCATGAAGACAAGAAGGCTGATTCTCTAAAGTTAAAGTTTGAATCAATATATTTAAGAAGACCAGTTTGTTTTTTTTTTTTGTTTGTTTGTTTTTTGCCTCATGGTTACTTTAAGAGACTAGTTTGTCCATTGTCATTTGACAACTTTTGGTGTTTGAAAAAAATTGAGGAAGAACAATTCTTATTTCCTATTCTCTAAATTACTATGTCAGAATCTCTTCAGAAGACAGTCTTCTGAGAACAATCCTTAACTCCCAACATTCTCTGCTACCTCTCCCTGTATTCTGTCTCCATTCAGCTCTATTCTTCCATGGCCTGGTCCCTTTCTTTTTCTACCTTCCCTCCTCTACATTCTCCTTATTTCAATTTTATTACTAACTTTTCTTCATCTTTGTCTTCTTTTCAAACTATCTTCACAATTTTCTCTAAAAGACTTGATATTCTTGTCCACCCTTGGCAGTGTTGTTATTTCTTCTTTGAGATACTAGGTCTATTATATTCAGATCCCTCTCTATCACCTAACAACCATTCTTCAAGGTTCATTTCATCATCTGGTTAGAAAGTAATTTTTGTGAACCACCAGGTTCCAGGTCATTCTCTTTTCTATTTTAAGGAATTCTGTATGTGCCTTGGATTACAGTGTTCCTCTCTACCCTGGCCCCCATCCTCATTATTGTGCACTTGAATAAACTTATTAGTTTTTCTTTAAATTTCTTCTACCTTCCTAGTTCACTTACTGCCTCAATTCCCATGATTTACACCTCCACTTTAGATGATTCATCTATCTATAAGAATGACCATAACACTGAACTATGAAAAATTTTAAATAAAAGGATTTTTTACTCTTAAATTCCCCTCTCTGATAATTTTCTGTCCTTCCATTTCTTCTTCTCTCTTAATTATTCTTCATCCTCACTGAGACCTGTATTCCTTCCACTCCTTTGTACCCTCTTGGTATATCATCCCTTCTTTGGTTTCATTTTACTTTCTTAATACCCTGCAACCTATGATTAGTTAATCAATGCCCACCCTTATGCCTACCCCATCCCGATCCCCCTCCACCCTCCCCATTCCTTTGCCCTTTTGTTGTCCTGGAGTTCCAGTACTCAATCTGGATTACTCTCCTTATCTACCTTTTTCTCTCCTATTCATGTGCTAATGAATACTGCTGGAGAAAGTCCCTAGACATTGCAGATTAAAAGTACAATAGAAATTTATATGCTATCTAATCTTCATTAACTCCTGAGTGCTACATGGCAATCCTTCAATTCTTCCCGGGTGGACTTTTATACTCCTCACAGGAGAGATTCCAAACCTAGTTTCTCTCCAAGCCCTCTAAAACTACTTTATCCTTGCTCTCACAGAAGGGAATTTCATTTTGGCTAGTTGACACTTAAACATCTTTCTACATCATCCTCCATTTTCTCCTCTTTTGTTTCAGTATTGAAGGAAGAAGGGGATCTTGTCTTTGGGGAAAGAAACCTTAACTTGTGACTTTGTTCCATTTCTTTCAGTCTCCTCCAGGACCTTGCTTCCTGGATAATTTTCTCTCTCTTATTATTTATTTATTTATTTTACTGCTTTCTACAAACATATTTTGTTTTCTAACTCCTTTGGAAACAAATAAACAAACCCAACACCATCTTTACTTCAATCTCTCATCCTAATCTTCCCTCCTTTTCACAGACAATCTCTTAAAAAGCCTTATCTGTTTTTGCTGTCATAACTTTACCTCTCCATTCATTTCTAAATCTCTTCCATTCAACTGGAATTGCTCTAGCAAAGGTTAGTAATGGTTTGTTAAAACAAATGTCTTTTTCTTTTTTTCATTTTACCTCTATCTTCACCTTTTGACACTGTTGACTACTCCTTATTCTTTATTCTATTTATTTCCTTTGTTTCCATGAAACTTATATCCTTGATTTTCCTCCTATTTGTCATAACTTTTTTCCCCCATTATCTTCCAGTGCACTATTATTTTCTGCCCAAATATGTGTGGTTCACCTATAGAGCTCTATTCTGGGGTCTTTTTAATTCTTTTTTTCTTGATATATCATAAATTTTCATACATTCAATAATTATCCTTATGTAGATGATTCATACATATACTATATATATATGTATATATATATATGAGTATGTATGTATGTTTATGTGACCTTATACACATATATATGTTGATTTTTCAGCCTTTATATTACTGAATTATTTGACTCTATTTTGTTTTTTGAATTCTTTCATTTCATTTCATATTAGATGAGAAAAATGAGAAGCAATGGGATTAAGTGACTTGCCTAATGTCAAAGGCTTACTTCTGTGGAGATTCTGATACTGATTTCTATATACTTTTAAGGGTAATAAAGGTTGAATATACAACTTCCTTACAATAAATAATTGCATCGAATAAATTTATGACTTTCCCTTTTCTTGATATATTTTTAAATTACTTTTATATTTATATTTAAGAGTTATTTAACTTTATCAGATAGGAATGGTATTTGGAATAGAGAATAAGGGGATACAGATGAAGAAAGCAAAATAAATGAAAACTTCTTGGAAAAGGATACTATAAAAGAATGTTACTTAAACAAAGAAGTAGAGAAGGGGAAGATTTTGAATGACACACTTATGGGAAAAAATAAACTAATAAGAATAAAGAAAGTTATATTAACCATATAAATAAATTAAAGGAACTTGAGGTAAAATAGATAAACAGGAATGGGAGAGAGCAACCTTTGGAGGAATAGACTAACATAAAATTAATCTAAGCAAAATCAATCACAAGGATAAAAGACTGACTTAAAAGAGAAAAGACCAAATATACCAAAATAGCAGTATAAGGGATATTTGATCAGAGGAACTCTGATAAACTAGGTACTCTGAAAGGCCCTCTCCCAATTCACTTGATAAAAGGGAAGATGTAAAGGTGTGAGACTTTGAGGTCTATTTGTACCTTGAAAGTTTATCAGAAGCTGAGTGGCCTATTTGCATATTATAGTCACTGAATTCTTTACACATACTTCTTGATGTTGGCGTTTCTCCAACATGGAGAAACCAACTTAAACAACTTAATAGATAGTCAACTCACTGAAGCTTTTGTAGCAGAGTGCAGATAAGGGGTGAAGAAATTTATTTTCTCTTCATCAATAATAGAAGTTTGATATAGAAACACATGGAAACATTCAGTTGACAAAGTTTGTGAAGTTGAGTTGAGAATCTTATATCCTGGGAGATGGTTATCTTGATTGGGAGTGGCAGACCTCAGAGCTTTGATTACTACTTGTCTTGGTATATAGGTTTGGGTTCTTTTTGGTAAGGCCATATCGGTATCTTAGGCCAAGATTTTATATTAATCTGTAGCTAAAGATAGTCGAGACTCTCTATGGACAAACACTGGAGCCACACATGTACCCCAGCAACACCATGAGGGTATTATATATAGTGTTTATCCATGTATTCATGCATCCATAAATCCATCTACCTATCTACTTATGTATCTATCTATCTATTTATCTATCTTTCACATAAGGAAGACTCAGTGGCACCTTAGTAAATTTTCTTGACCACATGACTTTCCTATGTATATTCTTCCCTGCTTGTAAACTTTATATATTTACTCTTCCTGCTTCTGTAAGTATTTGTGGGAGAATGTTCTGCACATTAATGAGGAAAACTTTTTATTACTATTTTTCTTAGTATGTTCTCGTGTAGATACCTTTGCTTTGAGCCTTTTCATAAGAATTATACCAGCCTGACACTGGTCATTTGGGTGTCTTAGTCTGCAAGCCCCTTGACTATTCCTCCAATGCTCAGACTATACGATTCTGATAACAACACTAAAATAATTTTGATTAATCCTCTTTGGTTGGGTTTGAATTAAATCCAGGAAAAGAAAAATTGCTCAAAATATTTAAAAATCTGCTGTATATAACTAATTCTGGGTTCTCTCCCCATATCAACAATGTGTTGGAATCATTCCTACATCAGTTCTCTATTCTTTTAGGTTTGATGTTAGGATGAAAAGAAGCACTCACAAGTCATTGAATAGTTAACAAAAGATTTACTTTTCCCTAACACCACAAGACTAAGCAACAAAGATACCATGCTGCTTCTCTTGATGTAACTCCTCTCACCTCCTTGTGGAAAAGAATCTGGCCATCCATCAGACAAGCTAAGGTGAATCATATGGTCTTTAGAAATCTGCCAAGTCAAAGAATCTGTGACTTCACATTGGTAGAGACTTTGTATACCCACAGGGGACTGGGAAACTTAGTCAAACCAAAAGGTGCTATTATATGCAATAAACAATAGAAAGTTTACCATTAAAAACATGGGGAAAACAAAATCCTTTTTCTCTCCAATATTTCTACTATCTCAATTACCTCTACTATATCCACTATCTCCATTTGTTACAGAAATAATAGTCATAAAAATAACAAAAAAGAAATGAAAACTCATAAATACCAAAGTATATACAAAATTGTGTCTACTTGTAGGTGACATGATAGTTTGCTAATTTTATGAGATTTTCTAATGGATACAATAACAAGCTTTAGCAAAATAATAGGGTACAATATAAATTCACAAAAATCAGTAGCACTTCTATAATATAGTAATTACAATCAGAAAGAAAATATGAAAAAAAATTCCATTTGTAATAACTCCAAAATGCATAAAAAACCTGGGAGACAGGTTTACCAAGGCATATTCAAAACTTAAAATAAATATAAACATAAAACACTTTTCAGGAGTAAAAGAAGACAATAATTGGAGGGATATTATATATTTTATATATATATATATATATATATATATATATATATATATAGAGAGAGAGAGAGAGAGAGAGAGAGAGAGAGAAGAGAGAGTAGAGAGAGCTACTTATTGACTATGTCATTACTGGGGAAAACGAGGGATACTACCAAATTAATTACAGATTTACTATGACAGCATTCTACTACACATGTGTTTACTTTTAGAAGTACCCTAAATTAAACAAAATTCATTTAGAATAACTAAAAATCTAGAATCTTTAAATAATGAAAAAAGTTTACAAAGAGAGAATATCATTTATAAATTTTGAAGCATATTTTAACAGCAGTCATAAAAACAATTTGTCACTAAAAAAAAAAATAGAAAAGAATAATGATAGCTTGTATTTACATAGTGCTTGAGGAAATCTGTGGAACAAACTAGAAAGACAATAATTTAAAAAAAAATTCTAATGTAATAGCTCTGTTTTAGATGTACCCAACAAGATAACGGCTTGAGAAAGAAGTCTATTTTTAAAAAGAAGTTTAGAGAAAGAAGTTTGGTAGAATTTAGACTTAGGACAACATTTTACAATGTTTCAAGTGGATACTTGATCTAAATATAAAAGATAATGGTGAAATATTGGTGAAAAGAAGAATTCTTAAGTAAATAGAGATTAGGAAATTCATAGTATTTTAGGACTATGGAGTGAGAATTGGAAAGAGCTTTAGAAGTCCTCTACAGTAATATATAAGGAAAGAGAGACCTTCTTTGAGCCATTATCAAGATCACACAGGCAACAAATGACGATAGTAATATTTGAACTAGGATTGAGATATAAATGTGGATCCTTTGACTTCAATTCTTCTGCTCTTTCATATAATATACTTTCATATCATATAAAAGATAAAATATAGAGTTTAAATTATACAAAATAAAAAATGCCTTTGTCCCAGCACAATAAATGTTACTAGAATAGTAAGGGAAACAATTGATTAGTTAAAAAAAAAAAAAAAAAAAAAAAAAAGCAATAGGTATCAAAATCTTGGGTGAATGTTTTATATCCAAAATTAAAAATGAATTCATATAAATGGATAAGATTGTCATTCTTTAATAAAAATCAATTAAATATAGTTTTAAAATGTTCTTGAAAGAATTACTAAATATTCACAAACAATAGGTTTTTTAAGTCACTACTATTAGAAATGCAAATTAAAACCCTGAGATTTCACTTCACACCCTGTAAATTGGCAAAGATTTCAAGAGATGGGAATAATCAATGTTGGAAGGACTTAGTCCAAATATTCTGGAATTATGCTAAGAAAGTGACTAAAATATTTGTATCCTTTAACCCATTATTGTTGCACTGTTAAGCACATACTTCCAAGTAGGTCAAGGCCTAAAAAATCCCAAAACAAAACAAACCAAAAAACCCATCTCATATGCTCCCAAGTAGGTCAAGGATGAAAAAAAAAAAAAAAAAAAAGATCTCATAAATACCCACATTTTCATAGTAGAATCTGAAGTAGTAAAGAATCAGGAACAAAACAAGCATCAATTATTTAGGGAATAGCTACATAAATTCTAATACATGAATATAATGCAATATATTTTTGTGCATGAAAATAACTATTGTAAGGAATTCAGAGATCCCAAAGGAAGAATTCTGAGCAAAGTATGGCTATATTTGTGTGTGTATGTGTGTGTGTGTGTGTGTGTGTGTGTGTGTGTGTGTGTGTGTGTGTGTGTGTGTTTTTGCAAAGACCAATCTTGGCTTTGGAGAAGAGATGAGGAAATTTCATTATTAAAGTGGGATCTCTGGAAATGGGATATTATATATACTGTCTGATAAAGTCTATGTACCACTTAAATTTGATTAATATTTTCTCTTCTTTGTAATAAGGGAAGGCTCATTAGGTAGAGGAGTATATTTAGGAAAGGATAATTAGCAACTAAATGATAACAACAAAAATTAAAAAAAATAAATTATGTGATTAATTCAAAATAAAGATAAAAGGGGGAAAAAAACAGAGATCTCTTTAGTGACTCATGAGGAGTAGTAAGAATGAAAGGAAAAAGGCTCCCAAGAAATTGAAGGAGTAATTGAAAAAGAAGTCAGAGAATCAGATTTAGAAAATCAGTCTAGGTACTCAAAGGAAAATCAATTTCTATAATCATATAAAAGCAGAACTTAAATAGCTAGCTGGATTTAGCTATGATTACTGAGAGATTATCAGAAGCACTCAACAAAGTGGTAAATTTATTATGGCAACTTAACATCTAGTCAGCACATTGTTGCCATTATAATTCTAAAGGTAGGGCAAGAGAAAAACCAGAAAAACACCACAAATTATTGAAATTTAGAAAATAAAAGTAATATAAGTTAGCAAAGTTAGCACTATTTAACCAAGAAAAATTTATTAACTCTCTTCAAGTTATTAAAGGAGATCTGTTTGATAGGAAATAGTGTCCATCTGTTTTCCATCCCCATGAATTTGGAACAAAAGGAAATGAACTTTTAAAATGACAGGAAGAATTTCAGTTAGATAAGGAAGAACTTCCTGAAAGGATGGGTTGTATATTCACGGGAGCCAGTTATCAAACAGTTCAAGAGATCTTCTTTCCTCTTGATCATCATCATCATCAGCGTCATCATCAACATCATCATCATCATCATCATCATTATAGTACCTTGTATTTATTCTATATTTGCTTATATGAAATTTTTTTCTAATTTTTTTTCATTTCTTAAGGAAATTATAACAGAGAAGCAAGACAAATATATTTCAATATAAACTTATTCAAATGCTTTATAGATATACATACATATAGATTCTAAAAATGTGAAATTACAAAGTGATAATTATACTCTGCTTCTTAGAGAACATGGGAACAGTTTGATACAATGGAAAGAACTTTGGGTCTGGGTTCCAATTCTGCTTGTAGTGCTTACTGCCAATGTGATCTTGAGCAAGTCAATTTATTTCTTGACCTTACTTTTTCATCTGTAAAACAAAAGATTTAAACTCTAGACTTAAGATAGTATGAAATTTCATTTGAATATTGAAATGTTTAGGACTTGGTAAAAGGAGAGGGAGTATGGTGTAGTGACTAGGACACTGGACTTGTAGTTAGGAATTTTGGGTAACAAGCCCACCTGAGACACTTTCTAGTTATTTGAACCATACACGTCACTTACTTTCTCTGTGCTTTAACTTTTTTATCTGCAAAATGAAGGGAATGGACTCATGGCTTCTAAGGTACCTTCTAACTCTGTCTCACCCTCTTAAGATTCAGCGGAAATATTAATTCTTTAAAACGTTCTTGGATTTTCCCAGTTGGGAACCATCTTTTCCTCCTAAAATTCCACAGAATACTATACTCATATATATTTCAATAGAGTTCACATTATATTTGAGCTTTTTTTTTGTGGCAAAGAAACTGTAGTGATTTGTCATTTCCTTTTTTGGCTGATTTTACAGATGAGGAAACTGAGGCAAAGAGTAGAGTGAGTTGCTCAGGGTCACATAGCTAATAAGTATCTGAGGCCAGATTTGAATACAATTCTTCCTGTCCCAAGTCTAGTGCTGTATTCACTGAACCACTTCGCTGTAATAACAACAATAACAGCAGCAGCAACAACAACAGTGACAGTTATGACAGTGACAACAACAATGTGATAGGCTCTATGAGAGCAAAGATTAGGTGTTATCTATCTTTTTAATTTTCCCAGAATAATAGTATTTCACAGTGGAATAATCCCTGGTTTTGAAGTCAGACAACATGGTTTAAAACACTACTTCTTTCTGCAAGACTTTTTATTATTTTGGATTTCAACTTCTCCCTCTATAAAATGAAGGGGTTGTCCCAGATGACCTCCAAAGGTCCCTTCTAGCTCTAAATTTATGATATAATAAAAATACTCTGCATATAATTACTCACTTAATAAATGTTAGTTGAATATGAATCTTGAAGAGTGCTGTTCTAGATCCTTAGAAGATAGATTAAGAATTAAAGCACAGTCCCTGACCTAAAAGGGGCCAATTATGTAAGGAGGGAATTCTAACTCATTTGGTGATCTCATCATCTCTCCTGGGTTCAATTGTCATCTCTATGCAGATGATTCTCAGATCTCTTTATCATCTTCTAATCTCTCTGCTGAGCTATAGTCTTGCATCTCAAAAAGCTTTTGGGATATCTCAATCTGGATATTCTGTAGGCATCTCAAACTCAGCAAGTCCAAAACAGAACTCATTATATTTTTCCATAATCTCTACATCCTTCTGAACTTTCTTATTACACTTGAGAATACCATAATTCTTCCTGTTACCCAGGTTTGCCACCTTGGTGTCATCTTTGAACATCCCCTACATTGCCAATCAGTTGCCAAATTTTGCAGTTTTTTTTCCTCTACAACATTCCTCACATATTTTCTTTTTCTCTCATCATAGTCATGATTATATTTCAGCCCCTCATTATCTCTTTCCTAAACTTCTGTGATAGTCTTCTGACTCTTTTCTTGACTCTTTCCATACCTAATTTTAAGGTGATTTTTCTAAAACATAGGCCTGATAATTTATTTAACCTTTCACTTCTCACCTCACTGAACTTCAGTGGTTTCTTGTCACCTCTCAGATCAAATATAAACTGCTTTTTTTGAGTATTTAAGACTTTTTATAAGCTATGTCTTTTCCACCTTTCTGCCTTTTTTCATCTTATTCCCCTTCAACCAGCATATAATTCTACCAGATTGGTTGTGAAACTTTTCCTTTCCAAACCTTTGCATTGGCTTTCCTGTCATGCTTGGAATACTTTGCTCTATCTCTTTCACTTTTCTGACTTACTTTAGAAGTGAACTATCTTTCCTACCTTCTACAGAAGACTTTAGCCAGTCTTTTCACCTACTATCTTCATTTCATTTGTATACATCTTTTATGTGACTAGCTATTGCTTTGGGAGGGGGTGGTGTTCTGTTATCTCTAGTATTCCAAAGGATGTATGATCTTGTCCATAATATATGACCAATTTTTGTGTATATATCTGCAGATTTCAAAAACTTACTAATTTTTCATCTATAAGTCCATTTGATAATCACAAAAGAATACACAACTGCATAATAGAAAATAAATTGATACAGATTGTAGCCATCATTAGAAAATTTTCTTATTAAAGATATAAACAAGGAGACAGTTAATATCTTTGTAATTCAGAACCTCAGGCTTGAATAAATTCTTGATTTTCCCCATTTTGTTATTTCTAGGTTTTATAAAGCCTGTAGATTGATGCTTTGCATTACATGGGGAGAGGTATGATTGTCTTTCTTGTCCAGCCAATTAGTGTTAAGACCAGTAGCATAGCTAAGAGAAATTTGATTCATGAAAATGAACAGAGGTGACATATTTTCTTGTATTTGGCAAGAGTTATAGAACAAGAACTTCTTAATTGGAATTAAAGCCAATGGCAACAAATAAGTGCCAGCAAGTGACTGCCTCCATTGCTGGAGGTTCACAGTAGTTAGTGATTGATAAGAAGAAAGAGCCCTTCCTGATTTTCATATGATCTATATTCTGTCTGCAAGAATTCCTTGAAAAGTAAGTAGGAAACTAACCAGTAAGGGCATTAAAGTGATTGAATTAGAAAGAAAGTTGAATCCCTCTGAGAAGAGAAGGCCCTGTCTAGACAAACTGAAGGAGTCAGAATAAAAATGGATTTTGTGAGATAGGGTATCAAATGCACATGGAGGCATTTTGAACAAAGGGGTGATAACTTTCTTCTTATCATCTTCTTTAAACTACTGAAGCAAGGACAGGAAATGTAGATGGGGACCCCATCACTCTCATTTTGAATGTGTTAAAAAACATCTTTGTCATTTTGCTTAGGAGACTTTCCTCTCCCCACCTTCCCCCCCCCCCCCACATCCCCAACTGTGTGAAAGGTCTTTCATAGGACAAGAAAACTGCTCAGAACAATTCTTAACTTTTTTTTTTTTTTTTTTTTGGTCACATGGTCCCTTTTGGCAATCTGGCTAAGCCTATAGATTCCATCTCAGAATATTTTCAAAGGCATAAAATTAAACACTTAGACTCTCAAAGGAAAACAATTATATCGCAATGAAGTTACCAAAATATTGTTTTAAAAGTTGACAGATGCCAGATTAAGATCTCCTGCCTGGAGAGGTTTTCTTCCTTGAGGGGTCACTGCCAAAAAAGGAGAGGGGGAGAAATCATTAAATAAATGAAGCATAAATGTTCCTCCTTCCCTTATTTACATATTAAGGTAGAGGAAGAGGATAAAGTTTGGAAACTGATTTCAGTGATAAAGAGAACTTCTGGGTGAGAAAAATTCCCTCTACTGGCTATAGCAACATAAAATCTTAGGGAAGTCCCTAGAAAACATAGTTTTGTCTTTTATGAGGGTCAGGCAATTAGGCGGTACAGTAGATAAAAGCGCCAGACCTGAAGTCAGGAAAACTCTTCTTCAGTTCAAATTTTGATTCAGATACTTACGAACTATGTGATCTTGGACAAGTCACTTAATGCTGTTTGCCTCAGTTCCTTAGCTGTAAAATATGCTGGAGAAAAAAGTCACAAATTATTCCAGTATCTTTGCCAAGAAAACCCCAAATTGGGTCACCAAGATTCAGATACTACTGAAACAATTGAACAACAACAGGACTTTTTGACTAGAGGGCAAACATATTCATTAAATATTGATTGACTCCAAAGTGTTCTTTCCATTAGAACATGCTGCTCATTCTCTTCTTTTTTATATAGATTATTTAGATGCTTTGCAGTAAGGAGTTTAATATTGATTGGATTAGGGGAGAGATCATGATCTTGTGATGAACTAGCTATGTATTCGTGAGAATATTACTTCAATTCTATGCAACAAATATTTATTAAGTTTAGCTCCATGCTAGACATTGATTATGCAAAGACAAAACCGGTCGCTGTCTGACACAACATATATTCTACCAAGGAGACATAATTTGTATGCAGAAAAGTAACTATAATATATATAGGCACACATATAGATGTTTTTATATATATATATGCATATATATATAGTATAGGCATATACAAATATATATACACATATAATAATATAATAATACACATATGTAATATTTAATTTTCTGTATCAAGTTATGTTCCTTTTATGGAATGCAAATTTTTTCAGGCAAGGATTGTGAGCATACATATATGCATATACATACACATCTATGTATGTGTGTACATATATGCATAGATAATTCACACATGCATGCATATATACACACACGGGGGTGGGGGTGGTCAATAGATCCTGACATCTCTGTCTGGAATCAGGAAGATCTGAATGCAACTTTCATCTTAGAAACTTACTGGTTGTATGACTTTGGGTAAATTACTTTACCTAAGTCTCTTTAACCATAAATGAACATAATAATTAACATCTATCTCACAGGGCATTTGTGAGGATCAAAGAGGAAAAATTAATAAAATGACTGATATTGTTCCTGATACATAGCTGGTGTTTCATAAATGTTTGTTTCTTTCTTAAAACAAAACAAAACAAAACAAAAACATTTTATGGGGCAGCTAGATGGAGCAGTGGATAAAGCACCAGCCCTGAATTTAGGAGGATCTGAGTTCAAAGCCAATGTCAGATACTTAATACTTCCTAGGTGTGTGATTCTAGGCAAGTCACTTTTAACCCCAATTGCCTCAAATAAACAAACAAAAGTTAAAAGGAAGAGCGTTAACTAAGGAAGAGCGTTAACTACTGAGGGAATTGTGAAGAAGGTAGCACCTAAACTGTGTCTGAAAGAGGCTAGGGATTATAAGAGGAAGAAAGAAGGAATTCTGAGGAAGGGAGGTGGTTTGGGTATACCACTTGTGCAAAGGTGTGAAGGTAGTCATGTGAAATGTTATGATTAAGAATTTGCATACAGACTAGGTTAATTAGATCAGAGAATATGTTAAGTGGATTAATATGAAATAACATTGGTAAGTAGGTAGGAGGTAAATTGTATAGGGTTTTATATAACAGATTAAGGGTTTTATATCTTAGCCTTAAGACAAATAGAACCATTGAAAATTTTGAGTATGGGAGTGGGGAGGACACCAGAGTGTTCTGAGAGGTAGGCTAACATTGTCATATCTGTATTTTCAGACTATCAATTTGATAGCTGTGTGGAGAACATATTTGAAAGGACAATGGCTATAATTTCTTTGCTTGAATTTTCTTATGTATAAAATGAAATATTCATTCTAAAATCTCCAACTTCAACATTCTATGAGGCAACACATTTAAGCTCCAAGAGTTCTAATACCAATCTAATGTCTGCTGATATAGATAAAGCCCTTGATTTGATAGTGATAAATCTTATTTAAAGATCTGGGACATATTTTGATATCCCTGCTTTATCACATGGAGCAAAACCTGCTGCATTTGTGCATTTGTAAAGGGGAAACCTGAGACCTGATATGGCAGGGTTTTTAGGACTTAAGTAACAAGGGGAAAGACATTAACACGTGTTTATAAAGACAGTAATTTGAAAAAGAAATTCTAAAACAAGATTATTAATCACTGGAAACAGAGAAGACTGTTAAGGATCTTAGAAAAATGGGTTAGTACAAAAAAAGATAACCTGGAAGATTGCCTATAGAGAGGTAGAGGGTTGTATGAAATTGACAGGGTTGGAGAACTTAACAGAGCTCCCTTAACAGAGGTATTTGTAGTTATTTTGTCCCATTCTTGTAACTCTGTTACCTCAACTTTTCTGAACATACACTTGAGCTATTCTTATCACCTCTCCCATGAGGAATCTGGAAGAGATTGGATTCTATTAAGATTTCCATGTAAATTTTGGTCAGCCTGGAAATTCCCTGCAGCTTTATGGTAATCAGAGCAAAATTTTGGGATAGTGTCAAAGATGAGATCTGAACCCAGGTTCTTTTACTACAAAGCCAATATTTTTTTCCTCATTATGCTGGGCTGTAACTCTCTCCTGGGCTGAGAGTTGGTTACAGTCCTTGTGCTGGTAAACAGGCAAGGGAGAAATAATCCTTCAACATGATCAAACTTTCCTATTGGAAGATTTCTCCAGGCATCCCCGTACAGTAAATATTGTAGCTTGTTATTGCAGAAATCCCAAAGGTTCAAAGGGGCTTTGATGTAAGTCCCATCATAAACAAATAAAATAAGCAAAAAAGTAATTTCCTTTCAGATCTATGGATGGGAGAAGAATTTGTAACTAAACAAAGGATGCAAAGAATCATAGAAGTCAAACTGGAACTTTGGTTCTATAAAATTAAAAAGTTTCTACACAAACACAAATAATGCAGTTAAAATTAGAAAGGATTCAATTAATTGAGGGGAAAATCCTTTCAGCAAGTATCTTTGATAAAGGTCTCATATCCAAGACATATAAAGTTCTGATTTAAATTTATTAGACTAAAAGTCATTCTTCAACAGATAATTTGCCAAAGAATATGAACTGGCAGCTCTCAGCGGGGGAATACAAGTTATTAACAACCTCATTTTAAAAAATATATTCTTCTTCATTAATAGTTACAGAAAGGCAAATTAAAGAAACTCAGAGGTTCTCTTCTCTAACCATTAGGTCTGGAAGGTAATTTAAAAAAAAAAAAAAAAAAGAAAAGAAAAATGATGACTATCAGGGGAACCACTGTAAAACCAATGTAATATTTGTAGATTTATGAATCAATCTATCATTCTCTAAACTAATTTGGAACTACTTCCAAAAAGGTACTAAACTATCCTTCCTCTTTTACCTGGTGATATCATTATTAGGTAATACTCCAGAGATTAAAAAAAAAAAAAAGCATAAAGGGATTTAAGTGCAAATGAATTTCTAACAGCACTATTTGTTATAGTGAAGATGTTAAGTAAGGTGTCCATCAGTTGGGAAATGATGAAAAAATATGGCATATAAATATTGTAATATTATTGTACTATGAGAGATATTAAATGGAACAGTTACAGACAAATCTGGGAAGACATGTGCTCTGATGCAGAATGAAGTGTGAACAATTTATACAATTTTAATAGCATTGCAAAGGAAAACAACTTTGAAAGATTTAAGAAATCAGATGAATGCAATAACTAAGATTTTAGAGGACCCATGATGAAGCATAATAGCACCTTTAAACAGAGAGGTGATAGAGTATAAATGTAGAACAAGTTCTATATTTTTACATATGATTAATATGGTGTTTTATTTGAACATATATATTTGTTATAGAATCTTGATTTTGTTTTTTAAAATGGAGCAGGGAAGATAAGAAGAAAAGAGATTATGGATAGATTATCCTTTCCCCAGTCCACCCCAAATGAAAGAAATAAAGAAAAGGAAAAAACAAAGGCCATTCAATCACTTTAAAAATACACAAAAATGTACAGAAAGAAGTCAGAAGGATTCATGGACAAACAGGACAGTTTAGAAAGCCATATGTTAAGTATATTATGTACTTGAAGAGCAACTGTACACAATAAACTTACATTATCATATACATGCTTCTTTGTTTTCTACTATGTATATGGAAACATTCATTTTATTTAGTCTTTACATTTAGAATTAAAACAACAAAATCCCAAAGCATTAACAGGAAATTTAAGGAGCAAAAATATCTTTTTTTTTTTTTTTTTTTGAATCTTTCAACAACTGACCAATCTTGTGTACTCAGGGATGATACTGTTTTGTGCTTTTCCAATATAATCTTTCCAGTGTCTGAATTGACGATGACTATGAAATGGGAAGTATATTTCTGACTTCGGCCAGATTCACAGTTCAGCTGGCTAATAACACAGGAGAAAAAGTGAAAATAGCAGCCAAATATGCTTAAAATCACAACAGAGGCTTTTAAATCACATGCAATATCATCAGCATGGTGCTAAATCATGCATCAGGGTGGTTTCTCTGCAAAGTGCTAATGTTTTTAATGCTGTAAAAACACTTTTTAAAGAGGCATATTCAGAGAGCACAAGCCAATTTATGAGTGCATTAGTGGTTCAGATATGGTCTCCTATCTATTAGCAGTGAGTCTTGGATGCCTTGGAAATGTGAAACAAATCATATCAGCCTGAAAGTCTCTTACAGCATTTTGCTTTGGTAGTAAAGTGTACCAAAGATAAAATTACTTGAATAATTTTGTGTTGAAAAAACACACATACATTTAGGAATTTTCTGCATGTTAGAAAACAGTAGAGTGGGAACTTAAATTGAGATTTACTCCTAAAAGTACCTTGTATAATTCTAGTGTAATGTTTAATAGGCATTGAATGCAATGATAACTCCAATTCTATCCTGAAAAAGGTTTGAGAAAGTCTGACTGCATAGAGTCATGTGTTTGGGATAGTTCCAGCCAAGGTCAGCAAAATACATGCACCTGTTCCTTTAGGAACAAGAGGCAGGGGTAGTGTAATGGAAAGTGTTCTGGAATTAGGAAGCAGAGGACCTGGGTAGATAAATTTGCTTCAATCTGGACAAAACTTCAGCTTTTTAAAAAAATTATGAAATATCATGGTGAGGAAAACTGAACTATAGATTTAGAGGCAGAGAACTTGAATTTAAATTTCAATTCTGCCAATTATTGTTTTGTGACTTGGGCAAATTAAAACTTTTATAGGCCTCACTTTGCTCATCTTTATACAATGAAAAGATATGATTAATTATCATTTATTGAGTGCCCACTATGCACCAGGTACTATTCTAGGTAATATATAAAAGCAAAAAGGGAATAAGTCCCTACCATTAAGAAGTTAGGTAACATATTTCTATATGTCTATGTAAAAATTAACATTTATATACAAAGGGATTTTAGGGGTGAAGAGCTAGCAGCAAGCATTACCAGAAAAGGTCTCACATAGGAAGTAGCCCTTGAGCTAACCTTTGAAGTAAACTAAAACTCTAAGACAGGGAAATAAAGAAAGAAATAAAGGAAATAAGGAGTTCCCCATGAATGGGGAACATTTTGTACAAAGATACACAGAAAGAAAGTAGAATGTCATGTTAGAAGCAACAAGAAGGTCAGTTTAACTAAACTGAAGAAGAATAGCAAATAATGTCTGAATAGGTAGATTGGGAAGAGTTTTAAATGCCAAATAATGTGCTATATTTGATCTTAGAGATAAACAGGAATTATTGGAGTTTATTGAGTATGGAAGTAACACAGTTACATGACTTACAAATATAATTTGTAACTATGTAGAGAATTTGTAACTATGGAGAGAAATGCTGCATGTCTAAGATCTTTTCTGGCTCTAAATCTATGATTCTTTGACCTGTTTCTTGTTTCTGTCCAACCTAAGAGGAAATGTCAATAGAGGCTTGGTTCACACACATGTATCTAAATGGCTCTCTGACTGTGAAAAAGTCACATAATTGCTTACTCTTTCAGAGAGCTTTCTAAGACTACAAGTTGCCAATCCATGTCAGTGGAGAAAGTTTCTGTACTGAGAATTCCCCATAGTAATGAAATCACAGGTTCCAGAAAACAACAATAACAAAATTAGGCAATTTTCTTCTTCCCTTTAAGACTGACTTTCAGCCTTTACCATTTGGTGTATGTCTGTTGAGTTGGAATATGGATAATAAATATTATATCAAGGCATATAAAGATGCTACATTGAATTGGCTTCCAATTCTATTGCAACACATCATGAAATAATTTCCCCCTTTTAAAAGCCATATGTTTTAATAGTTGATGGGCCTACAGATACTAGCCTTTCCATTCCTATTTATTTGATTCAGAGGCTATATGTAGTCTCAATTGCTTTTTAAAGATTATTATGCCAGTTCCTCTCATCCATTTTTTGGGGGAGTTTCTTTTCTTCCAGATTAGTTTAGCATCAAAGTTTCATAGTTTTTAATTGGAAGATATCTTAGATATTACATAATTAAAAAAAAAAAAAAAGGTTCTGAACTTTTTGTGCATCTTGGGCCCTTTTGGCAGTTTAATTAAGACTGTATCTTCCTTCCTGGAATAATGTTTTTAAATGCAGAAAATAAAATACATAGGATTACAAAGGAAATCAACTATTTTGAAATAGTTATAAAATATTTACTTATTAAAAACAAAGAAATCTTAGTTTAAGAACACAATATTAATACAATCTTTCATTTTATACATTTGATACATTTGATTTTGACACAATAACTACTTCCTAATACTCAAATACCATACCCTCTCATAAAGAACATTCTTTGAAAACATTTAAACAAAAGAGTTTAATTGTGGAATTATAACTAGTAGCACAGACCACTTCCCACTTTTTAAAATTATCAACTATTAACAAAAAGGAAAGATGTGTTCTTCAAATTTGATATTGTAATACCAGCATTGTCCATTGTATTTGACAATGTCTGTACTCATCTATTGTGGTTACAAAATAGTTATTAGAGACAACACTAAAAGGTAACCACAACATATAAGAATTTTTTGCCTCTACTTTATTTATTCTGTATCATTTCAGATGCTTCCCTATGTTTCTTTGAATTACATTAATCATTCCATATGGTGTAGTAATATTCTACCATATTTATATATCATAATTTATCCAGTCATTTTCCAATTGTTTGGTGCTTAAATTATTTCCAGACTTTTTTCATCATAGGAGTGCTGCTATGAATATTTTTGTATGTGTGGATCTTTATTTGATGTTACTATCAATTGGGATCTATAGTGTAATATTTGAATCAGAGAAAATGAACAATTTTGTAACTTGTTGAATAGTTCAAATTAATTTTTTAAAATTTTGTTAATCTAATTTCCTTTTGTTCAGGGTTGTATTTTTTTTTTTTTGGGGGGGGTATGCCTGCCTCTTTGTGATCCTATTTGGAATCTTCTTGGCAAAGATCCTGAAGTGATTTGTTATTTCCTTTTCCCTATCATTTTACAGATGAGGAAATTAAGGCAAACAAGGATAAGTGACTTGCTCAAAGGTATCACAGGTAGTGTTTAAGGACAGATTGGAACTCAGAAAGATGAATCATCCTGATCCTAGATCTGGTGCTCTAGTCACTGAGCCACCTACCTGCTCATTCATTTACTGTTACAACACTATGTTTCCTCTTAATATCCTTTTCCCTCTCTCATCCTTCCCTGAAATTAATTCCATATAAAGAAGAATATTTTTTAAAGGAAAAAGAGCAAGAAGAAAAAGAAAATAAGTAAAATTGATAATTGCACAAATGGAAATTTTTCAATGTTTCCATTCATGAGCTTTCTACTCTATAAAGGAAATGTATGGAATTGTATTCTCAAAACTCTCCTTTGGTGGCATACTAATTCTTTGTAATTCTGAAATGTTCACTATCAATTGTTTGATGATTATTGTTCTTCTCATGTAAGGTGTTCTATTAATTGTGCATTTTGTTCTCTTGACTCTATTTACTTCTTTCTGTATCTGTTCATGTAAACCATTCAATACTTCTCTATATTGATCAAAAATGTCATTTTAATGGAATGAGACTATTATGTTATATTAATAGATCAGAATTTATTTATCATTATGCAATCAATGGCCATATATTGTGTTTTCAGTTCTTTGTTACTACAAACATTTCTTCTTTGAATTTTTTGGTATGACTAGGAATTTTTTGTCAATGATCACCTTAAAGTATATGTTTAGTAATGGTATCTGTGTCAAAAGATATGAATTTATTTTTTTTTACAAATTCTGAATTATTTATAGTATGTGTGTACTTATTTGTAGTTCCATTAGAAAAATACTAATGTCTTTTCATCATTATCATTATTCATCATTTTTGCCAATTTGTTGGCTATGAGGTAAAGCATCAGAGTTGTTTTGATTGTTGTTTTAATTTTCATTTTTCTTTTGAGTACCAACTTAGTACCTTTTTTTATATGCTTTGAGAACTATGTCCTTTGATCATCAATTGGGTAATGACTTTTGGTCATGTTTCTGTTAGTTTTTGAGGTATCTTATATATATTTCCTTATCTGAGAAATTTGATAAAAAGATTTTCTCCCCTCCTCTATTTGAACAATTTGTTTATCCTCTGAGCTACATTAGTATTATATGGAAGGTTTTGATTATTATATCTTTTGTGATTGCCTCCAACCTTTGTTTGGTTAAAAATATATAGAAAACTGTGAATGTTAAAATGAACTGTGTCTCTTCTGATTTTTATAATGACATGATCTTTAATATTGTCATATATCCATTTAAAATTTATTTACTTATTTTTGCTGAGGCAATTGGGGTTAAATGACTTGCCCAGGGATATAGCTAGGAGTGTTAAATGTCTGAGGCCAAATTTGAACTCAAGTTCTCCTGACTTCAGGGCTCGTGTTTTATCCACTGTACCATCTAGCTGTCCTATGATTTAAAATGTAAGACTAGCCCTTATTTTTTGTCACATGTCTTTCCAGTTTTCCCAGCAGTCTTTAAAAAATCAAATATGTAGTTACATTCTAAGTATTTTTTTTGCATATATCAAACAGTGGGTTGTTGAATTCTATTGATTGTCCCTTAGTTCCTTTTCCCATAAATCTACTATTCTATTTTTTAACAAATACTAAATGACTTTTATGATAACATAGTTTGTGGTATGGAAGTGTTATCATTCACTACTACTCTTTTCACTGTTTCCCTTGATATTCTATATATTTTATTTTTTTCAAATGAATTTAAATATTTTTAATCTAGTCTTTGTCTCATTGTTTCATTGATATGACATTAAATTCTGTTTACCATTGCAATTGTTAAATTTAATAATTATGTGTCTTGTAGTTTGCATTATTAGATTTTTTTTTCCCCTGGAAAGTGATCTGTTTGTTCTAATTGCTATTTTGTTTTCTGTAATTTGAAATCTGGAAATTTTTCTCATACTTTTTTGCATTATGGCATATAAGATTTTTTTTACTTGTGTTCTGGGAGACTTGTGATTCTTAAGCTATTTCTATGCATTCTGTTTCTGAGTGGATCACAGAGCACAAACCCATGGGCCAAACTGTGTTGTCTTCTCCGAGTGTGGGATCGATCTGATAAGAGGGGTCTTCAGAGAATATGCCAGGTATTAGAGATTAACCTTCTCGGATGCTAATTAATCATGTTAACTTCAACTTCTTATATTGGTTTATAGAAAAAGTTACAATTACATTATCCCTTTCCCATTTTTCTTGTTTGGAAGAGTTTTAAGAGTTTAAAAGTACTAAAACATGTCTAGTTCTCCATTTTGTTGTCATATAATAAAATTTAAAATTAATTTCCATATTATTTGGAACAAATAAAGTTTTATTAAAAGTGAATTTGAGAGACTTTCCTCTAGTTCTCCAGATTCTATCTTTAAGTCAATTAGTGTGAGGTGATGCCTTGGAATTGCTTCAATTTTCATTTCTCTGTTTAATAATAACCTTGGTAGGATTCTCAGAAAGCTACTGGTTTGCATTTCTTCTTTTAACAATTGTTTATTGAGTTAGGATAAAGATTATACCTATTATTTCATTGATATATGGAATTTTTACTGAGAAAACTCCTTTAAGTATCTTCTTTGGAAATTATATTTTTGAGGGGCTGTCTAGAGCATTGCAGGATAATGTGACTTTCTGAAGTTAACATAGAGGCAGGGCTTGAAAACTCCAGTTTTCATGATTTCGGATCTCTATTACTCCATCTTGCTTCTCTGTTGAGTATTAGCTCTTAACCTTATTGATTTGTATCTGTTTCCTACAGATTTTAGATGTTAGAGTTGTTTAATGAAAATAGTTTTCTTCTCATTCTATCTGTATCAATTTTATTTGGTAACACTTTTAAAATTTATATAATTGAGATGATCTTTATTTTTTATAATATTAACTTAATATTATGATAAATAATAATATAATATTAACATTAAGATTGTAAATTATTCCTGAAACCACCATATTTAGGAATATAATCTTCAAATCTCCAGTAATTGTTTTATAGATTGATTTTTACAAGTACATCATTCAAATACTTGGAAACTATTGTGATTCATGATGCCTTCCTAAGCATATATTTTGGCTAACTGCTTACCAATATTCTAAAGTTTTGTCATTTAAAAAATTCTTCCTCTAAAAGGGGGGGAAAGGACCTATTTGTACAAAAATATTTATAGCAGTTCTTTTTGTGTAGAAAAAAAAAATAGAAATTTCCCATCAATTGGGGAATGGCTGAAGAAGTTGTGGTTTATGGATATAATGGAATACCACTGTGCTATAAGAAATGATGAGCAGGCTATTTTCATAAAAAATAGCAATATTATACCAGTGATCAATTATAAGAGGCTTAGTTACTCTGTTGAAGACAATGATCCAGGACTATTCTAAAACTATCATAATGAAACAATGCTACATATATCCAGAGAAAGAATTGACAGGGTCTTGAAGCAGATTGTAGCATATTATTTTCTCACTTTCTTTGTTTTTTCATATTTTTCTCTTTTGTTCTCTTTCTTCTTTCACAATCTGGCTAATAAAGAAATATGTTTCATGTGATTGCACATATATAACCTATATCAAATTGCTTGCCATCTTAGGGAAGGGAGAGATAAGAAAGGGTAAGAAAATTTAGATCGCAAAATAGAAAAAATATTAAAAATTGTCTTCACATGTAATGTAAAAAATAAAATACTATATGAATTGAAAGAAAACACAGTACTCATGGTCTTGGGTTTACAAAATGTTAAAGTTTTGTGCTTATTTGTTTTTAGGTTTTGTTTATCTAACCAATTCTATTGATTTATTTTTCAATTTTAAATTAGTATCAAATAGTTTTGAAAATTGTAAAATAGTATGAAGTATGATAAATAATCCATATACCTCTAACATTTTCTTTATTTTTCTTTTTTATCCCTTATCTTTTAACTCAATATGAAATAAAGTATAAAATATTCCCTTGGTAAATCAATATAGTACTAAATAACTTTAGTAATTTGAATAGCATTAACCATTTAAAAATATTGGCATAGCTTATATATGAATAGAGAATATTTCTTCCAGCATGTATATATTATTTATATAAAGAATATTTTTATTTATACTTTAGAAAAATTAAAATCTCTTCCTTCTTTACAAATTTGTTTTTCTTTTTAATATGGAAAAATTCTCATGATTTTTATAAATTTATCTTACCACTTTATTAAATTTAAGTTGATTTGATTTTTTGTTGATTCAGCAAATTGTCAGATTATCTTCAAATTGTAATGTTAGCTTCTTCTTCTTAATTTATTTTTCTCATCTTATTGCTCTAGATAATTTTGATGGAACTCTGTCAAATTATAGTGAAGATAGTGGACATATTTTCTTCACATACATACATACTACACACATATATAAGTGTGTAGTAGAGAAAACCCATGGTTCACTCATAAAAAATCATATTAGCTTTTGACATTAGATAAATATTTTTATATTAGGGAAAGAACATTTCATTTCTATTTTTTGGCATTAAAAATTAAATGCATTCTGTTTCATCATAGGTTTTATAAAACCTATTGAAATTATTCTGGAATTTTTATTATTTTTAAGGCTGGCATTTTGCTAACACTTTTCCTAATATAAATTCATCCTTGAATTTGTATTCTTATTCAAAATTGATCATTATAAACAATTTTGCCAAATTTATAATAGCCTCTTGGCTAAAATTTTAGTTATTTCTGTATCAATATTTATTGTAATGTTATTTATTTTTATATCTTTGATTTGCTATTTCTTTCTCTTTGGGAAAAAAGTACTATATCTATATCTTAGAATAGTTTTGATAAGGTTTCTTCTTTTTTATATTAGTAAACAATCTTTTTGGTATGATATTTTGTTCTTTAAATATTAAATAACACTCAGTTTTAAATTGTCTGGATCCAGAGGGTTTTCTTTCACTTTGGCAGTTGGGCAATATCACTTTCTGTGGGGTTGAGGTATTAGATTCTATCATTTTGTTAGTTTAGGTATTTTATATTTTCATTTATGTATTCATTTATTTTATTTAAGTTTTTAGTTTTGATGGCATGAAACTGAAATATAGTTATTTCTGATAGTTTTCTTTATTTGCTTTCCATCATCTTGCTTACTTTTGATCTTGACAATTTGTTTTTATCTTTTTCATTAAATTAGTAATAGTTTGTGTTGATGCTTTTTTTTTTTTTTATTATAGAGTTGTTTAGTGCTTGCAGTGATAAAACCTTGTAGGTCCTACAGCAATCACTGCACCTCCACTGCAATCACAGCTGCTAAAGACCTGAAAAGGAATATTCCTGCCACCAAGGTCCTTAACTCTGTCAATTCATCAGAAATAGATATTTTAAAAAATGCAAAAGATATATTTTTTTGAATATTTTTTTAATTTTATATATATATATATATATATATATATATATATATATATATTTATAATATTATCCCTTGTATTCATTTTTCCAAATTATCCCCCCCCCCTCCTTCTATTCCCTCCCCCCGATGACAGGCAATCCCATACATTTTACATGTGTTACAATATAACCTAGATACAATACATGTGTGTGAATATCATTTTCTTGTTGCACAATAAGCATTAGATTCCGAAGGTACATGTAACCTGGGCAGACAGATATTAGTGCTAACAATTTACATTCACTTCCCAGTGTTTCTTCTCTGGGTGTAGCTACCTCTGTCCATCATTGATCAACTGGAAGTGAGTTGGCTTTTCTTTATGTTGAAGATTTCCACTTCCATCAGAATACATCCTCATACAGTATTGTTGTTGAAGTGTATAGTGATCTTCTGGTTCTGCTCATTTCACTCAGCATCAGTTGATGTAAGTCTCTCCAGGCCTCTCTGTATTCCTCCTGCTGGTCATTTCTTACAGAGCAATAATATTCCACAACCTTCATATACCATAATTTACCCAACCATTCTCCAACTGATGGACATCCATTCATCTTCCAGTTTCTAGCTACAACAAAAAGAGCTGCCACAAACATTTTGGCACATATATGTCTCTTTCCGCTCTTTAGTATTTCTTTGGGATATAAGCCCAGTAGTAGCACTGCTGGGTCAAAGGGTATGCACAGTTTGATAGCTTTTTGGGCATAGTTCCAAATTGCTCTCCAGAATGGCTGGATTCTTTCGCAACTCCACCAACAATGCATTAGTGTTCCAGTTTCCCCACATCCCCTCCAACATTCATCATTATTTGTTCCTGTCATCTTAGCCAATCTGACAGGTGTGTAGTGGTATCTCAGAGTTGTCTTAATTTAATGCAAAAGATATTAAAATGCTTTACTATCTGTTTTGCTATTGCAGCTTAAGAACCACTTGACCTTTCCATTGGACTTGCAAGTGACAATACATATGATTTCTTTCCCTTTATTAGAATTCGACTCTTTAAGAGTGGACAATTCTCTTTTTATTGCCATACTTAGCATAGTACTTTTCACACAGTAAGCACTTATTCTGGACTGCAGCTATTACAGCTGTACTATGCTCATTATCTATGTAAATGGCATACCACTGAAAGGGTTGTAGACACAGATGCAGATCATAGAGGTGACAATTGGCCCAGTCATTGGCCAAAGATTAAAGCATACACCTATATGTCTGGCATAGGAGGATCAATAGACACTTAAGTTAGTGCTACCCCTTTGAGGTGGCTATTTAAAGGTGAAACAGGAGTTTCTATTCCTTTTGTAGTAGGAAAAGAGACATCTTACAACAGTTAGGATTACAAATGCTTTTTTTAAGCTTTTTAGTCAGGGCTGGTGTTGAAGGCCTGACTTCACTCTCACCTGTTTCCATTCAATGGAAAACTGATACACCCATGTGGGTAGAACAGTGGCCCCTACAAGTGAAAAAATTCAGGCCTTATTAGATACAGTACAAAAGCTTTCTTTAAGAACTGAAAAGTTGAATAACTTAAATGACTTTCAAAAATTGATAGGAGATATCCAATGGATATGTCCAGTGTTAGGCTTAACTACCTACCAGTTACAATCATTATATGACATTTTAAGGAGAGACATTGCTTTAAACTCACTATGCCAGCTTACAAAAGAAGCTCAAGAGGCTTTGAGAGAAGTTGAACTGGCTGAATGTAGCTAAAAGAGTTACTCAAAAACCCTTGGAAATATCGGTTTTGGCTACAAAAGAGGCAATACTTTTTCATTCATACATCCATCCACTCATCTATTCATCATAAACAGTCCTCAAACATTGTCCCAGCAACCATATATGTTTGTTTTTCAATGATGAGACTAGCTAATTTTGGAAAGATGTCCATAGTAGATTGGTTACTTGATAATTATTTCTTTTTTTTAATCAGTAGAATTTATATATATTATAGCTTTTTATTGACAGAACATATGCATGGATACTTTTTCAACATTGTCCCTTGTACTCACTTCTGTTCCAACTTTTCCCTTCCCTCCCTCCATGCCCTCCCCTAGATGGCAGGCAGTCTCATACATGTTAAACATGTTAAAATATATCTTAGATACAATATATGTGTGCAGATCTGTATAGTACTCTTGTTGCACAAGGAAAATCAAATTCAGAAGGTAAAAATAACCTGGGAAGAAAAACAAAAATGCAAGTAGTCCACATTCATTTCCCAGTGTCCTTCTCTTGTTGTGGCTGATTCAATTGGAACTGAATTGGATCTTCTCTTTGTCAAAGATATCCACTTCCTTGAAGGTGATTTCTTTAGCCAGTTTTTTGCTCTATACTGGTGATGGCAGAGATATAAAAGGTAGAATTAACACAAAGAAACAAAGTTTAAAAATTGTGTGTAAACATTAATTTGGTTCTATTCTAATTAATTATAATTCTAAACATGAGATTCTGTCTAGTGATCAACAAATTATACTACAGAAGGAAATGAATCATATCAATCTTAAATGTTTTTTACTCTAAATGAAACCAGAACACAAAGGAAGTTGCTGCTAAATTGAAGGATGACTCATAGATTCTCTTTTCAGAACCATAAGTATGGAGCAAAGGGAATTGGTTTTTATCATGTTTCCAACTCCATTTCCTGGGATACTTGGGTATCTCATTTTGCAGTGCTCATGATAAGCATTTGTAAAAAGACCACCCATGAAGATAAATGTGGCTTATCCAGCAGCATCTGTTGGAGAAGAAAAGAATGTAAAGGAATTTGATGAGGAACTTGATAAAATACTTAAAATTAAACCAACATAAGTTTTAATAGTTGATGACTTGGATGTGAAATTTGACATAAGGGAAAATCTCAAAAATATTTTAGAAAACATGCTTTATGAATCAAAAATTGGAGATGTGAAAGGCTCATTGACTACATAAAAGCCTTTTACCTATTTAACATGAATTATTTCTATAAAAATAAAGGTGATAAGCATAGGTCATGTAAACACAATGTTACATCATATACAATATTTAGTTACCAATGTAGGAATAACTGCTAAATCACCAATATTATTTGAAGTCAGAACACTTATTTATTTATTAAAGCAAAGGGAAAAAAGTAATATCAAAATAAAAAAATCAAAATGAAAACAAAATGTGGAATGCAATTCAAATAATTATAATACAACCTATTTAAGTAAGTTGTTAATGCTGATAAAAATAGCAAACTGAAAAAGAACAGTGAAACAGGAGTATCACCATTTCCTAAATTTAGTTGAAATGTCACCAGCAGACACAAAAAGCATTATCAGACATATGTAGTTGATTTCTTTGACAAATGGGAAAATATACCAGCCAAGAAAAATACTAGTTTACAATGGAGGCTGTGAAGAGAAGGAATAAGCATTTATTAAGTATATGTCAGACATTCTACTAAGTACTTTTCATATATTATCTTTTTAAAAAAATATTCATAGCAACTCTAAGAGAGAGTATCTTTTATTATCACCATTTCATAGTTTAAGAAACTGAGGAAAACAGAGGTTAAATTATTTGTTCAAGGTCACACAGCTGGATCTGAAATCGGATTTTCCTGACTCTAATCGCAACACTCTATCTGCTAAAATAACTATCTGTCTCCCCACAAAAGAAACTTTTTGTAAACCACTATGAGGAAATAGGTAAAGATTCTGAGCAGTATTGCTTTATTAAATAGTGAGAAATGGTGGACAGTGTAATTGGAAGATTGGTGGAACATCTAACTAATAAAGTCATCTGAGGTCATTTAAATGGAACTGGGACAACTGAACAGATAAAAAGAGAAATATTATACAAGATTTCTATGATAAATTGTTTTCTTGATCAATGAGATTGAGTAATTCCATTTGTAATCTAGTATTAAATTCCCCCCCAACACTAATAAGGAAAAGAAAAATGAAAAGAACAACTATACTAGATGTATGTGTATATAATGTGTAGGTATATATGTATATATGTATATGTATATACAGAAGAAGTTCAAAGTGGAAGTAACAAAGTAATACAATGTTGAGAATGGTTTATTCTAAAGCAATATGAAAAAATGGAGTTTGTCAATTTTTTTTTTTTGGATTTTATTGCTATTTCAAATCTTAGAACACTATAGTCTCTGAATAACTACATTAAATACTCCACAAAAAGCAAAACTGGATATAAGCAGGTTATAACACACACTGATAAGGTATGTGCAATAAACATATTATAAGGGACATCATTAAAAATTTTGGACAAACGATATAAATAATAAGTGTTGGAGATAGTCTGAGAAAACAGGCACTGTCGGTAGAGGTATGGATTATTCCAAATGTTCCAGGAAATTATATTAGAATGATAGTGAAAATATCATCAAATTATATATTCACTTTGACCCAGTCATACCATACTTGAACTATACACCAAAGAGATGAATGGCAGGAGAAAAGTTGTACATAGACTATATTATTAGCTGCACTTCTGAAGGAAGCAATTAGTGTAAAGGAAAGTGGGGGGTTCATTTACTGCACAGTAGCTAAATAAATTCTAAAATATGAATGTAATCTTTTGCTCATCTGTAATGACAAATATGAGGAATTCAGAGTACCTTTGGAAACTTACATGAACATATATAGAATGAAGTAAGCAGAATCATATAATTTATAATTGCCACAATAAAATAAAGGAAAATAATTCCTCTCAGCAGAGAAGTGGTAGATTATTTGTGTATAGTGAGGCATACATTTTCAAACACAGTGTGATTTAGTTTTTTCAACCACATTTCTTTGTTTTAAGGGAAAGATATATTAAAAAAAGATGGGTGTCCTTGAAAAATGAGAGCGCTAGAAACATAATTTAAAGAAAAAAAATATAGAAGGAGGTGGATCAATCATGTAGTAAATATGACTTAGAGCCCACAGGTGTTTGTGTGTTTCAGTATTCTTCATGCATTGCCAAGAAGATTAAAAAAAGTTCCATTCTTCTGGGTGAATACTGTATGCAAATTGTGGTAGGGCTGTCATTTGCCCCATTTGAGGGGATACCTACATCAATGAGTTTGCAGATGTATCAAAGTTTGAAATATACTTTTTTTTCAAGATTTCTTTATTTACTCTAATTTTATTATGTTCAGGAAATAATGTCTAATAGTTCTGTTTTTTAATTTATTAGTGAGATCTTTATGTTCTAGGTTATCCAATTAAGGAATGCTACCCACAGGGTAGCATTGAGCTACAGTTAGATTGAATTCTTACAAGAATAAGAGATAGATCCTTTCTTTTTCATAAAAAACTTTGATTTTTGTCCCCATTCTATAGAATGTAGAGTGTTTGCTTTTTATCAGAAAAAATAGCTAAGAGTATAGAAATTCATAAGATATGTGTATTTTAACTTTTTTATAAATAAGAATAAGTTGATTTTTGCCTCTAAATTTTTTATGTGGAAACTTCTTCAAATTAAATATTAATAATATTAATTTGCAACTTTTATTGTGAAAAAAAAAACATTTGGAACTTAAAATTAAAGGCACTGTAACACCTTTTCCATGTTCCTGTTTATTTTGCAAAGAGAGGATAATTGTATGTCTATTGAAGAACAACTAATAGTAAGTGATTTCCATTTAATTTCAATTAAAAATCTAAATGTTCCATTTGAAATCATATAACAACCTTCAAGGGTTAAAATGCCATTATTTTTTCTTTATGTTTCTAGCAAAATTATTACACTTTGTATACTACATTTATGAAACAATGACACAGGCAGACTGAAACAATGATACAGGCAGACTGGAACAATTTCTTTTGTTTGTCTTTAGGCATAATTTCAAAAAAACCCATAATTTTTACAAGTATTTGAATGTTTTATAATAGAACTGTTTCTAATTTTCATAAAAAACTCTTTCATTTTTTTCTGATTTATTTCTGAGCAATTGGAATCATGAAGATTCACTTTGGGAAAATGAAAACTTTTTCAAGAACCATTCCCATCCAATAAATAATACTTCAGCTATTTATTTATCACCTCTCTTCTGAAATATTCAATACACTTCATTGTTTTTGTTCACATTAATTTTTGTGAACTAGAGAAATAAATAACATGTAGACTCTCCTATTGGGAAGTCCATGGTCAAATCCTGCTTTTGATGTTTCCTTTGAGTCACATGCAGATATCTTAGATTTATTTCAGTTTCTGCTGATATTAACTTTGAATTTATACTATTTAAATTTGTTTTGTTCATAGATATAGATATATCCACAAACATATTGTTTCCCTTGAGAGAACATAAGACTCTTGAGAGTAAGGATTTTTTTCATATTTTATCTTTGTACCCCAGAAACTAGTACTGTGCCTGATGCATGGTAAGCAATAATAAATGCTTGTTGATTAACTGATCTAATTGAGATGGTGGGCATATAAAGTTTTTGTGGCTCCTAGCAGTATGCTTTCATGACTTTCTTCAGTTCCTTTCAGTTACACATGAATAGGAGCAAAGAAAGCAGATGGTGTGAGTAATTAATACATATTTGGGATTTGGCAAGCATGATGAGCAGCAAGATAAAGGAAAAGGTTACAATATAGATAATGGCCTAAGGTTAAATTTATTCATTAAGATGTCAAGAGAGGGAAAGAAGGAGAGTACAACCAGGGCAGTATGATGGTTGAGAGGCTCATAATAGCAATGTTTGGCAGGTGCTATTATATCCCTCACTTTATAATTGAGGAAACTGAGACAGAAAAGTATTAAATAGTTTGCTCAGGGTTATACAATCAGTAAGTATCTAAGGTCAAATTTAAATTTAGGTCTTTCTAACTCCATGCCCAGACCTAGGTGCTGACCCTAGCTTGTTTTATCTATGAAGAATATAGGAGAAGATGGGATGAAGGATACATATGATTGATCTTGGCAAAGATAAATATTATCCTTTTTTGTTGAACTAGTGACAGAAAAAATAAAAACCATTAGAGTTTAGAAGAAAGGTTGGATCTAGAACATGGAATCATTTTCACAGAGATGATAATTAAATTCAGGGGAGCTAATAAAGTCATGAAGGGAGACAGAATAGAGGAAAAAAAGAAGTTCCAGAACAAAGTCTTAAATAATAGTCATATTTAGTGAGTAAGACCACTGAAGAACTGGCAAAGAAAAGTAAGCAGAGAACTAGGAGAGAGTAAGGTCATAAAAACCTAGAGAGGAGAGAACATCCAGAAAAAGGACATGATCAAAAATGTCAAAAACTTTAAAGGTGTTAAGAAGGATGGAATGGGGGGACCCATTAGATTTGACTAAAAAATGATCATTAGTCACTTTATGGAGCCCAGTTTCAATTGAAAAATTAGGAAAAAGTCAGAAAAGTGATAGTTTGAATTTAGTGAGAGAAATGGAAGCAATTATTATAGGTGGGTTTATGAAGGAGTTTTCTAAGACGAGATGAAATATATTGAAAGATAGCAAGAGAGATAGCATCAAGAATATATCGGGGAGAGAAGAATGGGGAAGACATTCTTTGTAGTCAGCAATGAAGGAACCAATAATAGTGAAGGACTAAAGACTGGAGGATAGAAGTTGTAGGGAGGGCAATCTCCTGAAGAAGAAAGGATGAAGAAAGAAAGAATGGATGCACATTTCTAAGTTTTCTTTGTTCCAAGAAGGATTATTTCTTCATGAGAGATAGGGGTGAAAGAGAAGATAGCAGGGTAAAGTATTTGAGTGAAGTGAAATGAGAGGGAGGGAAGAAAAGGGAAATTAACAAATAGCTTCAATTCTTTCAATATATTTATTTTTTATATATAGATATTAAATTCTTAATAACACCCAGAACTTTCTATCATGCTATGACTTTTTAAAAACATATACTACAGAGCCACTGAAAAGATAGAGTTCATGTTATGAAATAATTAAAATATCATAACAAAAAGAAATAATTCAATACTACTAGATGAGGAAGAATCAGAAACTGTAGAAATAGGGAAAAAAAAAATTATCCCTTGACTCCAGGCATTTTATCTAGTGGTTCCTCACATATGGAATATTCTTCCTTTTCATCTGCCCCTATTGGTTGCTTTGAAGTCCTAACTGAAATCTTATCTTATACAGGAAGGCTTTTCCAACGACAATTCAGGAGTCTTCCCACTTTAAAATATAATGTTTTACTTATTCTGTCTATAACTTGTTTGTATATATGTGTGTGTTTGTTTTCTTTACCCTGAAATTTTAAGTTACTAAAGGGCAAAGTTTGTCTTTTGCTTATGAGGTCCTCTTGTAAGAGAGGAGGGAGAAGGCAGTGCTGTGGGAGGCTTGAAGAGCAAGCCATGTTTGGTATTGCTACTGTGGTGAGGTTACAGTTGTGGTGGCATAATATAAATTTTTAGTGACCCCAAACAGCACACTTTCATGACTTGCTTCAACTCCTTTCAGTCAGACATCAATATTATTGTTGTTGTTGTTTGTCCTTAATTCTTGAAGAGGACCATGGCATCCCAGAAGTAATGCCATGACATGCAAGTGAGTTGGATTTAAGTGTGTGAGGACTGTGCAAGGTCACCTGCTTCATTTTTCCCTTCAGAGCCATCTAGATCCAGTGGCAATATGTAAATAAAGACAACTGGAGATGACTCTGGATGAAATGGGAGACCTTGGCCTTTTTAAACTAAGGATTTCAACAGGTCCCAGTTTGACTGAGACTGCACCCAATGATTAAGGCTAGGTAGCAATTGTCACAAAAAATCTTCACTTTCACCTAGTGGGAAAAATAAATAAAGGAAGGAAGGAATCTGGAAGGGGAAGACTCTAGGGGTTTCTGGCCAAAGCAGAAATGTCAATCTGACACACTTGAATAAGAGCAAAGGAGGCAGATTGTGCAAATAACTAGTGCATATTTGGAGTCTGGCAAGGGATGATAACTGATAGGACAAAGCAGAAGATTTGAATATATATGATTTTGAGATATGCTGATTCATCAAGATATCTAGGTAATGAAGAAAGGAGAGTACAACCAGTGCAAGGTGATAGTTTAGGAAAAAACTGAGGGGTGTGTGAACTAGAAGTAATGTTGAAAATGAAGAAAAAAGTTAGAAATTATAAGACTGGGGGGAGAGGGGGATAGATGGAAAGATAGACTTGATCAGATAAGGGAATTCCATTCACAAACATGAGAGTTGAACATTTTGAATGATAGCAAAATTAAAGTCATGACCATTTCAGTTTGTGACTATTCTTCCTCCTCTTCCTTTTCCTCCTCTTGTTCTTGTTCTTTCTCTGTCTCTGTCTCTCAGTCTGTATGTTTCTGTCTCTTTCTCTCTCTTAAATAAACCTTCTTTCCCTCCATTGTCATCTATTAGTCTAGTGTTATGGTTTTTACAAGGTACTAAGACAGTGGAATTGATAGAGACAATAATTATCTAATTTAGCATGATTCACTATGATTGATATGATCCTACAAGGAGATGTTATGGGCCAGAACTTGAAACAAGGTACTGAGTGGAATTGAGGAGACAATGGTTTAATTTAGCATTGATTTAATTCTACAACAATTAATTGTTTCCTAGTGATGTAATGATTGTGTACAGCATATAAGCAAGAAGCTCTCAGGGCCAGATCCACAAGTCCACTCTTAGAGGTGAAGACAGATTCATTCCATTTTCCACCTTTGTGCTGGCTAGGAGGCTTTGGATTCAGAGGGAGCTATAGAGGCAGAAGATGGAAGAGACGAAAGACTAGCAGCAAGAGCTCTCAGAACCAAGGAGAGAGATAGGCCTCTAAGAAAGCTAACTGAGCTATTTTGAGGGAGACAACAAAGGATCTGAACTTTTAACTCCTGGCTGCATTTGGTGTGATTATTGAACTGAACTAAAACTAAGGCTGCTCCCAGAAGCCCCCCAAGAAATCTTCTCCCAGAGAACATTGTATTTTAGAGAAGAACATTACACCCTAATATACTGATTTGTACTAATTTCAAAGAAGTGCTATTTACTTCTCTGGAGGTCTGGAGAGAATATGCACACACTTGGAGCAGCTTTATATGCATCTCTGTTTGGCATCTGGAAACTCACTGCAGATGTATCTTTCTTTAATTTCATTCATTTAGATGACCAAAAATATTTGAGAGTAGTATACTTTTAGAATCCTTATTAATGCTACATTTGTAGGTAAGGTCATGTTTCTCATTTCCCCAAGAAATTCTAGGACCTCCTTATTGACTTGAGAAAAAAGATACACAATTCTCTGACATTAAAGCCTTTGACCATAATCTAGTGTATATCTTCAGGCCTATTGAACATAACAACTCGCCAGTCATTCCACATTCTAACCAAATTATAGTTTACTGGCTATTATCCATAACCATATGTCTCACATGAGTTGCTGCCATACTTGAAATTCGCTCCCTTTTCATCATCTGTATAAAATCCTTAGCTTCCATTGGGGCTCAACTACTATGTATACAAGGCCTGCTCAGATCACTCCATTACTAATACTCTCCCCTTTGAAATGAATTTATATTTATTTTACACATAAAACCCAATTTTGATGCATGTACATGGAGGATGAAAGGAGAGCTGGTTCCAAGAAAATCCAGTATTATGGGAAATAATACATGATGGAAGTACCTTAGAGATACTGGAACATGCATAGGCATTCTGTAACTGGTTCAAATTGGATGGACTTTTTTCTATTAGTTGCCTGGTCAGGAATATTTGGCTTTGAAAAGAACTGAATAAGATTTGGTCAGATCTTCACAACATTGCCTTCATCTATGCTCTGGTGGGATGACAATGTCTGATGAGAGACTATATTATAAGGAAGGGGATCATTGAGACTTTCTCTAAGGAGACTCTCCAGCCCTCAAGGGAAGAGCCCTCCTTGCCCTACTTTGTACTTTTGCTTTCTAGTTACAGAGAATGGATGTTCCAACCTTGGGGCAGTGCAATCTGAGAATGAGAATCTGGGCTGGATTTGACAGCCAATACAGAATGGGTAACCCAAGGAATAAGGAGAGATCGTTGTGATATGAAGTTATGAGGAATAATAGCTCAAATTATAATTTTTTTCTTTTTCTTTTTTTAAAGCTCCCCCACAAAATAAAAATGAATTCAATGTAGGATAGAATTTTTTTCTTCTTCTAAAGGACAGTCTTGGAATTTTGTTTCAAGGAATGGTGAGTGACTTTAAAGCCTTCAACCAGAGTCTACTGGCAGCAGGACCACATTTGTACATACATAGGGTTAAACTAGTGTTATGTTCCTGAACTAATCTCCACCCTTTTCACACAGAAATAGTATCAAGGGATTATGCACATGAAATATTGGAGGAAATGCATGAATGCATTTATCTTTAAAGCAAATATCTTTGTAAAAGCTTTGTAAAGCTACTTTATCCAAGTTAAACTGGTTAATCAAAACTGAGGTGATAGTTACTAATCCCTAACAAGTTGAGAGGGATACATAACTTGTGGAATATCAAGCCAATAAGAATAAAGAGATACCCCACAAACTCCATTGGGTACCTAGTAGCTTCTGAAGTAAATTAAAGAATAGTTGTAGCTGGCCCAACAGCACAGTGCCCAGAATATTTTAATTCTTACTGAATTAATAAGCCTGATTCTAGAAGTTTTCCTTTAGAATTATATCATACCTAAGATGATGCTCATAACTGGTTGATGATAACATAATATACTACTATCTAAGAATGGTTCAGCTAGCACACTAGCACCAAACCATTTATTCAGAACAGGTGAGAGAAGCTGAGTAATGGAAAGTCATGCATATGTGGAAAGAGAAGATTCTTTGAAAAGAAGATCATTTGTGGTATTAGATACATAAAATAGAGGTGATTACTCATTTCATTCTGCATGTGGTTATAATAAAATGCAACTCTTCCTACTTCACATAAAAAAATGAAGCTGGGAGTGGAGATGGAGGCAGGCATTTCAATTGGCTTTGACAGGTTGGAGTAATTTTCAACATGACTTTGAGATAGTGGTTTTGCTTGGCTAATACATATTTTTCAATTTTGTCAATTGAGACAGAAACCTCAAACATTAGAGAAGTGTTTGAATTAGGCTGTTGTGTGCCAGGAAGACACATTGACTTTGGTGTACAATGTTAGGATCATGAATTTTGTTAAACACAATTGCAACCACATGTCCCATTGCGAAGCAGGCAATGAAGAACAAATTAAAAAACAAACAACAACCCAGAAGTGGGTTTCATAAAGAAGCACTGAATAAAAACAGGGGTGTTTGTTTTTTTTTTTTTAAATAACACAATTGTGCAATTACTTTAATTGCTTTTCACATTATGACAATATCAAAGAACTGAATTGATCTTGCCATTATTATTTATATTTTCTTATTAGTGAATCAAAGAGATCACTGGAGTTATGAGGACTAATAGCTCAACTTTTCATCCATCTCCTTTTTATACACTTTTTCAAGTGCTCAAAGAAATAGTTTGAAGATTAATGTAATTTAAAATAAAATTTATTTTTTTTCCTAAAAGTGTTGGAATTTTATTTCAAGGAATTGTAGATGAGTAAGATGATTTAGAAGGTCTTTTGTCCCTGACATGTTTGCCCGGGATTCATTTTCTGATTTCATCTAATTATTTTATATCCTAGCAGATTTTGCTATCATTGCATAAGCTTGTTAAAAATGATGCTTGAATTTCTTTTTTGCTCTCATAATCTTTCACACTATAAGTTCAATTGTTTTAAATATTTATATTTTTCTATACAATATTCTTTAATTTCACCTCTTTCTTTTTCACTATAAATCCAGTTGAGGTTTAGATAACAAGCCTGTGATAACATTATTTCTTGACAACTCTACAACTTCAGGACTTCAATCTTACAATTTAACATCATTGCTAGGATGCTCAAGTCAGATTTGAATTTTGCTGCTTTTGATCAAAGAGTGTTATTGTAAGATTTTCAAAATGAAGATTAGTTATGATCCATTCTGTAAAATATTATAAAGGTCAACATGGAATAACGATCCCATTTCTGAATAGAAAAATAAGTAGTATTTCAGAATTAATTCCATAAATGCAGTTGGTTGTTGAGGGAATGGAGTTGTTTTTGATTATATTTTTATATTTCTGGTATCTCTCACAATGCTTTGGAAATAGAAAGAACTAAATGAATTCTTGTTGATTAGATTGACTCTTTGCTCATAATTTTCATCAGTTTATCTCCATCATTGAAAGAGTTTAGAGCTTTCTTTCATAATCCCACAAAATGCAATGATAAACAACATCAGCTTAGTTCTAGCTCTCATTAATTAAAACTTATTTGTAATTATTCTCAAGCTGTAGCCTAAGTCTAATCAATATGCATTCCCAGAACATTAACTGATCAGTTGACTGTATACTTGCCACCACTTCCTCAAATACTTTGCCTTTTGCCTCAACTTACCCACATTTCCCCCTAATATCATTTAAACTGTTTTGCAATCCCATGTCTTCCACCAAGATATTACTGACTAACCCTATACTTAACCATGATTTAGTTTTATACTCAGGATTTCTGTAATTACACAAGAGCCAAGGCAGAAGCTTTCCCACTTTGACTGAATACAACCTAGAATCATAGAATTATGCAATTCTAGGGTTAAAAGGAAGTATAGAGTTGTACTAAATGGTTTCTTTCCAACTTCTACCCATTCCTTCTAGTTCTGCTGTGTGTGCCCAAGAAAATATATCCAACCTCTGTTCCATTTGATAGCCTTTAGTATATTTAAACCATCGTGTCCCTTCTAAAACTTTGACATCACTAAATCTCAAAATTAAAAGAAAGTTCTGGCCCAATCCTGATGGGAATTTCTTTAGTAGCACAGTTGATAAGTAGTCATCCAATTTTTTGGTGAAAGGTATGGAGTGAACAGGAATCTATCACTCCTCAAGGTAATTCAAGCTATATTTTTATAGTCCTAATTATTAAAAAAATTTCTTTGGATCAAACCTAAATCTATCTTTTTGTAATTTCACTCTTGTCACTCTTCTCTGGATGCTCATTCACACTGATGTCATTCCTATAATATGACGCCCAGAATAAGGTATCCCTCTTATTATCTTTTGAAAACATAATACAGTGGGACTATTCTCTTCCTATTTCTGGACAATCTGCTTTCCTCTCATAATGCTTGTTTTATTCTTTATACTTGTATTTCCAGTGCCTTACATACTGCCTGACACATAGAAAACTGTTTAATAAATATTTGTTGATTGACTGAAACTGCTTAATTTTGTTATTGGTTTTCTTGCCTGTCATCTCATAATGTTGACTCAAGGTGAATTTTTAATTTTCACCAAGTGACTGACAGTAATGATGATGATAGCTAGCATTCATGTAACCCCAAGTGTGTGCATTGTGGTAAGTGCTTTACAAATATTATCTCATTGATTCTCCAAGAAACCATGGAAGAAAAGTGCTATTATTCTATTCAATATGTCATCTCATTAACATTATCTTTGTTGTTAAATCAAATCACATTGTTCCAATCCTTATCCTTCTTGACTTTTGTTCACTAATTAGCACTAGTGACTCCTTCTTTCTTACTACTTTGTCCTCCTTTATTATCTGTAGGAGTGACCCTTCTCATTTCTCCTTTAGAAGATAATCATTTATTTCTCTTACTAGGTGGACATACCTCAGGACTCTGTCCTGGACCCTCTTCTTTCTCAAGACTTTCTATTAGTGATCTGATCAGCTCTGTTTCAATCTATTATCATTATGCATGTGACTCCCAAACTTGCATAGCCAGCCCTCATACCTATCCTAGGTTCTGATCCTATATCTCCAATTGCCTGGTGGGGATCTTTGCTTGAATGTCCCATAAGAATATTAAACTCAACATATCTAAGACATGATCCATCTTTACCACTTCCAATAATTACTATTTTTCCACTCATTCAAACATGAACCCTAGGGATTATGCTATATTGCCATGTCATATAGACAATAATTTGTCAAATCTTGTAAATTTTATTTCAACATTTCACATCCATCTCATTATCTCTGTCTTATACCTGAACTACCCTAGTGATTTCTCTATGTCCGGCATATCTTTCCTCTACCTTCTTTCCCACCAAATTGATAAATCTAAAGTTTAAGTCAGACCATATTGGCCCTTTCTCTATTTGACACTGAAAGACTTTCATGGTCTAGATCCATTTTTTCTTTCTAGGGTCATTTCACATTATTCCCTATAAAGTGTGTGAGAGTGGGAATTGTGTAATCAGTCTAAAAAGAAAGACCAGATATAGACTATACTGCTCTTGCTACATGGTATACCATTTCCTATCTCCATGACTTCACAGACTTGTCCCCATACATATTCTCCTCAACTAAACTTCTTGAAACCCCTAGTTCCCTTCAAGGCTCAGCTCCAATACTACCATTTTCAAGAGGCCTTTCAGATTTTTCAGTTGCTAGTATGTCACCCCCAACTAGAGTATACATATTTTGGATTTATCAAATACTTCCTTTTAGACAACCATACACATTCTAAACCCTTCCCCCATTATCTTCTACCATCAAGTAGATGATAAAATCATTTAGGACAGGGATTATCACATAGATACAGTAGTTGTTTAACTAATGTTTGTTGATCAAGATAAACTGTTATCTAGCATATCTCCATAATCTTGCTAATTTTGTAATTGTGAAGTTCATTTTTAAAAATTCAAAGTATAAGACATTATTTATCCTTATTGATAATTAAACAACCAAATTTTTAAAAAAGAAAAACTAAAGTATTTTTGTTGTACATGACTTTCCTCACCAGCCTCCATTCATTCTTAGCTTTAATACTTTTGCCTATTTTTGCAGGACAAATGCAAAAATAGTTAATTGTTTATATATTGTTTATATAAAATATGAATAGAGCTCATCTATCTACCTATCCTCTATCTATCTAGTTTTTCTTTCTTTTTATCTTCTATTCATTCATCATTTTTTTCTTTTTCTAATCTATTTTTTCTATCATCCATCCATCATCCATTTATCTTCTCTTTCTTCCTATCATTCATTTATTCATCTATCTTTATTTTTCAATTATATTCATCTATTTTTCCTTTTATCATCAATTAACTCATTCATTTATTTATCTTTATTTTTCTTTCTATCATATTTATATATATATAATTCATTTATCTTTCTATCTATATCTACATATCCTTCATTCATGAAATCCATGTACATTACATGTTGTGATGCACATATTTGTCTGAGGATATGTGTCCTCTTTGATAGTTAAGTCTTGTCAGTATTGTCTGCTTTGGATCACAACTTCCAATAGGGCAGGGGCCAAGTCTGCTTGATTTCCTTTGTACATCATCCAGCACAGTGCACTGCACATGTAGGCACTTAACACATGCTTCTCGATGATGATGGTGGTTTATGTCACTTCTCTTTATACCCCTGTGTCATTGACCATAAATTCCCTCTTGCTGTCAGAAAGATTTTGAACATATCTCCAATGTGTTATTCATATTTCTTCCAGGCACAAAGTATATTACTAGAGGTCAACATATAAAATTTAGTCTCAAAATGTCCTTAATTTCATAGCATTGCTTCTGGATCTCTCCTGCCTTGTTAGGGTTTTGTAAATGGCTAAACTTTGAGATGCTTTGGAACTCTCTGTTTCATTTAATGGCACAAGTTTATTGAGCATCTCATAGCCATTATTAAAATGAGATAAACATTAAAGAAAAGGGGTAGAAGAAGAGAAAAGAGAATCTTGACCAAACATGTATGTCATTATTTTCCTAATGTAAAAACAGATTCTGTTACAGCAAAGAGTTCATCCATCTTCTGGCTTACAGCAGCTTTGTATTTTATTTCCTTGAACTTTGAGTGTTTCAGTTTGGCTCTCCCAAAAAAACCCTGAACTTTATTTCTGAAGTGGAGAGAGAGAGTGCATCTTAGTGCCTAGCACATACTTAATTAAATACTAGTTGATACACTAATGTGGCCATCAAACTTTAAAAGAATCTTCCAGAAAAAAAAAAAAACTTTAAAGATATTTCAAAATTACAAAATAACAGAACTTCCCTCTCTTTGGCCTCACATAGCATTTTTTCAACTAGCTATAATCTATCCTTATTGACTTCTAATTGGGTTCATATAGGGAAGTAGGGTGTTCTTAATTTTTCATAAAGAAAGAGAGCTAGTACAGTACTTAAACATATAGTAGGTACTCAGCAAATATTTTCTGAATTGAAGAGCCTCCTAAATATATATAGGCAATATTGTTTTTACCTTACCTGTGTAGGATGTTGATTATAAGCAGAAAGTTAGCCAAAAGGACTTTGAATTATTAAATTACATATCCACAAAAATAACAAATTACACCCAAGGTTTTTACTCATAAAAGTCCCTCTGCCCTCACTCAGAACCTGATTACTCTTAGTTAACATAGAATCCTAGCTAGCTTGGTCATCTCACTACCAAAGAAAACCAGCTTTGGGCTGATGGATTTTTTTAAAATCTGGTCATAAATGATTTAGATTCCTTGACTTTTCCTTCTTTAGTCAGTCTTTAATTTTTTTTATAATCTTCAGGATCTTAAATGATCTCTGAAGTTTTTTCTTGCTCTAAATACTATGATCCTATGATCTCTAATTGGATTTTGAACTGCCACATTAAATTCATTATATTAAAAGCAGACATTTCCTGCCAGACATTTTTCCAAATCTTAGGATAAGCCTTCATGCTTCCCCTACTCTCCTCCACCCCAAAATATAGCCTATTGTCAATCCAGCCACTTTCATCTCTGAAATTCAAAGCTATCCATTTCTTTCAGGCGCCAAATTTCAAATCACTTGATCAAATCCTAGACACCTTACACTTGGATTAAGGTAACTGCTATCTGTTTGTGAACTCACCGTTTCTTCAACTCTTCATATTCTTGCTAAAATATTTTTTAAACTTTCAGTCTTTTATTTTTGCACATTACACAAAAAATTAAGTAGAAAACAATGATTATACAAGCCTTATAATCTCCACTAAAAATAGTATAGTGGATTAAGTGCTTATTGTCATTTCACATTAGCTATTCAGTAGTTTCCAGTCATGTCTAACTCTCTGTGCCCCTATTTGAGGTTCTTGGCAAACGTACTGGCATGGTTTGCCATGTCTTTCTTCAGCTCATTTTACAGATGAGAAAATTGAGGCAAAAAGAATTCTGTGTTTTACCCAGGGTCACACAGATAAGTATCTAAGTCCAGATTTGGTTCATGAAGATGGGAATTTTTGACATCAGGCTTATCATTTTATCTACTGGGCCACCTACCAGCTCAGTATTAGTGAGATTTGAATTCAAATTCTATATTTTTTAATATATGGTAAGCTTTGCAAACTTTAAAACATGTAGATAATAGCTATTATTATATTTATTACATATAAAATCAATTATATATTATTATAGATATAATCAATTATTACCATGAGTAATGTTATTATTATTACATATTTCTTACTGTCCCAGGAAGTTCTCTAAGAATATAAGGTTGAGCAAATTGCTGATCTGTGTCAGTGGGATTTTCTAGCTTCCAAGTTCCTTATGCCAATTAAATTCCTATTCTGATTCCCACTTCCCCAACATTATGTGTATATTAACTTTAACGCATACACATAAACACACATAAACACACAAATAAATGTATATAACTATGATGCAGCAACATGGTAAAGTAGATAGACCCCTGGGCCTGCAGTCAGGAAGATCTGAGTTCAAATATGGCTTCAGAAACTTGCTAGCTATGCAATGCTGGGCAAGTCAATTACACTGTCTTTGCCTCACATTCCTCATCTGTAATATGGGGATAATAATAGAGTCTATCTCATAGGGCTATTGTGAAGACCAACTGAAATAACATTTGGAAAGGGCTTAGCACATAGTAATGGCTATATAGATTTTATATATTATTGTCTCATAGTAGAAGTCCCATTTACTTCTGTATTTTTTTACTTCTTTTATTTTGTATATTTCATTCCAATTTTATTGCTATAATATTATTCTAGTTATGCTTTCTTTAGTCTGTAGTACTTCATATGTCTTCCCAGATTTCTTTATGTTTGTTATTTCTTATGAGATAGTCATTGGTATAATTAGATATCAATTTTTTCCTAGCTATATCATGCTGCTGAGTTCAGCCCTTTAGTAATTCCTAACTGTTCTCCAAATCAAGTACCACCTTCTAAAGGCTACTTCCAAAGATGGCCCTATACTACTCATCTGCTCTTATTTCCTGGTTCTTTCAAATGAAACATGAAGAATTATAGGATTTATATTGACCAGATTTTCCTTCTTAGGTTTTATTCTGATTCTCTAATGAAGGTCCTTTGAACACACATGATCCACTATCACTCAAGAAGAAGATGGAAAATCCTGGCAACATTATTTCCACTTTTGTTGATCCAATTCTACCAAGCTAGTTAGTCTAGCTTTATCTTGGGCTATCCACTTTTGTATTAGCTCTGATGTTTGATCACTGAATCCCTAAAATATTTTCCTTTTACTTTAATCTCAGATTTATTGACTTGCATCAGTGAATATTCCCTCACTTATCATCTCCACTTTACTACCTGTCCAATACTTCATCAGCATTAATTCCCCCTGTCCCTTCCATGGTATGATGACTTTTTACAGTCCTTCTGGCATATACTCTGGTGCTACCCTTTTGCTTCAGAGGACTGCTACTAGCTTTAAACTTCAGTTCTACACTTGACAACTGATCCCTGAATCTTATTAATTGCCCATTTTTTCAGCTACCTTGTCAAGTCAACAAATATTTGATTATCATATAACTTGTTGCAGATACTGTGCTAAACCATGAGAAGACAAATTCAGGCAGAATAATAATCTCTGTACTCAAGTTAAGAAAATAATGGGAAGAACATATTTTTGTTGTTTATCCTTTGCTCTAGAAGAGGACCAAAGACATAATGCAGGTGATGTCTTGATTTGTTGATGAACTGGATTTAAGTGAGAAAGAGTTATGCAGAGTCATCAACCTCACACTCTCAGAGTCATCAAAATCTAGGCAATACAAAAGTCAAGGTGACTGATAATAAGGTAAGATGCAATGAGTGACCTTGCCTTTCTAAATTAGAGTTTTCCTGAATTCTCAGTTTGTCTGAATGCATATTTAATATTTAATGATTAAGGGCTGGGTAAGAATTGAGACAAAAGATTACCATCACAAAAGTATCATTCTGAGAGGGGAAGAGTCTTAGAGTTTTTTTACTATAAAAGAAAAAAATATATAATTGCTATTATACACTTATTCTAAATTATCAAAAACTAAACCATAAACCCCAAGGGTTTAGGTTGGGGGCTATTATTAGCCATTCATTCAATGAAAGGCAGTGATTTGGGTTTAAAAGCCTAATCAAGTAGCTTCATTAAAAGCATAGTAGACTTTTTAAAAGTTTATTTTTTCAGAGCTATATTTAAGTAATCATAAATGAAAAATATGCAGAACAAAAATTTATTTGTCCCAGTTTTTTGGAAAAAAAAATAAAAAGGAAAAGAAAAGGAGAAGGAAGAGAAGAAGAAAAGGCAGAGCAAGAAGAAGATAGAAGAGGAGTAATAGAAGGAGGAAGAGAAGTAAGGAGAGATGATGAATCAAAGGCAAATATGAAAATGGGATTGGAAGAAGAGGTGAACATATGAAGGCATGATATAGAAAATTTGGACATTCAGAATGTCAGAAATGAAATGAAAATGTGGCATACTTGTGTATTCTACTTAAAAAGAGGTTCTAGAAGGAACCAGTCAGAAGCTAGACATCAAAATAACAGAAGGCACTTTTGGTGTGAGAAGTTCAGACATAGAGTGACTTTCCAGGTTGAAGAAAATTCTGTAGAATTGAAGGGAACCCCCAAACTCTAAAACTCCTTGAAGGACAGATTCTCCTTGAATCCTGGCCTCTGTAAAAGAGCCTGAGAGATGGGCACTACCCCGCTTGATAACACTCACTACTGATTAAGTTTCCCATTGGATTAAAAAGATTCATTCAATTCTATTCAAATTCAGCTCAAGCTGTACCGAGCCCCATCAAGAGCAACCCCCAACTTGTAGCCAAAGTTTATAAAAAGAACCAGTCTCAAACCCTCTCTTTGCAGAGGAGCTAACATGCCATTCTTGGCATAGCAGCAAAACTGTCCTCTGGGATGATATTCTCTTCCAGTGTCACCCTCTCTTCATCTCTCTCACCTATTTCCCTAATTAGACTTTATGCCTCTCTGTTGGGATTTCTTTGCTACATACTTTATGTCTCTTTGTTGGGACTTTACCACTAAGGAATTCAGCCTTTCTATTCATTCACAGCAAAGGCTGATTTCCCAATGACAATAATACACTTCTTTTACCAATCTAGGTTTTTGGGTTTGTAAATTTCTTTATGAAGAATCTTTGCACTGCTGGAAGAGGGGTTCCCCAAATTCTTTACCCATGTGCTGAATCCCAATGGGATTTAGGGGAGCCAAACCTATTCATTTGGTTCCCTGAACCCCTAACCTGCCACTAGATCTCATCACTTAACTCCCTGACCACCCTAAATCTAGACCTCATCAAAATCAGAAGAACTGTTAGGAGTGAAACAAAGATGGAGCTGAACTGGACAATTTTTGTATTCATGTATAACACAATCCCACTTATGTGATAGGGTAGCCTCTTTATATTTGGAAATTGTGAGTCTGCCTAATTGCTTCCAATTGGATGCTGATTTCTTAGTTTATTGTCAGGGATATTAGATATTAGATATGTACCCTTTTGAATGGAATTCTATTTTTTTTCTTGTCTATTTTTTCTAGGTTCCTATTGAGATCTGTCTATATGGTAGGTGTCTGAAGTTGGTTTTGAACTCAGGTCTTTTTGACTTCAAGTTCATTGCTGAGTCACCAGCTGCCTATGTATAAGAAAGGCGATTAGATCTTTCCCTATGACCTTTCTTCCCATCTTTTTTCATTTAATATTCATTCAGGATATTTGTAGAAGAGTAGCAGACAAATGCTAACTATGTGACCCTGGGAAAGTCATTTAGCCCTATTTGCCTCAGTTTCCTCACCTATAAAATTAGATGAGGAGGAAATGGAAAATCATATAATATAATATAATTATATATATATATATATATACATATATATATATACATATATATGTATGTGTGTATATATATATATATATATATATATATATATATATATATATATATATATATATATATATATATATATATATATATATATATGCTTTGGACATCTGCCTCTCTAAGGAATTTTTCTCTCTTTGCTAAAGGAAGGTTTATTTAGGAGAAGTTATAGATAAAATGGAAAGGTAAAATAGGTACCCAGAATGGTAAATAAAGTTGGGAGAACATATAATTTCTGTAAGCAAATATTATCAAATTAGATATTTGTAAAAGTCTTATCATAATGCTCTTCTTACAGAAGATTTTAACAAATGCTTATTCCCTCTCTTATTTCCTTTGTTTATATAGCACTTCCTTTTGGCATATTGATATTGGGATTAGGTGACTTTTATTTTTTTGAGTAGATTTATTTACAGGATTTTTTATTTTCTGTCTGCTATTGTTTTATTACTCACTTGTTTCAGTACTGGCTTACTCTTTGTGACTCCATCTGGAATATTCTTGGCAAAAATATTGGAATGATTTTCCATTTCCTCCTCATCTAATTTTATAGATGAGGAAACTGAGGCAAATAGAGCTAAATGACTTTCCCAGGGTCACATAGTTAGCATTTGTCTGCTACTCTTCTACAAATATCCTTGTCTTTCTACCTGCATTCTTCCTTGTGGTTAATTTAGGATTATAGGCTAGCCAAGTATTAGCCCATTAAATTTTTTAGGAACCTCAATTCATAGCTGAATGATAGAGCTATAGTACATCAATATCTCCAAGTTGATATGTTCTTCCTGGTGTTCTGGTATGGTAAGGAAGCATGTTCAAAGCCACTGTTCAACAGCTGGTTGCCATTGTAATCATCGGTATTGATGCCCAACTATTTTGAATCCAGTTTGGCTCTGACAGTGGCTGACATCTGTTGAATGATGGCTCATTTGTAAGCTCCAGTCCCTCAGTATTTAAATGCTGTGTGCAGGGTTTAAGATGCATTTTAGGTCAGTGTGGTTGCTCCTTCAATGTTGTCCTGATTCTCTCTTTGCACAAACCTGGAAGCTATAATCTTGGCTTTCCCATATTCCTGAACTTCTCCATGGGATGAGGACCTGACCTTAAAGAATGTGCCTTTAACCCTTCTTCCTTACACATATACACAAACACTCCCCTCACCCCCCATTACCACCACCCATGCACCTATACACCTTGAATGCCTGCTTGTCTAAGCAGCAACATGGGAGTGATTTTCACCAACCCATGGCAACTAAATCATCACTGATTTCCACGGCTGGTTTCAATAGAATTGAGATTTTTGTCAAGTGAGAATGTCCTCCTTGAGATTCCATTCATCATTTATTAAGATGTATGTATTCATTGGAGCCTGTACAGGACAGCATTTTGCCGTATGTCCAGACTTTTGATTCGGTTAGATATTAAAAATTCTCCTGAAGAGGCTTTTTAGAATTTGTTATATTCCTTGCCAAGCCCCAGGGAGGTACATAGCAATTTAGAAGGTGAAAAACCATAGTAAAGGGAAATGGAAGCAAGGGAATGAAAAGCCTTTGGATTGTAGAACTTGTCTCCAAGTATTTATGGATTCTGGTTGAGCACATTTATTTCCTTGTCTTTGTTCCTACAAGACTAGGAGTGGAGGAGGAGATCTACTTGTCTTTTATTTTTTAAACAAAGAATCCAAAGGTTATTTTGTGTAGACCCTAGTGGTTTTTAATATTATTTTAATGCAAGTTTGATTTAATTTCAGAGTAGGCTTAGGAAGTGAAATACAATATTTACACCTGGCTTATTTTCTCCTCTTGTCAGAAAGCAACTATTCTGCAGAAAGAGAAATATGCAAAAAATGTATGCATTTTAACTGTAAAAATCAATTGTCATAAACTGTATATATAGCAAATCACATGGGAAGTCTTTATTTCCTAATTAAAAAAAGCTGCCTCAAAGAAATGTTACAGCACACAGAGGCACATGGGCCACTTGGCAGACGGCCTAATTGAAACCAATGCCCAGGGAGAAGAGTTGAACTATGCATCTGCCATCCAGAACTGACTGCACTACACTTTGAACCAGTGCTGATGTCTTTGTACACAAAGATCAAAATGAGTTTGTTTTATTCAGCCGGGCTGTGGAGGTGCACGTATATTGGCTTCTGGATGCAATAAAGCATTGAGCTTTCAGATAAACAAACTATAAATCTAATCAAGCCTGGGCACAATGATAAGTGGATTGTGCTTGTACAAGATGAAAAAAGACAACAACCATAGCTTGCTCCCATTTTCATGAATTGGAGCACTGGGGATGAAGCTCCAGAGGCTGCCAGATTTAACAATTGATATGTGCATTTCCGCACAAAAAGCAGAAGCAATACTATCCTAAAGAGCCTTTTGGGGAGTTTTGGAAGCTTGTCAGAAGGAAATCACTGCACTATTACAAGATTCTCCTTTTAGTACAGGTGCTGTTCACACCTTCTAAACTTCAGTGCCTCAGGAAAAGCTTTGGTTGCTTTAGTTTAGTTATGGCCCTGGATAAGCAAATAGAACTTGAATTCTTTTCCCAATTGACAGCCTAAATTGGAAAATAACATAGTACAGTAGTAGACTTTACATCCTGGACTATGCCTGTGTTTTAGTACCATTTCTGACTCATTTTCCTTAACTGTAGATTGGAGATAGTCATATCTCTCACTGCTATTTCATAGGGATGTTGTGGAATATAGAAAAGATGGCATATCTACCTTTTTGCAGACCCTGAGGAGCTTTGTATATGGTAGCTATTGCAGCTATTTAATTGTGTATAACAATAAAATAAATAATCATGTTTCAGAGAAGACTGAAGATGTTCAACTATTTTATCTTTTTCTCAAGAAAGTGATATAGTCTAGATTAATAATAGCTAACATTTGTATAATGCTTAACGGTTTATAAATCATTTTGTACATAATATTCCACTTCATCTTGACAATGATTTTGTGAAGGAAACATAATTATAATCTTTATTCTGTAGATTAAGGCAGTAAATGTAAGAAGAGTTAAATCAGCCTAATGGTATTTACAATCATATTTACTCTGTACCAGGAACAGAATTAAATGTTGGAGATGCAGAAACAATGAATAGAAAAAATTAATTTACAAGGTAAATTACATCCTAATAGGAGAGTTATTGAGGATAAACAGAATAACTATAAAAGAAATAAATACAAGGAATTTACAGGTTGTTAAATGCAAGGTAATTTGAGAGTACAGGCACTAATAATTGAGGTGTAAGAAAAAGTTTTATGCTGAAGATGGTACTTGAGCTGCCTGTAACTTGAAAGCAAGGGATGCTGTCATGTGCAGGAGAGGCAGGAAAACATTCTTGGCCCTGCGTGTGGAAATGGAGGACAATGCAAATGTAGGGAAATGATATATAATGTCATATCAGGAAAAAATAAGAGGTAAATTTAAGTGGTTTACAAGGTTTAGCAGTAGGGGTAGAAGTGGATGAGGGGGAAATTAGTGCCCAATGATGTTGGAAAGATAGATTGAGTATAGATTAAGTAGAACTTTAAAAGCTAAGCAGAGTAGTTCATATTTGATTCTAGAGATAATAGGATGTTATTAGAGTTTATTAAGTAAGGGAGCAATCTGGTCAGATTTAAGGTTATGATCTTAATAGAAATCACTTGGAGGGGCAGCTAGTTGGTATACTGGATTAGAACACCAGCCTTCTGAAGTCAGGAGGACCTGAGTAGTTCAAATTTGACCTCAGACACTTAACACTTCCTGGCTGTGTGACCCTGGGGAAGTCACTTAACCCCAATTGCCTCAGCAAAAATAAATAAATAAACAAACAAACAAATAAAACAACAGAAAAAAAGAATATAAATCATTTTGGTAGCTGATAAAGGGAAGACTGAAGTGAGGAAAAATGAGGCAGGGAGACCAGTTAGAAGGCTGTTGCCAGGATTTAAGTCAGAGTGAAATGACAAAGTTTGAAGGTGATAGCTATGTGAATGGATTGAAGGATTTAGATGTGAGAGTTTGTGAAGGTTGAAACAGCAAGCTATGACAAATGATTAGATATAAAGATAAATGACAGCTCCTTCCTTCTAGGCGTTTACATTAAATTTACAAGAATTAAGAATATTTACACAGAAATAAATATAATAAAAAGGAGAGAATGAAATAAAGAACAAGACAAAATAATATTGTAGGAGGAGAAAAGAGAAGAAAAGAGGAAAGAAAAGGAGAGGAGAGGAGAGAAGAAAAGAGAGAAGAGAAGAGAGGACAGGAAAGGGGAGGAGAAGGGAAAAGAAAGGAAACTTGGAGAGAAGATAGAAGGAGAAGGAAGGAGAGGGGAGAGAGAAGAGGCTTCATAAAGGGATTGATGCAAAGTTTTGGGGAAGAAAAGAGAAAGTTGCTGAAAAGAGGATCTGGAAAGGAAGCATACTTGAGGCCTGGGGAGTGAGGGAGGGCTGCAAAAATGTACCAGGCACCTGTTGCTCAATTTGAATGTCACACCTGGCTCCACATTGCCTCAAAAGTGAAAACAAAATAGTAAGATTCAATGAGTTTTCTTACTTTTCCCAGCAGTCATAAGATAGAAATTGTGGTTGAGGAGAAACTGTGCCACTGGATGTAACCTAGAAGTTAAAGTTAGAATTTAATATTTTGACAATTGTTATGAAACAAGATGTGACTAAAGGGACCTTTCTGTCATGGGAGGGTATTGATTATGGACATAGATTTTTATTTATTTATTTTTGCTAGGCAATTGAGATTAAGTGGCTTGCCCAGAGTCACACAAGCTACATGTTGTATCTGAGGCTGGATTTGAACTCAAGTCCTCCTGACTCAAGGGCTGGCATTCTATCCACTGCTCCATCTAGCATCCTTTGCTATAGACTTTTAATTCTTAATTATGGCTATCTAATGACTTTAGTCCTTGATTCATCTGAAGATCATTTAGAATATAGATCATCTGAGTGCACATAATCAAGAATAACTGGGATTTTCTCATTAAAAACTTGAGAAAAAAGATATTGTTTTAAAATAGCCTATCATTGGACTAAGAATCTGAAAAATCTGTCCACTATAGAATCAACAGTGCAAATTATCTAATCCTAGAGGACTGATCTTTCTTTCCCCATTTTAGTTATAGAATATCTATTCTGAGGGCCTTCTGCATTTTTTGGTAAGTGTGTCATATGATCCATTATAGTTCTCAAGCTGCCCCAGCCATTTTCTTATTAGGTACCTTGTAACTATATGAGTACCTCTTAATTCTCCCCTCTTTTTGATTTCCAATTCTGGGAGCAAAATCAAATCAAAACTGGTGTTGCTAATAGAACTGGTATATCAATATATTACCTATGGCTCAACTCTTTATATTTTTATCTCTCCAAATTAAATTACTTTCTTAGTGACTGTTTTTCTATATGTACTATCTTCTTTTTTACACACACACACCATACACACACATGTATACACACACATTCTCATTGAAAGTCTGATTGAATGAATGGGAAAATCATTTATAAAGTTTTTACTATGTATTTTATATTGTATATTATATTCAGTGCAGTTGTGATTAGTATATAGTAAGTGCTTAGTAAATACCTTTTGGTTCATTTCATAATTCAGTACTAAACATTCCAGTGTTTTGTCATAAGTTAACTAGAAATTTATAGTCTAGTTGGGATTACAAAATTCAAGTTACAAAAACATTCAGTTTAAAAATTACAAATAGATTAATATATTTTAAAGTGAATGCTGGATTGTAGACAATGAATAATCAAGTTAATCAAATAATGTTTCACAAATTAATGAGTTTTAAAGGAAGTAATCATGATTTAATGGAGGGAAGAAAAGAGTATATATTTAAGTTAGGAGATGGGAATGGACCTATCTCTTTTTATTGGTATGGGAACAAGCAAATGGTATTCAAGAATAAACATGTTTCTACTTTGATTGTGTTGGAGAGGTCAGACTGAGATATAATAATCAATGAGGTTGACAAAATGAAGTGGTGTTTCAGGCTAAACACAGGGCATCAGAGTATAAATTTGAGATGATGTAACAGGAGAACACTGAAGTTTTATATAAGATGAATTAGAGTGAGAAACAGAGAAGACAAGTAGGAACCCTTTATAACTAAAAATGGAAAGTGATATAGTGGAAAAATGCACAGAATTAGTTGTCAACGTGTTTTCTAGTCCTATATCCATCACTGATTAGATGAGTCATTAGACAAGTTTCTTAGTATTTGGAAGCCTTAGTTACCTTTTCTAAGGGGGTTAGGATTAAAATGGGGAGAATAACAATTCACAGGATTATTGTATGGATCAATAAGAAATTGCTTCAAAATCATAGAACACTATGTAGTTTTTAGGTATTTGGGAACTGTACTGGGATAGGGAGTAAAAAGATATTTGGTTGCTTTGACAATGAATTGGGGAGAAAAAAGAGATTTAACTTACAGAAAAAAAGGAAAGAGAGAAATAAAATATGGCCATCATTTTGAGCCTTTACAAGGTAGAAGATGGCACCACTGATTATGATGAAAAAAGTGGCTATTTGGTAGGTGAGATGAGGAGGGTTTTTTAATACTTTTTTTGTGTTGGTGGGACCTTTAGACATAGATATGTTATAAATAGCTAGAAATAAACAATTGGATTAAAGATGTCAAATATAAAGGTATAGACTGAGAAGACTTCCAACCTCATATCATAGTGGAAAGCAGGTGAACAAAACCCCATGCAGACAGCATATAAGGCCAAATATAAAACATAAAAAGATGATAATGGTAGAGGAGCAAGATACAATGGAGGAAGCAAAGTAAGAATGAACATCTTGAGAGATGAGAACCAAGAGAGTATATTTCTGTGAAAGCTCAAGGTGGCAACAGTTTCATCTGGTACTTACTAGTGAACATTGCCAAATATTATTGAATATTTGATATTGAAATATTAGTAATAGTGTATCTGATGAAAAACTTGTATTTTTAAACAATAGCATTTTATTTTTTCCAATTACATGTCAATACAGTTTTTATCATTAATTTTTACAGGACTTTAAGTTTCAAGTTTTCTCCCTCTCTCCCTCCCCTTTCCTTCCCCTGCAAATGGTAGGCAATTAATATGCTGTATATGTGCTATCATGTGAAACATATAATCCATATTAGTCACAATTGTGAAAGAAGAAACAGATCAAAAGGAAAAAAAAACTACAAAAAAGAATAAAGCAAATAAAAAAATATGCTTTGATATCCATTATACATTATCCATCTGATTTCCAAAATCCATTAGTTTTTTATCTGGATGTGGATAGCATTTTCCTTTGTAAGTCCTTTGTCCTTGTCTTGGAGCATTCTGTTCCTGAGAGGATTTGAATCATTCATAGATGATTGTCACAAAATTGCTGATACTATATACAATGATTCCTTGGTTCTGTTCATTTCTCTTTTGCATCAGTTTACAAGTTTTTCCAGTTTTTCTAAAATCTGTCTGTTCATCATTTACTACTACACAATATTTTCCCATTACTTCAATATACCACAATTTGTTCAGCCATTTCCTAATTGATGGGCATTCCTTTAATTTCCAATGTTTTGCTATCATGAAAAAGACTTCTATGAATGTTTTTGCACATGTAGGTGCTTTTTTCTTTTTTAATGATCTCTTTGAGATACAGAAATAGTAGTGGTATTGTTGGATTAAAGAGTATGGACAGTTTGGTTGTCCTTTGGGTATAGTTCCAAATTGCTCTCTAGAATGGTTGGATCAGTTCACAACTCCAACAGTGCTTTAGTGTCTCAATTTTCTCACATCCTTTCCATCATTTAACATTTTCATTTCCTGCCATATTTACCAATCTGATATGTATGAGGTGGTATCTAAAAGTTAATTTAATTTGCATTTATCTAATAAAAATGATTTAGAGCACTTTTTTCATATGCCCATAGATAGGTTTGATTTCTTCATCTGAAAACTGCTTGTTCATATCCTTTGACCACTAATCAATTGGGGAATAGTTTATATTATTAAATTTTGACTTGGTTCTCCATGTATTTGAGAAATTAGGCCTTTATCAGGTCCACTTTTAAAGTTTGTTTACTAGCCTTTTGCTTTATTTCTAGTCTTTATTATATTGGCTTTGTTTGTACAAACACTTCTTACTTTAATATAATCAAAATCACCTATTTTACATTTGATAATGCTCTCTATCTCTTGTTTGGTCATAAATTCTTCCTTCCTCATAGATCTGACATGCAAACTATTTCTTGCTCTTCCAATTTGCTTATGGTGTCATCCTTATGTCCAAATTATGCACCCATTTTAACCTTATCTAGTATATGCTGTGAGATGTTTACCTAGTTTGTATCCTATTGTTTTTGTCAACTGTTTTATCCAGCAGTTTTTGTCAAATAGTGAGTTTTGACCTTAAAGGCTGGGGTATTTAGGTTTATCAAATACTAGGTTACTATAGTCACTGTGTTTTCTGTACCAATTCTATCCCACTGATCCACCACCCTATTTCTTAGTTGGTACCAATAGTTTTGGTGATTACTGCTTTTTAATTTAGTTTGAGATCTGGTATTGCTAGGCCACATTCATTTGTATTTTTTCATTAATTCTTTTGACATTCTTGAACTTTTATTCTTACAGATGAATCTTGTAATTATTTTTCCTAGTTCTGTAAGCTTAATTGGTATGGCACTGGATAAGAATATTAATTTAGATAGAATTGTCAATTTTGTTATATTGCCTTGGCCTACCCAATAGCAATTGATATTTTGTAATTGTTTAGAACTGACTGTATTTGTGTGGAGTATTTTGTAATCATGTTCATATAATTCCTGAGTTTGTTTTAGCAGATAGATTTAAGTATTTTACAGTGTTTACAGTTATTTTAAAGGGAACTCCTCTATCTCTTGCTACTGAACTTTGATGGTCATTTAAATAAATGCCGATGATTTATGTTTTTATCTTATATCCTAAAACTTTGCTAAAGCTGTTATGTCAAGTAGATTTTTGTTGATGATTCTCTAGAGTTCTATAAGTATACTGTCATATCATCTACAAAGACAGAGAATTTTGTTCCCTCATTGCCTATTCTATTTTTTTTTCAATTTCTTTTTCTTTTTGCTACAGCTAATGTTTTCAGTGCTATATTGAATAATAGTGATGATAATGAGCACTCTTGCTTCACCTTTGATTATCTGGAGAAAGCTTCTAGCTTATTCCTGCTGCAGATAATGCTTCAGGATGGTTTTAGAAAGATACTACTTATCACTTTAAAGCATGTTCTTTTTGTTCCCACACTATTATTTTTAATAGGAATGGATTTTGTATTTTGCCAAAAAACTTTTTTTCAGCACCCATTAAGATAATCAAATGGTATCTATTGATTTTCTTATTGATATGATCAATTATCTTAATAGTTTTCTAGTATTGAACAAGTCCTGGTATAAAACCCACCTGGTCATAATGTATCATCCTTATAACATATTGCTATAATAATCTTGCTAGTATTTTGTTCAAATATTTTTGCATCAATATTCATTAGGAAAATAGGTTTTTAATTTTCTTTCTCTGATTTAGCTTTTCCTAAAATAGAAGATATGGGTATAAGTTGCATTTGAGGGAATGATCTGAAAAATTAGCAAGGAATGATAAATATAAGTATACTTGATGCTTAGAAGAAAGATAAAAGTAGAATGGAGTAAATTATTTTACATAAAGAGGTGTGAAAAAACTCTTACAGTGGAGGGAAAGATGAAAGGGTCAGCATCAAATGTGTATCCACTTCTTCACCTATTTTTCAAAATAGTTTATATAATATTGGAATTGGAATTAATTGTTCTTTAAACATTTGGTAGAAACACTTGTGAACCCATCTGGCCCTGGGATTTTTTTTTTTTTTCTGAGGCTGGGGTTAAGTGACTTGCCCAGGGTCACATAGCTAGGAAGTATTAAGTGTCTGAGACCAAATTTGAACTCCGGTCCTCCTGAATTCAAGACTGGTGCTCTATCCACTGCACCACCTAGCTGTCCCGGAATTTTTATCTTAAGGAATTCATTAATGGCTTGTTCAATTTCATTTTCTAAAATGGGGTTATTTTGCATTCTATTTCCTGATATATTCATCTGGGTAATTTATATTTTCATAAATTTTTATTGATTTTGTTCAGATTGTCAAACTATAGGTATTTAATTGGGCAAAATATTTCTTAACGATTACTTTAACTTCTTTATCAGTAATGATTTAACCTTTTCATTTTGATATTGGATATTTGGTTTTATTGCTTCTTTTTAAAAAATCAAATTAACCAAGGGCTTATCTGTCTTGCTGATTTATTCAGAAAACAAACTCACAGATTTATTTATTAGCTTTAAAAAAAACTTTTAACATTAATACTATCTTTGATATTCAGTATTTGCTCTTTAAAAAAATTAACCTTAATATGATCTTTGATATTCAGGATTTGCAATATTTTTATTCATTTGGGAATTTTTTTAAAAAAATGTTCTTTTTCTAGTTTTTTTAATTGCATGAACAATTCATTGATTTCTATTTTATTGATATAAAAATTTAGAGAAATAAAATTTACTCTAAAAAGTCTTTTGAATACCTCCTATAAATTTTATTAAATTGTTTTATTATTGTTTCTCCTCTCTCCTTTCAGTCTTTCCCTCCTCAATAGTATTTTGTTTACCCTGATCTGCCCTTCTTTCTGTCAGCCTCTCCCCCTTACTTAATAATCTATTCCCTTCTTACTTGCTGGTTGGGTAAGATAGATTTCTGTATTCAATCAGTTGTGTATTTTATTCTCTCTTTGAGCCAATATCAATAAGAGTAGGTGATTTCCCCTTGTCCACCCTTTCATCTTTCCCTCCACTGTAATAGTGTTTTTTCACACCTCTTCATGTGAAATAATTTACTCCATTCTACCTTTATGTTTCTTCTAAGCATCAAATGTACTTTTATTTGATGATGTTTGACCAACTTATTTATTCTTTAGGATTATATTGTTTAGCTTCCAATTAATTTTTAATTTATCTTTCCACTGCATTTTGTTGAATGTAATTTGCATTACATTATGATCCAAAAAGAATACATTCAATATTTCCAACTTTCTACATTTGATTTATATTTTATTTCTCATTCCTTGACAATTTTTCAGATCATTCCATCAAATGCAATTTATACCCATATCCTCTATGTATATTTCATCTATCTATAAGATTAGTAGTACAATTTTTATAAGCATCATCTTCCTATGTAGGAAGGTAAAGAGTTCAGCTCTATTTGATACCTTATGTTTCTTTTTCCCTTTTTCCCTTTTATCCTTCTCTTGAGCCTTGATATTGGATATTAAAATTTTGGTTTAATGCTGGTCTTTTTCTTATGAAAACTTAAAATCATTCTATTTAATTGAATGGCATTTCCCTCCTTGATGTATCATGCTAAATTTCTCCAGGTAAATGATTCTTGGTTGTAGTCCTAGCTCTTTTGCCTTGCAAAATATCATGTTTTATAACCTCTGATCTTTTAATGTTGCAGCTGCTAAGTCCTATGCAAACATGATTGTGATTCCTCAATATTTGATTTATTTCTTTGTGACCACTTATGGTATTTTTTTTGCTGATTATTCTGCTTATGTTGATAATTCTAAAATTTGATAATAATTTTCCTTGGAATTTTTTTGGGGGGATCTCTTTCCTGAGGTGATCAGCAAATTCTCTGGGGGCTTATTTTGTCCTCTAGTTTCAAGATATCAGGACAGTTTTTTCTAGAGAATTTCTTGAAAGATGCTATCCATATTCTCCTCCTAATTATGGCTTCCAGATAGTTCAGTTATTCTGACATTGCTCTTCCTGGATCTATTTTCCAGTTCAGTTGTTTTTCTCATGAAGTATTTTACATTTCTACCAACATCTTTTTTCATTATTTTGAATTTCTTTGGTTCTTGATGTCTCATGAACTCAATAGCTTCCATTTGTCTAATTCTAACTGTTATTTTTTTATATGGCTTTTTATTTACCAGATATATGCATGGGTAATTTTACAGCATTGACAATTGCCAAATCTTTTGTTCCAATTTTCCCCTCCTCCTCCCCACCCCCTCCCTCAGATGGCAGGTTGACCAATATATGTTAAATATGTTAAAGTATAAATTAAATACAATATATGTACAAAAAGAATCAGACTTTGAAATAGTGTACAATGAACCTGTGAAGGAAATAAAAAATGCAGGCGGACAAAAATAGAGGGCTTGGGAATTCTATGTAGTGGTTCATAGTCGTCTCCCAGAGTTCTTTCTTTTTTTTTTTTTTTTTTTTTTTTTTTCTGAGGCTGGGGGTAAGTGACTTGCTCAGGGTCACACAGCTAGGAAGTATTAAGTGTCTGAGATCAGATTTGAACTCTGGTCCTCCTGAATTCAAGGCTGGTGCTCTATCCACTGCACCATGTAGCTGCCCCTTCCAGAGTTTTTTTTGCTGGGTGTAAGTGGTTCAATTCATTACTGTTCTATTGGAACTGATTTGGTTTATCTCATTGTTGAAGATGTCCATGTCCATCAGAATTGATCATCATATAGTATTGTTGTTGAAGTATATAATGATCTCCTAGTCCTGCTCATTTCACTCAGCTTCAGTTCATGTAAGTCACTCCAGGCCTTTCTGAAATCATCCTGTTGGTCATTTCTTACAGAACAATAATATTCCATAATATTCATATACCACAATTTATTCAGCCATTCTCCGATTAATAGGCATCCACTCAGTTTCCAGTTTCTGACCATTACAAAGAGAGCTGCCACAAACATTCTTGCACATACAGGTCCCTTTCCCTTCTTTAAAATCTCTTTGGGATATAAATCCAGTAGTAACACTGCTGAATTAAAGGGTATGCACATTTTGGTAACTTTTTGATCATAGTTCTAAATTGCTCTCCAGAATGGCTGGAAGTAAATATTCACAATTCCAACAACAATGTATCAATGTCCCTGTTTTCCCATATCCCTTCCAACATTGCACATTATCTTTCCCTGTCATTCTAGCCAATCTGACAGGTATGTAGTGGTATCTCAGAGTTCTCTTACTAATTCTAACTTTTAAAGAGTTGTTTTCCTAAAATAGCTTTTATACTTCCATTTCCATTGAGCCATTGTACTTTTTAAGGAGTTGTTTTCTTCATATATTTTTTTTGGTGCTTTTTTTTTCATTTGGCCAATTCTACTTGTTAAGCAGTAGTTTTCTTTTTCTAAGTGGTTGACCTTTTTTTTTCATAATTCTTTTGCATCATTCTAATTTATTATTCCAATTTTTTTATCTGTCATAGGACTTTAAAGCTCTTCTAGAGCTTTATAGAGTTCTTCTATGAGGTTTTTCTGGTCTTGACACCACTTTCTATTTTTCCTTGAAATTTGACCCATAGGCATTTTGACATTGTTGTTTTCTTATGAGTTCAGAGCTTGATCTATTCTGTCACCATAATAACTTTCTATGGTCAGATTCTTTTTTTTTTTGTTGTTATTGTTTTTTGTTCATCTTTTTTTCACCTTTTCCCTTTCTTTTCAATATGAGCTCTGCTCCTGGGTAAGAAGGTGCACAATCTTAGTGTTATTATGCCAGCAGCTGGGTGCCCTGCCAGCTGGATGCCCTGGCTGTTTATTGTTACTGTATTGATGTTTTCTGAGGCTCATGGGGGACCCCCCAATTTGGTACTATGCTAAGGGTTGATAGGTAATTAGGAGATAGATAGGAGGCTGTAGGGGTTTGGCAGCTTACCTAGTGCTAAGCTGGGATCCTAATGCTAGTCTTTTGTGTGGCTAGTGGAGTTTTCTTTGTTTCTCTGGGTATATACTGAAACATGTAGCTGTCTAGACATAGGTGGTTTCCTATGTGTCCAGAACTACGCTGAAGCATGTGGCAGTTGTCAGAACTGGACTCTGTCCATTCCCCTTGCTATTATAAGGCATGTGGAGTATCCTATTGTTGATGTTGTCTTCTGAACTTCATCGGTGCTCAGCATCTCTCATTGGTTTGCTGAGGTGGGAATTGCTGCTAGTTTTCTGAGTTTCTTCCTGTCTTGGACTGCATGCCTTTTTTACTCAAGTGAGGCAGACGTTTATTGCTAATCTTCCAAGATTCTTGGCTCAATTTTTTTTTTACTCCATCTTTTAGTTGTTTTGCTGTTTCAGGATTTTGGGAGGGATCATTATTTTATGGCTTTTGGAAGTAAAAGTAATTCTGCTTTCCCAGCTCTCAGAAATACACTGTTATATTTTAGTGGTTATTGGTAACATGGGAGAGAACATTTGAATGGAATAGGCAAGGAGACTCGAGAGGGAGAAAGTGTATAGAAATGTGAGTAGTAGCTAAAGTCTACCTACTAATTAATAAATGTGCCTATTATCATCATACAAATGATATTAGAATTGAATAAATTTTTAAAAATAAATTTTTAGGCATTTTGGGCTTGTCAGAAAATGTTGATACTTGAACATAGAACCATTTGATTTGAGTATAAAAATGTAGTCTTTTTGTTGTCATCTTTTAATTATTCTTAGAGCTACAATTTTCCAAATAAAATGTATAATTTCTCTTTTCCTAAAATTAGTAAAGAAAATGAACTAGGCTACTCATTTCTTCTTTACTCTCTACTCCCTCCCTCTACCCCTATCAATTGGTTTATTAAGCCTTCTGCCTTTTTTGGGAATGTATCTTGATGCTTAGCACCATGCTCAGTCAACTTCAGGCTGATAGCATGCAAGGACAATCAGATAGTCTTTCAGCTCGCTTGTATAATTAGCTATTATGTCAGTATTAAAGATATCAGAAGGCATTGTGGCTCATAGATACGGTGAATAGCAGCTAAGTAAGTATGCAAACACCTGTTAGCCTCAATCGAGACTTTGGGTATCATTAACAAAGAGACATGTTCAGACTTGAATGTGGGTCAGATTGTGGCTACTTTAATTTTGTCTTTGCCCCAGCAGCAAATGATTTGATGGCTAAAGTTGACATAAAGTTTATTTAATGAAAGGGATGTCCCTACATTTAGATGCAGGATGAAGAGAAGGATGGAATGATTTGATATGGCAGTTTAGGTGATATAACACACATTGTCACAAATATTATTGTATTTAATCAGTGAACTTTTAAATTTTAATCTCAAGATTTTCTAATGCTTCTACATGGCTCTTATTCTTTCATGTGTTTATTTCTCTCCAACTAAATAAAAACCCACTGGCGACATCTTACCAGGACTTATAGCTTTGTATAAGTCACAGAATGTAAAGCATGTTCAGTGGATGCTTGGTACATATAAATAAACTTTTATGAACAAAATTTGAATCAACTACATACATTTTTTCTGCCTCTAGATGAGGGAAATGAATTGTGGAATTGAAGTGCATCACACTTTTGCGAGAACTGATTTCATTATAGGCAACACATTTTGATTATAAGTTCAATGTACTTTGGGAAAGCTTGAAAATGGTCTTTGAGATATTCTTGAAAGTACATTATTAAAAAAAAACTATAGCAGAAGTGAAAAGGATCATTCCTTTTTTTAAAGTAAGGAGATTATTATAACTAAGATCATAGTATTTTGAGCAAGAAGGCACTTGTTGCTAATAGATTATTTTTATATCAGGAAAACTCAGATCACTTGATATTTGGATGGTACTGAAGAAGTTAGATAGTTGTGTCTGTGTGTACAAAATACCACCATTTCAAAATTTACATTTTCAGACAAGAATGAAAGTTTTACAGTATATTGCACACACGTGTATATTACCCTTAGAATTTTTACATCATATGTATGCATATTGTAAATCATTGTAGTACATGGGCTTTTTGAATTATAGCTAACACATAAGTTCTTAAATTCCTATAAGAATATAGGAAGAAGGAAAAAAGACAGGATACTATTAATAAGTGAAAACTGTATCATGTGGGAGTGAATCATTAGGATGATTTTGTCTTACTATTGATAAGTATGATAAAAGGTTTGTGGTCTGTTGAGGAGGCATTTAATGCTCCTTGACAGACACTGGATCCACTTGACAGACACTTGTACAATTATCTCAAACTGTATAACCAATACTGAGTGTACATGGCAGTCAGAAAGGATAATAGTAGTAGTACTAGTTAAAAACTGACCTTTAAATGTGATATTTTAAGGTTTATGAATGTGTTTTTTTACATTTTTAGACATAAACATTAATTTTATCTTTATTCAATTCATGAAGTAGGTACTATATTATGCCCTTTTTTTTTTTTTTAGAAGAACAGAGTTATGGACATTAAGTGACTCACCGTTGATTGCACAACTATTAAATGTAAGTCAAAATTCAAATCCAAATCTCTTCTGATATCAGTACTATTTTCTCTCTCTAATATATTGCCAAAGAAAAGGTATTGGTTGGGTTTACTACTATGTTTATTACTTATTCTTGAGGCCATTGTAATATATGCTCTTTTGAAAGTTTTAAATAGTTTTGTTGAAAATATTTTGACACATTTTATCACAGTTTTCATGATGTCATGTTATTTGAATAAAAAGTGACTTTTTAAATCATAGTTGTTTTGTGTACATCAAGACAAAACATTTGAAAAATGGTCTGAGTTCTTTTCACACAAATCTTTTGGAATAGAGTGGAATCATCATGATGATTCTGAGAGGGGAAAATGGAATGAATTGACCTTAGTTATTCCACAGTGATTACCATCACCAACCATTAAACACATAGCCCAAGAATGGAAATGACAAAATTGAACTTATGAGAAAGACGAAGATCTGTCTTATAAATAGGCAAACAAGTCCATTGTCCTAGAGATTTATAATTTGTTAGTATGTCCAGTTCAAAAGCTCTTTTTTCATGGTCAGAAATGTCCAGGAACATTTGAAAATGAGGCTTTCATGCTTCAAACTTCAAAGAAACAAATTCTTGGTCAAGGAACTTTTGTGTGGGAACAGAGTAAAAGAAAAGTTGTGAATTGTGCCATCAATAAGATGCAATGTCTCTTTAGCCCCTGGAAAAAGGGGACAAAGTTTTCTTAAAACTTATACCCATTTCATATTTACACAACATGGACATTCTTGCAATCTTTTAGATGTCTACAATTTTTCCTCTGGCTTCAGGGTTTTAAAAGAGAGATTCAGTATGAAACAGAGGAAACATACCCAGGATAGATACATAGACAGAAAAGAGAATTTGGTAAAGAAAATGTCATTTTATCATAATTCTTCCCCCTTCCTCCCTTTCTTTCTTTTTTTTCTTGGTGGGAAGCTAAAAGGAAGGGCTCTTCCTTCTTAGATCATATGCCTAGGCTGTCATCACCACTTCTACCACATTATTACTGCCAGTTTAAATGGTAACCAGAATCAGTAAATTTGCCACTAAAGTGTCTGTCTGAAAAATGCTGATGAGATTTTGGAACTTTTTCTGTGGGTAGTTGTTTTAATGTTCTCATAAAGTTTGTTTTAACAGAAGATGTTTAATTTGACGAGCCTCATAAGTCTTCAAGACTTGATGAGTTCATCACAGAGTACTAAAATTTTGCCTAAGTAGTTTAGGTGACTAGTGTCATTTTTGTGAATGCAAAAAGGTTGTAGGAGTGTCTTAAGTATGAATATGCACTATATGTATGTAATCCATAGGCATCTATTTTGCTAAACATAGATTCACAATAACCTAGTTAATGTATAGGTTGGATAAAAATATTTTTGCTCATTCACTCAACTCAGCTCAAGGTGTCAGCCCCACTTTATGCCTTTGTTTGTTTGCTTAATAGGAGATTCCTAGCTCTTTAGTACTTGAATAATTTTCCCCATCTGAATCGCAAGGTTACTTACTATTCCCTTTTCTTCTGCTGCCACTAAAGGTTGTTGCTTCTTATGTCTTCAATGGCCCTCCTTCCTATGCAGTAGGTCAACAAACATTAGTTAAATACTTACTATTTGATAAGTGCTAAGTATACAAAGAAAATAAGACATATAGTCCCTTACTGTGAAGAGCTCATATTGTAATGGGGAAGACAACATGCAAACAATTATGCACATTCAAGCTATATGAAGGTTAAATGGGAAGTAATCCTAGAAGTCCTGGGCAACTCATACATGAACAAAACTCCCATTTCACTAGGACTTCTTTCTTCTATGCTTGGGTGTAATGAAAATTTTATGTGATATAAATATAAGTTTATACACACACACCTATACACACATGTATATTATATATATATATATACATACATATATATATATATATAAAATGCCTATATTTAGTACACACACACACACACACACACACACATATATATATATACATACTGTGTGTATTCTGTACATATGCGAATACATATATTTAATAAACAGGCATATATTCATGCATTTTTATGCCAAATTAATTGTTTTCCTTTATAATCCCATAGATATCCTTTTGGGGCAGCTAGGTGGTGCAGTGGGTAGAATACCAGCTCTGAAGTCAGGAGGACCTGAGTGATACAGGGCAAGTCACTTAATCCCAACCGCCTCAGCAAAAATAAATAAATAAATAAATGAAAATAAAAATAAAAATATTATTTCAAGAAGAATCTATAGGTTTCACTAGAATCCAAAAGAATCCATGACACAAAAAGACTTAGAATTCTTATTCTACATCTCTCCTGGAAAATTTCCAGAGAAGAGGGATCCATTGTCTTTAGCTTTCATACCATTCTGGTGTCATTCTCCTATGAATCTTACTCTAATTTATCACTCTTCCAAATTGGGTTGTCTTGAACTGAACACAAAATCATAGCTGTCATTTGATAAGAACATCAAATAGTAAATCACCACCCTTATTCAGGATGTTATATATTCAACAAAACTCCAAAAAGGAACCACAAATAACTTGTTCTGAATTTGTGTAGCTGTTTTTTTTTTTTTTCAATAAAAGTGTAGGACTTTTTGTTTATTCATTAAATTAAAATGTTAATTGACATTTTTTGATTTGGCCATTGTTACATAAAGATAGTTTTGAATTCTGTCATTTATCATTTTTGTGATTACTTACAGCTTTATTAGTTCTTAAGGAGGATAGTGAAGGATTTTTTTTCCTGCTCATCAAAATGTAATAGCAAACTCTATTAGCTTTGACACTGTAAAATATAATTGTCTTTGTCTAAATCATTTATTAAGAACAGCATGGAGCCAGAGGCTAATTCTTGAGGTGCTCCAGCATGGACTTCTTTCCATCTTGACAATGATGGATTAATCATTACTTTGCAGGCCCAGTTCAGCTCATTCTGGATCCACTAAAACCTAGCAATTCATGCTTATTTCTTTATATATAAGAGCATAATGATTGACATTATTATTAGTTTCACTAAAATCTACAGTATTTGTCAATTTTCTAGCCAATAATCCTGTCAGGATGAAATTCCTTTGATGATCACTACTCCCCTTTTTAAAAGCCCAAAAACTGTTTTTTAAAAAACCATCTCTGGTATTTTGCCAGGAATTAAAGTCAAGTACATTATTGTCTAATCTGAAGAATTCCTTCTCTTCCTTTTTCTCTTTGAGTCAAGTAGGTGACATAGTGACTAGAGGGCTAAATATGGATTCAGGAAATCTTACAGTCAAATCTAGCATTCACACATTTATTAGCTGTGTGACTTTAGGCAAATCAATTAACCTTAATTTCTTCAACTTCAAAGTAAACAATAGTATCACCTGCCTCCCAGGATTATTGGAAGATAAATAATATTTTATAAAACACTTAAAAGGCTACATAAATATAAGCCTTGTTGTTATTTTGTAATCCTAATGATTAACACAATGTACTACTTAGGTACATACTAAGTACTTAACAAATTCTTGTTAAGTAACTGACTCATGAAAGTAAAATTAAATTCATTAATACTAGATCTTAAAAAATATGAGATCTTTATTTAGTCATATATATGTTCTGTTCTCAGTTCTTGAAATGTCTCCTAAAACATGCAGAATTAATGCTGTATGTTATGTGCATAATGTAAGATTGACTAACATATTAGAGAACTGGCACAATAGGGGCCTGTATACCAAGAGCCAGAAATTATATTCAAGTTTTGTTTGTTGGTGTGTCCATGTCACTATGAAGTAATTGCCTTAAGAACAATCATAAATATACCTCATCTTATCGAGAATGCATGAAATTTTGCCTCTGTGATATTTCAAAAATCACTTCTTCAGCTCAGCAATTATATTTCTCCTTTCCTTAAGCATTCTACATGCTACAATGGATTTAATGCTAGATCTGGAATTGGAAAGACTTTAATTCCAGTTTGGCCTCAAGCACTCACTAGATTCTGAACCAGTTAGTTAAGTTCAGTTTGCCTTAATTTCCTCATTTGTAAAATGAGGATAATAATAGCTCCTCTTTCCTAGGGTTGTTGTGAGGATCAAATGACATTATGGTTGTAAAGTACTTAGTACAGTACCTAGCATAGGTTGTTCCAATTCATGTTCAGTTGTTACAGTCTTTGTGACTCTTTTTTGGGATTTTCTTTGGCCAAGACACTGAAGTGGCTTGCCATTTCCTTTTTTAGTTCATTTTGCAGATGAGCTCATTTGCAATTGAATCATAGGATTAAATGACTTGCCCAGGATCATATAGCTAGTAAGTGTGTCTGGAGCCAGATTTGAACTCATGAAGATGAGTCTTCCTGACTTCAGAGCTGGCACTCTTCCCACTGAGCCAGCTAGCTGACTCAACATGGCACATAAAAACTGCTATGTAATTATAAGTCATTAGTAACCCATAACAAAGCACTGTGCAACCCATCCTCTGTTATTTTCTCCCTTTTAGACATCTTCTGTATATCTCTTTAAAGAAAAAAACAAAACAAAACAAAACAAAACCCTAAGTCATTCTGTGAATTCTCTCTGTTCCATAATCCATTTCTTTAGATAACTTTTCTTGTTTTATCAGCATAATTTGCCTTTGTTTCAGATCCAAATTCTGAAACAGAATTTTATTTTAAAGAGAATATTAGCCTACTACGTTGTCTTTCCCTGTATTATATTGGGATATGGGATCAATGAATCTTCTCTCTCATCTCACTGAAATGTTCTTTTCATGGAAGAATGTACATCCCAGTATGACTTACTTTTCCTTCCACATCAGTCATATATTTGAAGAAAGACTGGTGATTTCTGCCAAAATTTCCAACATTTCTACTTAGGGAAGCTGTTACTCCTTATTTGTCAGAATTAGGTCCAGATAGCAATTTTTTCCACAAAGTGTTTCTTTTACATTTTTAATAAGAATGAAATTATCTGTTGGACTATCTGCCAGCTAGGGGAAATGGTGGGGGAAGGAGGGGAAAATTTACAATAAAAGGTAAATGTTAGAAAAATTACCCATGCATAAGATTTGTAAATAAAGATCTTTAATAAAAAAGAATGAAATTATCATTGAAGAAAGTCCAGAATTTAACAAATACTATTTTTTAAGCAAAGAACACACACTTGGAAGATATTCAAATATTTGAAGCATTTCTTTACTGTTTATCAGGTCCTCATGCCACTGTGTGGGGTTCATGAGATTGCTTGGTTTCATGATTCATTTCTCCCTCCTTCCTGGGTGGTTGTTAGTAGTAATCTCTTATCATGAAATTGTATTTATTCTTTAATCATTCAACACCTAAATAATATTCATCATGCTGCCTTTCTTGGGTCTATGAATTGCTTTACTTAAATATATCTTCTTGATACACAGTACTAATATGCTACATTTTTATCAAGATTCCCCCCCCCCATTAATAGTATTTTGTTTTCCAATAACATGTAAAGGCAATTTTTAGCATTCATTTTTTCAAGATTTTAAGTTACACAATTTTCTCTCTCCTCTCTTCCAAAAATTTGATATAAGTTATACATGTGCCACCATGTAAAACATATTTCCATATTAGTTACAGTTGTGAAAGAAGAAACAGATCAAAGGAAAGGAAAAAAAAACATGAAAAAAGTATGCTCTGATCCACTATAGGAATGCATCAGTTTATCTGGATGTGGATAGCATTTTCATTTGTGAATCCTTTGTATTTCTCTTGGACCATTGTGTTGCTGAAAAGACCTGAGTCTTGTTGATCATCATACAATGTTGCTCATATAGTATACAATTTTTTTTTCTGGTTCTTCTCATTGCATTAGTTTGTACAAATCTTTCAAGATTTTTCTGAAATATTCATCATTTCTTATTGCACAAAATGATGCTACCATAGCTATTCACTATTTGATGTGTATCCTCTTAATTTCTAATATTTTGCCACAATAAAAAAAACTGCTATGCATATTTTTTGCATGTGTATGTCCTTTTCCCTTTTTATGATTTCTTTGAAATACAGACCTAGTACTGGTATTGCTGAATTAAAGGGTATGCCCAGTTTGATTGCCCTTTGGGCATAGCTCCAAATTGCTCTCCAGAATGGTTGGATCAGTTCATAGCTCCACCAACAAGGCAACAATCTTTCAATTTTTCTACATCCTCTCCAACATTTATAATTTTCCTTTTCTGTCATATTTGCCAACATGATAAGTGTGAGGTAATATCTTAGGGTTGTTTTTATTTGCATTTCACTGATCAAAATGATTTACAGGGGACAGCTACATGATGCAGTGGATAAGATCACCAGCCCTGAAGTCTGGAGAATCTGAGTTCAAATCCATCCTCAAATATTTAATACTTACTAGCTGTGTAACCTTGGCAATTCACTTAACTCCAATTGTTTGGCCAAAAAAAGTGATATAGAGCACTTTTTATAGGACCATATGTTAGGATTCTTATGAGGTATTAAGACACTGGAATTAATAGAGACAATAATTATCTAATTTGGCGTGGTTCATTATGATTGATATGATCCTACAAGGAGATGTTATGGGCCAGAACTTGAAACAAAGTACTGAATGGAATTGATGAGATAATGATTCTCTAATTGACATGTACTTAGTAATTACTATAATTCCACAAAATTCATACCTTTAAGAGAGCACATATAAGGAGGAGATCACAAGCCCACTAAAGGACAAGTCCACTCTTGAAGGCGGAGACAGATTCATTCCAGTTTCCATCTTTGTGATGGCTGGAGGCTGAACCTTTGGATTGGGAGCCATTCAGAGGGAGCTAGAGACAGAAGCTGGCAGAGGCAAAGGACTAGAGGCAAGATCCAGAAGGCCTCCAGAAAACTAGCAGAGCCCCAAGTGAAGGGGATAAAATTTTGACAGATACAATAAAAGATTTGGACTTTTAACTCCTGGCTGCATTTGGGGTGATTACCCTGAACTGAAACTAAGGCTGCCTCCAGAAGCTTCCCAAGAAACCTACTTCCAAAGAACATTACATTTTAGAGAAGAACATTGCACCCATAGATATCTTTGATTTCTTCAGTGAAAACTGTCTGTCATTTGACCATTTATCAATTGTGGAATTCAGGTTCACAATAAATTTGACAAATAAGGCCTTTATCAGACATTTGCTATAAAGATTCTTTATAAGCTTTCTGCTTTCCTTCTAATCTTGGTTGCATTGGTTTTGTTTGTGCAAAAGGTTTTTTTAAATTTAATATAATAAAAATTATCTATTTTACATTTCATAATGCTCTCTATCTCTTGTTTGATCATGAACCTGTAACTTACTTAACTTTGCCTTAAGAATTTGGGAGTTATGTGCAAAAAGGTTTGTGGCAGCCTTTTTGAAGTGGCAAGAAACTGGAAACTGAATGGATGTCCATCAGTTGGAAAATGGCTGAATAAGTTATTGTATATGAATATTTTGGAATATTATTGTTCTTCTTCTTCTTTTTTTTAATGAGGCAATGGGGGTTAAGTGACTTGCCCAGGCTCACACAGCTAGGAAGTGTTTGAGGCCAGATTTGAACTCAGGTCCTCCTGACTTCAGAGCTGGTAATCTATCCACTGCACCACCTAGTTGCCCCAGAATATTATTGTTCTATAAAAAACTATCAAGAGGATGATTTTAGAAAGGCCTGGAGAGACTTACATGAACTGAAGCTAAGTGAAGTGAGCAGAACCAGGAGATCATTGTACATGCATGGCAAGAGCAATATTATAGGAAGATCAATTCTAATGAACATGACTCTTTCCAACAATGAGATGATTGATGCCAATTCCAATGATCTTGTGATGAAAAGAGCCATCTATTCCCAGAGAAAGGACTGGGGAAACTGAATGTGGATCACAAAATAACATTTTCACTCTTTTTGTTGTTGATTGCTTGCATTTTGTTTTCTTATTCATTTGTTTCCCTTTTTGATCTGATTTTTCTTGTGCAGCAACAGAATATTTTAACATGTATAACATATATTGGATTGCTTGCCTTCTAGGGGAGGAGGTAGGAGGAAGGAAAGTAAAATCTGAAATGCAATGCTATGCAAGGGTCAATGTTGAAAAATTATCTGTGGATATGTTTTAAAAATAAAAAAGTTTTTAAAAGAAAAAAAACAATTTGTTTGTTATGTTTAACATATATTGGATTACTTGCCATCTAGGGGAGAGGGTGAGGAAAAGAGAGGGATAAAAAAAATTGGAACACAAGATTTTGCAAGGGTGAATGTTGAAAACTATCTGTGCATGTGTTTTTAAAATAAAAAGCTTAAAAAAGAATTTGGATGCATTTATGTTCAGTATTGGTTTTACTTCATTGTTCATGGTAATTTCCTTTCTTATGTCTTTTAATTAGATCTATTTTTGCCTTTGCTTTGTCTGGGATCAGGACTGCTATGCCTGCTTTTTAAATTTAAAAACAAACAAACAAACAAAAAAAACAACTTCATCTGAAGTATAATACATTCTTCTCTAGCCCCTTACTTTATTCTAAGTGTGTCTCTCTGCTTTAAATGTGTTTCTTGTAAACAACATATTGTATGATTCTGACTTTTTTATCTACTCTGCTATCTGCTTCCATTTTATGGTAGAGTTGATCCCATTCACATTCACAGTTATAATTAGTATCTGTATATTTCCCTCTATCCTATTCTTCCTACTATTTATCCTCTCTCTCCTTTCATTCTTTCCCTTCTCACCAGTGTTTTCTTTCTATCACCTTCCCTGATTTGCCTTCCCTTTCTATAAGTCATTCCCTCCCTCCCCCATCCCTGTTTAATTAACCCCTTCCCTTCTAGTTACCTGTTGGGTAAGATACACTTCTATATTCAACTGATTGTGTTTATTATTCCCTCTTTGGGGGAATAATGATTAGAATAAAGTTCAAGTGATGTCCATTACCCACTTTTTCTTCTTTCCTTCCACTGTATTAGTTTTTTTTTTAATCACCTCTGTATGTGAAATAATTTACCCAGTTCTACTTTTCCCTTCCTTCTATACTCAGTGTATTTCTCTTTCTCATCCCTTAATTATTTTATGTCATTTCCCCAAGTTCACTTTATACCTGTTCCTTCAATATATGTTCTTCTGGCTGTATTATTAGTGGTACAATTTTTAAGAATTATAAGCATTATCTTCACATGTAGGGATGTAAAGAGTTTAGGTTCATTGACTCCCTTATGTTCCCCTCCCCCTCCATTTTATATTTTTAGGCATTTTTCATATCTTGATATTACGAAACAATTATTTTTGTTCAATTCTGTTTCTGTTCCTTTTGAAAGTCTGAAATCCTTCTGTTTCATTGAATGACCAGTTTTTTCCTTCTTGATATATTATACCTATTTTTTGCCAGATAGATCATTCTTCATTAGAGTCTAGCTCCTTAGCTTTCCAAAATGTCATGTTCCATGATACCTGATCCTCTAATGTTGCAGCTACTAAGACCTGTGTAATTCTGATTGTGGATCCTACATACTTAAGTTTTTTTTTTGTTTTTTTTTTTTTTTTTTTCAGAATCATTGGACCCTTAATCCTATAATCTAAAGGAATAATTGTACAGCATCTTTCTGCCCTGGACCAGAGGACAAAATAAGCATCAAAAGAATCCACAAATTACCTCAGGAAAGATGTCCCAAAATAAAAACTCAAAGGAACTTGATAGACAAATTTCAGAACTATCATATCAAGAAAGTAGAAGTGGCCAGATTTAAAAAACAACAACAACAACAACAACAACAACAACAATGTCATCTATGTCTATGTCATCTCCTTTTCCTTTTGGCTAATTTCTACTTTTTAAACAGTTATTTTCTAAGTGGTTGGCTCTTTTTTCTGTTATTCTTTTGTGTCACTCTCATTTCATTTTACTTTTATTTTTTATTATTTTTTCTATTTGATTTTAGTTATTTTTGTTTTATTTTATTTTTTTCTTTATAGAAAAAATTAAAACAGAAAAGAAAAACAAAACAAAGCAAAGCAAAATATTGTCATGTGTCCAGCAGAGTGCCAGGAAGAATTCAAAATATGTAACAGTGGATTTCCAGTTCAAGAAAGCATATATAATAGAAGAAGAAATTATATTCATAAATGTGTACTTTTTCTTTACTTCCTTGGAGATTGTTCTTTTATACTCTACTGCTCATTTTTAGTTACTTTATTGTTTCCCCCCCTTTTATCCCTTTAATCTCTCTAAAGCAGCTAAAGTTAAGGACAGATATATTTACCAGATACACACACACACACACACACACACACACACACACACATATATATATATATAAATATATATATATATACACACACAGACATACATATACATCTAAACACACACTTGCCATACATACTAAACACATACTAAACACATATACAGACATACACATACAAATATATAGAGATATTTTATATCTATATCTCTATATATATTCATATATATTCACACCTATCCATAGACTTACATAATATAAATATACATACATATAGTTATACATACATATAGAACAACATGCATATATAACTATATATACTCACACACACACACACATATATATACACACACATACATTTACCAACATGTAAATATACATCTAAAACAATATTAGTATGGCTGACATATAATGTAAATTTCTCTCTTGAATGAATCTTTAAGTTTAACTGTGTCTAAGATCATTGATTACTAGCCATATTATTTTTTTCTAATAAATTAGACTCCTGGTGATGTGTGTGTGTGTGTGTGTGTGTGTGTGTGTGTGTGTGTGTGTGTGTATATCTTTTCTATCCCTGCTAACTCTTCTATTTTAATTCTACTCCTTAATTTGCCTCATTATTTCTTAACTGCTTCCCACCCATGGATACCTCCTTTATCTTCTTTCCCTGCCCTTTGCTTCCTCCTCCATCTATCCCTCTCCCCTTATTTCTTTATAGATTTTAGAGGGTTCTATAGCTTTGTGGTATATATATATATATAGTGTTACCTATTTAACTCATTCCCAATGTGAATGATTTTCAGAACTATGAGTCCTTCTCCCCTATCTAATGCCTCTGTGTCTATTCTTCCTCTGCCCTCACTTATATAAATCTTTTGAGCTAGCCAGTTACTGATATCAATCTTAAGCATATGGTATACATTTTCACGTTAAAAAAATAAATAATTTGTCCGTGTAAAATTCTTTCAAATTAATCTTTGATGTTGACTCTTACATGTAAAATTTTCTATTGAGTTCTGGTTTGGTTGATAGAAAGTCCTGAACATATGCAAGTTCTTGGAAAGTCCTTTTTTTTTTCATTGAATATTATGAATAGTTTTGCTGGATGTTATATTTCTGGCCATTGGCCTATTTCTTTTGATTGCTGGTATATATGATTCCAGGACCTTTGGTCTTTTATTGTAGCTGCTGATAAATTCTGTCAAATTTGAATTGTAGCTCCATTTTATTTAAATTGTTTTTTGTTTGTTTGTTTGTTTCTTGCAAAACTTTCTCTTTGATCTGTGGCTTTTTGAAAATTTGCAATAATATTTCTATGTATTTTCCACAAAGAATTTCTTTGAGGGTTCAGTGGATTTTTTTCTATTTCTACTTTAGCCTCATATTCTATCACTCCGGGACAATTTTCTTGTATTATTTCTTGCATTATTGTATCAAGGTTCTTTTTTTTTGGTCACAGATCTTAGGTAGTCTAATTATTCTAGCACTGTCTTCTTCTTGATCTGTTATCCAGATCTATTTTTCTTATGTTTCACATTGTTATATTTTTTTCATACTTTATATTCTGCTTTGTTATTTCTTGCTCTTATACCTTCACTAGCTTCCTCTTACCCAATTCTAATTTTCAAAGAATTATTTTCATCTTTAAGATTCTGTATCTCCCTTTCTAGGGAACCTCCCCCCCCAATTATCTGGTTTTTCTTAGATTTTTTTTGTTTTTCCTTAATGTCTCTCATTTGATTTTTAAATTTTCTTTTGAATTCTTTTATAAATTCTCTCTGGGCAGAGAGCCATTTAACTTCATGCTTTGGGATTGAAGAAGTTCTTTTCACTTCAGTGTCTCTGAATATGAATTTTGCACAACCCTATTCCCTTAGTAAGTTTCTATGGCTGGGTTCTTTCTTCTTTACTGGTTCACTTTTTAAAAATAAGAGTATTAGTGTAAACACTTATAATTGTGGGATGGGAGGATGGTGCTTCTGCCTTCACTTCAGCTCTCCCCTCTGACCTGGAATCCCAAACCAAAAGCTCCACTCTCCTGTGAATACCAGCAGCCAGAAGCAATTCCTGTTTCTCTGCTTTTGCACTCACCAGATGTGTTAATTCCTTCTTGCTCAGCAGTACAGCTAGGCTTGGCATTCCTATTCACTTGAGCTTCAATCAGTCTTCCTGGAATCGGAACCCCAATACTTTAAGCTGTGAAATAGGTGAAAATTTGTGGATCCTGTGTGTGGTTCCTGCAGAGTCTCCAGCCAAACCCAGCTATCCTAAGTGTTTCTGTGAAGGTACCTGGAAATGTTTGCACTTCACACAGGTTAATTCTGGAGTCTTTCTTTAGTTCTTCTTGGATTGTATCAGGAAGACCTCTGTTCTGCTCTAAGTCTCTTGATTTTTCACCAGTCTATGTTCATCTGAGTTGCAAATTAATTCTGTTTGTGGGGAAAATCTGGAGAGCTTGAAATTGACTGACTGACTACTCCACCATCTTCCCAGAATTTTCCCCTCTACTCTCATTTCTTTTCCCAATTTTTCTTCTATTCTCTTATATGATTTTAAAGCTTTTTTTTTTTTTGAGTTTTTCCAAGAGTTCTTTGTGATCTTGAGATCAATTTCCATTTTTCTTTGGAATTTTGCCCAGAGGATTTTTTATGTTGTTTTCCTTTTCTGAGTTTTTATCTTGTTTTTCCCTATCACCATACTAATTTTCTACAATCACATTTTTTTTGGCTCATCTTTTTTGGCCTTTTTTCCTTTTTTTTTTTTTTTAATTTAAGCTCTTGTGGTAGAAGGGACCACTGTCCCACTGTCTCAGGCCTCTTGTGGCAGGGGTTGCAGGCCCTGGATGTTTATCTCATACTACATTTATGTTGCCTGAGGCTCTTGGGGACCCCTGTGCCTCATGCTGTGCTAAAGTATAAATGGGTGTATGATTGGTTATGCTGGGGACCATACTATTTTGGCAATTTACCTGATGCTGAGCTGGGATCCTAATCATGGTGTCTGCTGTTTGCTGGGATCAGTGGTGTGTTTCTCCTGAGCTACAATGAAACTAGTGTTGGTCAGTTTGGAGATTGCCTGTTTGACCAGGACTATACTGAAGCAAGTGGTAGTTCTTTGAACTGGAGTCTGCCTGTTCACCTGCCTATGCTGAAGCAAGTGTAAGGCCCTGGTGTTGGTGTTTGCCTGCTCTGCCACACTGGGGCTTAAGATTTACCACTAGTTTGATGAGGTAGGATTTACAGCTGTTTTACTGGGATACTTCCTTTTACCTGAATGAGAACAGATTTTTCTTGTTGATCTTCCAAGTATTTTGGATTCAAGATTGTTTCACCCTGTCTTTTTGCTAGTCCTGATTCTCCAGGATTTGTTTTGGGGTACTATTTTATGGTTGTTTGGAGGTGAATAAAAAAGATTTATGTTAGTTTGCTGCTTACTCCACCATCTTGGCTCTGGGAGGTCCATCTCCTCTCTCTTCTTGAACAAATTATGTCATCTCCTCTGTCTCTCTTCTTGAACAAATTATGTCTTTCCAAAGACATATTTAAGTCCTTGATCACATTCCACTAAACTGTGGGATTCCTGAATGATTGAATTTGAATTATTTTATTACTGTCTTCAGTTCATTTAGTTTATCATCCCATATTCTATGCATTTGTTTATAGTCTCACAAGGCAAGTTTTATTATTACCACCTTTCTTGAATATATTTATTATGAATCACTGAACTGTTAAATATAATAAAAGCTAGAATTCTGTATATGATGAATGTAGGAATGGGTTTTGTATGACATACTTAAGTGATACAGGGGTTTTGCACTTTCCTTCCTCCCTTCCTTCCTCCCTTCCTTCCTTCCTTCCTTCCTTCCTTCCTTCCTTCCTTCCTTCCTTCCTTCCTTCCTTCCTTCCTTCCTTCCTTCCTTCCTTCCTTCCTTCCTTCCTTCCTTCCTTCCTTCCTTCCTTCCTTCCTCCCACTCTCCTTCTCTTTTTCCATTTCTCCCTTCTTCTCTTCCTCCCTTCCTCCCTTCCTCCCTCCCTTTCTTTCTTTCTCATAAGGCCAAAGGAGTAGAAGGTAGAGATAAGAATGAAAAACAAACCAAAAAGGTATAAGCAGATATACATAAAAGAAAACTATTAGCTCAGTACACAAGCAAAAGGGGCTAAAATACACAATACTTAACTCAAATATTTCTTTTTCTGATGAAAGAAATGTCCAAAATGAAAATTGCCCTGGTGAGTCCATTTATAATAAGTTATATAAAGATCCATTTTAACCCAGAACTTTGGTCTATCATTCAGCTTTACTTTTTTCAGAAATTCATACTTCAGTAGCACATTGAATCATGAGATATATCACAGTAATCACATCATGAAATGGGCAATTAAAAAGGCAGTCAGAAAATTGAGAATTCTCTCAATGAGAATTAAATGATCTTGGAAAATTGGAGAAGCTTCCAAAGTAAAAGGAAGTTTCACTATTTTTTTTTCTTAATAAAAGCTTTAAATTAATTTTTACTTACATAAAGTTGAACAAGTATAAAATAGAACATTTAGAGAGGAAACTAAAATATATAAGTAGAAAATGAAGCATTTCTTATGTGGTCAAAACACAGGTCTGCTTCAGGTCAAAGGAAATAAAATAGTAGTTTAATGCTGTATTTTAAGAGATAAAAAGAGATAAAAATGAAACTCAGACATAGTGAAATAAATTTGTCAGCCAGGGAATTCTATGAGATAAACTTCCTACTCTGTGAATACTTAATGATTATAGATGTTTGCTAGGGTAGCATGTTAATAACCAAAAACAAAATGGAGAAATGGTATAGCATTAAAAGAAATTAATTTTAAGATTAGAAAATTAGGGCTTTGAGGAAAGGTAAATGAAACTGACATTAGTTTATCAATTAGCAGAAGAGAAAGTCAAAAGGTGATTGAATAACAGCTTTTGGTTATTAAAGGTTCCTCCAAAGAGAGGAGCAAACATTTGCCAACTTCTCTGAAGGCCAAATAAGAGTGAACAATTTAAGCCTTAAAAGAATGATCTAAATTACATAAAGGATATATTTCATTGTAGTAAGTCATTAAATATTGAGATATAGCACTATGAGGAGATGGCAGTTCCTTACAGAACATCTTCAAAAAATGAATAATTGTCATTCTGCTGGGTTGGGCTGATTGTGGTTTTCCCTGAAAACAGGGGGATGGATTAAGTGACCCTTTAAGATCCCTTTCAACCATAAGATTCCATGCATATTAATAAGCAGTATGGAGTTCATTATCATGTAATTTTAAGTGCAATAATTTTCCTTAAAGCTATTAAAATTTATTATAGTAAGATGTATTTGTACCAGGGGAGACTAAGGTTCACAGATGGATAACATAAACCCATATAATTATGCTATGTATCTGTAAATAATTAATTTTCTTTGTGCATGTAATTTGTGTGTCATTGCCCAAACATGCTTTTTCAAAAATATAACTCAAAATGTGCTGAATGGGGCAGTAAGCCCTTGAGTCTTCATAATGACATATTTCAGTGATAAGTTAAAACAAACACGGAAATAGGCAGATTTTCTATGGAGCCTATACAGAATGCTTGCTTTGGCCAAAGAAGCCACTAGGGACAAGATCTTTTGCTACTATGCCAGGTACCACTCATGTGATAGATAGAAATCCAAAAGAGAGCCTTTTCTTTCCCTTATGATGCCACTAATATGAAAAAAAATTATTCCCAATTTACTTTTCCATCTTATCTTCATTATTCTCTACCCCCCCCACACCTAATTGCTTTTTCCTGACATGAGGAAGAATTAAGAAAGTATGATCTTTACCATATCTTCTTATTTCTGTCCTTTGTTTTGTTCCTATCTTGGATGAAGTCCCCTATCCTAATGATGATTCATGCTTTCAAGTAAAAACATTGAAATAATCTACTTAAACCAGTGAATTAGGTAGTTCTGGATTTGCTTATGTTCAGCACAAAATGCCCCTTAGAATACCCAGAAAAGGCCTGAGAATGTTCTATTCAATGGTAGAAACCTTTTGCAGTTGCCTGAATTCCCAGGTTGTGAAGAGACTAGACAAAAGGTAAGCTAAATAACAGATGTTTATATTAAGAATAGACCTGTTTTGGGATCTAATTTAGTATACCAAAGTTCCTGTGGTTCACTGAAGAATTGGCCTTAATACTTTGTCACTGGTTTGTGAAACTTTATGAATATTCAAAATGCTAGTTTATTTTTAAACTGAGATCTTAACAATGGGACCTTGAAGAAAGGGTTATATATGATTCTGTTTTGAACCTCTAGCAGAATATTTCACATCAATGTGCTCAAAGCATTGCTGCCATTACTCTTGATTTCTTACACACTACATGTAATCTTGGACTCCTTTAAAAAACACATACTTCCCCAAATAAAGAGGTGATAGTGCTGTAACACTCTGCCACAGTCAGAAGCACATTTTCAGCATTGTAATCTGATACATGCACCATATTTTAGAAAGGACATTGATAAATCAAAAGAGTTGAGAGAGGTGCAGTCAGAATGGTTAAGGGCCTGGATATCATGCCACATGGGAAGAAACTTGGGATGTTTAGCTTGAAAGAGAGAGAATGTAAGAGGAATATAATAACTGTGAAAAAAAAATCCTTGAAGAAAAATTAGATTTTCTTTGAAACAGTACCTACCAAGAAATGGAGGAGCAAAGAGTGAAGGTTGTTATAAGAAACATTTTGGTTTTATATAAGTGGGACAAAATAAACATGGACAATTAAAGCCATTAAAAATAGAAAGGGCTAGGCCAGGAGATAGTTGGATATTTACCTTTCGTGGAGGCTTTTAAGTAAAGACATAATGACCTTTTCTTTAGTGTGTTATTGTGAGTGTTGTTTTTAGGGTATGGATTGGATCTAGATGATTTCTGAGGTCCCTTCCAACTCTAATTCTCTGATTCTTTATTTAAAAATCATATAGTAGCATATTGTAGGATGGTTTTGCCTATGGTCCCTTGAAGGGGAGGAAGGGACAGAGGCTCTTGAATCATTTGATTTAAAGAGTTATGAGCTGTGGTAGACTAAGTTGACCAAGTGTCCACACTACATCTGGCACCAATACAAGGAGCCCTCAGGAGCAGGGGCCCACCAGGCTGTCTAAATAAGGATGAAACATTTCCGGTTGGAAATGGAACAGGTCAAAGATTTCATGCTGAGAAGTAGTGAGGTTTAGTCCATGACTGGCTATAGTACTTCCAGTCTGGCGCAGATAAAGAGACGCAAACTCTGTGTGTGTGTGTGTGTGTGTGTGTGTGTGTGTGTGTGTGTGTGAGCACTTGCATGATCGCCTGTCTCTCTGACTTTCTATCTTTCTCTCCGTCTCTTTCTCCCTACTTCTTTCCCTCCCTTCCCTTCTTCCCTCCCTATCTGTCACTCTGTCTCTTTCTCTCTATCTCCCTTCTCCCCCCCCCTCTGTCTCTCTCTGTCTCTGTCTCTCTGTCTCTCTCTGTCTCTGTCTCTGTCTCTCTCTCTGTCTCTCTCTCTGTCTCTCTGTATATATATATAACTGTATTATTTAAACTACACACACACATGTATATTATGGATTGAAAATAATCTGATTCCTAATCCGATTCACCATAACAGTTTAACAAATCTTTTCTTTTCTCTTAAAGTATCCCATACCTACCACATAGTCTCCTTAGCTTCCCTGCTGAGGTCTGCACCTCTTATTATATTGAAAAAAATGAGACCATTTATCAAGAATTTCTTCTTCTTTATTCATAAATAAGGTCCTTTCCACCTCACACTATTTATTTATTTATGTATTTATTTGTTTATTTTCTGAGGCTGGGGTTAAGTGACTTGCCCAGGATCACACAGCTAGGAAGTGTTAAGTATCAGACCAAATTTGAACTCGGGTCCTCCTGAATTCAAGGCTGGTGCTCTATCCACTGTGCCACCTAGCTGCCCCCACCTCACATTATTTAAACAGATTTCCTCTTCTTTCCTTTTATTCCAGTTTCTGATGATGAAGTAATGTTTCTGTTTATTAAGGTCGAATCCTCTATATGTATTCTTGATTCCTCCCATTGCTATCTTTTTAAATACTTCACTCACTATCATCTCCATTCACTCACTTTCTAATGCTTAATCTTTTTCTATCCACTGGTTTCTTCCCTGTTGCTTATATCTTCATTCAACCCTTCCTCATTTCTAAAACAAACAAACAAAAACCACTAGGTCATAATATGCCTGCTAGTTTCCATATTATATTTTTCTTCACCTTTCAGTGGAACTCCTTTGAATATACTTTTTCATGTTATTTTCTTTGCAACTCTAGCACAAAGCATAGTGCCTAGCACATGGCAAGCAATGTTAGTTGCTTGGTTGTTACCAATGTGAAAACAGTATGAATGAGTTGAAAAGGCAATAGACTTAGGTCCACTACCTTTGTGACCTTGGGTAAGTAACAAAATCTCTCTGCAATTCAGTTGTCTTATCCATAAAATGGAGACAGTGGGAGGAAGGACTGAATTGTCTATGATTTTTATGATCCCTTTCCAGGTTTCTAATTTTATGTTACTTCTTTGTAATATTGTATATTAAAACATCCCATACTTTGACTTAGAAAAATCCTTGTGGCTTTTGTTTTAGGAAAGCCATTGTGTAATTAACAGCATCTTGCTATAATTCAGTTTTTGGAGGGTGAGAACACTTAAATCATGGCCATCTGCCATATTCATCCATCATGTACATCTGCCTACAAAAATGAGCTATACTGTGTTGAAGTACAAGGGTCTTTAGGAAAAATAAAATAAAATACTTGACAAGAAGTCTTCTTTGAATTTATATAGGACAAATAATGGTTCTATGTCATCTCTTCTTATCAATTCCAGATGTCTTTAAAGATTCACCAGCTTTCCCAGTAGTTGCTTTGTTGGTAGAGTTTTTAGCAAAACCATAAGAAGAAAATTTTGAGTCTATTGTTCTCATTAAACAATACCCTGTATTTCCCAAATCCCCCATGTACAGCTTAATATTTTAAGGTACAATTGGGCAGCTTTCTTAATCTCTTTAAAGAAAAGATAATATACTTTTATGATATTTGTTGAAGTTCCTCAGTATATAGTTTTCCTGGTACAGAGTCAATGTTTTTTTTTTTTCATTCATTCATCTCTATCTGAAGGGGTTAACTAGAAACACTCATGTTGTCAATTATTTCTCCTTAAGAAAAAAAGAACACCAATAGATTTTATACTCAGAAGCAACTTTAGGTATTGCTACGTAGCTGGCAGAAACCTGGTATACATAGGGAGCTAGCTCTTATCATAGAAATTGAAATTTGATGTCCTTTTAAGAATTGCTTCCATCAGAGGAGTTTCAGGTTGGAGTTTCCCTCCCCTCCTTTCATTCTTGTGGATGAAAAGTTTGGGGACCTGGAAATATTTTCACTTAAAGTTGCCCCTTCCAAACAAAGAAGATTATTTGTGTCCTTGTTTACTTGAAGGGTTCAGTATAATTTATTGTTAAGCTATTTTTAAAAAAAAGCAAAATTGGACTTATTAAGAAGATCATAGCTTTAGGCATGGAAGAAACTTTCAAAATTACTCTTTCCATGTCCTTATTTTATAATTATGGAAATGGAAATCCAAAAAATTGAAGGGACTTTTCCAAAGTCACACAGGTAACAATAGTAGGGATAGAATTTGAACCCAGAGCTTCCAAATTTAATCCAAATTTTAAGCTTAAAATGAAGTTAACTATTTTTCCTCACAGAATTAAAGATTCACAGAATCAAAAGAAACCTGCAATCATTTATTTGAGCCTGTTCCTGACAAATAATTTTGTTGTTAAGTTTTTAAGGCATGTTTGACTCTTCATGACCCCATTTAGGATTTTCTAAGATGAGTCTTCCTTACTCCAAGTCTGTTATTCTAGCCATTACAGCACCTAGTTTCCCTGAAAAAATGCCCTCCTCCTTCACAAATCCTTATGTAACCAAAACATGAAAATCTTTAGTGAATCAATGAACTGCAAGTAGTAATTCTGGCACTTTAAGCAAAAAAAAATTGGTAGGAGTAACTTAGAATGTTGTTATTGAGGACAAAGGACAATCATGTCAAACAACTCTTGGGAGACAGTGATAAGAGGAGAGAGCTCCTGAGGAAAGTGACATTTAATCCTACATTTTCATCACGAAATACTTTGGAGAAAAAAATAAAGAAGAGAGATATTCAGACAACTGTTTGCTTTGCACAAGCAATAAGACTCAGCAAGCGTGGTATGAAGCACTGGAATGAGAAAGGTACAGATAGCTAAATTTGTTGGAAAAGTCCTCTATTTAGCTTTACTTTCACAGTACACATTCTTTCCTCTATCAATTGCAGATTGGACTTTTGTTGTTTTGCTCCTATTCTCTACTATGTTCATTGAGTCCTCATTCTTTTCCCAGTGTTTTATCTCAATGTGCCCAAAGTTCTATACTTGGACTTCATCTTCTCACTCTCTGCTTTCTCTACTTGAAAAATTAATTCATTCTCAAGATTTCAACTATTATCTGTAAGCTGATGGTTTATATGCTTGATTCTGTTTTTTTCCTGCTGGTATTCAAACAGAAGGAAGTTCTGGGAAAGGAGTGAGAATCTCATGATATAATTGCTTTTGGTATCCCCTGGCAGGGGGAGAGGAGAGGGAACATGCATAGAATATGCTCCATATCATTGGGCAACCTTTTATAGGAGGTTCAGGAATGTAATAGTGATTGAAGAAGACAGGCTGGAAAGATTTTAGTAGTAGTCTTCTCATACGTTTCCTGTAGAAGGTATAGAAATTTAAGATCAAGATTGGAAGGAAGTGCCCTTCCCTAGTTTGGGTCCTTGGGATAAAACTCCTGTCACCCTATTTCAATTACAGCTCAGGTAAGATAGAACATACTATATCACTTTCAGACAACTCTAATTATTAGGACGTATTTAATTACATAAATCCCAAATCTGTCTTTTGATGACTTCAATCCATTACTCAAATTTATGTACTCTGAGGCTAAGCAGAAAAAAAAAAGTCTAATCTTCCTTCTCCTCCATTCTTTTATCTCTCTGGTCATTCTTTTGTGAATGTGATGTACAATATCAATATTCTTCTTGCAAACTTCTACCCAGAATTAGACAGGCCTCCAAGTATAGGTTCTTCATAGAAAAAGCAATACTTTGAAATAATTATTGACATTCTTTGGAAGAAAAAAATGTTGAATCTTAAAATGTCATTGTCAGGGTCCTCTACAAGCAGATGTCAAGCATGACCTCAATAAGGTACTCTACTAGACAGATATAAGAAAAAAAATACAATTAATATTTCTTAAGGATTTCATATGTTTGTAGAGGAATATTCTGGGTACAGAAATATAAAATTGACATCAGGAATAATCCCTTCTTTCAAGTAGCTTATACTAGTAAAAGGATAAAGCACCAACATAAATGATTATCCATTATAAAATAAATGCATCAATGAATTAAATACAGAAAGAACATTTAGGCTTCATTAATAGTTGGGATATTTTTTCTGTTACTGGAGGGAAGGGGAAAATAATAATGTTCAAAAGTTTTGATTAAAGAAGTGGAGCTTAGAAATTTTGTACAAATGTTTTCTCAGAAATTCAGGATACTAGGTCAAATAGTGTGTGTGTATGTGTGTGTGTGCGTGTGTGTGTGTGTGTGTGTGTGTGTGTACACACACACACAGAGGCAAGAGAAAGATCATATATTAAATGCCATGTTTTTCTAATAGATAAAGTCAATACAACTGTGATTTTCTCCAGTTATGCTTAGCACACCTGGAAGAGAAGAGAAATTAAATTGTAAGGCTTAGCCATGTACAGTAATTATTGGGATGAGAACATAAAAGATCATGAGGACAAGTCATTCTATCATAGTAGATAGTGAAAAAATAGTGGCAATTTGTAGACTGAACATGGAAATAAAACTACTGAGAAAAGATGGATTGGGATATTGTGGTGACCTCAGAGATAAGAGTCTATCAAATATGAAAAGTAGAGTTAGTGGAAATGAGAATAAGTCTTTTATCATGCTGAGAAGTATATAAGAGGATATTTAGAAAAAAAAATTCAAAAATCTAACTCTTGGAGATCATACACTCCTGAGGTCTAAAGTATGACTGTGCCTGAAGTTGTATTGAAGAGGTATTAATTACCAATAGTTCAATTAGCAATATAAATACTGAAGTTCTAAAGATGTCAGAGAATGAAATTAAGATCATCCTTAATTGAAAAATTAGTAGGATGGCATTTAGTTTAGTATATGATAGTAATAAGGATGGGGAGAGGGTGACACAAGTGTATTGCAAAGCTCTTGAAAGAAGCAAGGTCAGCAAGGGATGACAGTGGAACTGTCTGATAATTGTCATGAGATCTGTAAGGAAAGGGATCACCACCCTTCTAGAACCTCTGAGCTTCAGGAAATGAAAGTGATAAATAGTAAGAAAGATTACAAGTTTTGCAGTATACTCAAAAAACAGCCAAATTTCCACTGACACAAGAAATGTTGGCTGAACGTTCAAGAATGTAGATGAACTTCTGAATGGTAGAATATGGACACATTAGAATGGGTTACATGATGAGAAAATCAGATTGGAATATGACTGGTGAAGAGCACAGATGTTCAGAATAAGGATGAAAACTTGGATGAGCTAACAAATATGATTTTTATATCTTTTGATAATATTATTTTGATAATCTTGATGATAATATTTTGATAATAAATTAGCATAACCTAAAGTAAAATTGTGTGACATGCCTTCCCTTCCTATAGTGAAATTAGAAATAATAGGAAAATGGAGGAATAATTAATTGTTACTAGAGTTTGAGTTAGAATCTGGAATGTTGGTATTTTGGAGTATGTGAATTTATGGGACTTCTCTTGTGTTTCTGTTCCTTGATACAGAAATGACTGTTATATTATTGGCAACACTTTCTGAGCCGCTCCCTTTTCTTAGAAGAGTTTATATTAAAGGATATAGAACATTGACAATATAAATCACATTGTATTAACAATTGGAAGAAATGGAATTGGAAGAATTAACCACTGATAATAATTGTAAATTTAAGTTTCTAGCAGAAAATAAAATTGTTTACATCAACATTCATCAACCTAGAAGGAAAAAAGAAAACACACATTTATTAAGTACCTACTATATTCCAGGCACTATGTTAAGAGTTTTACTCAGTTGGCCCTTCTAGCAATTTTGAAAGCTAGATCTTATTATTATCCAGGAAACTGAGGCAGAAATTAAACAACTTATCCAAAGTTACAAAGCTAGTAAGTATTTAAGCTGGATTTGAACTCAGATTTTCCCAACTCCAGAATCAGAACTCTTTCCACCTAACTTTATTAATTAACTGCTTCAAGTAAAACATCTCCTCCCTTATTCTGCCCATATGCCTAAAGATTATGAAGTTGCCAGAGCAGTTATCACTAGATATAAGGACAAAGAGTGTTTTGAAAGAAGAAATGGCCCTAAAGAGTCCCCAGTAGTCAAACTCTACAGAACTTAAAGGGATGAAACCAGGCTCAGAGTCTGAAGGCAAAAGCAACATTGTAAAGAAATCTTGAAATAGTATATTAAATAATTCAGATCTGCAAATGAGTCATATGATACATACTGAGAGAGTGTGAAAACATCAGCGACATACTGGAAGGCCATGAGTCTAAGAAACAGAGAAACAAATAGATCTACAATTGTGTCTGCCTCATAAACCCTAAGAATGGTATTGGTATAGAGTAAAACAACTGAGTCAATATAATTGGCATAAGAACTATTAGAACAAAGATCTTACCTGTAACTTTTGCTCAATTTGATTCATTATCTTCTATGCAAATGGTGGCATGATAATCAGAAACCCATATAGCTGACTTAGATATTAATTATTATGTGCAAACATGATCCTTTAGTTAGATAACTGGATCCATTCATTTGAAAAGGTTATATTTATTATACAATAATACATTACACAAACTATTAGACTGCAAGATCCATTAAGGCAAGAACTATGTCGTATCTAGGTTTGTTTCTCCCTCATATCTTAGCTCTGCACAAAGTAGCACCTTACACATTTGTTAAATGAATAATGTTGTCCCAAAAAACACTGTTCTGAAATAGTTATTAATATACTCTACCCAAGCCCTGGTATGTCACACAACTTTAGTGCTAGTATTCTGCTGTTTATCCAAAACATAAATCAGGAGGCTGCTGACAACAAAACCAAGTGCTTAAGAAACAGCAACATTATAGGCTCCCTCCATTTTAGTGTGTTGTCACCATGTACATCAAAATATATCCCTTATTTGCTATTTTGCCTAATATCATATTTTCATGGAACTAATTAATGATGCTAACATTATGTATATAATATATACATATGTGTGCTTGTATTATATGTAAATATATGTGTGTGTTTCTTTCTATGTGTGTGTATATATATATATATATATATATATATATATATATATATATATAAAATCAATCATATAGCATTTGCCTACAGTTTTGCAAACATGTTGCCATCATGAATGCAGACACAGCCTTTTTTTCTGCTGATAGATTGCTGATGCATCACATTTTAATCTGGAAAGATCACAGGATCACAAAATTAGAACTAAAAGAGACTTAAATGGCTTGTCTAGTCTAATCTCTGGAGGGGGGGGTGATGTTAAAATGACTTGTCCAGCATCACACAGGTAGTAAATATCAGAGATGGAATTAGAATACAGGTCCTCTGACTCCAGTGTTATTTCCATCATAAGAAAATGTTGCAGATTTGATAGTCCACTGCAGGAGCTAATATATTATATTTTTCTGGTGGATATTAAAAATATGGTAGGATGGGCTTTCAGCAAAAGTAAATATAAAGGTGCCTGCTGATAAAAAAAGTAGAGCTTTAAATTTCTGTCTGTGTCTGTCTGTGTCTGTCTGTCTGTCTGTCTCTCTCTCTCCCTGGCTCTCTCTCTCACTCTCGCTCTCTCGCTCTCGCTCTTGCTCTCTTTGTACAGGAAGGAATCATAATGTATTTCCCTAGTAACTCTGACCATTCCTTGGCCCCAAGCCTGACTATGTTTATCATCCAGACCACATCCTTTCACACATCTCTTGCTTCTGGTTAAGGCAATAGGAACGTAGGGTAATGGAAGGAGAGGAGGAAAATTAGAGAATCTCCTAGAATGGTAAAATTTCAGAGATGGAAAGGATATTAGATGTCATCTAGCATGTGCTAGATGACACAATCTAATAGTATTCCAATTGAAGTCTGAGCAAGGATAGTACAGTGAAACTATCACCATTGTCAAGAGAACACAGCAATCTGAAATAGGCTCTCTGAAGATATTTGTATTTGATTAGAGTCAGGAAAGTTATATAGAGTTAAAAGTTATATAAAGAAAATTATAGCACATCTGTGAGGTTTTCTTGGCAAAGATGCAGGAATTCCAGCTCATTTTACAGATGAGGAAATTAAGGAAAACAGTGATTTATAAAAGATCACATAGCTAATAAATATCTGAGGCTAGATTAAAAGTCATGAAGGATTCTCTCTGACTTCTGACCCAGAACTCTATCCATTGTGCTGCCTAACTGGAAGAACAGAGGCCAAAACATATGAATGGATCATCAGGCTATTGCAATTAAAGGATCAAATTAGAAATGAGAGATTGAAAGTCAGGCATTGATTTCAAGTTAAAGATCTATATGCAATACAGAGACTTTAGGAGAAGGGAATAACATTTATATAGCACTTTTTACATGCCAGGTACTTTTATAAATATTATCTCATTTGACTACCATAACAACACTGAGTGCCCATATAACATTCATTTTACAATTAAACACTTGAGTAAACTGAGACAAAGGTTAAGTGATTTGTATAGTCACAAATTTATTGTCTGAGGTTGGATTTGAATTCACGTTTTTCTAACTCCAGGTCCAGATTTCTATTCACTGCACCACCTAACTGCTCCTGACATTAGTTAATAAGGGACAAATAGAACTTTTTAGCAGGTTATTAAAATGTAGAGAGACATTGACAACTTTCATTCTTTGAATATCACAAAATAAATTTTCAGCATAGTAAGAATAATTAAAATATGAAGCTATCACACGGTGAATACATTTTTATTGTCTGTACCAGAGGAGGTCCTTCTTGCTTCTAGTCTCCTATTCTTAATCCCCACCCCAACAGCAGCCTTAACATGCCTTGGGATTTTCTATACATGCCCTACTCAAGTATCAGCTGAATCAGATGCCTATTTAAGTATCACTTCCTACAGATGAATTTTTTGTTCCTTGACCCAACATCAAAATTCTGGCTAAAGCTCTAATGGAGAGAAAAATAAATGCCATTGAAATTACTGCCTGCTAATTTTATTTACTGAACCTCTGGCTTTTAGTGACATAGTGAACATTCCTTGTTCTGACCTTGCTCTGATGTATGGGACAATGGTTGCCCTAGTACATTTTCAAGAATTTTCATGGAAAGTTGTGATAACAGACAACATCCTTCCTTGGTAGCCTCAAATGCCAAGGCCAAGACCTGATGAAAAAGTATGGGGGGACCACTTCTTCCAATTTTTGGTAATATATGTCTTATGCTAACTCCAGTATTGCCTCCTTGGTTCTTTATTTCTTTAAATCTATATGTTCTGTGGTTAATGTTTCTGTTATCCTCACCTGGGATCAATCTTCTCCCAATTCCAGATTTATAATGGGAGAGTGAGTTGGGTCTAGAAAACCTAAACAATCTCCCATTTTAGAAGTATGGGAACAAGTATAACTAATTTCTGAGGCTTACATAGTAGTGGAAGGAGCAGAGGTCACAAAGTGGAGAGAAATCAGTCAATCGATTGGGAATACAACAGGATATCTGGGAGAACAAAATTCAAAAGAGGAAAGTCTTGTATAAAAGTTGAGATCTCAAAAAGATCAACCGACATAAAAGATTCTAAAAATAAATAGAATGGGTAAAATTGAAAAGACAAATAAGTTTCACATATAACTATAGTACTATCAGTGAAAAATGAACAAAAATTGTGAGATAAAAATCCTGTGAATAACAGATTTGGAACATAAAAATACTGAAGTAGAAAAGAAATTGGCAGAAAAGAAGGAAAATGTAACTGTTAAAAGAGTGTACCAATTCTATATAAGCTAAAGCTGCTAGCTATGAAGATAAGATGTAAAAACATAGAATATGGATAATACATCTCCCAGGACACCATGACAAAATAAAAAATATAAGACAGCCAAATTGTGTTGGTAGGAGATGTAGTTCTTAGAGGGAAGTTTTAGGATTTGGTTATGTTTTTCATAGGCCTATAAATTTGAAAAAGTGTAAAAGGGAATGTATTTGGGGTGCTATGAATAGACTAGTCCATAAATAAAAGATAAACTGAGGAACATAACAGATGATAAAAGTGAGAAAGAAGGCTACAAATATAGAAAATTCCCTTAAGTCCCAAATAGTAAGTCTGGGAAATGTTGGAGGTCCAACTCTGGAAGAAGATAAATTTTAGGGTATTTGCCACTATCCAAATGGCAACATATTCTGAGATAGGGATATATATCCGAGTAATATAGAAAAGAATGCAGGGCTGGTTTAATATTAGGAAAACTATTAGTATAATTGACCATATTAATAATCAAATTAATAAAAACCATGTGATCATCTCAATAAATGCAGAAAAAGCATTTGATAAAATCGAACATCTATTCCTACTAAAAACGCTTGAGAGTATAGGAATAAATGGACTATTCCTTAAAATAATAACGAGCATATACTTAAAACCATCAGTAAACATCATATGTAAGGGCGATAAACTAGAACCTTTCCCTGTAAGATCAGGAGTGAAACAAGGTTGCCCACTATCACCATTACTATTTAATATAGTACTAGAAACACTAACCTCGGCAATAAGAGCTGACAAAAAGATTCAAGGAATTAGAGTAGGAAATGAGGAAATCAAACTATCACTCTTTGCAGATCTTTGCAGATGACATGATGGTATACTTAGAGAACCCCAAAGACTCTGCTAAAAAGCTATTAGAAATAATTCAGAATTTTATCAAAGTGGCAGGATACAAAATAAATCCACATAAATCCTCAACATTTATACATTACCAATACAATCCAACAGCAAGAGATACAAAGAGAAATTCCATTCAAAATAATGGTCAGTAGTATAAAATATTTGGGAATATATCTACCAAAGGAAAGTCAGGAATTATATGAGCAAAATTACGAAACACTTGCTACAAAAATTAAGTCAGATTTAAATAATTGGAAAGACATTGAGTGCTCTTGGATAGGCCGAGCGAATATAATTAAGATGACAATACTCCCTAAACTAATCTATTTATTTAGTGCTATACCATTCAGACTCCCAAGAAACTATTTTAATGACCTAAAAAAATAACAACAGAATTCATATGGAACAACAAAATGTCGAGAATTTCAAGGGAAGTAATGAAAAAAAATTTAAATAAAGGTGGTCTAGCTGTACCTGATCTAGAACTATATTATAAAGCAACAGTCACCAAAACCATTTGGTTTTGGCTAAGAAATAGACTAGTTGATCAGTGGCATAGGTGAGGTTCACAGGGCAAGATAGTGAATAAAAATAGCAATCTAGTGTTTGACAAGCCCAAAGATCCCAACTTTTGGGATAAAAATTCATTATTTGACAAAAACTGCTGGGAAAACTGGAAATTAGTATGACAGAAACTAGGCATGGACCCACATTTAACACCACATACTAAGATAATATAAAAATGGGTCCAAGATTTAGGCATAAAGAACGAAATCATAAATAAATTGGAGGAACATGGGATGGTTTACCTCTCGGACTTGTGGAGGAGGAAGGAGTTTGTGTCCAAGGGAGAACTAGAGACCATTATTGATCACAAAATAGAAAATTTTGATTACACCAAATTAAAAAGTTTCTGCACAAACAAAACTAATGCAAATAAGATTAGAAGGGAAGTAACAAATTGGGAAAACATTTTTATAGTTAAAGGTTCTGATAAAGGCCTCATCTCCAAAATATACAGAGAATTGACTTTAATTGATAAGAAATCAAGCCATTCTCCAATTGATAAATGGTCAAAGGATATGAACACACAATTTTCAGATGATGAAATTAAAACTATTTCTACTCATATGAAAGAGTGTTCCAAATCACTATTGATCAGAGAAATGCAAATTAAGACAACTCTGAGATACCATTATACACCTGTCAGATTGGCTAAGATGACAGGAACAAATAACAAATGTTGGAGGGGCTGTGGGAAAACTGGGACACTGATGCATTGCTGGATGAGTTGTGAAAGAATCCAACCATTCTGGAGAGCAATCTGGAATTATGCCCAAAAAGTTATCAAAATGTGCATACCTTTTGACCCAGCAGTAATACTACTGGGCTTATATCCCAAGGAAATACTAAAAAAGGGAAAGGGGCCTGTATGTGCCAAAATGTTTGTGGCAGCCCTTTTCATAGTGGCTAGAAACTGGAAAATGAATGGATGTCCATCAATTGGAGAATGGTTGGGTAAATTATGGTATATGAATGTTATGGAATATTATTGTTCTATAAGAAATGACCAACAGGAGGAATACAGGAGAGACTTCCATCAACTGATGCTGAGTGAAATGAGCAGAACTAGGAGATCATTATACACTTCAACAATGATACTGTATGAGGATGTATTCTGATGGAAGTGGATATCTTCAACATAGAGAAGAGCTAATCCAATTCCAATTGATCAATGATGGACAGAATCAGCTATATCCAGAAAAGGAACACTGGGAAATGAGTGTAAACTGTGAGCATTGTTTTTTTTTTTTGTTTTTTTTTTTTGTTTGTTTTGTTTCTCTTCCCAGATTATTTTTACCTTCCGAATATAATCCTTCCTTTGCAACAATAACAACAACAACAAAATTTGGTTCTGCATGTATATATTATACCTAGGATATACTATAAAATATTTAATATGTATGGGAATGCCTGCCATCTAGGGGAGGGGGTGGAGGGAAGGAGGGGAAAAACTCGGAACAGAAGGGAGTACAAGGGATAATGTTGTAAAAAAAATTACCTATGCATATGTACTGTCAAAGAAAATGTTATAATTATAAAAATTAATAAAAAAAAGTTCCTTGCCATATTAAAAAAAAAAAGAAAAGAATGGTAGAAAAGTTAGTAAGTCTGCTGGTTGGATATGGGGTCTTTGGCTTGAGTATATAATTCACTGATTTGGACATCCTAGCAGATGTCAGATTATGATTATACTAAAAAAAGTCCCAAGTATTTATTGTACAATATTGATTTTATCTCTATGAAGAATTCAGAGTAAAAGTTACATGGAAAGATATATGAAGATACTCAGCTTGGTTTTAGTTTTAGATTGGCATGTCCATATTTCAATCTTTTCACAATTAGGCTAACTAGGATATCTTTTGATTATATCTATTTCTATCTATCTATCTATCTACCTATAGATATAGATATAATTATATGTAGAGATATAGTTTTACACATATGTATAAAACTGTAGACATATTAAGAACAAATCTTTGAACTAAAGAATAAGAGATTAATAGAAAGCATGCGTTTTAAGAGACATGAGTTCTGATCTTAATTTTGCCACTAATTACCCAACATATTCAATGGCAAGACATTTAATCTTAGGAATCTTGGGATTATTAAATGTAAAATAAGAGTTAATTAGAGAATATCTGTATTCTTTTCCAGATATATGATTTAAAAATCATGTCTAAGAGTTCTGGAAAGTAGCTGATAACTGATACAGCAGCTAAAGATAGAAGGGAGTATAGTTTAAAACTAAACACTGAGAAGAGAAGCCTTTTATGAAGTTGATATAAGTGTAAAGACAAGAGTTCAGGAAGTTCTGCTTACCATATCCAGCAGATGTAAGCAACTAATTATGCATGAAAACCACTATCTAATTTCAAAAACAGTGTTATATGTGGAGCTTCCTATTTTGCAGATGAGAAAAAAATAGGCTAAGATTAAAACAAAATGACTTGACTAAGTTCACAAACAGAAGAGAAGGAGCTAGGAAACTCAGCTTTCTGATTCTAAGACAGTGTGATTTTTAGGACATAATAGCCATTTTATATCTTCATGTTTATTAATTTATATTGGAGCCACAAATAGAAATATTGTGAACTTGGTCAAAGAGCTTGTCTGAAAAAGGGAAAGAAGTGACCCCAGATGAAAATCTTATTGTAGCTGTAGAGGTAATTTGGCCCCCTACACCACTGGAAATGGTGGAGGGGGAGATAGACCCAAGAGAGGAATGCCATGGGGACAGGTCCCCAAAGTTGGCAACTGAGTCAAGTGGCAAATGAATCAGTAAATGAATGAAAAAGACCTGTACTAAATTCTGAAGTTGCAAAAAACGAAAACGGAGATAGTCTGTTCTCTTAATTAGCTCACACTCTAAATATGGGGGAAAAAATTTAAGCTGTGGAGTAGATAGAACCTGAAGGTTAAGATTTGGGGTCAGAGGTTGGTGTAGGGAATATACCTTCCTAGGGAGGGAGTCTACCCCATTATTTTCCAGATATTAATACCTTGATTCAAAGTTTTAGTTTCACAAAGTTAATTATGATTTTCTCTATATATACCAATGTTCTTCTTGAATTTTTTAAAAACAAGATAGCATAAATAGATTAGCATTTGAAAATTATTCTGTACTTCCAACTTCACATTCTGATTATACTCTCTGTCTGACTCTATCTTTGCCTATCTCTCTGTCTCTCCCTCTCTCTGTCCCTGTCTTTCTTCATCCCTCTCTCTTTCTCCCTCTCTCTGTTTCTCTACACACACACAAATACACACATATGTAAAATTGTTCACACATAGGCACTTGTGGTTTCATTCTATTATGTGGTTCCTGAATCCTAAAAGTCTTTTGTTGAGACTAAAGCTCATCATTCTAAAATTATTTGCTGAAAGGTTTTAGCTAGGTTATAATTTCCAGAGTGGGTGTGTGTAGTATGTGGTATAACCAACCAGGTCTTTTGAGTTTGTGGTAGGACCCTCCAGCTTGATCATTTTCTAACTCAGCAGAACACAGGACGTTAACACTTCCATTTCCCAGTGAAATGATCATGGTGTCATCACTTTGGAAGTCATGGAAAGCTGATGGATAGTGATTTTTACTCTAAGCAACTTTGGGAAAGGATTTGTAGTTTCTTCTAGTTTTGGTATCGTTTCAGGTTCCAGTTAAAAGGAAATATTTTCTCTTTGTGAAAGTAATTAAAGTAACAGACAAAAATGACAAGCCTCATTCTTGCTCTCCTTCATTCTCTATGAAATGTTTTTAAAGTTTAGCTTCCCAAGAACTAAAAATTTTCAATGTTTTTTTTTAATAGGAATGGGTAACTGGACCCTAATATGGAAAGAAACATTGGCAGATACCAGTGCATACCAAATAGTGCCTTTGGTTAAATCTAAGAAGTGAATAAATTTAGATGATATCCCAAAATAAGAGGGGGTGTATTGAATTAAGAACCACAGTTTTCCATTCATAAATAATTTTGTTAAATGCAGTTTGAAATGTATTGGGAGGTGTAAACATAAGACACTATTGGTCAGAGATAGTATAGAGATGTACATTGTCTTCGCACAGGCTTTTGCCCACGCATAAAATATCTTCCTTCCAACTCTCTTCTTTGTGGAATTGGGTATCCTTTAAGGCTTACTTTGAGCATCACTTTATATTGGAAGGTCTTCTCCAGTTTCTGTTAGATGCTAATGCCTCGCTCTTACCAAATTATATTGTACATCATTTGCCTTGTTTTATATATATATATATATATATATATATATATGTATATATATATATATATACACGTATATATGTATATATGTATACATATATACATATGTATGTATATATATATGTGTGTGTGTATGCACATCTATAGATATACACATATGAATATACTATATCTCTATATACATATAAGTATATATATATATATATATACATACATATGCCTACATGTATTTGAATATATCATATCTCTTCTGATAAAATTTAAGCTTTTAGGGGGTAGGGACTATTTCATATTTGCTTTTATGCTACCCAGTACATACAGTCTCTCAATAAATACTTTTTGATTTGTTTATTGGTGTAAAGGATGGTAGAGTATCTTTGCCCTTATTCTCTTTTTTTCCATCCCACAAATATTTATTGACTGTGATTATTCTATATTGGAAAGGAAAAAAGAAAAAATAACATGTAGCTATCACAGGCATGGTAGCTGAAGAGCTTAAAAATTTATCTCAATAGGCTAAGGGTAATAAATGTATAAGGGGTTCTTGATCAAAAGTTTCCTCTTTAGTTTCAGTTAGGATATATTTTGGGTGGTTTCCCACCTCTATGGTTCATTACCCCCAACTGAAAGAGCTATGAACTTTTATATAAAATACTCACTCAGGACATAGTCTCATAATAGCACAATTTCACAAGGCTCAAAACAGGAATGATTTTATTTACACTTAAGGAATATAGATAGAATCCATCAAAGTTTGTAGAAAATAAAAATACTCAATATTGAGCTAGATTCTTCTCAGAGAACCACATGAATGGTTTCAGTGACTTTTGGTAATGGTTAAGTCTTCAGCTGGAATGCCTAAAATTTTCCATGTTCAGTATTCTCTTTGATGAATCCTCTATCTACAGTGTTAATTTTCTTGTACTTAAGAAGATGAGAGTAGTCACTCACTTTTTCATCAGGTTTCCAAAAATACTAATAGATGGCCACAGATAGTATATCATTATCTTCTCAGAATACATTAACAGCCAAAGAAGGTACTTTTAGTACCTTCATTTCTGAAAGCTTTTGTTGTGCAGTAGCTCCTATTCCTAAGCCTCACATATCTTTGAAATCTTCAAGGGCCAAGGGAAAGTATCTTTTCTCACATAGATTAACTGGTAATGGTTTATTAAAGTTTGTGTCCTTTCTAATCTAGTATCTGGGAGGTATGTTTCTTGCCTTGATAAATAGTATTTCACAGTTTTCTCTGAGATTTTCTCATTTCTCCTTAGGTAGATATATAGAATTATTCCAATTGACAAGGGCTGCTTCCTGAAAGTTAAGAGAGGAAAGAAGGAACTATATACATTTGCCCAATCTTTTCTATATCTCCCAGGACAAATCATGCATACTGGAATGAAACATTTATGAGCTAGACTATACATATATAACATTTTTTGTGAAGTTAGCCTCCATGAAATATTATACTTTTCACAAGACAGATCAACCATTTATGCTCTAAAATAGATCTCTTTCCCAATATTCTTCAGAGAAGCATCACAACTGAATAATTCCACTTAAATTCTCTCAGAGTCCTAAAGTAGCCCTGTTGTGAGACAATATAGTACACCATATAACTTCCTACTGCTAAGCTTCATTTCCATTTCCAAAATCAAGTACCTACAAGGATTATAAATATGCACTTTAAAACATAACCATTTGCTTACCAATAAAGTAAAAACAATATATCACAAACATTTAATATAGACAAAAGCAAGAATGAATTAATACATCACATTCACATATAAGCTTGCGCCATATACTCAAATCAATGTACTCAGTGTCTGTAGGGAGATTGGGCCACACATAAATTCAACATACATTCACATTGATGAGAAAAACCCATATGTTTGGGGTAACACATCTCTGGAATGCAAGTCTTGTCATTGCTCTTTTCAGGAACATCTGTACTAAATGAAGTTGCTTCTTTACTGTCAGCTGATTCCTTTTCTTCTGATCTTCATTGCTCTCCTGCTGAAGAAATTCTCTTTTCTTGTCATGTTCTTTTAACTAACAATCACCCTTAAAAGAGCTCTGGAAAGTGTTAATCTATTATATTTGTTAGCATATTCCTTTAAACAGATATATGCAAAGCTCATTTGGCAGAGGCTGTCTGGAAAATACAGAAAAATCCAGTCAACTCAAAAGAATTCTGCATCATCCAATTAGAAAGATTTGTCGGCATTTCTTCCTATACAGCAAAGCAACTGAAAAACCTGTCTTTTCCCTTACTGCCTTTCTCTCTCAAACCTGATTCTAAGAGACTCTCTCTCTCAAACTGAAGAGGGTGCTGAAGAGCAGCAAGCTATTTTCCAATGAAAATATTGAATCATTCAGGAGTCAACAATGGAAGACTTCCTTTTTGCCTACTGCCCTTATAGCTAGTTTCTTCACCCAGTAGAGACATAGTCAAAATTTCTATCCCTTGCTAATTCTTTGCTCTCCTGCGCCAGTCCAGCCAAGCTTCTTCATACTCTCTTTACATTTTATTTTCAATGACTGAAATCTTGACTCAGTGAATCACTTTTCCTTAATGAGGTTGAAAACTTGGGGAATCTTCCTTATGATATAAAGAGCCTTTATTTGTTCATCCATAATATCAAAGGAATTGTCATTTAAAAAAAATCTATTAAATCTTAGAATTATATACAAATAACATAAAGGGCTTCACTCTTCTTCATACTTAAATATTCAGCAGTCTTCTGAGTGGTCTTCTTTCATTGTCTCTGTGTTTAAAAAGGATTGTGTTATACACATCCATTTTATGTTTTTAATAAATAAAAGTTTTGTTTCTCTGCCTCATTCAATTACTAAAATGTTCACATGCAACAGAGACATCTTAAATTGCTTACAAAGTAATTTAAGCCTTTTTCATTATGCCTCAGTTCATTTTTTCTCTTTTTGGTAGCTAAACCACTCAGAGCTTATCTGCAAATTGTGTTCATTAGAGTTTTAACTGTTTTATTAAATAAATGTGATTTTTGCCTCTTTAAAGTTCAAAATGTTTACCAGTGAAATGTAGTTAACTTGAATTTTTCTTAAATTTTACTTTTTTTCTAAATGCATTTATTTTACTTATTTATTTTTTTGAAGTGAGGCAATTAGCATTAAGTGACTTGACCAGATTCACACAGCTAGTAAGAAATATCTGAGGTTGGATTTGAACTCATGTCGTCCGTCCTGACTCCAAGGCCACTGTGTCATCCAGCTGTCCCTGAATGCATTTATTTTCTGCTCTTTTCAGTAGCTAAGCTTCCTTCTTAAAGAGAAAATACCTTACAGATAAATAAAATTTAAATAATAAGATAAATAAATAGCATTAAATGTTACATGTCAATATATAATTAATATCAAATTGAGGTGATAGACAATAAATGCTCTATCTTCAGAAGAGGGAAAGGACATTGGTTGTGATGGTCAGGAAATATTTTGTGGGATAAGTAGGACATATAGACTTTGAAGAATGTATAGGACTAGAATTGGTAGAGGGAAGAACGGGGAAGGATATTTTAGGAAGAGAAAACAATGCTAAGAAACTACATGGTCAAAGAAAAATGTGACAACTCTTCTTAATAATGAAAAGAAGAATCATGGTGGATATGTTTTGAAATATAAGTTGGGGACAAACTAAGGATTTATTTGCTAGGCAACATTGAGTAGCCATCAAAAGTTTTTAAGCAAGAGTATTAAACATTAAAGTTGGTGTTTTAGGGAAAATAATGTTATCAAAATGCAGGATGAATTGGAGAGAGGAGATACTGAATTGAAACATTGTTACTGCAACAGTTTCAGAATGAATTAGTGAAGGCTTGGTTTAAGATAATAACATTGAAAAGTGAAGATAAGGCCACATGAAAAGTATCAAGCAAAATCAACATATAGAAGATAAAATACTGGTTTTGAAGTTTAAGGACCAGGTTCAAATTCTGTCTATAATACTTGTAATGCCTTTAAGCAAGACACTTACCCTTTGGGGGCCTTAGATATGAAAACATCTGTCAAATGATGTCACATGACTAAATGGCTTCTAAAACCTTTCCCACTCTAAGAATTGGATTCAATTAATAGAATTAAAGGATGAGAAATAGAAAGAAAATTCAGTGACTGGGAGAATAACACTATCCAGAAATAGAAACTTGAAGGGGAAATCATTTTTAGAGTAATAATGATTAATTTATAATTGGACCTATTAAATTAGAACTGATGATTAACTATCCAAGTGAAAATGTCAACTACGTTGGAGGTATTTTCCACAGATGACCCTGACTGACTTTGGAAGAAGAAGAAAAAATAATGGAGTAGCTTTTGGCTAATAATCCAGACCTAAGCCTTTATTACAGTGGTAAGGTTTCACCAAGAATTGGTGAAAACTATGTCTGTGTCTCACTTTACATGGAATAACCACTATGTCTAATGCTCACTCAGCTCTACATCATTGAATACAACCTGCCATTGAATATAGACTCAACAGCACATAGCTGTGTGGCCTAAGGGCTGAGGCTTAGAGGTTTACTACTAAGTGGCTATTTTGGGGGGAAAAAAAGTATTGGACATAATTGCCTGTGGGTCTGTTAAATCTGCTTAAATCTTTTTTCTTAGTTCATCTTAGCATTAAGTATTATATAAGCCTTATGTAAGTCAAGCCAACAAATAGTCAACAATCATTTATTATGCACCTACTAAATTCCAGGCAACTAGATGGTGTAGTGGAGAGAGTGCAAGGCCTGACGTTAGTAAGATTCATCATTCTGAATTAAAATTTGGCCTCAAACACTTACTAGCTATGTTATCCTGGGTCAGAGATTTAACCCTTTTCACCTCAGTTTCCTCATCTGTAAAATCAACTAAAGAAGTAAATGGAAAACCACATCATTATCTTTGCCAAGAAAAATCCAAAGATGGTCACAAAGAGCTGGACATGATTGAAGAACTTCTAAAAATGTTAGGTACTGTTATAAGTGCCTGAATTGTACTAAGAATATCAAAAAAGGCAAAAATAGTTCCTGACCTAAAGGAGTTTACATTCATGGAAGAGATGACATGAACACATCTATGAAAGCAGTATGTATGTGTATATATGCACACATATACACATACAAATATATATATTGGGGGGGGAGAAAAAAAGAAGGAAGGCATTAGGCATTTAAGGGCGATAAAGAAAAGCTTTTCCAAAAGATAGGAATTGAGATGAGACTTGAAGGAAGCTGATATTGTTCTCCATTTCATGTATTATCAGTCTCTCTTTGTATGTAGTTTCAAGCTGCATGAAGCAGAGAGCATGTTTTATATGGTTAGTTTATAATTCCCATTACTTAGCAGAGTTCTTAGTGTCCTGAGTGCTCAGTAAATATTATTTAAAATTTATTTAATTATATATTAATAAGCTATCCCAAAAAGACAACAGTCTTAATAGGTGTAACTATTTTGGACAGTGGCCAGAGGATATTTTTGGGGAACCTTAAATCTTTTCTTCTGAATGACCCTTCAAGCTTTTCCTTGTTGTTCCACAAAGTTAGTAATACTGACTCTGTTAACAAATGATTTCATGGATTATATCAGTTTTTATAAAAAAGGAATACCATTATTTGCCTCCCCTAGGAAAAGGAATTGTAAAAATTAGTTTGGTTAAAGGGAAGCAGACTAGTATAATATGAAAACTGATCAGAAAATCTGGTAGAAATAAAAACAAACAAACCAAAAATCCCAACCTAGATCTGCTATAAGTTCTGCATGTGATCTTGAGCAAGTCATTCATTTCTCATTTTTCTCATCTAAGAAATGAAACTGTCAAGAAAGATAAAACAATGCAACTATTCAAAATTAGTGGGGTTGTATGAAATCAGGCATATGGATACATGGCTAGTAGAATTATAAAATAATCCACATGGTCTGGAAAGCTATTTGGATATATGCATACTTTTTGATCCCATGATCATACCACTGGGAATGTATCTGATGGTAGACAAAGACATACAGAAAATATACAGATCCTAGAGGTAATAGGGAACAAATAGAGATTACTGAAGAGTGAGTTGTGCTTTAGAAAAATCAATTTAGTAGATTGGTGGAATATTGCATGGAATAGGGAGCGGTGTAAGGTAAAGACCATTTAGAAGGCAAAAGCCTGGGCAAGAAGAAGTGAGATTCTGAATTTAGATGACCATTTGATTGGAGAGAATAGGACATGTATGACATGTTCTGGAGGTAAAAATATCAAGATTTGGCAAAGAATTGGTGAGATGAAGTGAGAGTGAGAATGAAGTTGAATGTTTGGGTAACAGACATCCATCAGCAATAGGGAAGTTTGAAGTATAGGTAGATTTGGAGAGAATCATATTGAGATCCGTTTTAAATATGTTGAGTTTGAGGTGCTTGTGAGATATCCAGTTTAAAATGTCCAGTAGGTAGTTAGTGATGATGGAATGGAGGTTAGTGGGGAAAATTTAGGATCTAGGTATCATGGGTACAGAGATGATTGAACTCATTGTTACCTTATGAGATCACCAAGGAAGATGGTGAAGAGGGTCCAAGACAGAGCTTTGGAGAGCACTCATACTTTCTAAATATGACACTGACGTAGAATCAGCAAAGGCAATGTATAAAAAATTGTCAGACTGGTGGGATAAGAAACAAGAGAGAGTTATGTCTCAAAAACCCAGAGAAGAGAGATAATCTAAAGCAAGTGATTAATATTTCCAAGTGATGCAAAATGGTCAAGAAGAATAAAGACTGAGAAAAGGTCATTAGACTTTAAAATTAAGTGATCATTGGTAACTCTGGAGAAAACAATTTTAGATGAATAATGAGGTTGAAAGCCAGATTCTAAAAGACTTAGAAGCAGGCAGATAAAACTAGTTGTCACCTCGTAGAAAAAGCATTTACTGGGATTTTAGTCAAGAAGAAAGGGAGGGATATAGAATAACAGTTAGCAAAGATGATATCTAATAAAGATTCTCTAAGGATGGAAGAGACATGGACTCGAATGTTGTCATTTGAGATTGTGGCAGCAAAATATAATTGTGTCATATGAGACTCTGAAAGCCTGCCTTAAGCATGCATAAGCAGGAAGAAGAATATCCTAGGGTATCTGAGAGCCTTGTCAGGAGGCAGGAGGTGGCCTCCTGGATTATCTTAAGACAGGCACCAGTGGGGTCTTGCCTGGTGCTGTTGTGGCTGACCCAGGAGAAATAATGAATATGAAGAATTCATACTTGACAGAACTGATATAGTGTAAAGAAAGCAGAACCTGGAGAATATTATACATAATGACTACAATAATGCTAGTGAAAATGACAGAAAAAGGCAGCTGAATTCAGATTATATGCAAAGACTAATATTGATTCCAGAGGATAAATAATAAAACACCCTTCAATCCCTTTGGTGGCTGTGGGAAGGGAAGAGTGTACTACAGATGCTTAATGTGCCATTTGAAGGCAGATGTGGTCATGATATTGGTTGGTTTTGCTTGACTGTTTTTCTTTATTACAAAAGAGTATTCTGAGGAGAGGAAGAATGAGTATATTGAGAAATAATTGTTTTGAAAAAAGAACAAGGTCATCTCTTTCTATAAAGGATAGTGATGGAACCCGTGATTTTGCTGACATAGGAAACTTCTGAAAGAGGAAACTCCTGATACCAAGAAAGCTGGAAGTTATAGCTATGGAGCATTGAATGGCAAGTAATCCAATAATATGTTAAACATGTATATTTCTTCTATATACATTTCCACAATTATCATGGAAGAAGCCCTTATCGTAAAGGAGATGCTAAATGGTACAATGGATAGAGCATTGGGTCTGGAATAAGTAAAAGCTGAGTTCAAATGTGGCCTCAGACACATATCAGCTGTGTTATCTTGGGCAAATCATTCAACTGCCTCAGTTTAATCATCTACAAAATAAGCTGGAGAAGGAAATGACAAATCATTATAGTATCTTTTCAAAGAAAATCCCAAAGAGGGTCATGAAGACTCAAACATAGCTAAACAACACTAACAACAATAATCTTAAAAAAAAAAAAAAAAAAAAATGGAAGTGAGAAGCCATCCTGACCAGGACCCTTACTTTAAACAGGAAAAGATTCAGGTTAATGAAGTTTAGGTAACATCCTTGGTAAGTTGGCTGAAAGAACTCCTTCCCCCCAATGATTTACACCTTATTTGCCCTGTGATGATTTCTGGGGTTTATTAGTAGCTATCCAATTACTATAAGAAACACTCTTTAGAAAATAAACAAACAACAAAACCACATCCACGACTAATTAAATAAAGGGAAAAAAAGCAAGTCATCAGCACAACATTTAGAAACTCTTTGCCAGATTTTTTTGTAAAATATATTATATTGCATTAAAATGTAGTTACAACAAGTAGGCTAAATATAGGCATAACACAATTTAGCCTTCCAGACACCATTGCCTTAGGGCTTGCAAAATTTGTTCTTCCTTTGTACAAAGTTATATTCTCACTGTTTTCTCCCCCTAATTTGTTATTGTTGCAAGTAAAGGTATGCACTAAATGTTTGTTATAGATATATATAGATATAGATACACACATACAAATATATACACATATACACTTACATACATTGGTATATACATACATGTATACATATATATGTAGTTAGATACATACATACACAGTGATATTTATATACATATTCACAAATACATGTAATATATTATATATATTATGTATGTGTATGTGTGTATATATATATATATATATATATATATATATATATATATATATATATATATATATATATATATATATATATATACTTTGTGTATACCCATTTTGTGAAGATAGCTAGGGGACACAATGGATAAAGCACTAAGCCTAGAGTTAGGAATACTCATATCCCTGAATTCAAATCCAGCTTCAAGAATTTACTAGCTGGACTAGCTGAACTAGACCCTGGTCTAGTTATTTAACCCTTTTTGTCTCAATTTCCTCATCTGTAAAATGAGCTGGAGAAGGAAATGAAAAACTATTGCAGTATTTTTGCCAAGAAAATTCCAAAAAAGATTACAAAGACTCAGACATAACTGAAAACAACTGAACAACAATAATTTTGTACACTGTAGCAATAGGCTATCTTTTTAATGAAGTTTGAATGAATAATAGCATGATATATCCAATGAGGTGAAAAGACCTAAATGTGTGTCAGAGTTTATGCATTAAAAATTATATTACCGTAAGAATCACATAATTTCTCCATACTTCAGCTTCATTATTTATAAAATGAAGGAGTTATACCAGATGTACCTTCTTCCAGATATACCCATATATGCGAGAAGACCCTTTTTAGCTCTATCAATGGATTAAATTTTTGGTGTTTCTTTAAACTAAATAAAATAGATTCTATTGAAGTTTAGGGGCTAGTTCTTGAGCCTTAAAAAGTATATACAAAATATTCCCAAAGTCTTAAAGTGGTTTTAAGTTTTAATAGCTTAACCTATTAAAATATATATAAATATAGCTATTAAAGTTTAAAACCACATTGAGACTTTGAGGATACTCTATTTTACACATACACACACACGCACAACATATACACACATATTTACTGTCTGAAAGCATGTATAAATGATGTTAACACCTAAATATTAACAAGGTAGAACAATATCCCAGGTGTCTATCCCTAGTTATAGTTCTTAGAAATCATAGAATTATATATTTGGCTATGTTTATAAATAAGCCTAGTGATGGAATATATGTTTATGCTTAGAAGACCAATCTGTTTCATGAGTTTGAGAGAGAATTATTCATCAACAGGCTAGCCAGGAGATGATGAATTTTCAACCATAGCAGATCTCAGAGATCAAGAAGGAAAGGAGTTTTAATCCATTCAAGTAATGAATATAGCCCAGCTGGTGAAATCTTTGTATCGAGGTATTTGGACATGGCTAAAAGAAATAGAGTTAAACAACCATTCTTGAATTTATTCAGTGTCAATAGCCAATGTGTTTAATTCCTATAAAATCCCCCCAACTTCATCCAAAATAGTGTCTGGGATCTAAATTATTTACATACTTTCTTCAGCTCTCCACTTAATTTTATCTGTGTAAACATAACCAAACCTCAAAATGCAATAAAAGTAGGAGACTGTACCAGTGTAATATAAAGTGACAACTTGCTAATTAATTCCAAGAAGAGAAGATGCCATTGTTAATGGCCAGATTTCACAGAAAAGTAAAACAATGTCTGCTCACTTTTCTTTCTAACAGTTGTGCCATATTTTGACTTTGTCCTACTCGTGATACCTCCTGCTCAAAGGCATAGGCGTAAAAATAGGAAAACTCACTTAGTCTCAGCTGAGATTCTCATGGTGTGGTGGCATGTGTGTACTTTTTCATTAAGATTATGGAAACATATGATTAGTAGAATAAAGATTATTCATGCTGGTATTATTAGCATGCTTCTTAAAGAGGCAACATTATAGTATCTTCAATGCTAATCACTTTAAAAATTCACCAAAGCATTAATATGAGTGTGCAATAAATACATAAGAACTAGTCAAAGGCATTGTTCTGAATAAATATAGACATATTTTGGACTTTATGCTTAGAACATGCTGACTGTTCTTCAACTCCATTTGGTTATCTCTTCAAAAATCAACAAATGGGTGATCTGCCTTCTCCCTATATGCCCAGAACAGGTGCCCTTAATCCAAACAATTTGGAAAGGAAAGCAGCTCTTGATGATTTAATGTGATTGAAAAAAGCAGGGACTGGGAGGTTGTGTCATTCAATGGGGTGCCTGTCTCCACCCTAATCTTTGTCTTGATTATGTGGTCCCTTTCCAGCAACTCCCCCTCCTCCACAAGTTGGCTGTACACTGCACAGATGTTTCTCCTATGGCTTGTACATGGTGATTTTTCAAGTGGCTTCCCTGAACAGATATTTCCAGATGTGTGCCCGCCTTCCCTCTGGATAGACCTTTTCTCCATACAAAGAGCAGATTGCATTGCTGCCTGTTCTTTTGATCTATTGAATATAGAAAAAACAAACAGCCCTCCATTTGATGTCACGTTTTTTGAGGGGGGAGTAGGGGGGCCCCCTCTGGCAATAGCACACAAGAATAAGTGAGTTCTTCATCCTTTGTGCATAGCCAGCAGATGTTTTCTGTGGATATTTCTTTCTACCAGTCCTTATTCTTGACCTCTATTCCTCCCCCTTCCCTTACTGACATAGGAGGGATTAGATGTTATTCTCTCTCAATCTTTGTTTCATCTATTGCAATCATTTTAGGCTGTCATATGCACTTTGAGGTTAACTACAAAACTCAGTTTTCCCAGATTAAGACTTTGTTAATATCCTGAATCTGTAATGGGATAAGTACATTAAGGTAATGAATACACATGATGACAAAAAAAGCAGTATAAATTCTTTTAGAGGGCAAGTTCATTTGTCAAGACTCAGAAATAAGATTGTAAATTTCCTTTTCCTAAAATTGATGATCTGAAAAAAAAGAGTATAGCAAGTGATACCTATTTAGTTCAGTCCTAGAATCTATTAAACTTTTCTTAGTCATCAATTTGCAAATGAGATATATTTCAATAGTTTGTTTATAGGCTTATTTAATTCTGAAGCATTGTTATAAATGGTAGGTAGGTTCCAAAACTCTATAGTTGACTATTATATAGAACAATATTTGGGTGGAATAATGCTTTGTTATGTCTCTATGCCCCACTGTAAGCCTGACAGTAGGATTAGGCATTCTTTTATATGATTCCTTTCTACCTTCTCTGCAACAGGAATTGGGACTTCCTTGACTTCCAAAATTCTAGTGGAACCTAACTTGGTGTGGTGGGAGGATAGTTATCATGATGGTGGTAAGGAGCTGTTAGCTACTGAGGCCTCCTACTGGTGTAAACCTTAGAGGACATTTTTTAGTCTATGACTGTTCCTTATCTCCCTCCCTTCTCTTTTCCTAAGAGCCCCAAGAATGATCTTTGCTTCCCATAGGCACTCCCTGTTGCTTCAAACTAGTGTTTCTTTCTTGCCTTGATATGTTGTACAGCAGAGGACCTTAATCTTAATATCCTGTCATGAAAGCAAACAAATTCCTGTAGGAGTTTTCTAAGGTCCTTTAGCAATGAAAAACAGTAGATTTTTTTTTTAAAGGATGGTTCTTTTTCATTCTCACTTCAATAACAAAGGTTTATGTGTGTGGAAATGATGACTATTTGGATACACAAAGTGATGAAGCTAGATTTTTCTAAAGAATCTTCAAATTCAGTGAGTCTCCCCAGCATTCCTTTGTAAGAGCTAGGGAGAGACTTGGTTGGTTTCAGAAAGTAAGTACAAGAGAGTTAGTTACCCATGTAGATCAATCAGTCCACTTACTAGGCTGGTGCCTTTAACAGCTCTAAATTTTCTTTTGCCTCTTGGCAATGTCACTACTGTAATCCCAATTTCCCTATCATTCTGCCTAATAATGTCTGAAAATGTTGCTTACTAACTTGCTTTCATTTCATCACCCATCCATATAACTGCCAAAGCGATATTTCCCAATTGATAGTCTAACATGTCACTCCCCAGCTCAATAAGTTTTGTCTCTATGATGAAATATTCTTTTTGATGGTTAAAACCCTTCATAATCTGTCTCTAATATAATTTTCCAGTAATATTTCCAGTTATTTTCCTTTTTATACTTTATGTTCTAGCTAAATTTTCTTAATTGTATATACCGCATTCCAGTTCTCATTTTCAAGACTTCCATTCTGTCCCTTTTCACTTCTGCCTCTTGGAAGCCCATGTTCCTTCAAGTAAATTAATGCTCATTTTAGGAAACACTTTCTGTATCAGGTCTTTCCCAATTCCCTGCAACTTTTAATATCTTCACAAGCAAAAATTACCTCAAAGGGACTTTTCACAATTTTTTGAGTTTACTGATATCTGCACATGTTTTCTTCCTCTGTAAACTGTTATTCTTTAAAAGAGGAGCTGTTTGACTTTTGCTAGATCCTATGTCTAGTATTTAGCAGAGTGCCGTACTTATTAAATGCTTGTTGATTAATTGATCTATCCTCAAAGAGGATACAATCTAATATGGATTGGATTGTAAAGGAAGCCAGAAAACAGGAATTGGAAGGGAATGACACTAGAGATGTTCAATCTTGTTCAAAATAGTTGAAATCAAGCAGAGTTGTAGAAAGAAAGTGAAGTCAGCTAAAAGTCCAAATCCTACCCTTTATAAAGTTATAACCCTTATCCCATCATACCTTGATCTATGGGAGGGATGGGGTGGATTGGGCAAGAGACATGAGGGTCCATCAGTTTCCAGTTCCTCTTTAGAATTTTTGGAGTGACAGTCTTCTGCAGAACTCTTCAAATTATGAGTCACTTTGGGCTTTTGACTTCCAGCTTTGAGAGAGAATATGAAAGAAGCCAACCCCACTTTGAGTGGCTGAAGAAGCCAGTCTTCATCATGTCCCTATTCCCAGTTTGCTGATCTAAACTTCATGGGGAATTTATCCTTGGGTAAAATCTGGGTGACTAACTCATGGTTAAATTGAATTATCTCTTTCCCAAAAGGAGATCTTCTTCAATCTGCATTGTGTGATATGTATGTTCTTCAATCATTTCAGTCATATCCAATTCTTTGTGACCACATCTGGGGTTTTCTTGCCAATATGCTGGAATGATTTGCCAATTTCTTTCTCCAGCTTATTACACACAAAAAACAGAGGCAAACAAGGTTAAATTACTTGTTCAGTGTCATACAGATAGTGTCTGAGGCCAGATTTAAATTTAGGAAGATGAGTCTTCTATATTTCAAGCTATATGATGCAAATGATCCTTACATTCTCTGATTTCTGTTTTGCTATGATTTGGGTAAGTTAGTTTCTTTGCCATCCACTATGTGTGTTCATTGTGGAACTGGTATGTGGGATAAAGATCACCAGCTCAAATAAATCAAATAAATTAAAATTTCTCAAGGTAAAAGCAGAAAGGAATTTTATTACCATCTCATAAGAAAGGGTATCTTCCTCCCCGCAAGCAGTTAGGAAGGAGAGGCAAGGCCCAATTAAAAGACCCAAATAAAAATCAATCAATCAATTAATTAATCAATAAAAGACCCAAATTATATAGGGGTCTGGACTAATACTCCCTACAGCCTGGATTTTTGCCCTGATTAGTTAGGAAATGATCTCATATTCTAAGTCATAAATGAGGAAAACTTCTAACCTAACCACATTTTTAGGATAAATTACCTTATATGAGACTTTCAATGCCAAGATAGCCCCAACTTAGTCTTGCAAAAAAAAGGTCTCACTCTTTATACATCATGTGATCTCTGGAGAAAGAAACTTGGACCTTCACTCCATTTTTACAATACCGTCTCCATCTTATGAGACAGCTTTCACAGTTCATTCAGATGGGAAATGAAAAGGGAAAGCCTTGAGTATAGACCTTATGGTACTACTTCTCCCTCTGCCTTCCATCCAAGAAATGACAAAGGATTCAAGATTAGCTCAAATCTAAGCCCCAGACCAACAATTTTTGAAAGAGTAGATATACTTTTAACCCAAAACCACTTCTCTCTAAGAAAAACAGAGTGATCTCCGGTTCCAACTTTCTGATTTTCCTCCAGGAGGGAATAAAAGTTACTCTTAGATAAGAGAAGTGAGCAGAACTGTTGAAATCTATTATGTCTCTCTTTATACAAAGAAAAAAAAAATCCTCCTTAAACCATTACTTCTTGATATAAAAGAAACTATGGGAGGAGTTTTAATACTCTACACTCTAGTCCTCCAATCAGAAGGGGGAGGAGAGAGAGGGAATGGTAAATGTGTTGCAGGTGATGAGATTTGACGTGATCAGTATATCCTGGAACTGGTATCTTGTACCATTGAAATTTATTATTTGCCCTTTGGAAAGGATTGTGACATGGAGGGAAAGACAGAAGGAAAGCTGTATAGTCCAAATGGCCGGTTCAATTGGGTCCCCTTTGGGAAAACTCTATTCAAAGAGGTTGTTGTTTGTCCTTTGGTCTCAAAAAGGATCATGACATCAGGGAGGAGGAATTGAATTTAAGAGAGAGAGTGGGCTATGCAAAGTCACCCGCCTCACTTTCTCTGCCAGAGACATCTAGATCCACTGGCAAGATATGGATCAGGATGACTAGAGATATGTAGTGGGAGATGATGGTCTTTTTAAGCTAAGGTCATTAACCTTTCACAGTTAGATTGAGGAACGCCCATTTGGTATAAGGAAAGGTCAGATTTCACACAAAGAATGGCCTCTTTTACCTAACCAAAAAGAAAAATCCCATCTCTGAGAAGAAAACCCTCAGGGTTTCTGGGGCAAATAGAAACAATTGTTAGAAAGCAAACAGAGCCACAAAATTACCAATTCATTATTTTTTACAAACAGCATTTATATACTATAATTTGTTTGGTCATTCCTGATTTATGAGACCATCTCAGATTCTTATTCTTTGCCCCCAATTTTTAAAAGTTAGAATTTTTTTTTTAAATAAATCCTTAGAATTTATTTTCTTAGTTTTAGTCATTCCTTTAACATATCAGGAAGAAATAAAATACTTGTGACTTGAATCGACTACTATTCAAAACTAGGTGAGTACTAGTTTTTAGGACTAATATTAAAATTAATATAATCTCTAAAGACTCATGCTTTCTTTGATCCTTTCTACAGGATAACATTTTCTCTCCAAGCTTTTCCTGGCTAATAAAAGGAGTTCAACAATCCTCTTTATATTTATTGGAAGCTGAGAAGTCTTCATAGCTTCATGTCAAGGTAGGTGCCAATAGGTTCAAAGAATTAATCTAATTTTACAGGAATATTTTTGCCATTGTTAAAATGACTATTGAGGACTATATTTTCAATTTTTAAGAAATCACTTCCTATTTGTTTTTTGTGTTTTTTTTTTTTTTTTTTTAATTTGAGGCAATTAGGGTTAAGTGACTTGATAAAAGATCAGAGTTGGTGAATATTTGAAGTTGGATTTTAACTTGTCTTCTTGATTGCAGGGCAGCTTCTCTAAATACTGAAATATTTAGTTGCTTCATAAATCATTTTTATGAATCCCTTCCCCGTCCCCCAAAGCAGTCAAGCTCTCTAGATCTAATTCAAACTCTCTTTTTAAAAGTTTCATTTATATCTTTTATTTTTATATCACAGTGATTCCCAAACATCTGACCCTTGCCTCATTTCAGCCTTTTGAACAGAACTCTCCATCAGTTCCTTCACAAAAGAGAAATATAGTTAAAGAAAAACAAATGACACCGTGGCTATACTGAACAATATAAGTAGCTTCCTATCTTTATATTCCACAACTCTCTTAAGAAGAGAGAGTTGTGTTTTGTTATATGAGACTAAGACTGGTTATTATAATTGCTCAGAATTTAACTTCCTTTCAGTGCTCCTTATATTTATATGATTATAATGATTAAAAAATACAGTTTTAAAGATTTATTTGATTTTTAATTTATAGAACAAAATTAGCATTTCCATAACATAATATAATTTTTAAAAAGATGACTACATGTAAAACTGCAAGTCTTTTATGTATAACTTACTATTCCTTTTAGATATATAATGCTATTGTTCAAATTTCTTTTTTTCTTTTTCCCTCAAAAGACGACTATCTCTAGATGCCTATATATATATACATATATATTCATAAAATCATTCTATCAATTATTTTATATATTTTTTGAGTTCAGCTGTTTCATTCTGGATCATTTCATAGTATACTTGTGTTTTTCTGAATTCCTATTTCACATTTCTTACTGAATATTAGTATTCTATTACATTCATATCTAACAATTTGGTTAGTCATTCCCTATGACAAATAACTACTTTGTATCCAATTTTTTGCTAAACCCCAAATGCTGTAATGAATATTTTGTCGCATATTGGACTTTTTTCTTTCTTTTGACCTTGTTGGTTATATACTTAGTGGAATGATTGAGCACTGTGTCAAAGGGTCCAAACACCTTTCTTGCATAAACCCAAGTTATTTTCTGGAATTTGGAGATCAGTACCCTCTTGGTCATAAGACCTTATTGACTATAAGATTCTGAGTTATACAATAGGGATAAAAAGGGATTTCATTATATTCCCAGTTTGAGAAATATTGGTTTTAAGAAGCCTGACAGAAAATAATGATATAGGGTTTTCAAGAGAAAATAAAGCTTTATACAGAAAAATAGGCATTAATAAAGTGAGTGTTGACTGACTGATTGATTAAACATCTCTGATAGAATTACACTCCAATATTTCATCCATAACATAATCATTTCATTCATGAAGACAACAAAATCTATTGGTTGGGAAGTTTTCTTCTGCTTTGCTCATATTCAGCTCTTTTGGAGGGAATAAATCCCCCCAAGTAAGCAAGTAAGCAAGTAAATTATATAACCAGGCCTTTGGATGCAAAAACTAAAATGTAACAATCTTTGTCTGCCTTCTTTTGAAGTAATTTACACACACACACACACACACACACACACATATTTAGAAATATGCACAAGGCAAATACAAAATAAATGAGGAAACTTTGCAGGGAGAGCATTAGCAGTTGGGAATCTTAGTAAGATTTTCAAGAAAATAAAATTTGAAGAGATGGACTTGAGGATCCCTCTCTAGAATACAAAGGTCTAGAGTGAGGAAATAGAATGATGTGTGTGAGAAGTAGCAAGCAAGCCTAAGTATGGCTAGACTGTAGCAAGGAGTGTACCAATTATACAAAGTTCCATAGGGAAGTTGGAGGCAAATTATAAAATGCTGCCTAAGAATGGTACATCCTTAAGCATTAGGGACACAAATGAGTATTTCTCTAATAGTTGCTCAGAGATGTGGCAGCTAGGTGGCTCAGTAGATAGAGTACCAGGATTGGCATCAGGAAGACTCATCTTCTGAGTTAGAACCACAAATGGAATCATGAAGAATTTTAAATGATTGAAAAGCAACAAAAATAAGAGAGAAGACCTGGTGATGCTTCGGGGGCACTCATTTGTATTATGTAAATGATAGAATTTTCATAAACTAACAAAAATAGCCAAAGGTATATTTTCATTAGCACTTTGAAATAAAACACTAAGCTCCTTTTGGGTTATAGTGTTAATGATTCTATTCAAATACCAGAAAGAGAATACTCTTTCCTGAACTTTCCCTTATGGTAATTAAGAAATTTAGTATGCTAATAACTGTTAAGTTGAGATGAAATAAGAATGGAGACAGCATAGTCCAATGAAAAAATCACTGACTCTAAAATCAGAAAATCTGTTTTCAAATCCTATATCCCAATATCTACTATCTATATGATCTTGGGCAAGTCTCAATCTTCTTGACTTCTGTTTCTTCATCTCATCAAGGGAGAGGATTAAATGATCTCTGAGATCCCTTAAGAGTGCTGAGTCTGACAGTATATTATTGTAAAACTTTCTCCATCTTTATTTTTTTTTATAATTTTACTTTCCCCCCTTTATTTGCATTACTTACTATTGCTTTATGCAGGAAAGCAAATAAAGCCTGAAAATTGATTAGAAAGGTTTTCAACATTTAAGACTTATAAAAATTAATTTTGTATAAAGTTCTCTGTTAGGATTGTTGTTGTCCAATTCTTTTTTGACCCTATTTGGGGTTTTCTTGACAAAGATATTGGAATGATTTTTCCATTTCCTTCTCCAGTTCATTTTATTTTATTTTTTTTTATTATAGATTTTTATTTATAAAACATATGCATGGGTAATTTTTCAACATTGACCCTTGCAAAAACTTCTTTTCCAACTTTTCCCCTCCTTCCCTCTACCCCTCCCCTAGAAGGCAGATAGTCCCATACATGTTAAATATGTTAAAGTATATGTTAAATATAATATATGTATACATATTTATACAGTTATCTTGCTGCACAAGAAAAATCAGATTTATAAAGAAGGTTTAAAAAAAGCCTGAGAAGGAAAACAAAAATGCAAGCAAACAAGAATAGAAAGAGTGGAAATTCAAGATCATTTTATAAAAGAAAATGAGAAAAATAATAGCATTAAGTGAAATGCTTAATTCAGTTAATAAGTGTCTGAATCCAGATTTGAACTCAGGAAGATAAGTCTTCCTGACACACCCAAGCACTTTATCTACTATATCACCTATTGTTAAATCTTAGAAGGAGAATAAAGATGAATAAAGGAAGAAGCAAGTTTAAGTGAATAGAGAGTTGTCTTTAGGATCAAGATCTGTGTTCAAGTCTCACCCCAGAAAAATTCTTGCTTTAGGATCACTACACATAATATCCCAGACAAAAATCTAATTGCAAAGAAAGCATAGACTTCCATGTTTGGATGATGTCTCTTTACTAATTAGTAGATTTTCCTACGATGATAAATTCATAGACTCAGTAAAAATCTACAAACAAATGCATATAGCCATGGACCTCAAGTAGGTGATAACTGAACAGACACAGAATCTGAGAAGTTGTTTTATGGGACAGCATGAAGGACCTGTGATCTTGTCCTTTAGGCTGAACATCTGCTGTTACTTAAATTTGATTAACCTGGCTCTGTGTATTAATGTGCCAATAAGAATCTATGATTATGTGACAGTCGAGTTCATGCTGCACCCTTTTTTTTTTTTTTTTTTTTTAATCAGAATATCTCTTTTTACATGTATCTGGATGCTTTTCAAAGCCAGTCAGTTCAGTGATGGCTGAGTTTTAGTGCATACCTAAGTATAATGCAGATTTAAACTAAGACTTTTGGGACAACTTGTAGCACTTACTATGTTGAAGTAGTTTCTATCTACTCAGTACTAGGTGAACTACAATCTCTCCAGATTGTTATGGTAATCTGCAATTTTTTTTTTTTTTTTCTTGATTTTAACCCCTGAATTGACTATTGGGTGTCACTAGCTTTTCCACTGTGTAATAAAAAAAAAAAAAAAAAAAAAAAAGTAAAACAAAGAGAAGTATCTAGAATTAGTATGTAAATCAGCTGATCCAGAACCACAAGTGGTAATTCTCATGACTGAGGCAAGCTGAACACTCCTTAGAAGTGGGGGAAGAGAAAGACTGCAGGACACTTATGATCACTGCCACCTCAGTCAAACTGAGACTTGTTGAAGACCTTATTTTAAAAAGGCAAGGTCTACCCATTTCATCCAGGGCCATCTCCAATCATCTTGATCCGTATCTTGCCACTGGATCCAGATGGCTTTGGAGGGGAAACCAGGTGACCTTGAACAGTCTTCTCTCACTTAAATCCAATTTACTTGAATGTCATGGCATCAACTCCCTGATATCATGGTCTTCTTCCAGAATAAAGGACAAACAACAACAATTTGGAGACAATTACTAGGGATAGTAGTATGCAAAGCAGAGGCTGAGGGAACCTCTCCTAGACTGTGCATTAGCTGGATATATTCTATTTTTATTAACTAGGTGCAATTTTGTTTTTTTGCCTTTGTTTTTGTTTTGCTGGAGAATGAGTTTTGTTAGAATCCTCTGTATTAGATTTTAGCCTCCTTCATCAATTCTCTAGTCATCCTCATAGATTATTACCTTGATGGGTTTGCATCTGGACGAAGTTGGAAACTCTGGAGACTACTTAGGCAGAGGGGGAAAAAAGTAGTCCAATTAATGCCACTGGGAAATCAGGTTTTCTCAATTCTCAACTCTTTTCAGGGTCAATTTCTGCATGGAATTAGATTCCCTAAAAATCTACAGGCTCTCTTTTCAACCTATCACTTTTTTCTTTTAACTATGTTTTCTCTCATTTCAAATTTTGAGGCAGAATTTTGCAAAGTCCTCCTCCTGGTTGATGAACTAAGGTTCTAAAGTGGCTGATGGGGTGGGTATATTTATGTTTAACTCTTTCAGTAATGATATGGTTTTGTTTTTAGGAGGTTGACACCAGTATAAATTCTTGCCTCTGCAGCTTGCTAGATAAGTACTTTTTTCTCACCTACTATTTCTTTCCTCAATTAGACAGCCACTTCCTATAGGCATTGACTACAAAAGCAACAGTGAGGAAAAATGCTTTTGTGTTAATTTCAGTGACCCATCTCTAATATAACATTATTCTCCAAACTAATTTACAAAACATATTTGCCGACATGCTACAGGTTATGTTTCTTGAATTTTGACTTTATTCCAAAATGCCTTCCAAATTAGGTTACAGCTGTGAGACAGAAATGAAGGATTAGCAACAAGAGTGCCTTTTACCTTGGAAGATATAATTAGATTAAAAAACAGCCTTGATCCTTTTCAAAATAAGTGTCAAAGAAAAGACTTACAATCTGCCAGAGCCAGAGATGATTACAGGAAAAAAAAATCATTAAGTTGATAATGTTAGTAAGTAGTCCTCTCTCCTTCCCCAGTAGCGAATTGCTTTGCTCTTTCTTAATAACAAAATAGTATTAAGCCAATTAAAACATTTCCCCCAATTTTTGCTTTGAATTAATGAGATTTTATAATTTTATTCCTCACAGAAGGCATTTCATATTCTTTTGTGTTAGAAAATCTATCTCTGTTATCATATTTTGCTAGCTCCTTAAGAAGCAGGGAAAGCAAGTTAAAACCACATCTTCAAGTTCAAACTCCTAGTCTGAATGGATTCTGAATGACTTGCTGCTAAATGATATGACCTTAGGTGTTCTGAAAGCACTCCACTCTGTTTAAAATGTTTCTGGTACTTGGAATGATACTTGTCTTACCTCTTCAGCCAAGCTTCAATCTAAAGAGGCAGTTTCTATAGGATGCAACCCCAGGCAACTTCTTAGTCTGGACAACATCAACTGCCAGGGCAGAGCTGGACACATAGCAGGCATTCAATAAATTGGTGAATAATGAATCAACTAATATCTAACTGCACCCCAGGTCACACCTATTTGTCTTTCAGATGAGAGAACTGTGATCATGATGAGAGACTTAAAATGCATTTAACAGAGTTTTTTTTTTGTTTTTTTTTAATTTCAGTTTCAGCTAAAATTGGAAGAAATAAGATATAATAGGGGAATGGTTTCTAATACCAAAATATGTAAAAATTAGTTAACCGTGTTGGTAGCATATAGATAAAATGCATTAGTGATTTTTTCCTACACAATGCCCTATTTATATAATGAATGTTTGTCCATCAATTAATTAATTCTTTGTTCATCTTTCAATAAATATTTCAATTAAAACCTTTCCCCATCTCTTTTCTTGTGTCCCTTTCCTCCTTTCATGCTTATACTTTATTTTTTTATGTTTGAAAATACTTCCTTCTTCTGGCTCAGTAAGCAACTTCATATCTCCTTTACAAAATGATGTAAAGTCTATAAAAGTTGGTCACTGGTTGCCTTAAGGGGATAGAGTGCAGCAGAAATTATATGACATTTTCTTCATTTAAATTTAAAGAAAAAAATAAGTATTTATCCATTTTGGAGAAAACTTAATGAAAAAATCATCATCCTTATATTAAAAAAATTAGAGATTACAATTCATTGAGATTTCCTCCTTGGTTTCTTTTATTTCTTAAAATAAGCAAAAATTCAAGACCTTCCAAAGGCATGTAGTTGGCCCTGGCTTCTCAAAGGCGATCCTAATGGAACACAAACAAATCACAAATTCTAATGAGGTGGGAAGGGGTTTCAAGTATGGTATTGATGGCAGATCATGTGTTGATTGAGAACTAACCAAGCTAATCTTAGAAAGGATTACTGAAGCTGGCCACTAAGTGATGAATTGTTTTGGACACAGTGACCATTGAAACACAAAATTAAAAAAGATTCTCCTCATAAGGGATAGTTTACCTGTCAGACATTTGGAGAAAGGAGGAATTTATGACTAAACAAGAAATAGAGAACATTATGGAATGCAAAATGGAAAATTTTGATTATACTATATTAAAAAGTTTTTGCACAAAGAAAACCAGAGTAGTTAAGATTAGAAAGGAAGTTGAAAGCTAGGAAACAATTTTTTATAGTCAGTGTTTCTGATAAAGGTCTAATTTCTAAAATATATAGAGAACTGAGTCAAATTTATAAGAATATAAGTCATGTACCAGTTGATAAATTGTCAAATTTTAAGATGAAAAAATTAAAGCCACTTCTAGTTATGTGAAAATATTCCCTGAATTGTTATTGATTAGAGAAATGCAAATTAAAACTGTTCTGAGGTGTCACCTCATACCTATCAGATTGGCTAAGGTAACAGGAAAAGATAATGATAAATGTTGGAGGGGATGAGGGAAAATTGAGACATTAATGTATTGTTGGTGGAGTTGTGAACTGATCCAATCATTCTGGAGAACAATTTGGAACTATACCCAAAGGGCTAGCAAACTATGTAGAACCTTTGATCCAGTAGTGTCACTATATCCCAAAGAGATCATAAAAAAGGGAAAAGGACCCACAAGTGCAAAAATGTTTGGAAGCATCTCTTTTTGTGGTGTCAAGGAATTGGAAATTGAATGAATGCTAATCAATTGGGGGATGGTTGAATTAGTTGTGATATTTGAATGTAATGAAATATTGTTCTATAAGAAATGATGAGCAGGCTTATTTCAGAAAAGCCTGCAAAATCTTACATGAATTGAAGTTAAGTGAAGTGAGCAGAACTAGGAGAACATTATACACAGTATCAGCAATATTCTGTCACAATCAACTATGAATGACTCAGCTCTTCCCAGAAACACAATGTTCCAAGACAAGTACAAGGGACTTACAAAGGAAAATGCATTACATATCCAAATAATTGATATAGACTGAATATGGGTCATAGCATACTATATTCACCATTTTGTTGTTTGTTTTTTCTTTCTCATGATTTTTCTTTTCTTTTTTTTTATTTTTCTTTCCCAACATGACTAATATGGATATATGTTTAAATATAACTAACATCAGATTGTTTGCTCTTGAAAAGGGTGGGGGAGAAAAAAAGTTGGAATTCAAAATCTTACAAAAGTAAAGATTGAAAATCATTTTTACATATAATTCAGAAAAAAAAACCATACTATTAATTAAGAAAAAGTATCTCTCCTCAGTTTAGAATGGGTCTCTTGCATTTCCACAGTGATAGTGGCAGAGTATCAAAAGAGTGTTAAGAATAAAAAAAATATATATTGCAGTATATGGACCTTCTAGGAATGTTAGCAGCACATATTTGAACAGCATAGTGCAAAGCACTGTATATGATACAAAGAAGTATAATTCATGGAAGTTTACAATTGAATGGGAATGAAATACATTTTTTTAAATTTATATAAAATTTTATTTACATAAAAAAATTTGATACTTACAGTAAGCCTGTGATGTCAGAAATACAAGTATTATCTCCCTCCATTTGATAGAAAAAGAGACTGAATCAGATTTAGGATAAGCAACTTGCCCTGCATCAAGTATCTATTGAGACAGAGACTGATTCAAGACCTAATTTGAGTTCTTCTGACTCCAAGTCTAGCATTTTTTCCATTAAATCAGGTTATTTTAGTGAAATAATAATAATTATTAATAATATCTATGATGTCAAATTATTATTATTACTACATAGCAGCACCAGATAAAACAAATGCCAATGCTAATAGATTCTTTATAAAAGGATATTTTTCATCATTTTCATCATCCTCCATAATGTTTAACAAATTAACTAGAAGAAATAACAGGCCCCACATCAAAATTCTGACCCTGCCACTTTCTTTTTAACCTGTTTTTGGGGGTGAGTCATTTAACCTTTACTGGCATTTATTTTCCTCATCTGCAAAATAAGGGATTGGTCTGGATTCCTCCAGAGGTCCTTTTCAAGCCTAACTCTTTAGTTCTGTCGTGTTGGTCTTGCTGCTGTTCCTTTCTGTCTGGGAAAGAGATAAAATATTAGCTAATTAAATCAATTCCTGGGTGTAGATGGATAGATGTTGCCTAGATAAATTAATGACAAATACACAGACAAACAGACAGATAGATAGATGAATAGATAGATAATCTATATGTAGTATAGATAAAAATAGAGATGGAAGGAAGGAAGGAAGGAAGGAAGGAAGGAAGGAAGGAAGGAAGGAAGGAAGAAAGGAAGGAAGGAAGGAAGGAAGGAAGGAAGGAAGGAAGGAAGGAAGGAAGGAAAGAAGGAAGGAAGGAAGGAAGGAAGGAAGGAAGGAAGGAAGGAAGGAAGGAAGGAAGGAAGGAAAGAAGGAAGGAAGGAAGGAAGGAAAGAAGGAAGGAAGGAAGGAAGGAAGGAAGGAAAGAAGGAAGGAAGGAAGGAAGGAAGGAAGGAAGGAAGGAAGGAAGGAAGGAAGGAAGGAAGGAAGGAAGGGAGGAAGGGAGGAAGGAAGGAAGGAAGGAGGGACAAAGAAACAGGAAGAATGAACATGTGGTCATATCAAATAGCTTTGTTCACTCTGTTCATGCCTAAATAAGCAACTATACCAATGTTTGTTCAAAATCTATTGCAAAGAATGATGAATTCAAAAAATTCTGTGAAGAATTTGGCAATATATTGCAAAATAAATAAATACATAACCTGATACTTTGTGACCTCAGTAAGAAAGGAACGCAACGGAAGGTAATATTTAAAAAAAAAATTATAATCAAGAAATGAGAGAGAGCAAGAAACATGTTCATATTAAGAATTTTTTTCTAAGAAAGAGTAGAAAGAAATTTGAAATGAGAAATGATTGCTTACTGATGCAGAAATTATTTCAAAATCAGGTTTCTTTGTTTAGTCAGATCTTCAGCTGCTTAGGACAAAAGGCAAATGTCAAATTAGGGGGAAAAAATGAAAGTGAGAAAAACCTGATAATGAGTATAGCAATTCCAGGCCAACTTGTTAAAACAAATTTTTCTTATTAAAAATGAGAAATAGGAAAAATTTTAAAGATAATAAAACTGTCAGTACAACCAGGTAACAAATAGTAGTTAAAAGTAGTAAACAGCAAAAGGATAATTAATAATTATACACATGTGTCCATATATATATACATGATACATATACATATGCATCTGTACAGGTATATATATATATATATGTATGTATCAGCAAATTTATGAAACATACTCCAATTTAGCTGTATAAGCTAGCTTAGACAAGACTATTGTGTCTGCTGGTTTTGCTTACAATGAAAATGTCAATATGAATTTGGTTTAATTTTTTTATTAAAGCTTATTGATCATTGGACAAAAGATGAACATTATCATCAGTTTAATAAACCCTTAAGTCTTGGAATGTGAGCTAAGGAGGATATAACTACATTCAATATAAACAATTCATACTAAGATGTTTAGTAAACATCTTAATGATGATGTGAAGTGGGAATATATGCAACACCTGTGGAATTACTACTGTAAGGTCATAGGATTCTCAAATTTTGGGTTTTTAGTATCATTGATACCACCTACCAATCCAAAAGTTGCCAATTACAGCACAGGATCAACTCCCTGGACCAAAATGACCAAGAGTATGACTTTGGATATAGTCTAAAAGCCTTTTCAAAAAACATCTCTCCAAAAACAAAACAAAACAAAACAAAAAAACAACTCTTATTGTGGTCATATTACAGCATTAAAAATGACCCACCGGGTTTATTTTACAGTGAGATCAACCATAAGTTAACATTAATAATTGATCACTTATGCAAAGGAAATCAGATTTTGTATAATGAACATTTAGTGGTGATGGTGGGATATCTGAATTATTTGGGCATGGAAAGAAACAAGTCTTGGTATAAAAAGTTGGAGAGGATACAACAAATCATAAAGACAAATATAAGTTGTAAAATAGACAACATGCTGAAATTAAATCCCATAATGTAGATGCCCTGGTTTGTTGAATTGTTATTGTGCTTAGTTATATTTATTGATGGATATGTGCAATGTTATGAAAAATTTCTGTATAAAACAATCTATTCTTCTCTTTCCTTGACTCAGAGGAAGAGGTATTATTGCTTTTTACTTTGTCTAGTGTTAACATCAGTTTGATCCGCTTACCTTAGTGTTGATATCCTTCTTTCTTTGTTTTTCCATTACCTTGATTTAGCAGTCATCAACTAATTCTATCTTTTCTCTGTCTCTGTGTCTATTTACCAAATATTTACCAAGAGAGGTGAGAAGGGGAAAAGTGCCTCCCTCCATAACTCCAAATGAGGAGAAAATTTAATAAAGGTCTAAGAGCAATCTTCCTGGATCTCTTTTACTAGCTGACAAAAGGGGTTACTCATCTGAGAGTATTTCCTCCTTAATATCCTAACCAAACAAATCATCTTAGGGGCAACACTTATTACTTAAACTCATTACCTACAAGAGACCAAAGGGTGATGCTGAATCAGCCAATTAATTTTTGTCTAGTCCCAATAACTGAGAAGTGATCAATGTTTGTCTTTTTTCTCTGAGCATATTCATACTCTTTAAGAAGAGAACAAGGTTATCAAATTGTTGGGGGGATAGAAATTCCTCACAGAATTGTATATTAGTTATATTTGTACATGCTATACCATCATGAACTCCGTAAGAGTAGGGATAGCTTCTTATTTAAATTTACAATATTATCTGGCATTTAAGATAGTATTCTATACTCAGTAGAAAACTTGAGGCATCTAGATCACATTGTATAGAAGATAAAAGAACCATAGACTTGGAATCAACAGAATCTAAGTTCAAATCTTGATTTAGCTATTTATAATCAGTGTCACCTTGGACAAAAAAATCAACTATCATCAGCTTCAGTGTCCTCAGCTATAAGATGAGGATAATAATAGCATTACCTACCAAGATTAAAACAGCTAAGCCACTAAACCTGGAATTAGGAAGATTCACCTTCATGAATCCAATTCTGGCTTCACATATTTATTAGCTGTGTGAACCTGGGCAAGCCATTTAACCCTGTTCATCTCAGTTTTCTCATCAGTAAAATGAGCTGGAGAAGGAAATGGCAAATCACTCCAGTATTTTGCCAAGAAAACTCCAATTAGGGCCATTAAGAGTTAGATATGACTGAAATGACTAAGCAACCACAAAACCAAAGGATAAAATGAAATATGTAAAAAACTGCAAGCCATAAAGTGCTATATATGCTTACTATTGTTAATGTAATAGATGTATGTTGGATTGTTAATTGAATCAAGAGTTCTTGGTTATTAATTTTTCAGTTTTCTGTTCTGAAGATATTATTTACTGGATCTGTACTTTAATTTCCATACTTCTATGTGCTATTCCTCTTTCATTTATAGATACATTGATTATTGAAAAAGAAAATTTATGTATGGAAAACTGATAAAATTGATGAGATGAAACAGCATTTTGAGAACCAAATAGAGAATTGCCTTCTCTTTATATCATGAGAGGAAAAACAGAATTACAGATCAAGCATGGGGAATTTAGTATTTTTTTGATTTAAGGAGACTATAGGATATTGAAAAAGCCCAACACATTCTCAGCACTCTCCCCAAAATAGTTTTGGGATCAAAAATGCAACAGCACAAGAGTAATAAAGAAGTAACTCTCTCCAGAAGAGCTATGATATCTAAGAAAGAAATAGACAGATGGTTTTGCCTAGTAGTTAAAGTATAGTGTAAGCTATAGAGATCCAGGTCATCAAGGTCTGCACTCCAGAGATATGAATTACACCAAGTACATAGTTTTCTCTCTTCATATAATTCTATGCTAGATTTCTGCAAACATTCACTATCCATAGATGGTATATACACTGGTGGGAGAGTGATTGAGGTTTATGGATGAGCTGTTATAATTTAATTATTCCTACTCCTGTCTTCTCTTAAGTAAATATTATGGTTATTCTTATTTTCTTTTATATTGAGTCAAAATTGAATATAAGTTATGATTATTTTTGCTTTTTTCTATTGAATAATGTTATGATTATTCCTATTTTTACCTCAAAATAGGTAAATATTATGATTATTCCTGCTCTTGCAAGTTAATGTTTTATGTTTGAATCAATTATGATTTTGTGTAAAAGGGAAAAATATCAGTGGTGTCTCAGGAGCCAAAGGGGCAAGTAATAGGAGTGTATCTCCTATATATCAACCCAGACCTTCACACTGGCATTATCTCTAAGGGAGAGTTTGAGTTCTAACCACTTGAGGAACCCTTTCTGAGAACTCCAGATCTGGTAAAGGAATATTGGTTAGGTGAACATATGAGGGGAGGGGTGGATATGCCATGCCTGTGCTGAACTTGTAAAATCGAGATCAGTGTTTTACTGCTTGTAAACTTCTATGTGATACTTAGGTGAAAAGCCCTATGCTAATATGAAACATTATTTTATTAATCATGGCCCTGAAACAATATAGAAAGGCTATAAAAAGATGGTGTTTGTTAAAAAATAGTGGACAAAACTGGTTTTCTTTGGCCAATTGATATATATATATATATATTAAAGAAGAGGGAAATTAGAAGGGAAAGATTTTAATGATATTCAAAATAAATTCATATAATCTGAAACTTGCCAGACTTATAAAGCCAAATGAATAATATTTACATTCATTTAAAATTATATAATCCAACTATCAAATGTTTACATAAGAGAATTAAATAGTTATTATTAATTTATACCTTGAGGCCATGATTAATGTTGTTATTGTTGTTGTTTTTTTTTCTCCCCCAAGACTTTATTTTTTCTCCCTTTTTCTCCAACATGTTTGGAATTTAGAAGTTCTAAAGTAATTTCCCCCTTTAGCTTCACCTGGGATCTCTGCTGTCCCAGAACCTTCTCCTGACCTCAGTGTTGTGTTTTCATTTAAAATAGGGTATGTCTATAAATGTCAGCAATACAGGGCAATTAGAAGTTTGAAAAGGACTGTAACATAAACCAGCATTATAGTGAAATGGATACTGCCTTAAGCTGCCTGCAATTCACTTGCTGTTGGAAAGACAATATCCTGCCATTCTCCCATGGTGGCCTTCAATTGAACACATTTGGCTGAGACTTGACCCATTATTAAGATAAGTCTCTGCCTGACTTGAAACAATGAAAACACACACACACACACACACACACACACACACACACACACACACACACACTCAGAGAAACCAGCAAATTGGACTGGTGGTTAGCCAGCACTAGGCAGAAATGTGACACTGGATTAGACCTTAATAGATGTCTGTGGTGCTATCTGGGAAATCCAATGCTGCCTTGTTTCCTTGAAATGGACTTTGAGAGTAGACTGGTCTTGTGCAAAATCTTTAGGTTTTAAAGCATCTTTTGTCTACATTAGTATGTGAGCTTTTTGTTGCTTTAAAACAACCCCATATAATTAAAAGTGATTGATTGAAAGTAAATCAATCACTTGAAATAAAATAAAACAATATTACCTAATAATTATTCACATTTAAAAATAATCATAGGTTGAACCTCTATCCTATCCATATAAAATTAATTAATTTCAATATGTAAAGTATCATGGTATTTTTAAAAAGGTTTCTCTCTCTAAATCCTCATCAAGATTATCTGATTATTTATTCTCATTCATTTCTTTTTGAATGATCAAGGTTAGTGTTTAAGTATCATTTCATAAATGTCTTTTTAAATTTCTTTAGAATTTTTCTTCTATCTTAATTGCTTTTTAGTAAGTATTTTATCATATCAACACACCATAATTCTTTAATCATTCTCCCACCTTTGGGTATTTAGGTTGCATCCAGTTGTTTGTTTTTTGTTTTTGTTTTTGTTTTTCAATTACATATAATACTTCTATGAAAATCTTCAAACTTGTTGTTTTGTTTTGTTTTTAACAAAAACACAGACTGTTTCCAACATTTCTTTCTTCTTCCTCCATTCCTCACCCCAATAATCCAAACCTTGAACTACTTTCCCCAAATTTGTTAACAGAAAGTGTTTTTAACAAGGTACATCATGTTGTTCTAATTTAACCAATTTCAAAGACACTTGATCTTTGTGCTTATAGTGTTCATTTGGTACTTTTCTTAGCCAGGTCATGGCATGACATTAATGTTTTGGCATTCCATAGCTACTGAGATCTTGCTAGTGCCATGTGGCCTACCAGAGCAATTTTAACCCAAGACTGCTTTTGAAACTGTCTTTTCAATTCGACAAATTCTAAACAAGCATTTATGAAGAGCTTACTGTGTACTTTGAGAAGTGGTATTATATATTTGATAGTCAGTTTCACATCTCAAGTGATCTGGATTCTAGTCCTATCTCTGATACATACTGAAAAATGACTTAGCAAATGACATTTTCAGTGTCCTAGGAAACTCTTAAAGACTAAGTTGCAGAGAAAGTACTACCATGTACTGGTAGAGTTTCCTCTGAAGAGTTCCCAATAGCAATGAAATTGCAGGTCCCTTTCCACACTATGTGCTAGGTACTACTTTATTGTTTTAAATATGAAAGTTCCTAGATTCAAAAGAGTTTCAGTTTAATACACTCTTCATGAAATTATAAAACTTGTTCTTTATTATTTAGAGATGGATCATTATAAAATGAAGGTGACTCTAATCTAAAACATAATATAGAATAAAAATTATTGTCCAATTTCTTTGTCTTATAAATGAAGAAACTGAAGCCCATAGAGAAAAACTTTCTTTTTTTTTTTTTTTTTTTTTTTTTTCTTATTACAACCACTTATGATTTAAATCCAGATCTTGCTCAAAATTGTAATCCAAATCCAGTGGTTTTTAAAAATGTTGTAGAGAGGCCCAAGATTGGGCAGATCCTACTAAACTGGACTGGAATTTAGTGATATATTTATCATCCAAGGACCAGTCTTATCCAGAATGGAGTGTCCCATTGTCAGACTTCATCATGAGTTGCTGGGTCTTTTCCTTTTGTGATTCTAGAAACTCATGAAATTTCTAATTGTGAGTTCATCTACTAAAGCCAAGAGTAATTTTGGTGTTTATTGTTAATTGACTATTCATACCTGAACCAATAAGTTACAGATCTTTGAAAAAGTGAAATAAGATTATATGGTAAAGTAGAAGAAAATCATGGATTCCAAAGTGAAGCTTCAAATCTTGCCTTTGGTACTTTCTACTTTATGACTTTCAGTCAATATCCTTGTATAGTTTCTGTAACTAAAATGAGGAATTGGACTAGATTGCCTCTGAGTTTTAGTCCGTTCCAGCTCTATTTCTAGAATCTTATAATCTTAAATATTCCAAGATTTTAAAAAATCAAACGGTGTTGCCATACAAACATATGTTCCTCATACTCTAAGTAATTTGGAAAATATCATTGTCTGCAAGAAGTATCATTTTAATTCAATAAATCTCAGTTGAGATGTTTCAGTGAACCTGACTTGTAATCCCTCGGGCAACATTTCATCTTGTCAAGCTCAACTTCATATATCTTACATACAAGATTAAAATTGTATTTGTGTGGGAATCTAAATGCGTGTTGGAGGGAAACTCATATCACCTGTCTACTTGTAAAAATCAAAGTTTCTTTACAGGGTATGAGTTGTTGTTCTGGCTTCCTTTAAAAAAGACTTTAAAAAAACCTTTGCTGTCAACAGGCTTTTGAGGCTGTCCAGACAGAAGGAAAGTTAAATGGACCATGAAACATATATAGAAGAAGTTTAAACTATGAGAGCTGAAACACTGGAATGGTCTACAAACAAAAGTTGTTGCTGTTCTTTCTATCTAAAAAATTTAAGAAATACTGGAGACTTCCTATCCAGGGATGACTAAGATTGTATGATGCCCAGGTAATTAAGATAATTTAGGGGCTCAATTGCCTCTAGGCAAATCCACAAAGCAATGGCCTTCCAAGGTCTTTTATCTCTGTGATTCCCTTGATTTTCTTGGATAGCTTTATTAAGGAAACATAGTATTAACTTTCCACAAGTCACTAGGTAACATTCTACTATAATATCACTTTGTAAAAGGATAAATCTCAATTAAACAAAAATTTGGAAGTAATGCCACATGGAACATGCAGCCATGATGTGCTCCTTGGTAAAGTTGGTAATCGATAATAGCTAACATTTATTTAGGAAGCAGCTAAATGGCAATGGATAGAGTGCTGAGCCTGGAATTAGGAAGCTCTGAGTTCAAATTTGATTTTAGACAGTTGCAAGCTATAAGGTCCTAGACAAGTCACTTAATCTCTGTTTACCTTTAAGCACTCTAGTATGTTTGTTAAGAAAACTTTATGGACAGAATAGTCCATGAAGTGATAAAGAGTTAAACACAACTGAACAAGAACCTTTATTTAATGCTTTACAATCTGCAAAGTCTTTTAAAAATGTTAGCAGAGACTCACCATGACCTTTTGAGGTTGGCCTGCAAATGCCATTGTTCCCATTTTTTCCACATGAAGAGGCTGAGGCTGACAGATTAAGTGATTTATCAATAGTCCATAACTAATATCCAAGGGTTTGAACCAGACTGAATGTTCAACATGGTGGCCATTCTAGATCATTTCCTATTTTTTATATGTGTAAGTGTTCTAGGTCATCCTTGACATATTTCTTCTTTCTCCTCAAATTTCTTAAGAGCAATTTGTTTCTTTCATTTACACTTATTACATTTTGTATTGCATTATAGCTGTTTTTGTTTGTGTCATATCCTCCTTATTAGATTTCAAATTCCCTCAATAAGCATTCAGTTTAATTCTACAAAAATTTATTAATGATGTGGTATTTTTGCTGAGCTTGGAAGAAAACTATAGATTTTAAGACGTTGAAGTGAGGAGAGAGAGAATTCCAGACATTCCTTCCTCCTCATTAGTCTTAGAGGCTTTTAGACTGGGACAATTCATTTCTACCTTCTAACTAAGTTTTCCAACTTGTCTGAAGCAACAATATAGTTATTCCCTACTCTTTGAGGCTTGTGGATTGGGGAAAACTATCTTTTACCAACTATACAGGAAGACTGGTACCATAATATTGTCAGGCTTGCCCCAAATCATTGCAAAATGGCAGGTTGGGAAGTTGAGGGCTGTAATTAATAATAATAGATTATTTTTGATACTTCTAATTACCATTTATATCATCTGCCTTTACTTACTCTGTTTAGATATGTTTCCCAATGATAAACATGTTCACACCACATCTTACTTTTCCCAGGTCTGATATTTATCCCTCATCTGCTAAAGAACAAACAACTTTCTCCAAACTCAACTGTCTACTTCCTCATTCTAATTCCACAGAACAAGATAGCTCTCTCTTGACTTCAGATCCAATATTCTTTCCACTATACTTTATTTTCTCTCCATTTCTTTAATAATGTGAAAATTCCTAGTAATATTGAAGATCATATCTGATCATTCTAATTATATCTTATAACAATCCTATCTACATTCTTCTGAAAATTTTCTATTATAAGATCATCCAACATCTTGGAGGCCTGCCTGTACATATCTTCAAACTGAGTGGATATCATTGGACCATACAAGCTGTCAGTTGATTATCTCCTATTCCTACCACATGTCTAGCCAATTTTCTTTTTCAATAATATATCTGATTTATGCTATTTTTTACATAGTTTTTCTTTTGTAGTCCAAGTTTGTGTCATCATCTCTCATGTCCTATCCATAATAACTTGTGGATGAGCTTCAAACTATAGTTCTTCATAGTCTTGTTCAATATAATTGTACAAAATTGATGGATGAACATTACTATAAGAAAGGGTTGTCCTCACATGTGCAAAAATGTTTATAGCAGTTCTTTTTATAATGGCAAGGAATTGGAAATTGAATGGATGACCATCAATTGAGGAATGCATGAATAAGTTATGTTATATGAGTGTAATGGAATATTATTGTTCTATAAGAAATGATGAGCAGGCTGATTTCTGAAAAGCCTGAAAATAAGTATATGAACTGATGTGAGTTAAGCAAGCAGAATCAGGAGAACACTGTACATAATAATAGCAAGATTATGTAATGGCCAACTATGATAGACTGAGCTCTTCTCAGCAATGCAACGATCCCAGAAAATTCCAAAACACTTTGGATGTAAAATGCAATCCATATTCAGAGAGAGAACAATGAAGATAGATGGGTACCTGGTGTTTTCACTTTTTTGTTGTTTGTTTATTTGCTTGCTTTTTCTTTCTCAAGGTTTTTTGTTTTGTTTTTTTTTCTTTTGGTTTGATTTTTTTTTTTTTTTGGTACATCATGATAAATATGGAAATATGTTTAAAAGTATTATACATGTATAACCTATATGAGATTACTCAGTGATTTGGGGAAGAGGGAGATAAGAGGAGAGAGAAAAAAATTGGAACACAAAATCTTAAAAAAAATGTTGAAAATTATCTTTGTATTTAGAAAAATAAAATACTAAGGGGGGGAGCATTGTGCTTTGTTTCTGGAAGAATCTTGGGATCATTAAAAGTGCTTCAATATTTTCCAAAGGTAATTAAAATTATTCTGCTCCTCCTTTTAAATTCTGGGCCTACATTGTTTCTTATTTGCTGTGTTGTTTGAGCTACATATCCTAATGATTTGTCCGTTAAACTGTACATCATAGTCCAGACAATAGTTATCCTTCATCTATGTGAATTTTCCCTTCTGAATCATGAATCCAAATTCTTTTGAATAATTATGCATCTCATTTAGGCTTAACACAATGTTATCTATAAAGCTAAGTATTCATAGAAACTTACCATCTGGAATAAATTCTTTTTCCATTTGCATCCTGTCCTCTTTCCTCCTTCATGTTGGTATACTTTTCTTGCTCACTCTAATTATGGAACTTCCTTCCTCATTTTAATTTTTATCCATGCTTTTGTTTATTCATGGTTTTCAGCAATCTTTTTAATTCTTAAATTTTCTTTTTCCATTTGTTTTCCAGATAGTATTTTTATTTTTTTTTTTTGGCATAGTAGATTACCTTACATTTTCTTCTATGTCTTAATTAAAAAAAAAAAAAATCATTGTGTTTCATGGAGTTATTCTGCTCTACTTGCTCCATTCTATTTTTCATAAGGTTTTTTTCTTTTATATTTTATTTATTTTCCTTTTAATTTTTTATTCTAGATCTCTGATTTCAATTCTGATTTTAGCTTTTAGTTCTTGTTTCATTTCTTTAAATCATTCTTATATAGCTTTGTGGAAAACCATTCTCCCCTCCCCCCAAAATGATTTTATTTGAACCTGTAGTGAAGTTATTCTTTTCTTCAAGTTTCATCTCTTGGTCTTCTCTCTACCTATACTATTTTTTTTTTTTTTTGGAGTTTTGTGTTTTCTTCTGATTACTCATATTTACAACCTCAGTTACTGACATATTTTCTTCTTTGATCTGATCCCATTACTTTAAAAATAATTCTTATATGGGATATTCAGGCTTTGCTTGTTTTTGCTCACTGTAGTCAGGATGCCATTGCTCTTGTCATTCTGGATATAATGGGTAGGACTAGTCACTAAATGCTGAAGAAATCCCCAGATTCTGGGTTAGTATTATGGAATCTTGAGCTAGTGTTGGGATAGTCCTCCTGGCTGCTTCCCCTTTGCACAGTCCCAGGTGTCACTGATCATCTTGTTAGTAGGCTTCCTGTAAGACCTCCATACTTTCCTGCTCAAGTGCTATATCCACCTTGTTTCCTGCTACAACTGGCACAGATTGCTTTAGTGACCTCGTGTTCTCTATCTCTTGTTACAGTTCTGGCATGAGCTAATTGACTGTATTGGTGCCTTAGGTGCTGCATCTGCCCCAATTTCTCTTGTTCTTTCAACAAGAGTTGCCTGGATACTTTTTAAATCCTTTTTCTTTCTATGGTATAGTCATGGTCTGATTTCCTGGGTGTTGCACGGTTCCTGTCTCTTGATTTGGTTAGGAAGTAGGTTTTCTGATTTTACACTAGCACATTTGAGGTCCTTTAGCATGTTCTCCAAGTGCTTTAGTTTCTGCTTTCTCTGGCTTATCTGCAGTCAATGTCTTAAACCTTGTGGCAGTCTTATCCTGCCCTAAAACAAATGGAGAAGCTTAAAGCCATTTTTTTTTTTTTTAATCCTTACCCTTTGTGGTTAATTTTTGGAATTTTGCTGGAACATTTGTGGAAGTAGTGGTCTTTTTTTGATCTTTTCATGAATCATGATTCCATACTGTTATTTTTTTTTTTTAAACAATCAGAATCAAAAAGTCATAGAACAAAAGTATTTCTGTGGAAAGAAAAATTTTTATTGGGTTGAAAGATCTAATTTTCTGACTTTGAAACTTGCTATGGCACCTTGGGAAAATTATTTTATCTTTTCATCTTCAATTTTCTCATTTATATAAGACCTCACAGGTTTTTTTATGACAAAAGTTATTTTTGTGACTCATAAGAGTTATTATTAACAATTTTTGCAATGCACTGAATCAACAAGTCCTCTATTTTTATAGTGACAGTTCTAGACTTATAAAAGTTTCAGTTTTAGTGATTCAAAGGTGCTGATCCAATTCACTGATTTTTCACTACATGCAGACAAACACAAATTAAAAGTACATAAATTTCAGGCTTAAAGTATATCTTGGCCAACCTCCTTATCTTAAAGTTAAAGAAGTGGAATTCTAGAAAGGTTGTCACTTGTCCATGGCTACAGGTAGTAAATGATGAGATGGTTATCTAGGAATCTTTTTTTTTTTTTCCCCTGGTTAAATAGGCCAGGATGAAATAGTCTCTATTTAATAGATTTTGACCTCTGAGTGAAGATCTCTTTTAGATATGCAAAATTAAAAGCCATACTGGTTCTTCTATTAGCTTACCTCTCAAAAGTTTCTAGTCATCATTTTAATATATTTTGCAAGAAAACTAATTAAAACATAAAATTGGTTTAATGATTATAGTTGTCATCACAAATCTAGAGACATATTAGATAGAGTGCTGGGCTTGAAGTTAGGAAAATGAGTTTGAATCATGACTCAAATACTCCCAAGCTAAAACATTTAACTTTTTCTATCCTCAGTGTTCTCATTTCTAAAATGGAATTAATAATATCTACCTTATGTAGTTGTAGTGAAGGTCAAATAATATATGTAAAATATTTTGTAAACTTTAAGGTATTATATAAAGTTAGCTATAATTATTATTCAATGGATCATAAAAGAATTAACCTAGTCCTTAGGCCAGACACATAAACGGAACAAACAAAAAACAGTCTTATTAGAAGTAAAAGAAGCTAAAACTATTGAATTAAATTCCCTCTAAAATGCCTTCCTTTTAAGATCCTAGAGCCTCTTTCAGAAACAATTGAAAAGTATTTGTTAAGATAATCAGTCAACAAACATTTAGCTTTAGGCAACTAATCAAGTTTAAAGAGGCAGTGATAAAAATGTAATTGGGAATTATCTATGAGTCTCTTAGATTGAAACATAAACTCATATCTCAGACAGAAACATTCCTTCCTCCCTCCTCTGTCAAAATATCAATTTCTATAGTTTAAAAGACAGAAACAAAATGTTGTAGCTTTCAGAAATTTTAGAGAAATGATAGGTAAATTTATATTTTTACTCTGCCTCCTGGATAAGTAAGAATTTACTGTAATCATAGGATTCCTCAACCCTGCTTCACATTTCTCAGTGGTTAAAATTAGCATTAGTCACCTCTTTTAAAATAAATTCCAAAAGTCTTCTTTTCCCCCTGAGCATCACGGATGGACAATAGTTTTCATCTCAGTCTGTCCACTTTCTTATAACTTTCTTGTTCACCAACATGTAGTGGCTTGGTCTCCAGCAGCCCAGGTACACATATCGATTGCCTTTGTGCAGTGTTTCCCTTTTTTTAAAGCACTTTTTACATATCCAAATGAGCTTCCATTTAAGAAACTTCAGCTGCCTTTCTACAAAGGTCCTAAATAACATTAATATATTCCATTTATACATTCCAATTGTAAAGGAATTTTAAGTTCCAGGGACCAGACAAAATGGATTTTAAGATTTGATGTTCCTTTCCTGAACCCATCCCCCACACTTTTTTCTGACCCTTCCTTATGCCCCCAGGGAAAAGAATACAGTTGATAGAATGAAGGAATACATCCACAGTTGGCATGAGGGAGTGTGAAATCTGGCACCATCATGTTTTTTTTTTTTTTTTATCTGTTTTCATAATTAAAAGACATGATACCCATTAATCCCATTCACAACAAACATTTGTATTTTCAAAACTTTCCATGTATTTAATTCATTTTAGTTAGATTAATTTTCTATTATTTTTAATGTGTGAAGACTCATTTGTGAGTTGGACAGGACCTCAGTATCTAGCTAGTACAACCTATACACAGACAGAATCACTATTATAATCTTGCTTACATGAATCAGAAAGGCCTCTTTTAGTAGATGGTACTTAAATTGGGCCTTTAAGGGAGTTTCAGAAGATAGAAGGAAAAGCTTGTCAACCATGGAAAGAAGAGTATGAAAGTATGCAGAAGTAGGAGACAGATTGTCCCAATCACTGCTCATTGATTGGCCACTTTGGCTGGATTATGGAATTCATAGAAGAATGGGATAGGCAAGCAACCTGGAAAGATAGACTGGAGCCAGATTGTGAGGATTTTAAAAGCTAAACATAATTAGCTTTAAAGAAACTGCAAGTGGATTATCTAGGGAACATCTTGTTCTAGACTTCTTATCAATATTATCCCCTACTCTGCTTAAGGTTGATACTGTCAGCAGCTCTATTTATTCCTAAACTGTTTCTCCATGGTGAAATATTGCAGAAAAAAATCTTATAATATTTTTATCCACTAAGTAGTTATAATCTTTATAGATCCATAACTAGCAGTGTTTATACCTAGTGGGTTGGATGAGGAAGCTCATCTCCTTTGTGAGAAGAGAAACTTTATCACGGGACATCATGAAATTTCTATCCTTGTGAGAGGGCTTCTGGGAACTGGGCTATTAGGCAGAATGAGTAAGCACCAGGATGTATCTTCTAAATTTCATACCCTGGGCTAAATACCCTGATGTTCTAACCCCAATTATATCTGGTGGTCTTTCTAAAAGGTGTCCAATCATTAGAGTTATTTGAATAGAATCAAGAGAAACTATGATCTGCCCCAAATATTTTTTTTCTGACAAATTTTTTTGGAAGATTTGAAATGATAAAAGACATTTTATTTTCCTAAGCAAAATATAATATAGAAATAATACTATATAAATAGAATACAATTTAGTGAACTAGCATTTATATAGTACTCAAAGATTTGCAAAGTGCTTTACAATCATCTTCTCAATCTATCTTCATAACAACCTTGGACGAAGGAGTTGTTATCCCTGTTTCACAGCTCAGGAAACCAAGATAGACAAAGATTAAGTGCCTTGTCCAGGATTATATAGCAAGTAAATGTCTGAGGAAGGATGGATTTGAATATCTTCCTGACCTCTATGTACTAGTAAGTACACTAAATAGAAGATTTGGTTTGAGAGTTAGATGTACAATTTCTAACTGTGGGACCCTGGCTAAAATTAGTTAAATTGCAATTTTTTTTCTTCTCTAAAAATAGGATTAGGTGAACTCCTTAATCTGGAGTTGGGAAAACATGGATTCAAGTCCTGCCTCTCACAGTTAATAAGCTGTGTTATCATTGGCAGATCACACAAGTTCTTCAAACCTATTTCTTTATTTGTTAAAAAAAAAAAATGAGTTAAAAAAGAATATACTGTCTATTTTAGAGTGTGATCATGAGGCTCAATTGAGAAAATATATGTTAAACACTTTAAAAACCTTAAAGTGCTCTACAAATGCCAGTAACTCTTCTTCTTGCTACAACTTGCTGCTGCTGCTGCTTTTACGACTGCTACTACTATCATTATTTCTCTTAGTGTTTACTTGGCTCCGTGAAATTTGCAGAGGTAGTTAAGTGGCACAGTGGATTGAGTGCTAACCCAGAACTAGGAAGACTTATTTTCACTAACTCAAATCCAGCCTTAGACATTTACTACCTGTGTCACCCTGGACAAGTTATTTAATCTTGTTTGCTTAACTTCTTCATCTATAAAATGAGCTAGAAAAGGAAATGACAAACTATTCCATTATCTTTGCCAAGAAAACCTCATTTGAGGCTGTAAAGATTTATAGGTGACTGAAATAACTCAACCATAACAACATTAATATTTGGAAATTATGTATTATTTCATTAAAGGTGACTATGTGGTACAATGGATAGAATATTGGATATGTAGAGTCGACATCTGGGTTCAGTTCTGGTCTCATATACTCAAAAGCTGTGTAATCCTGGACAAATTATCTGCCTCTGTTTTTTCATCTGTAAAATGTGGACAATAATAATATCTACCCCATAAAGTTTTTGCATGGATAAAATGAGATTGTATTTATAATGAGCCTTCTAAACTTTAAAGCACAAAATAAATAGTTACATTGTGCACAATGACCACAATGATTACTGTTGTTTCTGCTTCCATGATAATAGCAATGATGATGGCAAAGTATTTCATTTAAAACTTCATAAATTAGCTTCAATCTAACTTCTCAGCTTTAGTATTTATTATATTCCCTCACACACTCTATCGTTCAGTCAGATTGGCCTTACGATGCCTCATGTGCAATATTTCACTGGATATTCATTTGATTTTGCATTGGGTGTCTCTCATGCTTAGAATAAATCCTGTATTTCTGCCTTTTGAATTCTCTAAATTCCTTTTAAGACTCACCTCATATAAGCTTCTATGTGAAGCTTTTTCTCATCCTTCTACCTGTGATGAACTTTCTCTAAATCACTTTATATATAATGATCTATACCAATTTATGTATATATATACACATAGAATGTAAGTTTCTTGAGGCCAAGAATTATTACTTTTGTTGTTGTTGTTATATGTCAAGCACCTAGGTTAGTGCCTGGCATATATGAGGCAATTGAGATATGGCTGATTGATACTATATTATTGCCATCACCTTGGAAAGCTGACTTGAGGATCAAATCTATTTAAGGAACTTAGAATTATAAAGTGCTACACAAACATTAATTATTATTATTGAGGAGTAGACTTTAGTGAAGTACAAACTCTGAGTTACATGATAAGTCAAATTGCCATTGTATGCTTTAATCACTCTATTCTATGATGATTGAATGATTGGGATTGGATCCTGCTTTGTTGAGACCTGCAATTTCATGAGGAATGATTGAGCCCTATTGAAGAAGACAATGACAAGAAGTAATATTTGGTATAAACTTTGCCTATAGCAGCAGTAATCTGAGATCCTACGCACTAAATATTTTTCTTTCTGAGGACACAAAAAGTAGCAGTGCAGCCTGCATGAGGGCCAGTTCCACTTTTTGTCTTGGTTTTTGTATTCCCAAACTGGATAGTTTTCTTTGGCAGACTCAGGTGTAGAGTGAGCCTGGAGTAGGTTTAGTGTGTGTATTTTATTTGCTTAAAGCAGAAGTAGGGATTTGTATGCTGACCCAGATGGAGGCTCTCTGATCTGCAACTGTCTTTGTTTAAGTGTGCAATGTGAAATGAACAGAGCCTGAAACGACCCTGCTGAATACCTTGGGGGGATTTCTTGTATGGTGCTTTAGCAATCCAGCTCTTCTGGCTGAATTAGATTTATTGCTAAAACACTAAATCTTCATTATACATGACAACCTTACTCCCCTGCTGTCCTACTCTTTCCCTGTTCATAAGCCTTTATTATTTCCAACATCTTGTTTCTTAGCCTTTGCCAGCTTCAGGATTTAAAAAATGCTTTACCTTTCAGTCTATCTTCCAGGCAGAGTTGTAATTGCATCAAATTGGTGTGTTATGTGTCATTCACAGATGTCAGCAAGCAAAAAGCATAGAGAAGGCTAAGTATGTCTCATCCAATCCATCAATGCTTAACCAAGAGTGCACTCAATACTTTAAAAGGAATCTGTATGGCTAAATGTCTGAAATAGCTGTATCAACAAGAATCACATTTTTGGCGGGGTTTCACTCAATGCAATAATTGCAGTTGAGTATAGAAAAAGGAAGGTAAGGTGATTGCTTTCTAGTTTTTTGATTAAATAAAGGAGGTAGAGGGTTCTGAAAAACAATAGGACTCTGATCCTGACTTCACCAAAAATCAATGATTTCTAGGCATTAACAGATATTTCAGTTAGTTGAAAGGAGAAAAATTGGTGCTTTTATATTGCATTTTATATTTTATAAATTAGTTTCCTTACGTTTATCTCATTTGATCCTCAACAATTGTCCTCTGAAGTGGAAATATTCTTAACATGTGAGAGATTAACTAAATGGAAAAAAACTCTGGCTAGAATCTCCAGGATCAAGATTCAAATCCCATTTTTGATCCTTGCTACCTACAAGACACTTACTCACCTTGGGCTTCAGAAATGGACTATATAATCTCTAATGTCCCTTCCAGTATGAGGTCTATAATCTTACTTTTTAATTTTATTTTTTAGTGAGGTAATTGATGGGTGGCATGTCCAGGGTCACAAAGCAATAAGTATTAAGCATCTGAGGTAACATTTGAACTCAGGCCCTCCTGACTTCAGGGCTGATGCTCTATCTGCTATGGCACCTAGTTGATCCTAAAGTCTGCAATCTTGTGAGCCCTTCTTTTGGTTTCATATAAATGATCTGTTAAGGAGACATTTTATTTTTGTCTAAGTGACACTCACATGATTTGTGATATGCAAAATGAATTTGATTTGTTTGGTGGGGGGAAATCAACAGAACTGATCATTTTTCATTGTGTGGACAAACAACAGTAACTCACCAAATAATTGTACCTTTTTTTCTATTTTGGCACATTGTATTAATACTGTCTGGATATAATTCTTGTCAATCAAGCTCTCAATCAACAAGCATTCAACTAACACTTATACTGCATTGGGCACTGGGAATATAAATAGATAGAAATCATTTATTTTTAGCTTTTTAGAAAGGGATATTTATTTTGAAGAAATGAGAACAAAAGAACAAACATTTCTCCCCAAATTTTGGGAAAACACTTTTCTCTCTTCTACCTCAGTCTCTGGAGAGAGTGGGTTTACTTTGTAGCACTTCCTCTACAGAGCATTGGTCTGAACTAAGTTCATATCTATAAGTGATATGACAATCGGATGAGTCCTAATATCAGCTACCATTGGGATGGGTCCCAAAGATGACTCCTTGATTCTTAGGCTATCACTGCTGGGTTGGCTTCAAAACAGCATGAACTTTGACTTCAAGAAACTCAGAACCTTGCTATACTTATTTGAAACTCACAAAGTTGGCTTCTTCAGTATAATCTTCATCTAAAACATAAAGACAAATATCAAGACAAAAGGACCAACTTGCATTTTTCATGAGCTACATGCTGATTTCAGAGCAGGAAAGACCTAAAGTTTTTTCTTTTGTTTTGTTATTTTTTAGCTATTTATTTTATTTTTTTAAATAATAGCTTTTCTATTTTCAAAATATATGTAGTTTTCATCATTCACCCTTGCAAAACCTTGTATTCTAAATTTTTCTCTCTCCCTTTCCCCCTTCCCTTCCCTAGATGGCAAGTAATCCAATATATGTTAAACATGTACAATTCTTTTCTACATATTTGTGCAATTATCATGCTGCATAAGAAAAATCAGATTGGAAAGAAAAAATGAGAACAAAACAAAAATCAAGCAAAACATAACAAAAAAGTGAAAATAAATATGTTGTGATCCACATTCATTCTCCACAGTCCTCCTTCTGGATACAGATGGCTCTCTGCCTCATAAGTCTGTTGGATTTAGGCCTTTTATTTTATAACATGTTCTTCTTCTAGATTCTTTAAGTGAAGGAGTCAAACCTCAAAAGATATATTGAGAAAGAAGGAAAAGATAATGAGATGAGGCTAGAAAGACAAGTTGGAATCAGATTATGAGGATCAAAGAAGAGTTCATGTTTCATCCTCAGGTCAGTAGGAAAGTTTTAAAATTTATTGAATTATATTTGTTGAGTGTCTACTATACACAGCCTCTAGGCTGGCAGTTCTTTTATTCCATGAGAGTAGAGTCACTGTAATTTTGGCTAATCAGGACTATATTCATATATCTCATTATACTACTTGAGATGCCACCTTGAACTGGCATTATACTTAGTGTCTGTCATGGGTAAAAGAAGTTGAAATTAAAGGATGATTTGGAACATATGAGGGGAGAATTTTAAATCTGTTCTCCTAGCTCATTTGAATAGCTTCTTGTTAGGTGAAGAAAAGCACCATCTTATGACTAGGAATTAAAGAAAAAGAGGTAATATCTGAAGAAGTAAAAAAAGAAAAGGCCAATGAAAGGTGAATCAAAAAGCAAAATGAACACTATACACCATTAATGAAGGAAGAGAAAGGGAATCATGGAAGCAGATGAGAAAGGTAGCACACATTTGTCTCAAGCAGGGTTCTTTTTATATGCTTTGTCATATAAAGTATCATTAAATTTTGTTCCTGAAAAAAGTAAGTTCCTTGAAGACAGAAACTATATTTTAATATCTTATAATTTCTAATTGGATCTCCCTGCTTCTACACTTCTTTTTCAATCATTTCTGTCATGTCCACTGTTTTTGTGACCCTATTTGGGGTTTTCTTGGTAAAGATAGTTTACAGTTGAGGAAACTGAGATAAAGCTAATTGATTCACCCAGCATCACATAGCTAGTAAGTATCTGAGATCAGATTTGAATTCAGGAAAAAGAGTCTTCCTGTCTCTAGGTCTGATGTTCTAACCACTGTGGTAGCTACTAGTTATAACTTCTTTTTTTTTTTTTTTTAAATAAAATCTATCCTTGATATAGCTGCTAAGTTGGTATTCCAATTAGTGCATGCCATTTCCATACTTAAAAGCTAGTGTTTTAGTTATAGGGAAATATGAATATTTGTCAACATGGCATTTAAAGACTTCACAAGATGACTTCTAATTACTATTCCAGTCATCTCTAGTAACCTATTTGCTGTAATTTATATTGTTTCCACTTACTCTGTGCCTTTTCAAGACTTTCCTCAATATTTTGAATATGTTTGCTCCTCAATTAAACCTTTTAGAAATTCTGACTTATTTTGTTGTCCAGCACCATGTGGCATTTCACTTCAACAAACATTTACCAAGTCTTTTCTATGTTTCTGATTCCTTGTGGCATCTCTCTAGTAGATCAAAATTTCCTTGTGGTCAAGGACCATTTTCTTAACATTTTTTTCAGTTAGCAAGCATTTATTTTTCTTCCTATACTCCCCTGACTATAAAAACAAACAAACAAACAAATCCAACACTTATAAAAAATATTCATATTCAAGCAAATTTTCAAAATGTCTATGTCTTATTCTTCATATTTAGGTGATCAACTCTGTCAGAATAAGGATAGCATTCTCCATTGATTTTCTGGAATCATGGAAAGTGTTATAGAAAATCATGCATATTAATGTGAGCTTTGACATGATAGCATTTTGACAAAACAATATATAGCAAACAAGAATAAGAGATTTGATTAGCTGTCTGTACACATTTTGAGTCACAAAAACCACTAATAGGTCTATTTCCAAAGATGACTAAGGAAAACTGAAAAGAACCTATGTATTCTAAAATGTTTATAGTGGCTCTCTTTATGGTGGCAAAGAACTAGAAATTAAAGTGATACCTATCAATTGAGAAATGACTGAGGAAGTTATAGTGTATGATTGTGATAGAATACTATTGTGCTATTAGAAATGATGGGCTCAGTGATCTTGGAAAAACATGAAAAATTTACATGAAATAATGAAGAATGAGATTAACAGAATCAAGTTTATGTAGTAACAGTTATATTATTTTTAAAATTACATCGAGTGAACAAATTATCTTGACAATTATAGATATCCAAATTAATTTTAAAGAACATATGAAGAAAAATGCTATCTGCATGCAGATAAAGAACTGATAAATAGGCACACTTATGTGTATGTGTATTTGTGTGTGTGTGTGTGTGTGTGTGTGTGTGTGTGTGTGTGTGTATTTGTGCCTAATGGTGGTCATTTATAGAACAAGGTGAGAGGAGGGAAAGAAAAAAGGGAAAAAAGAAATGTATATATTAACTTTGTTGTGTATGTATATATATATATTTAAAAATACCAAGTTGTACATAGTGGATTTAAAGTTTTGTGTGTAATCATCTTTTTATTATACTATGTTATAGAAATGGCTGGTTTCTTCCATAAATTAAAAATAAAATAATTTTTAAAAGGTTAAAAAAGAATCTAATACTAAGGATGAATGAGTCAATAACAACTTTCAAAGAAGCCTCTAGTGATGTGCAATGACACTCTGTCTTTAATTCTACCACATTCAACATTTTTATAGATGACTTGAGGTAAGAAAAATAGGGAAATATTATCAGGTTTATGGATGACAAAGATTCTGGAGTTGATAAAGATATAATTTTTTTATCTTGATGGTGTAGAATGATGGACTGAAATTAATAAGATAAAATTTGATAGGGATCAATGTCAAGTTCTACATTGAAAAAGAAAATAATGTCATAAATAGGGTCATGATATTAAAGTCCCCCTAAGGTGATCAATTCCCTTTGGTCAAAAAAAGCTGAATATAGGCACTTGAGAATATTATAGTAATCACAGTTTATGACTCAAACATTATTCTTGTTTGAAGAGCTTGAGATAGTTCTATTTCTCAATATATTGTTTATAAGATATACAAGAGCTATATAGACCTGTGGATTTTGATACTCACAGATAATTATGACTGATAGCTCTATAGAAATGTAAAGTTTTGAAAACATTTTTCTTTGATGGTTAGTGTATTAATCTTACTGTTTTACATATTATACTATCAGAACCCAAGAAGTTAAGATATCTGTCTTTCATTATACAGCTAGGAAGTTTGATTTAAGGCTCAAACCCAAGTTTTGTGACTTTAACTGCACTTCTCTTTCTACTCTGCAGTGCCTCTTTCTCACTGGTCCCTTTCTCAATTTGTGTGATGGTTTTGTCTTTGATCACAGTTTCAATTGCCAAATAATGTTAATTGAGGTAGATCACATATAATCCTAGCTAACAAACTATTTTATCCAATAGTCCATTATTATCATTGCCCAATTGTGTATTTATAACATGCACATATATACTGTTGTTATATTGTCATTGTGGTTATTGGATGAACATCTGTTTAGGCTTCTTCAAGCATCCCTACATATGCTGCATTAATCAAATATTTCCTTTGATAACTCCTTTCTTTCCAGTATTCAAATATTTGGAGATATTTGGTTTGATAGTAATTCAGAAAAGAAAGATCTAAGGATTAAAATTGATTATTAACTTAATATAAAGCAGTACCATAATATGGCTACTTTAAAAAGCTCATGTAATAATGGGCTACATTAACAAATATGCAGTGACTAGACTAGAGGATAAATAATCTCAGAACAGGTGGTAGTGGTCAGGCCACATCTGGAACATTGAGGGGTATTGACAAAGCAGAGAAAGTTGGTATGGATGTTGAAAAACCTCTTTTGGATCTAGAAATATTTCCACTGGAGAAGATAAAATTTGTGGAAATATAATAGCTATCTTCAAATTCAGGATCAAAAGCAGAATATTTTAAAGAAGCAGATTTTGCATAGTATACTATGATGAAAAATATTCTAAATATTAAATCCCTCCAAAAGCTATCTGTCTCACAAAAAAGTAGCTTTCTGTCACTGGAAGTATTCAAGCAATGAGCAATGCAAAGAAATAGGAGAAAACAACATTATGGGAAAAAAGAGATTTCTTCAAGAAAATTAGAAGTACCAAGGGAATGTTTCTTGTAAAAATGATAAGGATTTAATAGAAGTAGAAGTGATTCATAAGAGGTGGAGAGAATATGTAGAAGGGTATATATTCTTTGATCCAGCATTGCTACTACTGGATCTGTATCCTAAAGAAAGGACGCATGTGTACAAAAATGTTTGTAGTTGCTCTTTTTGTGATGGAAAATGAGTAGATGTCCATCGATTATGGAATGGCTGGATAAGTTATTGTATATGAAAATAATGGAACTTGTTTCTTGAAGGGAAAACTATGGCAAATATGGACAGTATACTAAAAAGCAGGGCCAGCATCTTGCCAACAAAATCTGTTTAAACCAAGCTATGGTTTTTCTATTAGCAGTATATGGCTGCAAGAGTTGGACCACGTGGAAAGCTAAGTACTACAGAACTGACTGTTTAAAATTATGGTGCAGGAGAAAACTTTTAAGAGACTCTTAGAGACCAAGGAGATCAAATCAGTTGATACTTAAAAACATTAATTCAGGCTATTTATTTACTGGAAGGTCAAATACTGAAGATGAAGCTTATATACTTTGGCCACATGATAAGAATACAGGATTCACTGGAAAAGATAGTGATGTTGGGAAAGATTAAAGGCAAAAGAAGAAAGGGACAGAAGAAGATGGAATGGATAGTGTCATGAAAGCAATTGATGTAAGCCTGGGCTGACATTAGGTGATAGTAAAGAATAGAAGAGCCTAGAGTGCTATAGTCCATGGGATCATATAGACTCAGACATGACTCAAAGACTGAAAAACAATAGATGCTATTGTTAGCAGTGTGTAAGGGGCATCAAACCCAACTGAAATCACATGACAGATGATCCTGCTTCTGTCACTACCTGTGTGGCTTTGGACAAGAGTCTTGCCCTTTCTGGAACCTTGTTTACCTATCTGTAAAATGTAGGGGTTGAATTATATTTCCTTTAAGATCCTTTCTAGCTTTATAATATATGATCTAAATAAATTTAAGAGCATTTATAAGGATGATTTCTTTTTTTAAAACCTTTTTGTTTTCAAAACAGATGCATAGTTTTTAACATTCACCCTTGCAAAACCTGTTTCAAATTTTTTTCTCTCTTTTCCATCCCCTATCCCTTCCCCTAGATGGCAAGTAATTCAATATATGTTAAACATATATGATTCTTCTATACATATTTCCACAATTATCATAATGCACAAGAAAAATCAGAACAAAAAAGGAAAAAATGAGAAAGAAACAAGCAAACAACAACAAAAATACTATATTGTGAGCCATGCTCATTCTCCACAGTCCTTTCTCTGAGTGCAGATAGCTGTCTCCATCACAAGACCATTGTAATTGGCTGGATCACTTCACTGTTAGAAAAAGCCATGCCCATCAGAACTGATCATCATATAATCTTGCTGTTACTGGGTATGATATTCTCTTGGTTCTATTCACTTCACATAGCATCAGTTCATGTAAATCTCTCCAGGATTTTCTGAAATCATCCTGCTGATCATTTCTTATAGAACAATAATATTCCCTAACATTCATGTACCATATCAGCTATTTTCCAACTGATGGGCATATTCTGTTTCCAATTTCTCATTATTACAAAAAAGTCTGCTAGAAACATGGATATAAGGATGATTTCTAAGACATTCAAGAGCTTTTTTTTGTTGAGCAAAGAATGATCTCTTTGATGCATATCAGTGGAATTTGTATGAGAGGATGGAGCTATTTGCTAAATATTAACTACTGGTCTAAGACCTCACAATGTTGGCTCTAATTCCACCCTATGACCTCTACATACAGTGTTACACATATTGAACTAATGGTGTAGTTCTTTCCAGGGCATTCCAAAAGCAAGCACTCGAGGTTCTCCAAATCCTGATATTTAGCTACCCAATTACCTAAAATATTTAATCTCTTTGTTTTGTGATTGCTTGAAGTTATTGGTATTGGTGTTGCAGTTTTATTTGTTTGTTTGTTTTTTGGTGTGCAGATTATTAACAAGAACAGACTTACTGCATTAATCTTGGCAAATCCACAAATCTGATCATTTGGATTTAAAAAAAATGCAGAAAGCTTCATCAGCTTGCCCAGTCATTACTCAGTGAAAATTTAATAGAAGACACCTGTAGGGCGCTTTCATACTTATAAAACTCATGTTCTTTTTTGGAAAGCACATAGAGTAAAGTGTATTTTTATGAGTTTGCAATTTATCTTGAGGATCAGAAATAAACTGGACCTTTGACTTACTTTAATTAACAAAATATGTTTAATGATGCCTTATCCTTAGCCTTTCCAAAATTATGCTTCTTCTCATATTGACTAATCTACAGAATGTGGTGGCTTTTCCAGTCATCACAGCCAATTAGTCTGGCTCATTGTTGAGAACTATCCTCTATTGGTTTTGCCTTAAAAAATGGGATGCCTTGATGATTTTCTCCAGTCTAGTTAACTGGATAAACTTACCCATGGAGACATCAGACTTTTGGCGACTCCCTATGTCATGCGAAATAGCTTGTTGATCCTGCAAACAGGGAGAAGTTAAGGAATCAACAGCAGAGTGATAAACCCTTATTGACAGTAACATTACTCTGTGGATTGCTGTACATGAGGTTCCTAGGTGACAGGGGTGCAGAGATTGTAAATTAATTATATTTAGATTTGCTTCGTACAAGGTATTGGCAGCCTTTACCTTTCTATTTTGAGTCACAACAAAGAATAGGGCAATGACGTCTGTCCTAGCCCAGACAGCCATGAGCTCACATTACATTGTTCACTTCGACCTATCTTTTGTTTCCTTTTTTGCTGTTGGGTTTATTTTTATGTCCTAGTATATGCAGAGTCTTCATGCAGCCCCATGACTAATTTTCAATGATTGGAGACTTCCCAAGGTGTTACTTACTGGGTCACTAGCCACCTGCTGTCATTGCATAATAACAATAATGATGCCATGTCATTAGGAGCAGAAAGTGCCTTTTGTAAAGGCTCTGTTAAAGGCAGGGGAGGTCCTAGTGAAGCTTCTGGGCACCTCACAAATATCGAGATGGGAGTGACCTCTAGTTTGGGTGAGTGGTCATTCTTTTTTGGAATGTGGCCTTAAACTCTAGATTATTTTAGTACAGGGTGTACCTTTGGAGTGAGTTACTGCTCTGATAAAACCCAACAGATATTTACCAAATCCTTCCAGATAATGGCTCATTTATCATTCTGAAGCTTCAGTCTTGGCCTCTAACTGTGCTTTTGGGGATGATCCTTTGGAAAAATATTCAGCTAAATTCAGGGTCAGTGTTTCTAATAGTAATATTAGCTTATATTTTTATAGTGCCTTGAAGTACTTTACAAAGTGCTTTATGCGTATTATGTTATTTGATCCTCACAAAATTCCTGTGAATTGGTACTAATTTTTCCATTTTATAGATAAAGAAACTAAGATTTACAGAGGCTGTGACTTTTTCAGTGTTTACCAACTGTTATTGAGTCATTTCAGCTCTGTTCATCTCTTTATAACCCCATTTGGGATTTCTTGGCAAAGATACTATAGTGGTTTGCATTTTCTCTTCAGGTCATTTTGCAGATGAGGAAGCTGAGGCAAACAAGTGTCTAAAGCTGGATGGATTTGAACTCAGGAAGTGAGTCTTTCTGATCCAGGCCTGGAACTCTATCCACTGTGCCATCTAGTTGTCCCATCTCTTAGTTAATAGATAAATAACTAAATAAGGATCCGCTCCTCAAGGCCAGAACTACATCATGCTGTTTCTATTTGCATCACATTTTGAAAAATTCATAAGTGTTTTCATATGAATGATACCATTACATGTTTGCAACAGTTCTGTAATCAGGACAAGTATTTCCATTTTATAAGTAGGAAACCAAACGTTCTGAAAAGATCCAACTAAATAACTTCATTGCTTTCATCTTGATGTTTGGTACCTTATTTTCTATCTATTTTTGTTGGTTGAACACACCATTCTCACTTCCCTTTGCTTTCTCCTTAATTCTGATACTACATTTAATCATTTTTGCCATATAGCTGTCTTTTTCTTCACTTTGAACCCATTTCACCATAGTTATTCCCAATTTTAATTAAACTTCACAATCCCAATTTTTATGCTTTTATTTCCATTGAGAATTGCTAGAGGAAATCATGCTATTTGTTTGGGTCCACTGCTTCAGTCTTAAATCCTTTACAATCTGCTGTCTATTGCTACCTTTACATGGAAATTTCTGTCAGAATTTATCTATGATCTCTTACCAAATCCAAATGACTTCTCAATCCTCATCCTTTTTGAGATTGCAGTAGCATTTAATATGATTAACTTGGTACTCTTTTATTGGCTTCTGTGTTACTATAGTTCTCTGTTTACTTCTTTGGCTGCTTGCTCTTTAGCTCTTTTCCTGGTTCCACTTTTTCCTTTCACTCTTCATAGTATATCATCCCTCCTTTTTCATATGCTTTTCAACAGATAGTTTATACTTCTCCCAAGTACTTAGAGTATTATAACGTATATTGTGTTTATTTGTATATCTGTCTTAGTTGCTTGAATCAATTTTAAACTCCTTGAGATCAGGTCCTATATCTTACTCATTTTTATGTCTTTTATAATAATAATAGTAGATAGTAAATAGTAGAATAAAAATGCCAGAAAAGACCTTAGAGGTTCCTCATCCAATATTTTCCTTTTATCAAGGCATTTATGTGGTGCGGTGGTTAGAACAATGGCCTGGAATGAGGAATAAGATCCTACCTTAGATAATTACTAGATGTGTCACTATGCAAGTCTCTTAACTTTTGTCTGCTCCAGTTTCCTCAACTGTAAAAGCATCTCTTTCACAGTGTGTCATAAAAACCAGATGAGGTGATATTTGTAAAAGCACCTAGCACAGTTCCTGGCATATAATCAGTATTTACTAAATGCTTATTCCCTTTTTACATAAAGATACTGAGACCTAGAGAGACAAATGACTTGTCCTGGAGAACATTGTAAATTAGTGTTATAGAACTAGAGTCCAGATCCAGATTCCCCTAATTCCTATTCCAAGATCACCTATCAGCTATATAACAATTAGACTTGAACCCAGTTCATAGTTTTTTTCCAACCATCCATGCTCTGTTGAGCAAGCTCTAAAGTACTTAATTTAATGCCAGTTAATTAAGTTAAAAATATTTATTCTACAGCTGTCAGTAAAGTAAAAAGTGAATTTTCTTCTAAAAGATGGATATACCAAAAATATGATAAAAGTAGTTACAATGAAAAATTCAGTGAGTTTGTGCACTTGCAGTGGGCCTATACTTGGTTGAGGAGCAGCAAGGACTTGGGAGCACTAAGAATACAAACTCATTTATGTGACACCCCCAAATTCACAAAATTTCTGTCTCATAATAATTCTCAAGTAATATTGGTGTTATTATCTTCATTTTACAGAATAGGGAATTGAGACCTGTTTATACTCATATAATTGGGAATGGCCAGACCTGTGATTTGATCTAAACCTAAGTTTACCAGACTATATTTTCCCAAGCTATGGTTCTAACTTAAACTATGCCTTAATTGATGCCTTACAAGCCATTGCCCAAATAATCATATGAAATGATCAAATACTGTGGACCAAATCCTCACCTGGTCTCATTTCCAGTTTTAACTTGGTTTAACTCATTTCAGAGACCATGAAATCTCAAGGTAGTAAGAATTAAGTATAGAAAAATGAAAAAAAAAGATACCATCAGTGTTTTTATTTTTTCCCCTTAGAGGTTTTCCTCTAGTTCCATCTAGGTTAAACAAATGTAATAAATCTGTTAAATTTAGCTTGTGTGTTCTGGGACTTATTAGGTATATGATATCAATATTGAGTGGATCTACATCAGATTCAAGCTAAAAGAATACTGTCCAAGAAATAAATCTGAACTATCAAAGCACCTATTAAACTCAGTATGATCCTTGTGAATTGAATATAAAGTGTACTTTTCTGACTCAGACAGGGAGGCCTCATGTTACCAAGAAAACCAATAGGTTCTGAATATATAATTAGAAACTAATGGTGTCTTCAAGGAAAATTATATTTAATGGAAGAACAAACTCAAGCTATGAGTAGAATATGAGAGAGAGAGAGAGAGAGAGAGAGAGAGAGAGAGAGAGAGAGAGAGAAAGAGAGAGAGAGAGAGAGAGAGAGAGAGAGAGTGAGTGTGTGTGTGCACATGCATGAATGCATGCATTGGCAGGTGGTAGGGAATCTCAGTGTTTCACACTGCATACTTTTTTACATAAAATAACAACTGAGCATGAAAATGTGTGTACAAAAAGTTGACAACTAAATTTATCTTTTAATATTTGAATTCCATTATTGTTCTGTAAGAAATGACCAACAGGAGGAATACAGAGAGGCTTAGAGAGACTTACATCAACTGATGCTGAGTGAAACGAGCAGAACTAGGGGATCATTATACACTTCAACAATGATACTGTATGAGGATGTATTCTGATGGAAGTGGATATCTTCAACATAGAGAAGAGCTAATCCAATTCCAATTGATCAATGATGGAAAGAATCAGCTACACCCAGAAAAGGAACACTGGGAAATGAGTGTAAACTGTGAGCATTGTTTTGTTTTGTTTTGTTTTGTTTCTTTTCCCAGATTATTTTTACCTTGTGAATACAATCCTTCCTTTGCAACAACAACAACAACAAAATTCGGTTCTGCACATATATATATTGTACCTAGGATATACTATAAGATATTTAATATGTATGGGAATGCCTGCCATCTAGGGGAGGGGGTGGAGGGAAGGAGGGGAAAAACTCAGAACAGAAGGGAGTACAAGTGATAATGTTGTAAAAAAAATTACCTATGCATATGTACTGTCAAAGAAAATGTTATAATTATAAAAATTAATAAAAAGACTAGATATAAATCTAAAAACATAATAATAATATTTGAATTCCAAATTTATGGAAAAGGGTGTTTCCATTTTTTCTTAATTTCTAAAAGATAAAAATATGTTCATGTTGAAAATTGAAAGAAGTCAGGCTTTTAAAAAAAAACATGTATATGTGTGTGTGTTGTGTGTGTATGTGTGTGTATATACATATGTATGTATATACACACACACACATGTACATACAGAAATACACAATCTCTCCAGTTTATCCTTTTAACAATCCTATTAAATCTCTGATCTGTTTTTTTAAATGTCCATTCAATGAGGAGTCTTAGTCTTTTCTTTTGGCCCCTACCCCTAAGACCTCAATCGGTGGAATGGATATGTCTGAATTAAAAAACAAAAACAAAAACAAAAACAAAACAAACAAACAAACAAAAAAAACATGTTGAATTCATTGAAGAAAAGGAAATGTAAACAGGTGGCTATTCTGTTGACCCAAGATTGTAGGGCTTTTGCTCTATAGCAGGGGTGGTGAATGTTCAGTCTGCAAGCCATATGAGGCCCATGAAATCATTTGCTAAGACAACTGCAGGTCATGAGGAGCTGAAAGCTAGGTACAACAACTTCCCACTGCTTGAGTTCTATAAGTTGATAATTATGCATGGCCTTCAAATGATATTACAAATATCCAAATGGTTCTTGGCAGGAAAAAAGGTCTCCCATCCCTGCTCTTTAGCTTGAAGGAGCCATCCTTCTTATTTTTACAACTAAAGAAAGAGATAACTGTAATTTGCTCAAGATCACAGATGTAATCAACCACAGAGAATTTGAACTATATGATCTGATTCTAAGTAATTAGTAAGCTGTTACCTTTGCAAAAAAAAAATATAAACAAAATAGAAAGACTCCAATAAAGTAAAAGAAAAAAGTTGAAATTCTATATTCAATGAATTAAGTGTAGGATTTAAGACTTGAAGTATGATGTTAGGTAAATATACAAGTGAAGTTCAATTATATTGATTATGTTTGTTGTTTTTGTTCAATTATGTTTATTTTTTTATAATTTTATTTTTGGTCAGCCATAGTAAATTTGTCTGTTTAAATTTTAAAATTAATGTTTCTTTCTCATGAAGTGAATTCAAGCCACTGGCAGGTCATTTAACAAGCATTTATTAAGTGTCTACTATATTCTAGGTAGTATGAAAAGTGCTAAAAACATAAAGAAAAAAAATGAAACAGTTACTTCTCTAACAGTCCCCCACCCCATTGTATGGAAAGAAATTACAAGCTTAAATAGGTTAATACAAAATATTTACAAAGTAAATTCCAAGCCAATATGGAAAGGAAGCATTAGTAGTACTTGGGAGGAAGAAAGACTTTATTGAAAGGTGCTTGATTTGAACTTTGAAAGTGGTTTAGAGTAGGAATTTTCAGAGGTGAGGGTGAGGAGGGAATTCATTTCAGGTGAGGGGGAGTCTATGCAAAGGCATTGACACAGAAGATTGGAGAATGATATTTGAGGAACAGAAAGAAGACCACTTTGGTGGGGATGTACAGTTTGTGATGAAGAATAATTGACCATATTTGAGAAGATAGTAAGGTTATAACAGATATTAGGTACTAAATGAAAATCCACATTATCTAATCTTGAATACTCTTCCAGTCATAGCTCACTAAACTTCAACCTCAAAATTTTACTACCATCTACCTATTTCAGTCCTAGTCACATAAAGAAAATCATGAATCCATGATGACTAGGGTCACTACAAATTTATCCAATTTAAACTGAGTCCTTAGAATAGTAAGACAATCATTCCATTCTTCTCTAATCAATTTGCTATCCTACTCTTGATATTGGCTCTTCCAAAACTTCTCCTGTCTCCTTGAATTTACAATGACTTTTCACTTTCCTCATCCTATCATCTGAAAATCTTGTACTTAACTGAAAATAAAAGAGTTCATTCAATAAGAACTCCAACTTCTCCCCTTCTGTTCATCTCACATTGCTCATATAATTCCTCACTATCTTTTCTTTCATTTCTCTGTTAGATAGACTTTGATCTTTATCATCAAATTGCATTCACTATCATCCCTTCTTTTCATTATCTTTAACACTTTCCTATCTCCTGGGTACTTCTCTGCAGCTTATAAGCCTACTCCATCCTTAAAAAAAAAATCATTATTTGATTCTATTCTCCTTCCCAGATTCTTTGTTTTTCCTCTTCTTTTCTGTTAAGTTTCTTGAGAAAGCTATCTCCTATATTAGCTCTCTCACTCTTTCTAAATTCTCTGCAATATATCTTCTGTCTATCCTCTTCATTTGGTTAAAATTATTCTTTTTAAAAGTTAGCAACAGTATTGCCAAGTTTAGCAACATCTTCTCAATCCACATGCTTCTTGAATTCTTTGTAGCATTTCTTCTCTTGGGTACTCTCTCCTTTCTATGTTTTCATGGCACTAGTCTTATCTGTCTTATCATTCTTTTTTCAGTTTTCTTTGCTGATTATTCATGCTGGTCTGATTCACTAATCATTGGTGGCTCCCAAGATCGTATCCTGGTTTTTCTTCTTTCTTCTTCTCTCTTTCTTTCATCTCTATGTATCAGCTAGTTATGTTGACCTTATATATGATAATCCATCATCTGGTTCTGTATCTTTGCACTGAATATTCCCTATGCACAGAATATTATTCGTACTCTTTTCCACATTTTTGGTTTCCTGGGTTCTTTCAAGATTTTAGATTATAATCTGAAAAACATAAATTATTTCAGAACAAACTTGCTATTTGATAACTGCTGGACAAAATGGAAAACATTTAAGCAAAAATTAGCTCTAGAATTTCTCACACAAGATGTCATAATAAAATAAAAATAGATATGTGACCTGAATATTAAAAATCAGAAGAAAAGAATATTATATGTATTTCATACCAAGAACAGATGAATTCTTATAAAAACCAAGGCTAGAGGCAATTGAAAAATATAAATTAGATAATTTTCATTACATGACATTGAAAAAGTTTTATGCAACCAAAATGAATACATCCAAGATAATAAGAGAAATCAATTTGGAGAAATCATATGCCTCAAATCTCTGATAAGGGTTTGGCATCTAGGATGTATAACCAACAAAACTGTATAAGCCATTCCCCAAGAGATAAGTTTTCAAAAGGCATAAATAAATAGTTCTCCCAAAGCAAACTATTAACAATTATATCTAAGAATGCTCCAAATCATTAATCATAATGCAAATCATTTCATCACTTCCTGTCCAGCAAATGGGCAAAAATATTCTTCTTGCTTTCAGAAAGCCAATCACTACCAAAAAGTGGGGGGAGAGAGGAACTCATACATTCCTAACAATTAAAACCACTGCTAATTATATTGTGAATAGTGAGTTTACAATCAATTCCAACCCATTGGATCCTGGAAGAATGTCAGAGAGGAGATTAATTTTCCCAGTAGTCATTGGATTAGATAAATTCTTAGATCTCTTCCAATTATTATTTTATGGCCTACCTACACTTTTCCTTGAACTTAAGACTTTGAATCCTTCATTTGCAGTATCTTAGTAGATTCTGAGTATCAGAGTTTTACCAGACCCTGCAGTTTTCTATAAAAGCTGTGTAACATCTTGTTTTTTTTAAACACTCATTTTACAAGTACCGCTAGTCTACTTAATAGTCAGTCTGTCTTATTTGGCTAATACTGACCAATTTTTAAAAATAACCAATCAACTATATATACATGTGTGAGAGAGAAATGGATAAATAGAATGAGAGAGACACACAGAGACACTCACACAGTGAGGGGAGAGAGAGAGAGAGAGAGAGAGAGAGAGAGAGAGAGAGAGAGAGAGAGAGAGAGAGAGAGAGAGAGAGAGAGAGAGAGAGAAAGACAGAGACAGAGGCAGACAGAGACAGAGATAGAGTGTGTTTAGAAGACTAAAAATATGAAACATAGGTCTCAATTTGGCAGCCTTCTAGGTACTATTTACTACATGGGGACTCTTGTGAAATTAAATGCACATGAGAATTGAGAATTTTTGCAATAAAATAAATAAACAAATTGAAATTGTTGGAAATTTGTCCCAGAGATTTATTTGTGTATGTCAAAACAAGACAAAACAACAACAGCAAAAAGCAATACAAACAACAGTAAAACTCTGTGGGTTGGAAATGATGAATTAGTGGTAGCATTCAACAGAAACTAATTGGAGTGGGAAATAATTAGAAAACAACCTATCACTGTGAACTTTTGATTGATCTGACTTTAATATTCTTTTTGCGTAGTTTTAAGATTGTTGGTAGCTTTCTTAAGGTCAAAATGTCCACAGGGACATTATTGAGAGTGGTGTAAACTGAGGCTACCCTCTAGTTTAGAACGTTGTAATAATTTATGTTTATAATAGGACTTCATTTAGGGAAAGCTGCCAGCAATTTAAAACTTATAATATCATTAAACTTTTATATAGACTTTTATTAGAAGCATAGTTTCTTGTTAAATAATGCCAATTATTTTCAAGGTTAATCAATATTTGCTGGAGGAAGCAAAATCCAGCATTCAAAAAAAAAAAAAAACAAACAAACCCTATATTAATGTTTGTGCTCAGGGAGGAAAAAATATCAAGTGAAAACTAAGCCATGGTAGAGCTAATGTATACAACATATACATGTATATATACATATACATGCGCATATATATGTATATATACACACATATATATACACATACATATATAATGCATTTATATGTATATATATACACACATATATACACATACATATATAATGCATTTATATGTATAAAATCAAGAAAGTTACATTTTAAAAAACATTTAATTTGCAGAGATACAAAAGATAACTGAAAAAATATACAAATGCTTCATTGCATAGAGAGAGTGAGAAATAATGCAGATGGCTAGACAAAAATTTGTGTTAAAAAAAGATACCTCTCATCATAAATCGATGGAATGGTACATGTATTCAAGTGGTAGGGATTTAAACTAAGAAAGAAAGGAGTTACAGAATGTTAGGACTAGAAGAAACTTGAGAGATAATCTAGATTAATCCTGTCAATTTATAGATAAGAAAACTGAGAACAGAAAGGTTGGGAATTTAGCCAAGGTCACAGAGGAGCAAGCATCAGGACCAGAACTAGTGATTTTCTTATTATCTTAAGATATATATATATATATATATATATATATATATATATATATATATATATATATATATATATGTATATATAGACAAGTGAGACACATAAAGTCTAGGTATTTTCAAATTCTGATGGGAATCTAATAGAGAAAATAAAGAATTTGTAATTATTATGAAAATTGATGTAGATAATTTGACAAACTATATCTGAACTCCAACTTTGTGATATAGCTACCATAAATGCATGTTAGAAGTAAAAAAAAAAAAAAAAAAAAGTACTCCAATTTTAATCCTGATTTGACAAAAGGGAAAAACAAATTTAATAATAGTAAAATACTAATGGGAAGGAGGTATAAGTAATCTTAGTTTAGGGGGTTTATTTACTACTACTACTACTACTACTACTACTACTACTACCACTACCATCACCACCACCATTACTGTCAGTAGTACAAGTTTTGATAATTATAACTAATATTACATAGTGCTTCAAAGTTTGTCAAATGCTAAACTTCTGGAATTTCATTTGATTCTGAAAATCCTAGGAGGTAAATTCTATTGATATTATCATCCCTGTTTATAAATGAAGAAAGTGAGACTTACAGAGGTTATATGATTTAGAATAATAGATTGTGAGCTGGGAAAACTCTTAAAAGTCATATAGTCCAAAATTAATGGTTTGTCCAAGGTCCCACAAGCAATTGGCAAAACCAAACTTCAAGTCCAGGACATTCGATTTTAAATGTAGTGCTTATTCCATTCTTTAGTATAACTTCTCTTATTGACTTATATAAGTATATAAGATGGGAGTGAAATAGAGTTCTTCATGACTTTTGGTTTTGTAACCACTATGATATCCCATGCTGCCTCTCTATAAAAATGCAGTTGTTTAGAAATCATTCTAGCCACAGTTCATTGATAGACAGGCATCTCTTCTCAAAAATCCACGAGGCTGGTTATAGCTTTCAATGTTGATTGTAATTTTATCCTACCTACACTCTCAATCTCACCTGCCACAGAAATGTCTGGAGGAGATGGAATGAACATAGTTTGTCTCATGCATTTTGAACCATTTCATTATGAAAATGTTATGCTTTACTCTTACTATTAATAAAAATCTTGTTTCTAGTTAGGAGCTCATGTGGCACATATGAATATTTTCATAATGATTAGGTAGATTTTTTTCCATTAACTTTTTCAGGTCTCTTTGAGACTAGGAGGCAAATAAATAGCTATTTCTTCATATGATCATCCTTGGGGAAAAGAGAACTTCACTGTGTTTACTATATGAACCACATATTTAAGGTTGATATTTTAAAAAAAATACAGTGCTCCCATATTTTTAAGTTTTTGACTTCCATTTGGTTTTGATTGTTTTATGTTCCATTTTTCTAACTGCTCTTAAACTGTATCACTTATCAATTTTCTTTTTCTTTTTCACTAATAAAGTAAAAAGGAAAGTTCAGCATATTTCTGTTGAGAGAATTGGAAATTTTGAAAACATTCAGAAAAAAAAATCATTAAGTTCTCTTTAAGAAAAGGAAGAAAAGACTCCCTTGAAAGAAGAATGCAAGGTCGTTTTTCCTCAGCAGAGAAAAGTGGTAATTTAAGAATATATTTGTACTTAAAATACATTATAATTATGCTTTTAAGCTTTGTATCACAGTCATTTTGAAGGTAAGATCCAGTTGACATTGAAACTTCACTTGACAATTTATGTAATCATCCATCCTAACAGTTCCCTATCCCTATGTTATAAGGAAAACACTTCCATTAGTAAGAGTTCAGACTCCAAATTTTATTACCTGATTTAATTCTTTAAAGTATCTTCTCAGTAATTTAATTTAGTCCATCCATGAGTAGTGATTAACTCTCTAATATTTAAATCTCCCTTTGTCTATTATCTTTTAGATATATTATTAATTTGCAGTTATTTTGAATGGAATTTGTATTTGTTACTATTCTTCCTGGTTTCTATTAGTACTGTATGATAATAATGATAATTTTGCTGAGTTTATGATGCATCCAATTACCTTGTGGCTATTAATTGTTCCAACTACTTTCTCACTGAAACTCTTGGGTTTTCAGAGTACACAATCTCTATGTCATCTCCAAATAGGAGTAATTTTGGTTTGTCTTATTGATGTCTGTATCTTTGGTTTTCTTCATTTCCTTTGTTGGTTAAGTATCTCTAAAACATGTCAAATTTCTAAAACATTTCTAAAAACAGGTCAAATAATACTGGAAAATGGACAAATAATACTGGAAAAAGACAAACTATCTTGCTTTATCCCTGTTTATAAGGAGAAAACTTCTACATTTCTGAACTGTAAATAATGCTCATTCTTGTTTTTAAATGGATACTTCTAATAATATTAAAATATATATTCTACTACATTAATATTTTAAAATAAATAACTGATGAATGTTGTCAGAGATTTTTCTGCATTTATTGAAATAATTATACAGTTTTTAAAATAATTTTTTTCTTTGTATAATTAACTTTTTCTTAAAATTTAATCATCTTTGAAAATTTGGTTTGAATCCTTTGTATATCAGTAAATTATTTTCTTCATATAATTATTTGCTATCTTTACAAGTATTTTATTTAAAATGTTTGCATCTAATGTTAATTAGCAATAATTGTCTATTAATCTTCTTATATTCTGTATATTACCTTGTTTGGGGATTAAGACTATATTTGTCCCATAAACAGAATCTGAAAAAATGTTCTTTGCTTTTTTGCTCTTTAAATATATAATAGACTTCGCATCTAAATCCATCTAACCTGGGGCATTTTTTCCATTTTGGCACTGATTTTTTTTATTTTTTTCTGTGACGTGAATATATTTCTAGAGCCATGATATTTCTTTTTAAAAAGTGATTTTTATTGATTTTTAAAACATTCTCAAGATATCTTTTTTATATCTTTTTTTTCTCCTTACCCAAGATTTTCATTTGACATAATTTTTTTTTCATAAAAATAAAGAAAAAGGAAAAAAGAAAAACATTTCAATGAAACTGGACTTTTGGTTGTACTATCAAGGACTATTGGATCTCTCTTATATCTGTTGAGGAAGCTGGTCTGTGTAATGCCAACTCCTGAAATGAGTGGAGTGTCTGTTTAGAGTCTATTAAGTAGAACATAGCTTTAGGGGGGAGAAATCAGTACGGCCTCAGGACTCTTTATTTTGGCATAAAGGCAAAATATGGAATCTATATGTTTCTCTTTTAGCCTGTTGGGAGTATCTTCATAATAGAGAGTGTGTGTTACATCCAACACCTGGAAATGAAAAAGCTCAGATGTGTGTGTGTGTGTGTGTGTGTGTGTGTGTGTGTGTGAATCTTTTCCCGATGTCAATGAGAGATTGTCCAGATGGGATGTTTCTCCTTTTTAAATTAAGAGACTTTCTGGGATATTAGAAGGATTTAGTCTTTATACATGTACACAGAGAATATTTTAAACTAACATTTTAGGAACAGATACATATGTATGCTAGATGTTTGTTCATATGTGTTGTTTTTAATCAAGTAAAATGTTTTCCTTTATTATGTGGAAGAGAGTATATTGATCAGATATGTGCACTATATGCACTGAAGTAATCTCAGATAATATTAGATCCAAGGCTGGCAATATCTAAAAGATGTTAGCACAGTGAAGAGGGAACCACATTATGCTTTTAGGTGATTCTGGATTATTTGACATTACTTCTCAACCAGTTCGTTTTCACAAGCTCATGCACTTGTACAGAGTATATCTTTGTGGAAGAAACAATAAAGAAACAAATAGACATCTGTCATCTGACATTTATAGAAGAGATTGGAAATGTTTCCTTTTGGATAAATTTTGATGTTTTGTTTTTCAGAAGCAGTAAGATAATGTGGATAAATCAACTGGATGAGTCTGGTCTGTGAGTGACCCTTGTAAGATCACTAAATCTCCTCATGCCCTAGTTTCTACACCCATAAAAAGGGAATAACAAGTAATATGTGTTTCTGTTCAGTAAATCTCTCAATGGTGTCAGTGATAAGTACTACGTAAATAGAAATAGAAATATTTAGTATGCACATTGCCCAAATATATTACTGTAGAGACCCCTGCTAAACATTCTTCAGCAGATGCTGTGTATGCCCAATATTGCTACAGCTGGAATTAAAGCATCCATTCATCTCATTTCTCATTATTTTTATTAAAATTGATTAATAACAGTATTCCACAGAAAGATTTATTCCCCCTTATGATATACAAATAATTTTAATAAACCTTTTTTCTTCTTTAAATTAACTGATATATCACCATAAACTATGAATACAATTCAATTCAGCAAGCATTTAATAAAGACAGATACTAAAGTCTTTGCCCATAAAACATTAACAATCTATTTAATGGAGGGAAAGTAAAAAAAGAATGATGATACAAGAAAGAGCATGAGCAATACAAAGGAGAAAGAAATCCAGGTAAAATGCTATCAATTATGAGAATAATAATAATGGCTAATAACAGGTATCATTTTAATAGCTAAGATTTGCAAAATGCTTTACATATGTATCCCATTTGATAAAGCAGAAATCATTTTGATCGGGAGAGTTCCATGAAGAAGCCTTAGTGAAAGTTTCATGCAAAAGGTAGCTGAGATTTTCCTTGAAGGCTGAGAAGGAATTCAACAAACAGTGACAGGAATGGTGGTTTCCCCACTCTGGCTAGGCAGTGGGAGTAAGGAGAACAAATAAAAGTAGAAGAATGAGAAAAATGTGGAATCTTATGACTTAATTTTAACATATGGGAGTGGAGAGTACTGTGAGACATGGGTAGAAAGATAGGCTAAAATAATATTATGGAGAGCTTTTTTTATTCAATAAGAAATGGGAAGTCGCTCAATATTTTTAAGTGGTAAGTAACATAATCAGACTATTATGAGCCCTGGATTGAAGGATAGTTTGGGAAAAGAAGACAAAAACACTGAATGGAAATCATGTCTGTACCTATGCTTTTTGCAGATTATGATAAAAACAAAACAAACAAAAATCTTGCCTGCAGTTTGGAAGTGTCAGCATAGTTGGACTGTGACATTGAACAAAACAGTGAAGTGGATTTTGTCTTATGCACCTTTGAGTTCTTGTTTTCTAACCTTTTTGTCAACTTTGGTAGAAGACCAGGAATGGTCTTTGAATAAATAGGTTAATTTTGGCTCTGATTTTTCTGCACTTAATTGAAGAGTTGAGAATCTTACATTCTCACTATCTGACTTGTTCCCTAGGTCCCACATTAAGAAAAAGATTGTGCTTTTACTCTTCAATGGAGAATACCTAGTATCCTGGAAAGAAAGAATATTAGGTTAAGAGTCAAAGGCTGGTTTCAAATTTTATAACTGATAGTTATCATCTGTGATCTTAGAGAAATCACTTTTCTTATTTAACCTCACTTCTCTCATCTCTAAAATGGAATGGGTTGAACTAGAGGCCTTTGAGTTTCCTTCCAACTTTAGAACTATAATCCTATGACCTTCTAAGGGTTTAGGATACCTATGTATTCAAATTATTGACCTACAAGCTATAGTCATATTACTGAGAGGCTATTTTTCTGTGATCCATTCTATTCTCTTTTCTTGGCTACAAAACCCTCAAGTTTGGAAATCTATATTGTCTGTGTCTTCTCTAACAAGATAGTCACCATCCTTGTAAAGAGTCTTTCATCTTTCCTTCAAAGTGAGTTAGCTAGTCATCCATAGCCTCATACCTAGAATTTTAGTGCATCTCAAGTGCTTGAGTATAGAAGACACTGGGAAATGTCCTTCTTGGAATGGAATATGGTGCTGTGGGCAGAGGGATTAAATACCTCCATAGAATATATGATAACACTGTAGAAGTGCGTTCCAGCACAGTGTCTGACATAGAATAAGCATGCAATAAGAGATTTTTTTTTTCATTCATTTACATATCCATTCATTATTCATTTGGAATAGTTCTTTAAGTAGACTTAAAATGAAGCCTCCACCCAAACCCCAATAACACCTCTTAATGGAACTAAATTTTAAATTTATTGTGTTGGCATAATAAGAAGCTGCTTTTTAATAAAATATTTTTAATAGGGTATCTTTGGAAGGAAAAATATCCATCCATACATAAATATCTCTATATACATACATACATGTACATATATAGAAAAATATTACCAATTAAAAATGACATCCAAGTGTGGAGGAGACAGTATGTCATGGAGAAGTAAGATCCAGAAAAGCATGGGTTCATGTTTTGCCTCTGATACACACTGGATGTGTGATCCTTGACAAATCACTTAACTTCACAGTATTCTCTGTAACTCTCTAAGATCCTACATTGCAGAAAATGTTTTGACATAAAATGATTAGAGGTTATTTCCTCACCTAGAAGTTCCTTATGTTAATGACATTATAGGTCGTTCATAGGTCCTGATTCGATATTTGAAAAAAATAAATATGACATATTTGGAGCAATGATATTTAATGACTCTATCACCCCAATCTAGTGAGACTATGACATATCACATAAATTAAAGGAATAGTTTTAACATTAATGTTGTTCATAGTATTTAAGGACCTATAATAACCATCAGACTATGCAAGAAGGAAGTAATGAGTTGTGGTGGGTTAATAATTGATAATGATGCTTTCCACAACATTTTCTTATGAGAGATGTTGTCCAAGTTGTCAAGGCCATTGTGGATTCTTCAAGGATGTAACAATGAGTCAAATGTTACAAGAGGAAAATAAATTAAATTTGACAAACATTTGTTATATATTTGCATTGTACATGATACTGTACTGGGCATAAAAAAATTTTAAAAATGGTTTCTGTGGCCTTGGATTTTTATTCTTCCACGGTTGATATAATAAAGAAATAGATAGATATCAGCACAACAAAAGGAGGATAGGGAAAGGAAAGTATAGGGAAATTTAAGAAGAAAGAACATTTTTAGTGGGGATAGGAATAAGAGAAGACATTATATAGCAGGTGACCCCTCAGCTAAACACTGAAGGATGATAAGAATTCTCAAAGACAGAAATTATAAGCAAGAACGTTTAAGAACATATAATCGGTAGGACTAATACTCTAATGCTTCTTGCTGAATTAAGCTAATTCAGTGTTTGAAAAAAAAAAAACTGTTATTGAAACTAGTACTTTCACGCTGAGTTCTGAGAAAATTGTTGCAGAGGTTTGAATGTGATAAGTTATTGTATACTGGAGAAATTCAAATACCAAAACTAACATGATTATGGGATAAATGTCGTTTATCTCATAACAGAAAAGTGAGAATTAGATCACTAATCATAAGGGATAATTGTTCAAGGAAAAATCCATAGTCTGAACACTAAGAGTGAAGGAAAAGAAGTAAATGAATAGATCCCATAATTGAATCAATAAAGCTTGATGCTAAAAGTAATGGGAATTATGATTGCTGTTGAAGAGTAAATTCAACTAAGTAGAGGAACAGTTTGGAAGCAGAGAGTCAGAGAAATCACTGAGATGATCAATTAATTTGTCTGAGACATTATGTACATTGAGTTGTTAGTCAAATACAACATAGATCCAAACAGGTTAACAGTGGAAACATTTCTAAAACACAGAAACTGTCTTCAGCAAAGAGCTTTTGTGGGAAGTTCCTGAAAAATAAAGAGGATACCTACTTAGGTTTATAATTCCAGAGCTGTGAAATATCTTAAGTATATAGGTTTTTCTCATTCATTTGCTTTTCTTGACAGTTTTCTGTGTACACCCACTTTCCTTGATAGAGAGCAAGTACACTGATGGAAGAATGTATTCCAGGTTTATGTATAGATTGTGATATATTTATTTGTCATATATTTGTTTTAATTTATTTATAACTGATGTTATTTTAATTTAGTTTGCCTTATGTTAAAAAATCGTTAGGTTTAAAATCTCAAATGTCATTATGAATGGCTGGTTACATAACTATAAATGTACTGGAAGAATCTCAAGACCCCATTTCAGGAGGAGCTCAAGTACTAGCATAATGAATAGAGGAGTATTTTTCTCTTCAGTAGTATTATCCTGAGAGAATTGTGTGTATGATTTCATGGTGAAAGTTCTTCACTGGAAACCTAGATTTAGTGTGAATCTAATACAGAAAATGAAGAATGAAGTCCACATAGCCATAAGGGATGTATAAAACTTTATAGAAAAGCTTACACGATTGTTAACATAGGCAAAAAATGGGAAGTGACTTTCTAAGTTCAGGAAACAACTTCAGTCCCATTTGTTAAGAATGAAGAATACATGAAAGGGCATGGTATGAAAGAAGGTTAGAAAGTACCAACCTGTGGCCAGAATTAAGTTCCAAAGTGAAGAATTTATTTTCCATCTTAGAGCTCTTGAAAGTTTTGTACAAGGGAAAGAAGTGGTTACATGTAAATCTTGAAAACTTCATTTTGTTTGAGACCAGATATGAACTCAGGTCCCCCTAACTTCAGGGCTAGTGCTCTATCCACTGCACCATCTAGTTGGGCATATTTATCTTTTTTATAGCTTTTTATTTACAAATTATAAGTTTACAAATTATAAGCATGGGTAATTTTTCAGCATTGACCCTTATAAAACCCTCTGTCCCAACTTTTCCCCTCCTTCCCCCCATCCCCTCCCCTAGATGGCAGGTAGACAATACATGTTAAATATGTTAAAATATATGTTAAATACTATATATATATATATATATGTGTATATATATATATGTATGTATACATATACATACAGTTATTTTGATGCACAAGAAAAATCAGACTTAGAAATAAATAAAAAATAACCTGAGAAGGAAATGAAAAATGCAAATGGACAAAAACAGAGGGAGTGGAAATTCTATGTTGTGATTCATACTCATTTCCCATAGTTTGGGCATATTTATCTTGAGCAAGAGACAACTCAGGCTGTAAGAAATGAGATAGTTGTTCTTTTTGTGGGAGCATAGAATTGGAAAATGACAATTGGTTGTGGTATATGAAGGTAATGGAATATCATTATTCTACAAAAAATGATGAACAAGCTGATTTTAGAAAGACCTGCCTAGAAAGATTTACATGAACTGATGCTAAGCAAAACAAGAAGAACCAGGTATTCATTGCACACAACAACAGCAAGCATGTGTAATGATCAGCAATGAAAGACTTGGTTCTTTACAGTGGTTCAGTGATCTGAGGCAATCCCAATAGATTTTGGATAGAAAATGCCATCCACATAAAAAAAAAAAAAAAACTATGGAGATTGAATGTAAATCAACACATGCTATAAGTTCAATTCTTTTTTTCTGGTTTTTTTTTTCTCTTCCTTTTTCCCTTTTGATTTTTTCCTTTTGTTTTGTCTCCCAACATGATTCATGAAGCAACGTGTATTAAAAATAAATAATTTTAATAAAAAAGAAATGAGATAGCTGCCTTCAAGTATTTAGAAAGCTGATTGACAGAGGAAGGATTAGACTTGTTCTGTTTAGTTGCAATACATATAATAAGCTAGGTTGCAAAGAAGCCAGTTTAAAATTGAAGTGAAGAAAGTCTTTCTAATAACTAGAACTTTGGAAAAGTGAAATGGACTGCCTTGAAAGGGACATGGAGGTTTCATTGGAGGTTTTCAAATAAAGACTGGATGACCATTTGTCAATTTGTTATTGCAGATTCCTTTTACATATGGATTTTATTAGCTGATCTCTGAGTCTCTTTACTTTCCCTTTCTTCTCCTCTCATCTTCCTTTTTTTACAGAAAATGAATTTCTTTTTCTTTATTACCTTATTGAGGTAGGGAGATTCTCAGAGTAAAGTTGTCTTAAAATGTAAGCACTAGACAACATTCATCCTTTTTGAGTTATTTAAATTTGTTTGCCTTTTAGTTTTCTTTTGTCTTGAGTTTTTTTTTTTTTGTTTTTTTTTTACAATTCCATACACTCTTGGTTTTTGTTTTGGTTTGTTTTGTTTTGTTTTGTTTTGTTTTTCAGCAGGATGCTTGGAAGTCATATACATTCTGTCTTTTGTTCTATCACTTATACCTTTTCATATTTTATGTATAGATATGTAATTATGACTGGAGGTCCTTGACACATTGTCTTTTCCTGATTACTTGAAGGATTTTTTTTCTTTTATAGAAGTCCTGAAGCTTAGCAATCAGATTTCTGCATATGTTAAATTCATTATTTTTTAAATGTAGCAACCTATGGATTCTATCTTCATTTTTTTTCTCTCATTATGGAATTCTTGCTAGTTTTATTCTAATAGTTGTTGAAATATGATATTCAAGATTTCTTTCACTACAATTTGTAGGGAACTTCATGATTCTTATGTTCTTGTTCATTATCCTGGTTCCTAAATCCATTGTTTTACATATAGGATATAGGATATTTTACATGTAATTCCAATATTTAGTGCCTTTATTTTGGTTCAGGTTGTGTCTATTGCATTTTTTTTCTTTTTTTTTTTTGATATTTTTTAATTTAATTTTTATTTTATTTTATAATTATAACTTTTTTTTTGACAGTACATATGCATGGGTAATTTTTTACAACATTATCCCTTGCACTTACTTCTGTTCAGATTTTTTCCCTTCCTCCCCCAACCCCCTCCCCCAGATGGCAGGCAGTCTTATACATGTTAAATATATTACAATATATTCTAGATACAATATATGTGTGTAGAACCGAATTTCTTGTTGCACAGGAAGAATTGGATTCAGAAGGTAAAAATAACAGTTTACACTTATTTCCCAGTGTTCCTTTTCTGGATGTAGCTGATTCTGTCCATCATTAATCAATTGGAATTGGATTAGCTCTTCTCTATGTTGAAGATATCCACTTCCATCAGAATACATCTTCATACAGTATCATTGTTGAAGTGTATAATGATCTTCTGGTTCTGCTCGTTTCACTTAGCATCAGTTGATGTAAGTCTCTCCAAGCCTCTCTGTATTTCTCCTGTTGGTCATTTCTTACAGAACAATAATATTCCATAACATTCATATACCATAATTTACCCAACCATTCTCCAATTGATGGACATCCATTCATCTTCCAGCTTCTAGCCACTATGAAAAGGGCTGCCACAAACATGTTGGCACATACAGGTCCCTTTCCCTTCTTTAGTATTTTCTTGGTATGTAAGCCCAGTAGTAGCAGTGCTGGATCAAAGAATATGCACAATTTGATAACTTTTTGGGCATAATTCCAAATTGCTCTCCAGAATGGTTGGATTTTTTCACAACTCCACCAACAATGCATCAGTGTCCCAGTTTTCCCACAGCCCCTCCAACATTCATGGTTATTTGTTCCTGTCATCTTAGCCAATCTGACAGGTGTGTAATGATATCTCAGAGTTGTCTTAATGTCTATTGCATTTTTATATCATGTTTTCTCTCTTCTGTTTCTAAGAATGTCTACTAATTTGGTAAGTTTTTCCAGTTTCTGGTTCTAAATGCTTTATTCTCTAAGTTTTTCCTTAAGAATTCTGATTTCACTCATAATCCCTTTCTTCAAATCTTCATTCCTTTTAGTAAATATTCTATCCATTCCCATAGTCATTGTTGCAGTATGATCTTTTTTGGAGTATACTATTCAAATTATTGAAGAATTATTCTCTTTTAAAGTTTATTTTTGTTGATACCTTAGTTTGTAATATTTCTTAATAATTTTTTTCTTCATTTCTTTAGTATCTCTTCTAAGGAATCCTGAAGAATGGCTCCTACTCATCCCTTTATATTTCTTCTAAACTTCCATTCTCTGGGCAATTGCTGTAGAAACTATCAAATGGATTTTGCAGCACAGGATTGGAGTGGAGAGTGGTTAATTGCCAAACCCCATGCTGAACTTGATAGCTCAGAATAGGAAAACCAAGAAGCGTTGGTGAATAATGACATCTGGGCCTTCTCTCAAGAGAGGACATCTGTTTGTCCAGATGAAAATGGCTATCTCCTTCATCTTTGGAATCATCTTGTATGGACAAGATACCAAACTACACAAAAGCTACCTGGGCTTTTATCCTGAAGAACTTAAAGATATGTCAAAGTAACCTCTAAACTTCTCTCCATAGACCCAGATGTAGTGAAAGCTAAACTGGGGGAAAATTATCTCTTTGGCTTTCTCCTTTAATAGAGTCACAAAAAGAGCAGATGTTAGATATAGAGAAGCTTTGGAAGAGATTTGGGGCTGACAGTGTGGCCCTTCACTGTTTTGTCTTTTATATTTAAGAAGATTAGCTTATGGAATTTTTTTTCTCACAAATTTCTTGGTGTTTTAATTCAATCAACAAAGTACTTTATACTTTTTGGGACCCTTTTAGAGAAATCTGGATTTAATTGGAAATGTTATTTTTCAAGAGTTACTTCTTTCAGTAACATTTAACAGCTTATATATACTAATAAAGTAACTGCTGGAGGTGACCCAAGGTTAAAAATTGGTAGTGCAAGAAGAAGAGAAAGACAAGAAGGCAAAGTATTTAAGAGCTTTGTTGAACTAAAGTAAAGACTGAAGAAAGGAAAGTGAGATACAAATAAGAGTAGGATAAAAACTAGAAGACAGGAGGAATAGAAGTAGTTGAAGTTGTGTTAAAAATAAAGGACAGGGTTTAGGAAGAAGACTGGCTAGATACGTGGAAATGATAAGAAATTGTGATAAAATTGGCAATCAGGATTTAAGATCAGAGAGAATAATTATAAGTTAAGTGATGGTGAAGTCTTGATTTCCTTAGTCAGGTCCAAGGTAGAGTAGAGATAGAGGACATAGGAGTTTAGGAGATTTGAGAGATTAAAGTATCCAATAGGTTATCTGGATAAATATTGAAGTCATTAAAGGGTGAGGATAGAGAATGGAATTGAAAGAGACTGTGAATCAGGTATGAGATTTATTGAAAAGAGTGAAAGAATTACATGAAGTTTGATTAATTATAGCAATAAGGATATGGACCAGGCAATAAAAACAGATAGAGTGAACTACAAAGAAGGAAGATTGCTAAAATAAGTGTAGCAGAGCTGATGGCATGCCATTTACTTTCTTCTGTGTCCTTCCTTCTTAAGCAATTTTTCTTGCCATTTGACAAATTGGATATTTGGCATGCTATTGTCTACCTCCAGTGTTCTAAATCTGAGTTGTTTAAAACTTGAAAGCACCACAAACTCCATTGCCTCCATTCTTTTCTTTCTCCTAATCAATTCCTCATTTTCCAGCTTCACAGTCCTTTCAAGTCTTGACCCTCTAGTTAACATTCTTGAAGATCATGCCTTCTTGTCTTTATATTCTTATTGCCCTTTCTGTTCTCTCTCTTTGGGGAACAGTGGGGACCAAACAATATTCCTCAGTGTGTCATGATATAAAACAAAAGTGCCCAGTATTGGAGAAGTTAGCAAAAGATGAAATGTTTTTAGATGACTGAATTTTCATGAACAACAGAAAGAATAAAAGTATTAGAGAGTTCTAGGATGAAAAGAAATTTGCTAATAGAGCAGGAAACAAGTGATGTATTTGTTTTATTTTTAAATCATCAAGTACAGGATGAAGTTAAAGAGCAAGCAGTTTAAGAAAAATTGCATGGTGATTTTCATTTAGTACAAGCTCAACATGAGGTAACAATGATATATGACTGGCTCAAAGGCTTATGTAGTCTTAATAGCATTAATAGTTTCATGTTAAAATGATAATTCTCCTACTGCTCTTCTTAATTAGATTATACCTGTAGTTTTGTATTCAATACTGGATACTTCATTTTAAGAAAGGTTGAGAAAGTGGAAGTTTTCATGAGAGAAAGGTGACTAGAATAGTAAAGAATGTGGAAAAATGTCTTATGAGGAACTGCTGAAAGAACTAAAGATGTTTAGTCTGAAAAAGAGAAGTCTTAGGAGGAATATGATAGTGGTCTTTGAATACATTTTGCATGGCTTCAGACATCTGGACACCATATCATTTGGATTAAAGAAACTGAGCATCTTTGCTTAGAGCAAGAAGACCTGGGGGAAAGGAAGATGAGCATGACAGTGGTCTTCTAATATGTGGACAGTGATGGGGGAGATTTTGTCTCTATATAAAGATCAGATTTGTTATGTTTTGATACAGAGGAAAGAATTAAGAGTGATAGGTAATAGTTGCGGAGACAAATTAAGAGTTCACAAGAGGAAAACTTGCTTTATTATATAATTTTACATTATTATTATTATTATTATTATTATTATTATTATTATTAAATTATATAATTAGAGTTATCCAAGAGTGGAATAGACACATCTAGCATATATAAGTACCTGTTTCATTGCAGCTAGATGATTACAGGACAATAGTTTTGAGGGTCTTATTCATCAGATCTGGTTTGGACTAGAAAGCCCACAAGAACCCAATATAAGATCTCTAAATCTCTGCAATTCTGTGATATTTTTGACAGAAAAAGCAAAATAGTTAAGCAAGGTTTTCTTTGTCATGTGTTATTACCTTATTCCTTCTTCTTCAAATAGTGTCTCATTTTCTTATGCTTTTTGCTAGCACAAAATAACTTCTTGCAATTCTGACCATTTCAGACTTGTTCATACATGTTTCTTGAATTACTATTGATCTTTACATTCATTGATGAAAATTAGACCCCAAATGGCAATTTTTCCCATTGTCTTTCTGTCCTCTGAGAGGCAATAGACTATCAGTAGCTATTATTTCCTACTTTTTTCAGAATAGGGTTTTCTGAAGGAACTATCTAAATAGTTGTAGTAGACCCTGTTGCTGTATCTTTCCTTTTTGCAAGCTTTGAGAGATATAATGAAAAAAGTATCATTCCTTTTCAGATATTTGAGAAAATGTTCTCACAATGATCTTTTAATGATTTATATTCATCCAAGCATCCAAGTATCCATGCATCTATTTTTTCTATCTATCTATCTATCTATCTATCTATCTATCTATCTATCTATCTATCTATCTATCCATCTATCTATCCATCTATCTATATTTTATTTATTAAAATATCTGTGGTTTTATCAGTATGGAGAGCTTCTGCTGAGTAATGTAGACTTACATCTTATTTGCAATTTAGTCTTAGCTGCCTGATGCACTAAAAGGGTTAAGTGACTTGTCCAGGATCATAAGATCAGGATTCATCAGAGTTAAACTCTGAATCCAAGTATTTTTTGACACTGAGGACATCTGTCCACTAATTATGCCTATTAATCTTCTTTGAAGATAGGGAAATGAGGACATTTTAAGCTAAAGCATTACAGAATATTGATAAGCAATTTAGCATTTCTATTTTTTTTTTAGTTATTTTGTTTTTCTTGTTAAAACTTGGATCATAAGGTTATCTATGAAATATCTATTGATGTAATTTTTAAAATGTTATTTTTCCAATCCCTGTTACTTTCTTCCACTATTATAATTTGTAGGCTTTTCTTTCTTAGACCACCATATTTGCTAAGAAGCAGAGACACTTTGATAGAAGATAGATGACTCAGCTTGAAGAGGAGTAAGTTCACAGACAAAAACTTAATATACATATTATAATAGTCTCTGTATGGGAGGTTTGGAGTATAAATGTTAGGCTTATGTCTTGATTTTTGACATGGAATTACTTTGCATGGGACTCTATGTTTGGTATCTTCTTTTAAACACATCTGCCAGAATTTAGCATCTACAATTAAGAAGTTGGGGACAAACATATAAGCATTCTGATTTTTTAAAAAATCATACCATGTATAGCATCATCATCATCATCATCATCATCATCATCATCATCATCATCATCATCATGTCCTTTTTACTAGTGACCAAATATGCCTTATATTCATTATGTATAGTTTAGAAAATAAGTTTATTCTTGACCTCAAACCATGATACCCAGCCATATTCAATATTTGCCCAGACATCCATTAAAAGAACGCATTGCCATTCAGATGACTGTATACTAAACACAATGCATGATGCAAAAAATACACGTAATTGAGTATTGACATTACTTATAAGCCCTGGTTGAATTTTCAAATTGTGGTTTCCATGTACATCTATTATTTTTGTAGCACACCAAGAGGATTATAGCTAATAGGATTATAATTGTGCCCTCATCCTGTCCCAACTGCATCCAGTGTAAAGAAAATGAAAAAAAATAAAACCCTTCTTACCTTCTGTCTCTGCATATGCCTGGGATATACCAGAGATACCTCATTGTACTATGACCTTTGACTAGTTTGAGCACATAGGAAACCATCAAACATCTAGAGGAATTGTTGACAATTTCCAGTCAACATTAATTGCTCAATTCTCCCTTAGATTATAGCCACATTTTTTTTTTTTTATCTTTGTGTCCTTAATCACCAGACACCCTTTGGATAACATGTCACACCTGGGACAAGAGATCATTTACCACTTGCAGATGGATTAGCATTATAGCTCACTTAGATAAATTTTGCCTTATCCTGGGTCCCAGAGGCCCTTCTTTTATAGTGCAGTTATATCTATTAAAATTATGACTTCCAAAATTCCGTTGTGTTTTATAGCTCCTGTGAAATATTTATGACCTTTACTGCTTAAAGAGACATTTCAAAAGATTTATTGCAGAAATGATTCAGAAGAATGGCTGAAGATAGGTACTGCCAATGATGTCCTGTTAGACCTAGTGTTGTTTAAGTGAAACTTTAAAAAAGAAGATTGAAAAAAATCATTTTTCAGTTCTTAGTCTTTAAATGTGGCATAATATACTGTGAAGCTTTTATCATAGAAAAACTCTTCTATAGAACATCACTGATATTATTTAATAAATGTCCATGTTAGCTACAATAACAACCACAATAATAATAATATCTGAGAAGTATTAGAGTATAATGGAAAGAATTATGTACTTTGATACAGCAGAAGTTTAGATTAGAATCTACAAAATAAGTGTTTGACCTTGGACAAAGCACAATATCTATGAGTCTCAATGCATAATAATATGTTTTAAACTATAGAGTTAAATAATTGTAGCAAATGTTAGGATTATATTTGATTAACTATTATTTATATATATATATTATTTTTATTATTTATATATATGTTATTATATTTGATAACTCAACAGTTATAAAAATCATCAAAATCTTTAATTTTTCAAGTCTATCTGTGATACCATCACCAACCCATCCATCCTAGGCCAAAGTGCTTACAGGTTGAAGATTTTGCATGTGCCAATGCTACCTTAGTTCAATCTACTCCATAACCTATATATTTGCCATGATTGTGAATAAGGAAATAATAGGGTTCTTATGTGTTGGATGATGATATAATCAGGTAGAAACATACTCAGATGTACACTAGATCAATATGCCTTGATTAATAGATCTATATCAATCTGTAAGGGAACTTTAAAAATGAATCCCAGAGTTTTTTTTTCCCAGACTTTGTTCTCATTGATATTTATTTATCAATGACCCATATGAGGATATACAAATAGCTAATACTATATCCCTCTTTAAGATTTGCAATATTATTTCATTTTATCCATAGAATCCTGGGAAGGAGGTGCTATTATTGTTATTATTCCTGTTTTATAGAACAGGAAACTGAAGCAGAAAAAGACTAAATGATTTTCACAGGATCACATAAATAATAAATTATGAGGATTTAAATTCAGGTCTTCTGAATGTCAAGTCAATAACTTTAATTATTATCTCATGGAGTGTTTATCAGACTTAAAGATGATGCAAAAATGGAGGAACCACTCATATGCTGAGCAATAATACTTGCATTTCCTATATTACATGACTGTTATGTCAAATGAGATAAGCTTAAAGATTTACAGAGATCTCCACAGGGCAGAATCTCACCGCAATCTGGACCAAGATTCCCGTAAGCCCAGAATATACTTAGGTCAGAACAAGATCGTACATCTAAAAGGCATATGAAAGTCCACAATGGCCTTATTAAAACCACTTCCTCACCTTGAAGAACTTAATCCTGACCCAGAAGAGTATTCCCCCTGTCTTGTCCTCCTGGACTCATTTCTGGTCTCCTTCCCTGTTAAATTTCAGCCCATTTTCTCTTAGTGTGACTCTACTTGCATTTTAATTGGAGCATTGATCTAGGACTGGATATAGGACTGGAAATGAGTTTAGAAACTTTAACAACTAGACAGCACTCTGCACTCAGACCATCCTAGATCATAATTCATCTTTTCCTTTATATGGTAACTCTGAATTCTAACCAAGACTTGCTTTGATAATGCCTTTGAAATATCTTCTACTTGCCTAGCACCACATTGAATCTAACATGGCCTTGAATATCAATTCCAGAAATTTCATGAGTAGTGTTAGTTTCTAGTCATATATACACATACGATTTGATCCAGTACCAATTTCCATAAAGAGGAAATACAATCAGTTACTTCTTAGGAGCTACCCTGACCTTGTCTTTTCTACCTCATTCCCTAATTGACATAGGTGAATGTCTGTGAAAGAGTAGTGCAGGGAACCTATCTGAGATGACAAGTAGAGCCTAGGAAAAAACTTCAACTCTTGAGGTTTTAGATCCAGGGCATTTTTTAAGATACATAGTTTTATTTAAATTTGAATGATGTAGGAATGTCATGTTACAGAAAGTCATTGACACTGATATTTATTATAACTAATGAAGTGAAAAAAGTTGAAATATTGTTGATCTTTATAAAAATCAGACTCATTGTCATTATTACCAACTATTATAAATTATTATAGAGCATGCCATCACATGTATCAGGTTAAATTTATTTTCAATTTTAATGAATTAGAATAGTAATTTCTGTATAAATAAGTTCAATGTTTAGAGAGCATTGTTCATGTATTGTGATTATCTGATCACAATACTGAAAAAAAAAAAATGAGCAGAATATTACCTCCAGTTGCTATGTCCCCAGAGGTAGGGGTAGATTATAATAATACATTCCAGTGATTGGGTCAACCATCCTGGAAAAAGAAAACCTTTGTTATCTATGAAAAGGTCATGGAGTCTAAATCAGAATTAAAACAAGTATAACCAAAGACTGGGAGGAATTTAGAATCAAGGTAGTTAGGGAAAATAACATTTAAAGGAAAGAGAAAGGCAGTGTGGGACAGGAATAGAGATGTATGTAACTTGAAGGCAATAACGGAAGACCTATAATTATAATTAAGGTAAAGGCATGGGATTTTTCCCTTAAGTTTTCACATTCTGATCTGCTTCCCTCTAGAAAGCACAACCTCATAGTGTTCTACTGGCCACTGCTGGTTTGGGATGTGTATGAGAAAGAACCCTAAAAGAGGGAAAGGCAGTAGAGTTATTGGCAGATGTTGGGGTGAAAAGAGCAAATATATTGGCCAGATATCCCCCACCAACCTGAGTCAGTAGTCTTGCAGTTTGGTGGTTGAAATGGTTCTTCTTATGCCTTATCCTCAATATTTCTTGAAAGTATAGACCAGACTCTATATTGAAAATATATTTTATTGAATTATCTGAAAAGGATGAGTTTAATAGTCCTTTTTTTCCCTGCATTTTCTGCATGTAAAGTTTTTATGGACTAATGCATAGCCCATTATACATGTCTTTTTGTTTCCATTTAATATTCTCTAGAGGTTCATCATATTCAACTTTTCTAAAATTTTATTCATCTCCTTAATTTTTTTTATTTTATAATTAGATTTATCTATATCTAAGAGGGATAAATTGAAATCTCCCAATAGTATAGTTTTATTATTATTTTTAAAAATTCATTTAACTATGTCTTCAAATATTTGGATACTATTACATTTGGCATATATCTATATATTTACATCTATATCTATCTATCTATCTATCTATCTATCTATCTATCTATCTATCTATCTATCTAGTCCTGGTATGAATTTATTGTCTATGGGACCTTTTAGCAAAATGTGGTTTCTCTGATTATCTCTCTTAATCAGGTCTATTTTACTTTTGCTTTTTCTATGAGGGTCTTCCCCTCCCAGACTGATGCTTTTATGAAGGTAAATAAAACCATTGTTTGCCTCAATTCTTACTTAGCTGTTAATTACTAAATGAGTATTGCCTCAGAGAAACTGAGGCATGAGAAAGACCTTAACTTTAAAAAGCTAAAATCTCCCACTTCAACTGGGACAATTTCTAGTTGTTCTGACTTATGTCTTATCACTGAAATCTGATGACTGGGAGAGAGTGAGGCCCTGCCTCATTTAAGTCCAATTCACTTGCAAATCAAGACATCACCTTCCTGATATCATTGGTACTTTTCAAGTGAACAAAAACAAACAAATAATCCTGCTTCCAGTACAAGTATATGAGTCTTCTTGGGAATTGTTTCAGACCAGCTGTTTAGCCCCTTTATTTTCCCTGGATGTTAGTCTGCTTCTTCAGTGCCATCATTCTGACCAGCTCTTACTCCAGTGTTGCCAGGTCTCTGATTCTGTCTCAAGCTACCATGGGATGGAAAAATGGCTCAGTGACTTTTTTTTGCTTTTTCCAGTTCAGAATTATATTTGGTATGTTTTGTTTTTTTTTTTTAACCTTGTTGTAGAGGGGGTATGTTGGGAGAATTTAGTAAAAATGCTGTTTTCATTTTACCATTTCAGCTCCATATAATGACAGGTTAAATTCTCTAAACAATGCTTGTTCCACTTTCCCCTCCCCCCAAAAAAAATTTCCACAAAAATAGTTTTACTCAGATTCTGGGATTTCTAATTGTGATTTGGCCAGACGTGTTATACAAAAGGCTCTGATAAAATAATCTTCTTCTCTTTGGGTCGTAGATATACTCTTCTCTTTCTCCACATTCCCTCCCCCCCCCCACCTCTGTTTGGGATTGCACTATGGTGGCTTCCTGTTTCCTCTTGTTACTTTATATTCCCCACTACATAGTCAGGTGAAGGAGAGATGCACTCACTGGTTATGTAGATGCTACTACCAGTCTAAAGCCTTCATAGAACTTGTATAGTTCAGATAACTGAACCCTGCAATAGAGTTGTGGAAAATTGATTTCTTAATAAAAAAATTGAGCTGAAAAATGATGAATATGGGGGCAGTTAGGTGGCGCAGTGGATAGAGCACCAGCCTTGAATTCAGGAGGACCAGAGTTCAAATCTGGTCTCAGACACTTAACACTTCCTAGCGGTGTGACCCTGGGTAAGTCACTTAACCTTAGCCTCAGGGAAAAAAAATGATGAATATTAAGAAGGAATTATCTGTATCCAGAAAAAGAACTGACAAATAGAATTGTATATAGAATGATTTTGCATATACATATTTGTGTATGTACAAAAACACATATTTGTGTCAAATGTATGCCACTTCTAGAATAGGAGAGGAAAGAAAAAAAGAAAGTTATAAAATGACTCTATTATATATTTAAAAGGAATAGCAGGTTATACACAATAGATTTACAGTTTCATGTGTGAAAGTAGAAGAAAAAAAGATCACTTTACTTCTACTACATTATGGAAATGCTTGTTTTATTTCATAAGTTGAAAAGGGAAGAAAAGTAAAAGAGAAAAAGAAGTCATATACAATATGCTTCCTTTCCCTTCCCTTCCAAAACTACTCTTATTTGCTGCCTTTACTTCTTCTTTTTTTCTTAGGGGACACCACCAGATCAGACATAGAGAGTACTTCTCCAAATGGCTTCATACTTCATCCCCATGCATCCAGAATTCACAAAGATCACTCCTTACCAACATTTGTAAGATGAAAAGCTTCCTGAGCAGAAGAAGCTTTGCCTGCTGAATAAGCATGGCCCCTCATGGCTATTCTGGTAAAATGGAAAATCACAATTTTATAGCTACTCGTTATTATTTTATTACATATTATTATTTTGTCACTGAATTCTAAAGACCACTTGATTTTATCAATTACCCTGACACTGTGCGTTAGAAATTGCTGGATATTGCCATTTTTCTTGTAGCAGAACTTTCCTATGTATGTTGTCTCCACCAATAGAAGTGAACTCTGATCTCAATTTTTTTGTGTGTGCATGTTTTTATCTTCCCAGAACTTAGCAGAGTGCTTAGCATATACTAAGAGCTTAATAAATGCTTTTCTAATCCATTTCTAGGCACAGCTGGGGCCTATGCAATTATATACTAATTGTCCCTCTTTCTTTTTCTCACACTCTGAATGTCCTGCACCAGCAAGACATTTTCAAATAGAGATTGAGACAAAAAGCATAGAGCAATCTTGGTTCATTCAGCACATCATCAAAACTGAAATGAGTGTATTAGTGAAATGTTTTCTAATATCTTTTCTAGATTGTCATATAATAAATGGTGTGCAACAGTTGCTGAACTCTATTGTTTAACTTTCTTATAACCTTTAAGATGTTTGATGATAATTTTTTGATATTTGAAAATTTTATTAATTTGTGAGCGAGAGACCAATGACATATATGGATATAAACTAACATATAAAAAAGAAGAAAAAAATAAAGTAATATGCATTTATAGAATGCCATCCAACTAAAGAACTGAGTATATCTAATAAAGATACATATCTCTAGGAAGGGAAAGTGATATCTTAAATTAGACCCAAGATTCCACTGATATAGGAAAATTTAAGTAAAAAAAAATTCTTGTATCAAACATATCAGCACCTATTTTTCAACTTACAGTGTGAGACTGTCTGACACATTAACAAGTTAAATGCAGGGTCACATAAACAATATTTATTCTGAACCCAACTTTTCATCCACTGCCATGCTGAATTTGTACACATAATAGAGAGTGCCCTGATAAGGGAGTTAGAGGAACTGGGTTCAAATCCTAATCTTGATACATTCTATATTTGTGACCTTTATCATTTAAACCATGTATTTAACCTCTCTAAACCTCAATTTCCTCATCTGTAAAACAAATTGATTGTATTAAATTAGAAGTTCTTAACCTTTCTGACAGACAGGGACCCCTTTGACAGTCTGATGAAGTAAATGGTCTCCTCAGAATGATATTTCAAAATAGTCTATAGAATACACTCCCTCATATCACTTTGGTTTCTGAAGAAAGTGGGCTCATAATTGCTTTCAAGTCAAATCACAATATTATGGCTGGATAAGTCTCATCCCAGTGAGACTGGCCTGGTTTTTGAAGATTGCTATTCATTCATTAGGCCTGAGATTATGAAGCTGGTTTGTCTTTTAAACCCATTATGGACTTGATTCCTTGACTCCAGAGCTCACTCTCCTGATCGTTTTTTAACTAACAAAGTGTAACCTCTGATCTCTTTCATCTAAAATGAAAGAACAAGTGGCAAGCTAAAGAATTGAAATCCATATTCACATAGCTACAAATCAGTCTTAGACAAGGAGATGGTTGATGCCTTTGTCTTTACATCATCTTCTATCAAATGCTATCAGGTAAGAAAGAATCAACTGAAAAAAATTAAATAAAACAAAGATCCTGGAGGAATATAACTAGTGACTTTTGAAAACTCTAAGTTGCAGTTCTAGAACTAGAGCTTATCAAAGAGGCTATTATTCATTGTATATTTAGCAGACTGGGACTAGTTGCATTACATCTTCAAGTCACTTCTATTACAGGACTCTCTTGGAAGCACACTCCTTATTCTCTTCCACTTGGTAATTATATTAAGTGGCTTTCTATCATAAGTCTGCATGCTTACTAGTATTGGACTCAATAGCCAGTCCCTTATTGCATTTATTTATTTACGCTTTTGAAAATGAAAAATTCATAATGTGCAACAAGAAAAAGGTATTTACACACATATATTGTATCTAGGTTATATTGTAACACATGTAAGTAATGTATGGGATTGCCTGCCATCGGGGGGAGGGAGTGGAGGGAGGGAGGTGATAATTTGGAAAAATGAATAAAAAAATAAAATAAAATAAAATAAAAGCAATAATAAATAAAAAAAAGAAAATTAAAAATTTAGACAGAAGCTAATTTTAATTTATAAAAGACAAGAGAGATGAAAAGAGATGAAAAAAGAATTTATTAAGTGCTTACTATATGTCAAGAACTATGCTAAGTGCTGGGGAAACAAATAGAATTGTTGACAAAGACCTTACATTTGCGTGTGTGTATGTATGTATGAAAATATATAATACAGTTTAATTGTAGATCTGTTAGCTAAGGGTCCTTAGGGTAGAATGCAGGGCAAATATCCTTAGGGTTTGGAGGATAAGGTGGCAAGGGAAATTATAATACCTAATAGATTTTACAGTCCAGTAGCAGGGCAAATGGGAAAGCCTTATGGAATTAAAATGAGAAAAAAAGAAAAGAGGATAAGAAGAATTGAAAATTAAGGAAAAAAAAAAAAAACAGAAATCAGGAACACAGGAAACGAAGAAGAAACCTGGAGAAAGAGAAAAGGAGAGCAAAAAGATGTAAAAAGGTGAAAAAAGAAATGAAAGTATATGTGAATTTAAAAAAGAAACATGTAAAAAAGGTTTATTTTCAGCAGCAGTAGTGGTGAGAAGAGGGAAAAGGATGTAAGGATTAAATAGCATTTTTGGCTAGGTATTTACATGCTGAAGAGATCCAGGCCTCTCCAGACATCCCTGTATTGTGAAGATGTCCGTTCTGGTTAACCTCCCTCTGCGGTAGAATGAACAGTCTGGTTCCACCTCTGGGCCACTCCAGGTCTTACCTAGAATTGTGCTGGGGCTAGAAAAAAGACATTTTTGGCAACCTCATCTAGAAGCTATGTACTTGTTATGGGTTTGAGTTGGCTGAAAAAGTTGTCTCTGGGGCACTCACAAAGAAACCTGGGTGAAAGGAGATGCTGGGAATATGGCCAAGAGCAGGCTTTATGAGATTCTAGTATATGACCCAGGATCTCTGCTATTTCAATTGATGGACTTTTATAGCAATCCAGGAGGTTGCTGGAGAGCCTGGTTTTTAAAGACCTCTGTTGGTGTTATTTTGACTGTATCCTATTGTAGTTTTTATTGTTGTCTGATGACCTATAAAATATATTAGGTATATATACGTATGTGTAGATAAGCTGATCTGTACACAAGCAAAGCCCCCTAAAGTAGAACATTTTATTATCCTTGACTGCTTTATAGCACTGTCTGGTATACTATTAGTAGCACTATCCCCTTGTTCTTTCACGTCAAGGGATTTATTGAAGGAAGGCAAAATAGTTAATGGCTAATAAGTAATTTTTTAAAAAGCTATACTTAATATGATGTAAAGGCATTCCTATTTTTAAATATTTTTAGAAATTAAATTTAATTTAATTTTAAAACTCTATCATTATCATGGTACTAAATCATTATAAGTGAAATATATATAAATGTAGTCATCCTTCAAGAGGATATGACTGGAGAATTATTCTTTTTCTTTCTCTTCTCCAACCTTCAAGACTTATCACCATGAAAACCAGTATGGATTGTTAGATAGAAAGAAGGAATAAGAGACAGAACAGAAAATCCAGCATCCAAGTCCTGAAACAAACTTCTAAGTGAATCAGGTAAGTCTCTAAATTACAGAGAAAGTGACTTCATCTGCATTGATAGTTGGTCGCTCCTCATCTTTACATTTCCTATATCAAGAAAATCATAAATCCAGTTCTTATCACTTTCTTAATAATATTATCATGCTGTGCCACCCTCCAAAAAATCAGATCAAAATGGAAAGAAAACACAAGGAAAAAAAAAACAAGCAAACATATATCCTGTTTTCATGTTGTTTCCCATTAGATTGAACTCATTAATAACAAGAACTGTTTTTAAACACTCTTTTATGTGTAGATACAGATTCATATGTATTTTATGTTTATGTATATAAATATGCATTAACATACACATAAATAACTATATACACACATAATATATGTGTGTATATATATATATATATATATATATATATATATATATATATATACACATACATACATATCCAGCACTGAGCAGAATGTTTGACATGTTGATAGTTTCATTATTTGTCTTCCTCCTATTAGGAAGAGGAGGAGACATGTAATTCTTGATCACATAATGAGTTTTTACCCTTGGATGATTATCTTCTCTATCATCCTTACTCTTTCATTAATCTTCAATTTCTCGGTTAATTGGCTGCTTCCCTATTCCCTATTCCTACAAATATCCCCATATCTCCTCCACTCTCAAAAGTCTCTCATTTAATCCATTTATCTTTTCAAGTTAACGTCCTGTATTTCTCCTCCATTTTTATTAACCTCTTTGATAATTCCAATTGAGACTTTCACTTTTGTTTCTTTTATTCGTTTCTTAAATAGTAGTAAGACTAGAATTTTAGAATACCTTGAAGGACCAACCTGCATTAATTGATGCTCTCTTTTCTCTTCTTTGTCATGAAGATACTCCTGCTTCTCTTCCTACAGGTTTGTGGGCTTCTTTGCCAATTCTTTACTCAGGTCATTACCACTAATCATGAGTATCCCACAGGGTCCTGTCTTAGGTCTTTCTTTTTTCTTTATACCAGAAAAATAAGAGTCTCTATATCAATGGTTATAGAAATTTTGAATCCTAAACTGGAAGTTATAAATTCAATGTTTAAAACTGAATTGATGATCTTTCTCCTCCCAAAGATCTCTTGTGTCTTTACTTTCCTATTATTAAAGTTACAAAAATTCTCCAATTCATTTTGGCTTCAAACCGAGGTATCACCTTTAATATATTATGTTACCTTACTGTTCCCCCTATTAGGTTTTACCATTATACCTTTGTGACTTGTCTCAGATCTTAAGTGCTTGGGGCTTTCTTTCCTCGGATACCACCATCACTGTAATGCAGACTCATCACCTGAAGTCTAGACTATCGGTTTCTCTGCCTCATGTCTTTCCCCACATCAATACATCTGCCTCTATCAAATCACCAATCTATCAAATTGATTTCTTTCTAAATCACAGGTCTAAATAGCTACACCACTTTCTCTTCTAATTAACTAAAGAATAACTGAATAAGTTATCATGAATGAATATGATAGAGTATTATTTAAGAAATTTAGGAAATAGATAATTTCAAAGAATTATATGAATTGATACAGAGTGAAATAAGTAGAACCAGAAGAAAAATTCACACTTTAACATTGAAAATATAAAAATGAACAAATTTAAATACTTTTATAAAATGATCAAGAAGGAAATGATCAAAACCAGGAGAACATTTTAAACAATAACAATATATTATAAAGTCAAACAACTTTGAAATGTATAGGAACTATTCAACAAAATGACTCTTCATGATTCTAAATGATTCATGATTAAATACACTATTCTTCTCCTGCCAAAGGTGACTATGGTGTAGAATGAGACAATGACATTTTGTAAATACACAATTTGCTTTACTTGACTGTGGGTATTCATTGTAAATAATTTGTGTTTTCTTTCTTTTTTTTTAATTGGATTGGGAATGAGGAGAGAAAATAGATATGTTCATTAAAAATTAAAAAAAATATTGTTCTTAGTTATCCTATTTTGTTTCAAGAGATTTCTCAAGAAGTAGGGGGTAATCTGATGTGTTTATTATATAAAAACAAAATACATTAATAAACTTAAAAAAAAAACCTACATATAGTGTATTCAAGCTAGTATCAAACAAGTTCCAAGAATATAGCCTAAAAAGACTCTTTCAAAGAGCTACTTTCAAAGAGACAGAAATGTTTATATTAGCCAGCACTTAAATAGTAATTGATGGGTCACAGCCAGAGGAAGTAAAGATCAGTTAGAATGGGAAGGGATATGACATTACTGAAATGTTCTGTCAAAAGTCAGGTCATAATCTTGTGTGACAGGCCAGATTTGAGAAAGCAGGCAACATTGAGATTCTAAGAAGAAGGGTGAGGTTAGTGGTCTTTTTTGGAAGCTGGGCAGAAAGTCTCTGCAAAAGCATTGTCAAAAATTATAGCTCGGAGTGGGAGAGTCAATATTCAGAGACTAAGAGTAGGCATAGTTGTAAGTAAAAATACATGGGCCAAGGATACCCATTCAAAGATCCATGCTTTGAAGAAAGAAACTCACACAAAAAAAGAATTTGTACAAATATACTGAGAAAAAAAAATGCCTCTGAATCTGGGACATCCATGATCTGATCATTGAGGGAAATCAGGTTTGGAATATCAGGCAACAGTGATGGGGGATCCAGGGAATAGTTTTAAGATAAAAGAAAGGGAATCATGGAGAGTTGAACTCAGCAATGGCTAGGACCTAGACCCAGAAGGACTGGTCTATTAAAAAAAAAGACTCTAGGTACTAAGAAATTGAATAGAAAGGGCAGAAGTCTGAGACATTGAATTGTATGCATAAGAAGAACAAAAAAAAATACTATGATGCTGTGACAACTACTTTTGAAGCAGATATTTACTTACTACATTCTTCTTGTTTGGGACAGAAATTCAACTAACAATTTTTGCACCTGGGGTTAACTCTGGGGAGGAAGACTACCACAGGATGAGATGAAGTTTTTATCCTGCTTGGGGAGAGGCATTGTTAACTGGAGCATTAGGAGGTTACTATATCCCTTAAAGAGAAAAAGCATTCTGGACTTATGCTGCTTTTAGTACTATTGAGGATAGTATTAAAAAGTCATGTCATAAATGTTTGTTCTGGACAAAACCATTTGTTGTTACTCTAGTTATGGCTTTGGAAATAGGCTTAGCAGAATTTCATCCACAGTAGGAGTTTTTTACTGGCAGATAAGTGGCAAAGACAATAGCATGCAGGAAGACCTGAGTTCACATACAACTTTATAACTTAGCAAGTGTGTGACCTTGAAAAGTCAGTCCACCTTTATGTGGTTCAATTTCCTCATCTACAAAATAGGAATAGTAGCAGTCTATCTTTTAGGATTATTTGAGGATAAAATGAGATGATATTAGCAAAATGCTTTGCAAGTCTTTAAGAGCTAGATAAATGCTAGCTGTTATAATTATTGCTACTATTATATATTTCTGATAAAAGAATAGTACAGGAATAAAGAGTAGAGGAATTTACAATAGACACTCTTTCTTTGACTGTTTTCACCTTTGTAACTGAAACTCAGAATTCCTTAGCTCTTTCATATTATTGAGGACCCATCATCAGTCTAAGGCTATGCCTTCATGAGCAATTTGTTAGGCTTGTTTTAAGTGAAATGACCAGTTAGGACAGCCAAACATCTGGTTTCAGTTTTGTTTGTTCTTAAAAGAACTGATCTATTGCTTGAAAAAAGAACCAGGTAAATCCACTATAAACAGTAGAAATGGTTTCTTTATGAATTGAACTGGACAGAACTCAGAGAAATGTGTGGAAGCTATCAAAAAGGAATGAGTTGTCTCAGGAGGCAGTGAGCCACCCATCACTGGATCTCATCACTGGCGATCTTCAAGTAAAAGCTGAGTGACTATTTCTCAATCATAAGATATGAGTTTTTGTTTGTTTGTTTTTGTTGTTGTTGTTCAGGACAGGTTAAATTAAATGGCTTCTACGCATCTTTTTTACTCTCAGATTTTGTGACTTTGCTATATCTGATTATGTTTGTTATATTTGTTCTCTTCCCTTAAAAGGCAATGTCCTACCTCATAAATACTGATCCCATTTCTGTATATTTAATTTATTAATTCAAATTCAACAAATATTTACTGTATTCTTTTTTCAAAAAAAGAAAGTGGGAGGGGAAGAGATTCAAAGGGTAAATATAATAATAAGGTAAGATAGGGTCCCTCTGCAAACAGAGATTATAATCTACTGAAGTTGGGCACACTTTTTAAGATAACTCAACGAGTCCCTAGAATAGGCTCTCTATGTGACACACATTTATATAGCACTTTGCAAAAAATTTCTTTACAACAGCATTACAAGGTAGGCAGAAAAAGCTTTTAATATTCCTATTTTGTAGTTGCTCTGAGCATTCAACTAGTACATAACTTATGGCACATTTTTTTTTGAAAACAGAACATATTATTGAGGCTCTTATGTTAAGAATGAGCAAATAACTTAGTATTCAGAAATATTAAAGTTATTTTTCTTCTGTCTTTAGATGGATGAACCAGGCCCTTTCTTCACTACTTAGCTTACACATGGCTTCCATTTCATAGCCATGGTCCCTATTGTCTCTATGAAAAATACAAAATAACACATAGAAATTTCATTAGAGAACTGCAAATTTAACCTACCTCAAAGCACCTTTGTTTAGACTTTCTCTTCACCGGTTGGAGATCAGTGCCCTAAGGCTGCATGAAGAGCACAGAAGAGTTGGTGAGAACAAGAAAGACCACTTCAATTTGCTTTGAGTTCCCTCACTTTCTTGTCTGTCTTAAATCTACACAAACTCTTCATGCTTTAGGCATTGCAGTCATTTCAGACACTTCTGGTTTCTAACTTCAAGAGAAAAGATGAATGAAGCCAATTTTACTTCAGGTTGCTGAAGGAAATTACACTGGCAAGAACTTGACATGAGGGCAGTAAGTAGCCTACATAGTTTCTCTATCCCTACCTTGTTACACTAGAAATTTCAGGAAACTTTCCTTTGGGTGAGATGTAGGACTTTCTTGGTTGAATTGAATTACCTTGCTTCCAATATTGTCTGATATATATTCTTGGGTATATATTTAATCTGATTTCTGCTTTGCACTGCATTTGGATAAATGGATTCCTTTGACTACCTATTGTTTGTTTATTGTGGAAATGGAATTTGATGGGGAGTCAAATCTTGGCTAGAAAACTTGACACTCCGATTTCTCTGATTAATTAATGTTAATCAGAAGTCAGAAGGTAGGGAGGGGAAGGTGGGATAGAATCTGAACCTCAAAACTTTTTTTTTAATGTTAAAATTGTTTTAAGATGTAACTGGGGAAAACAAAATAATTTGTTAAAAAGACATTAGTGTGAACCTAAAAACCTTATCCTCTAGACTAATAATATTTAAGAGAACAGACAGATATACTTCTAGCCTGGTACCTCCTTTCTTTGAGGAGAATAAAGTGACCAAGTTTCAGTCCCTCTTGCCTCCCTTCTTGGCAGAAATTAAAATATTCTTTGGAGAAAGGTAAGAGGAGAAGAGAACAAAGATGTCTATTTTGCCTCCCTTTCAGTCACACAAGGACACCTCTATGCTACATGTGGGAGGAGGAGGGTTCAGTTCCTTGTTATTCAAAGTACTGTGAAAGCTCACTTGACAGAATCAGGCAAGATTTCTTGGAGGAGTTAGATTTTGAAGAATAACAAGGGACTAACCAATGAACTTCATATAATGCCTAGGGCACTTAGGCACTAAGTAGGCACTTAATAAATGCTTATTGCTTTCCTTCTTTATGAGAATATGCTGCCAATCAGAAAGGATCCTCTTCATCACCTGGTGAGCAGACTGTAATCAGTTATAGAATATCTACACTTGCTCCAAATCCACATGGGAACTGAATCAGCTGAGCAGTTTTACACATGTTTATAAAGACTGAGCTCTTTAGCTAGTTCTCCATTTTGGAAAAAGAAAAAACGATTTTGGTTTTGGTTTTGTTTTGGGAAAAGTAGTAGCAGTCAAGGTAAAAACATCCCTGTGTGTGGGAAAGGTAGTCCATTTCTTTCCATCATGTTTAGTGTATAATCAATGTGCCCTTCTGGGGTGTAAAAGTAAATCTACCTCTTCTTAGATTCTCTCCTTCAGTCTGGCTTATGTCTGTGAGGTGGAGAATGGTTTCCCATGATAGTATGGGAGGATTGTTGAATTTTTGTTGAAGGTGAATTAATTTAACATTCAGAAATGGCTTTACCTTTGAAAGATAAAATACTTTGGAAGGAATCATAGCATAGTTCTGTTTTTTTTTTTTAAACGTGTTTCTTCTTTTCCTACAAATAAAGTCTTATAAAAAAGTTAAAGAGGAAAGCTGTATTTCTCTAAGGATTCAGCTCATTACAACTTTGCATTGACCTGACAGTATTCAGCTATGGAGATCTGGCACTTATCATAGATGCTTGCCCAAGTTACAAAAGCTGTGAAATGGAAGCCATGTGTGAGCTAAGCAGTAAAGGGAGGGCCAGATTCATCCATCTAAAGACAGACAACCTTTTCAGAAGTAAAATAACTTTAATACTTCTGAAAACTAAGTTATTTACTCTTTTCTTAACATAAAAGACTCAATAATATGATCTGTTCTCAGAAAAATGTGCCTTAAGATAAGTACTATGTGCTCAGAGCCCAATCACTTCATTTCTTATTTTTATCATCTATAAAATGGGGATAGTAAAAACTTGTTCTTCCTACTTCATGACACTGCTGTAAAGGAAATTCTTTGCAAACATTAAATGTTATATAAGTTTGCTTCAAATAGAGAGTTTATTCTAGAGACTCTTTGATTTATCTTAAAGGAGTGCTTGGTTGTCTTAATCATCTCCAAGAGTATATTTAGAATGATGGAAAGGAAGAACTTAGAATTCTAGAGTAAAACCAGGTGTCTTACTGTTGACTGTATATGTATATGTATAGTTTGATTGGCTCTCTTTAATATTTCTCCTTAAAACTTTCTTGTTTCTAGGACTAAACAATGAAATTTACCCTTTTATCAAATGAAAGGAGCACAAAGACCTGCCATGTTTAGAAGTTCAAAGGAGATCTGAAAATCCAAAAACAAGACAAACAGTATAAGAAGGATCATGATTTGAAGCTCAAAATATTTATCAACAATTAATTAATAGGCATTTATCAGGTACCTACTTTGACCCAGACTCTGTGCCAGGCTTGGAGATACAAGAACAAAGAATCATACAATTTTTATTCTCAAGAACTTCATGTTCTAATGGAGAGATAATAAGTGTATGCACACATATATACATATGTGTTTTTGTATGTAAAGAGATATGTACAGAATAAATATAATAGTTAAATATAAAGTAGTTAGGGAGGATGTAAGCAGTTAGAAGCACCAAGATGGCATCTTCATAGAGAATATAATGCTTTTGATTGCTTCTGGAAGAAAAGATTGACTCCAAGAGGCAAAGATAAGTAAGGAGTGCATCACAGGTATAAAAGATAACTAATGTAAAGCCAGAAAGAAAGGGGATGGAATGTTTTGTATGAGTAATGGAAAGAAACACATTTTGATTAGACAGCATTCTAAGGGAAAAAGAATAATTTACAATGTGGCTAAAAGGACAGGTTGTTAAAGTGCTTCAAAAGCAAAATCAAGAAATTTATATTTTTACCCTAGAAGCAATAGGCAGTCACTGGATCTTTTTGGGCATTGGGCAAAGTGGTCAGATCTTTACTTAAGGAAAATCACTTTGTCAAAGTCAAGTAGGGAGGGTCTTGAGACAGGGAAAACAATTATGAATCTGTTGAAACAGTTCATGTGGGAAGCAAAAAGAGCCTGAAATAATTCAATGGCTCTGTGATTAGAGAGAAGGGATCAGAGGTAAGAAATACTCTGAAAGACAAGATCTACCAATTGATTGGATATGTGGGATAAGAGAGAGGAGAAGTTGAAGAAAATATCTAGATTATAAGTCTGGAAAACTACAGAAGTGTAGAGTTGGAAATTTGGAAAGGAAACAGATGGGGGAGAGAGAAATAGAGTTTTGTTTTAGACATGATGGATTTGAGCTATATCTGGTAAATCCAGTTTGATATATTCAATAGGTGACTGACTAAGTAGGGCTAAAGTTCAGAGGAGGGATATATTAGATATGCTGATCTGTAAGTCATTTATATAAAGAGGATAATTAAACCCATGGAAACTGATGGGGTTAACAAGCAAGTATTGAGATAGAAATGCCAGGACCAGAACAGAGGTCTGTATACAATATTCATCAACCAGACCAAAACCTTTGATATTGTCAGTCATGAGGACTTGTGGAAGATCAAAGCAAAATTTGGATGCCTAGAAAAGTTCATCAGTACTATATACCGGTTTCATGATAACATGCTTACATGGGTTCTAGATAATGGACAATACTCTTGTGCTTTCCTAGTCACTAATGGAATTAAGTAGGGATGTACATATGCTCCTATGGTTGGTTTTTAGCATACTTTCAGTGATGTTGGTAGACATCTTCAATGATGACATAAAAGGCACCAAGTTTAGCTACCATACTGATAGTGAATTATTTAACTTGAAAAGGATACAAACTAAGACTAAAATGAGGAGTGAGTTGGCGCTCTAATTTTTGTTCACAGATGATTGTGAACAGTTTCTGATGCTGAGATACAAGTATGGATCAATTCTCTGAATTGTGCTAATTTTTGCCTAGCAATAAACATTAAGAGAACACAGGTTCTCCATCAGCTAGTACCACACCATCTGCACATGGAACCATAAGTTACATCAAATCAAGAAATCTTGAATGCTGTGGATAAGTTCACTTACCTTTGGCAGTGTACTTTCCAGGGATGTACATATAAATTATGAGATTGCTGTACACATTGCCAGGACTGACTCAGTGTTTGAGGGACTTAAAAAGAAGGTATGGGAGAGAAGAGGTGTTATTATTATACTGCCTACCAAACTGAAGGTCTACAAAGCCATTATACTGATCTCATGTTATATGCCTGAGAAACTTGGACAATATGCCAGCACCATGCTAGGAAATGTAACTGCTTTGTTTTGAATTGTCTTAGGAAGATTCTGAAGGTCACCTAGTAAGATAAAGTACTAGACACTGAAATCTTTTCTTGAGCTGAATTGTCAAGCATTTAAACTGTGCTGCAAAAAGCATATCTTCAGTAGGCTGACTATGTTATCTGAATACCAAATATATACTTTCCTAAAAGAATAATAAATGCAGGTGCTCATGTTGAAATCAGAAGAGGTATATAGTCTTTATAGTCTTCCATCAACCTTAAACCAGACCACACTTCAATCATAGAACATGGACTTGGAGACATAGATACACACGCACACATGCACATAATCCATATGTTCTTATATCTTTTCATTAAGCAAGAATACAAATGATATGACAAATCCAATTATCATTATCATGAGAAAATATTAGACACATATTTTTAAAAGTATTAACAATTTTCTTCAATCAGATTAAAGATGAGGTGTTGACCTAGCAATAATTATACCTGGATCAATTGAATAAGCTTCTAGTATGAAGAAAGATTTTTTTAATATGACTGATGGATTTCTTTTGAGAGAGAAGAGCTTTGGATTGAAGGATCATTGATTTAGAGTTATAAGGAACTTAAACTTTAGTTTAGTTCAAACCCTAACTCCTTCCCCAACTTTACAGATGTAGAAACTATGTATCCAAGATGTATGTAGTATTTGAAATGACATGCCATACAAGAATCCAGGGAATATATGATCACACCAAGAAAAGTCATAGTGTTCAGGTAATATAGTAGTAGTAAAAGCTTAAATGTATTAGAAGATTGACTATAATGTATTACATTTTGGCGTACATGCTTCAGTCTGTCATTAAAAAAAAAAAAAAAATTGTGTCCCCTTAGAAAATATGTTGGATTAAAACAGATCTATGATAAAAGCTGAAAGTTTCACATTGATGATTAATTTATTTATAAAATAAATTTATATTTTCATATTTTGTTTTAATTTATAAATATATTATCTATAAAATAAATAAATAAATAATAAAATAATATATATATTTTATAAACTTAATAAATATAAATGTATAGATATTACTGTTATACAAAGAAATTAAACAAAATAAAAATCAGATTTTAAAAAATGAAGTAATTACATGTCCTGATTGAGGGATTAAAACAAATTCTTATGAGATGAAGCCACAGGAAGGTGACATTAATGGATAAATGTCATATGACCAAGAGATTTATCCTCCAACAAAGAGGCTTATGATATATTTAACTAACATTCCCTATTCAAAAATCTTCAGTATTTTCCTAATAACTTCAAGACAGACTATAAAAAAATCTTATTGTTTAAGTTTTTCTCCATCCCAATCTAGCTCAAATCTATCTTTCAATCCTCATTTTATATTGATATGCTTTCTTTAGTCTTTTAGCTAAAATGAACTTCAGCATGCTCCTTATGCACCAAGTCTTACTTTTTTCTTCTGTGTATTTGTACTAACTACTTGTCTTCTCATTCCTGGACTATACTTACTCCTCAACCCTGCCCTGTATAAGTTTTAGCTTCCTTCAAAGCTTAATCCTTTTGTCCCTTCTTTTCAAAGCTTTCCCTGATTCTCTTAGGAAAGGATTCCCTTTCCTTCTTGATATTACTTCTGATTTATTTATATGCTTGCATTTTATATTCCCTTCTCTCCTTCACTTCCTACACATCCCAAGATGTAAGTTCCTAGAAGACAAGCATAATTTCATTTTTGTCTTTGTGCTCCCAGATCCTATCATAATACTTTGCACACAAAAGGTACTTAATAAAAGATTTGTTGGATTAAATTAATATTTAAATATTTAATAGTAATTTCTAATTTCTAAAATAAAGTTAAGAGAAATTGGTATGCATTCAAACATTCTAATGATGTGGACAAACCTTTAAGCTAAGGTATGTTAAATTCAAATAACTGATTATTTTGGAAACAACTGACTGAATTATATTGCTGTAAATGAAACAACTCATTAAATACTGATAATTCATTCTTTAAAAAAAAAAAAATAGTTGTATAACCAGCAATCACACTTTGGTTATTCAATACTATTGTGTTGTTTAGATGTAGACTAGGACAATTTCTGGAAAATAGTCTCTTTTTTGTTTGTTTACACTAAAAACCACAAGTTCCTTCCTTTATTTATTTTACCCAGGTTACAAAATTCCTTTCACATTCTTACCTTTCTCTCTATACAGATTCAACCCTCTGTCCTCTCCCACCCATTTGTAGATTTGCAGAATTCTGTACTATTTAAGAGATGTAGAAACATTAAAAGGCTGAAAAAGCACTTTAGTATCAGATTATATCCAGAATGTTAAAGACCATGGCTTCCAATATGGGAAAAATGAGAATTTTCCTGGTTTGGACATAGGCATTTAGCAATAAAAGAGTAAACAGATGCTGTGTTGTGTTAACATTGGAAACTTTATAAGTGATGGACTAATGGAATTGAGGATTGGATGTTGGTATATGTGTTTTTATTTAAGAGAAAGATTGATCTCTTAATTACCAATCTAATGGCCTTTTCTAGATCCTCATCCTTCTCAATCTCTCTGCAACCTTTCACATTGTTGATTGTCCTCTTTTGATTGATATTCTTTTCTCTGTAGGATTTTGTGACACCACTCTCTCTCTGGTTTCTCCTAATCTGCTCCTTTGAAGGATCCATATCCAAATCATGCCCTCTAACTATAGGTGTCACACAGGATTCTGTCCAGGTCTTTTTCTCCTCTCCCTTTATACAATTTCAGTTGGTGATCTAATCAACTTCCAAGGACTTGATTATCATATCTATGCTGATCTATTTATTCTCAAATCTATTTATCCTGCTCCAATATTATCTTACATCTCCACCTGCTTATTATATAATTCAAATTGGATGTCCCATAGATGGTTTAAATATCCAAATGTTTGGATGTTTCAGCATATCCAAAGCTAAACTCATCTTCCTTCCTCCCTCCAAAACCTCCTCCCTTCCAAACTCCCACATTTCTATCAATATCTACCATTTTCCATGTTTCCCATGTTCACATCCAAGGTTTCTTCCACTATTCCTTACTTTCACCACCTATGACTAATTTGTTGTCTGTGATTTTATCTTTGTATATCCTGAACACACTCTTCTCTCTTCTCTGACATTATTAATCCCCCTCACCTCCATGCTTAAACTATTGCAATGGCTTGCTAGCTGGTGTCTGCCATAAATCTCTCTCCACACCAATCCAAATTCTATTCAGTTGTCAGAGTTATCTTCCCCAAATCACTGATTATAGATTGATTATGTGAATCCCTTCCTTTTTTCATTTTAATAGACTCAAATTGTTGTTTAGTTGTTTTTCAATCCTGTCTGGCTTTTTGTGGTTCCATTTGGGGTTTTCTTGGCAAACACACTAGAGTGGTTTGCCTTTTCCTTCTCCAACTCATTTTACAGATAAGAAAACTAAGACAAATAAGATTAAGTGACTTGCCTGGGGGATTTGAACTTAGGTCTTCCTATTTTAAGCCTGGAATTCTATTGTGTCACCTAGCTGCCCCTCATCACCATAGAGATGATAGTTAAATACATGGGAGCTGATAAAATCCCAAAATAAAGTAGTATAGAGGGAGAAGAAAAAAAGGACCAAGATAGAACTTTGTTTAATATATATGTATAGTATAAAGGTGTGATCTGAATGAGGATCCATGGCAGGAGACTGAGGATTGGTCTGATAGAAGAACCAGGGGAGAATGGGGTCCCAAAAAACCTAGACAGAAGAGAATGTTAAGAAGATTGTGAATAAGAGTGTTAAAGGCTTCAGAGAAGTCCAGAAAAAATTAGAACTGATAAAAGGTCATTGGACTTGACAACTAAGAGCGGGCTTTTTGAGGATGGAGGACATTGGCATATTTATAGTCAGTAGGGAGAATCACTAAATAGGAAGAACTTGAAAGTAAGTGAGAGTGAGGATGACAGAGAGGAATCTTTTGGAGGAAATGTTAGGGAATAGGGCTACTTGTGCAAGTAGAAGAGTTCAGTAGAATTGAAATAATGACAAACAGTATAGAGTTATATAAGATGAGGAAGAGGTGAGAAGAGAGAATTCAAGGTCAAAGGCCTCCATTATTTTTCTGTGAATATGAAGAGAAATTATTTGGAACATGGATTGGTGAGAAAAATATTTTGATTTGATTAACTACAAATTTATGTTATAAATAACTGGATCCTCACTGTGCCAGATAATCATTCCTCATCACTTCATCATCTCACTCTCCATCAATGACTTTTCAAAACCTTTTCATCTCTTCTGAAACTTCTTACTTCTTCTGCTCCTCTATTGTCTCAGCTGAAAACTCTGCCTCATATTTCAGAAAGAAAAAATGGAAACTTTCTATGCTTTAGCTCTAGCTCAAAACCGACAATTCTTTCTTGACTTCAGGCTTTCCTTTGCCTATCTTTCTTTTTTTTATTCCCCCTCTCATCTTCTTCCCCCTCTTTTGTTTCTTTATCTGTAAAATAAGACTTATGTGTTAGTGCTTTCTAGTGCTAAGTAATCTTCCTATAGCTCTTTCTCTTTTATAATCACAAGTTATTTATATTCACCATGAAGGAGAAATGGAGATTGATTGCCTATCCCCATTCCCAGTATCTATTCTATCAGTAGAAACCAGAAATCAGAAGTAGAAATCAGAAAAACAAATGAGGAAAATTTTAGAACATGAAAAACATCAAGAAAAAATATAGTAGGATCATTTCTCATCTCAATATATATGTGATTATATATAACATAGTTGAGGAAGGGAATGCATCTTGAGATTACTGAGTTAAAAGGCAAACAGGTATTTTGTTTTGGAATTCTAGTCAGAACTGAAGTCAAAATTAGTCTTAGATACCTCCTTGCTTGGTAAGTCACTGTCTGCCAAAGTTTCCTCATTCTTAAAATGAGAAGAATAATAATAGCATTTGCCTCTCAGGAGTATCAAGAGGGTAAATGTAATATTATTTGTAAACTGTTTTACAAACTTTCAAACACATAAAATAATTGCTAGTTATTGTCTTTATCTTCAGAAAACTCATACCTTCAATTAACACAGGTTCACATCGCATATGGGAAAAGCATTTCCTGCTTATATATTTTACATTTTCACCCCCTGGTACCTTACTGTAACTTACAGTAACTGTACCTTACTGTTTATTACCAGTACCTCTCATAGCAACATGACATTGTTTGAGAGTTCTCTGGATACTGCTACTTCATTCTTTTTCAATAAAAATAATAATACTGATATAAAGCTTATTATATACTAGATATTATAATAAGTAATTTACAATTATTACTTCATTTGATCCCCACAACAACTCATGGAGGTAGGTATTATTACCTCTATTTTATAGGTGAATTAATCTGAAATTAAGTGACTTGCCCAGAGATATACAATTTGTAAGTATGAGACCCTATTTGAATTCAGGTCTTCCTGACTTCAGGGCCCCCATTCTATCCTCTGTACCACATAACTGCTCCTTTAGCTATGAATTTACTAAAATTTTCTGATCTAGTTCCCCACTTCCATCTTCTGTAATCCCATTGATTCTCCAATGCGTTCTTGATGCCTCCTGGTGAAGCTCTGCCCTGATATTACTTCTCTTCAGTGTTGCTCTTACTGCCACCGTTCCTATTTCAAGCAAGGGGAGACTGCTTGAGTCACTTTCCTTACAACTAATGGAGACATTTTCAATTCTGTTCTCAATTTTGCTCACAATGCAATGTTATTTTGTTGTTGTTGTGTGTTTTGTTTTTTGGTTTTTTTTTTTTTAGTTTACCATGTTAAATGGAAGATTGCTCCGGTTGTCTTAGGGTGAATTAAGATGACTGAATTCCATTCATCTGTTCTTTGTTTCAAGTTTTAAATGTGGTACCCTCCTCAAGCCTAAGTAATGATTGGTTTACTGAGTTTTTCACTTTTTAGCTGGTTTTATTGGTAGCTAAGTAAACAAAGCCTAACAGGTTCGTTTTCTGTGTTTTGGCCATGATTCAAATAATGCCTAATATCAAGAACTTGACCTTTCTGTGTTTTTCTACTTATAATTGTGTTGATGTCCTTTAGAAGAAAGATGTCATGTAAATATTATTATACTCGAGGTAGAAAATACCATATAAAATACTTTATTTTATAAGAAAATCCAATGAAGTGTCTTGTGACTCAGCAACATTAATTATAGACTTCTGGAAGATTCTCTATTGCTTCAAAAAGCATAAACCATCAAAGATAGGGTCCTTGACCTAAAGAACTTAAGCTTTAAGTTACTCATAAACAGAATTAAGATAAGAGTAAAATACTGAGTCAATCTACTGAGTAACTTCAGCCCCAGAAAATTGTTTGAAAGCAGTGGAATTTTATTTTTCCACCCCTCCCATCCCATCCTCACTCCCACCCAACCCCTCTTTCAAGGACTAATAGAATTGGCTATTAACTCTAATATAGAAAACCTAGGTAACAGACAACTAAAAACCGACTGAACTTGAAATAAATATTTGTATTAGTCTTTCTTCAGCAACTTCTTATGGAAAATTGAAAAGAAAGGGAGCCCCATATGCACTGATCTCAACTTATCTGGACTTTGATTAACCATTACCTAAGAAAGATGACTGTTACAAGTTTCTGATATAATTCTATTCTATTCAACAAACATTCATTTAGTTCTTACAATGTTCTGGGCACAGTATCTGGTACTGAGAATCCAAAGACAACAATAAGACAATCCCTGTCTTCAAGGAGCTCACAGTCTACTGATGGCAGACAAAAGGTGCCAAGATAAAGTAAGTAAAAGATATATACCAAGTAAATAAAAAAAAATAACTCTAGTTCTTAGAGTAAAACCTCAACTTGAGCAAATTAGGAAAATGTTTCTTGTGGAGGGTGGACTTGGTTGAGCCTGGAAAAGAGCTAGGGATTTCAGAAGCAGGAGTGAAGATCATTCTTGAGAGAGTAAATAATTTAGACTAAGTTGTAGAGCCAGAAAATGAAATATTATTTCTAGGAATGACAAGTAGGTTAAGTTTAACTGAAGCATAATAATTTAGGATGATATGTACAGAATTTTAGGGGTTTGAGCATGACATATCACTAGAACATAGGATTTTGAACTAGAAAAAAGACTAGAGATCATCTAGTCTATCCCCATTTTTTGACAGTTGAATAAACTGAGAACCTCAAGTGCTGCTTTTGATAAGTTATCTTTTGCAGACAAGAACCAAATTTTTTTTTGTAAAATGAGCACATCAGAGTATCATTTTTTCATTCTAATATTAAAAATATAAATGCTTTTAATTAGTTTTTTTTTTTAACAGTTGCTTTCTTTTTCAGAATAGTCTGATTTTGAGTTCTTGCTATTAGGGAAGGAAGTAAAATGCAGCCAAACCTCTAAGAGAACTTTGATTTTAATGGTTTAATGTTATTGTGTTGAAGTTTGTTTTTTTCCCCCCTCTGGGAAGTAAATGCTTATCATCCTAGCATCTCCAAAAACATAGTCTTTTTTATTTTTAAGAATCTTTAATAAATATTCCATGATTTTTGTTATGTTTATATAGAATTACCAAGTGACAATTTTGGAATCTGTTGCCTTCTTTCATTGCCTTGACTAGACAAGGTAGAAGCAGCTGCTCTGTGAATTTTCCCACATGGTCTGCCAATGAATGAGAAGGAGGCCCTCTGTGAAGCAGAGAGACAATTCATTCTTCATGCTGGATCAGACCTGGGTCATATCTGAGTAGAGGTTGTATGTTATATTAAATTACATTTGGTATTATTTGTTGTATTTTATGAACTACTGTTTATAGAGGCTACTCAACCTACAGAATTGCATTAATACATCCTGGTGAGCCAAAAGTAAATCCTGTGGTCAAAGAAGCAGCATGTTATCTTTCAGATTCTCTTTTCTGTTTCCCACAATTCTCTATCATTTTCAATTAACTGGTGATATTTGTTTTTAAACCATTTTATATTTCTAGTAAAATCTCACTTTTCTGGGAGGAATTAAGATATAGTGTATTGGTGGACACAGTTCCCCCTTCTTTTTGGACTTTCCTTGAGTATATCATTATAGATAAAATTGTGAAATAAGTAAAGTTTATTCTTGGAATCTAGCCCTAAACCTTAATTCATTTTTCTTTCTTCCTGTATTCTTCCCTATTAAACCTTACCTTAGTTTTTTTCTTTCTTGCCTTGAATGATTTCATTATTCCAAGTTTTTGATCAGAGAAATATATAAATGAAAAAAAAAATGGTGGTAGAGATCATCACGTAAAAGGAGAAAGGGAAAACAGATGGGCTGCCACTACTATGCTGACATTTCCATGCTATTAGAAAAATTCAAGGAAGAGCTCTGGGATGCTGGGTAGAACTCCTGTGGTGAATTCATGAAAAGGCATGGTTGATATTTAAAGAGAGTGCGCAGTCATTGATGAATTGCAATCTGCATCATTGGACAGAGTCAATCAGTCAACAAGCATTTATTAAATATAGGCACTCTGTTTAAGTATGATATAAAGAAAGCCACTGGCCGGGCTTTCAAGGACCTCTTAAAATTTGATGGAGGGAATAATATATAACTAATTGTACATATTTTATATATATATATATATATATATATATATATATATATATATATATATATATATATATATATATGCTGTATATCAGATATATACAATACAAATACAAGCTAATCCTGAAAAGAAAGCACTTTGTGGGGAATAAAGGGATGAAGAAACTAGGAAAAGATTCTGACAGGACATGAGATTTGAGTTCACAAATATATTTCAAAACAGAATTTCAAGGAAGGGATCATTAGATCATAAATATGGATATTATGGGGATTTTAAAAGTATTTAATTCAATGCTTTCTTTTTATGTGTTAGGACAATGAAGCCTGATCTAGGAAATTGCCAAACATCAAATAGATAGGAAAGGTCAGATTTGAGATTTGAATACAGTACTTTAATTCCAAATTATTCCACTCTACTAAAAACAAGAGTTCAGAGGGCAAAATTGTCTGGCATTGTGGACTAGGATGGGCAGGAAAGACTTTCTGGTGTCTCTCATTAGAATGTAAGGTCCTTGCAATTAGGAGAGTGTTTGATTCTCTTTTTCCTTTTATCCCTAGTACCTAACAAAGTGCCTGGCACATAATCAATGCTTAATAAAAGCTTGTTGATTGACTGATTCATATTTGACCTCTGTTTATGAAACAAGCAGTTAAATAAATAAGTAGCACCAGGTGGAGCTTGTTATAGAGCAAGAAACCACATACTCAAAATTAGCTGCCAATTTAACAAGCAGGTTTTAGACAGTGACATTACACTGTTTATTTTAAAAAGTAAGCCATATTAGCAAAAGTAACTTTTAATTACAGAGGCTGTAAGACATTTGCTTTGCCTTTGATGTTCTTAGAAACAAGAGAACATTTTTATGCTCCTCCAGAGGTGATGAAAAATAAGATCTACAAATACAGTCAATGAGAGAATTTCTCTGCATAGAAAATAGAAAAAAGTCACTAACTCAGCCTGAAAAACCTGAGTGCTTTTAGAATATTTTAAGAAGGGAGGGTGAAACATGCTTCCTTTTCTGTAGTTTTTTTAAGTTGGGGGTTTTCTTTATTTATCCTATTGTCTTTCAAGATAATGAAAAGGACAATTCCGAGTCTAATCCCTGTTTCTATAGTTTATTTGTTATGTGATTTCAGATATTGGTGAGTCCCACTTTTTTTTTTTTTTTAATGAAAAAAATAAAGGCTGATTGTACTTGTCCCATTACATGGTTGCTGTAAGATTAATAATAATAGTTAATTGTTATGTAGTATCAGTACAGCTAGGTGGTGCAGTATATAGAATATCCATCTTGGAATCAGGAAGGTTCCTCTTCCTGGGTTCAAATCTAGCCTCATATATTTATAAGTTTTGTGACTCTTGTCAAGTCACAATTCATTTTCCTAATATGGCCAGGTATCTTTGTTGAAAAAAATCTCAGAAGGGATCATGCTGAGTTGGACACAATTGAAAAAACAACCAACAACTAAATACCACAACCATATCGTACTTACTCTGTGCAATGCACTGTGCTAAGTGGTTTACAAATTTTATCTTATTTGATCTTCACAACAAATATGGGAAATAGGTGCTATTATTATTCCCATTTTATAGATGAAAAAAACTGAAGCAAACAGAAGTCTAATAAGTTTCATAGAGTCACATAGCTAGTAAGCAAATGAACTTGGGTTCTCCTTATTCCTGGCCTAGCATTCTATCCATTGTACCACATGGGCTCACAACTCTGAGAAGGCTTTACAAAATTGAAAGCATGTTAGAGAGTTATCATAAAAGCTTATTGAGCTACCAAGTCTTATTTCCTATACATTTAGGTCATATTTTCTTCTATTTCACTATTTCACTTTCATTGGCGTTGACAGCTTTGTGTGGTGTATTTTAAGGACAAATAAAACAAACACATGTTGCAAATGGGAAACTCCTTGACAACTTGTTTGGCCATGGGTCATCTATGTGGCTGGATTAATCCTTTTGTTCTAGGGCTTTGCAGCTTCTGTTCACCTGCCTGTCTACTGAGTGAACCTCCCTGCCTGGTCTCTCATACCACAGGCAACATAAGAGCAGGGTTTATGATATGAAATCAAATTAGTCTGAAGGTAATTGAGTTGCTATAAATACTACTTTAAAGATATGATTAAAAAATCAAATTATCACAATAATGACTGATAAATGACATTGCATCAAGGGCACAGATATTTTTCTAGTGATTTCTTAATATTAAAGAACAAAGTAACTGGGTTTTAATCAACCATTACTAACTTAAGTAAATTCTAACTTTTGTTTTTCTTTTGAAAGTTTATTTTCCCTCAAAATCAGATTTTACAATGAAGTCTCTATAGTAATTCCAATGGGGAAACTCAGGAACCTTTTTACATATATACCCTTTTTAAGGTGTATATATAGATTTTCCATTCAGATGGAATAAGATAGCTCTCATATGGAGCTACCTGCATCCTGAATTTCATTGCTTGTCATTGTGAAAAAAGGCCAGGATGACTTCTCTTGCTCCTGGATCATGGACTTGTCCATTTGTAATTAAAGGTGTTTCATTGTTGTTCATTTAAGGTAGGAGAGAAGGAAGGACACTGTAAAACTGGTAGTTCTCTAAACAAAGATAGTTCTTTAGAAATGTTTTAGTGTGCTTTAAAATGCTTAAATAGTTATTTTTCCCTTAAAATGATGTTTAGATTATGAAGTACTTCATAAAATCCAGTTTTGAACTTTATTTCCCAACTTCCTCTTATTCCAATTCTTCTTTGATCTTTTTTCTTCTTCTTGATGTCACTCGAAGCATTAATATAATATATTATACATATGTGTATACACAAGCACCTATTTTTCACTTTTAAGATCTTTTTATTCTCCTTAAAAACTCATGTGTCTTGTGGATAGTACTTAATGTATATGCTTAGTTCATTTCATTAAAGCACCAGTAAAGAAATCTACAAATTGGAATTTTTAACATCATTTCTTAGATGTTTAAGTATGAGACCGAAGGATCAAACAATTTATTCAAGGTTACTCAGTAATGGTGTTCAAGTGCTAGGTCACATTGGCGTGACAAGGTTATAAAAAGCAGGATTATCCTGAGATTCTCTCTGCAAGCAAAACATGGTGTTCATGTACTGGCTTATTCAATCTACCAAATGTCTATAAACAGTGGCAGTGAGGCCATACATCCAGCCAACCTTTTATGTACTTTCACCTAAATATGTGGCGTTCTAGTTAATGGTACCTACAAACCATTACAATGATTAAATGGGATCAAGGAGCAATTTTAACTAGAATTGAGAGGTAGCATGGTGTAGTAGATAGCCATCTGGCCTCAAGCTCAAAGATCTGGGTTCAAGTCCTTCCTCTGATGCATGATGGTCAAGTTACTTGGTCAAGTAGAGAAAGTAGATAAAGTTCTGGGCCTGAAATCAGGAAAATCTGAATTAAAATCCAGCCTCCAACACTTAACTAGCTCTGAGCTGTTGTTCAGTCATTTGGTCACTTCTGAATCTTGGTGACCCTATTTGAAGTTTTCTTGGCAAAGATACTGGAGTGCTTTGACATTTCCTTCTTTATTTCATTTACAGAGAAAATTGAGGCAAATGGTAGTCATTTTTCTAGGGCCACACATACAATATCTGTCAGAGGCCAGATTTGAACTCAAGTTTTTCTTCCTAAATCCAGGCCCAGCATTTGACTCACCGTGTACCTTTTAGCTGCTCAACTAGATGTATCCTGAGCAAATCTTTGTGAATTTAAATTTTCTCCACTGTAAAATAGGGATAATAATAGCACCTTTCTCTTTCTCAGCTTTGTTGGGAGGATCAAATGAGATAATGTTTGTAAGATGTTTGTAAAGCACCTGATTTAGAGTAGGCTCTATATAAATGTGTTTTTCCTTCCCCCTACTTAATCTCTGAGTGCTCTAGTCTCCAGCTTTTTAAACTGTGGGTTATAGTCTCATATGGGGGGTCTCATCACTGAGTATAGTCATGGAATTATGATTTATTATCAGTAAATATTTGACTTATATACCCATTTTATCTACTTTTATACTCAGATAAAAATTTCTCAAGCAAAAATAGGATGGTAGAAAAAGTTTAAAAGACCATGCTTTAGACAATTCTCTAAGAATATACATTGCAAAAATGTGCTAATCTGCATTGGCAGAGGGAGTTGCCTCTTTTTCAGGTATTCCTTGTAGTAATGAAACAGTTGTTTATGTTTCTATATTCTTTCCTCATTCACAATTCCCAATAGGTTGTGAACTCCTAGTAAGAAGTTTCATCTTCCCTTTCCCAGTGTTCAGAATAGTGATTTCAGTGGAGTAACCTTCAATGGAAGATCTTAAAAGACTTACAAGCCAGAAGGGACTTTTAAGGCCATATGATCCATCCAGCCTATACCTCAAAAAGGATCAGAATCATTGATAACTGACAAGCCACTAGACATTTCTCAAGGGTTTTTAGTGAGGGGAACTTTTTTCCCTATAGAATCAGCCTATTTAGTTGATAAATATTGGTTGAATTGAATGGAATTTAATTAATTCTTGCTATTACTATCTTGGCTACTTACCCCTGTATGACTTTGAGTTTCATTTTATCTATCTCAGTCTCAGTTACCTTGTAAAATAAGGCAGACGATCTCCAAGAACTGTTCCAGATTTAATCTAGTTTCCAATGTTCCAAATACTGTGTTTTGTCTTCCACTGATTAACTGTTAATGAATGAATTAATATCTAAGTCTATCATGCATACGTGACCAACCAGTAGTCTGCTTTTTCTCCTTTAGATTAGCCTAATTTAGCAATGTAACTGGAAATACATATAATGAGCTAGGCTGCAGCCTTTGAGCAAAATCTCTATTTATGGAGAGAAATATTCTGATAAAAAACTCTCTCTCTTTTGTATAGAAAACAACACTTCTTCACTTCCTCACAGCCCAAGAGTTCACGGTTTTAGAAGTTTTCAAAGGAAGCCAGCCAAAACAGTCACATCACTTTAGCTTATTGTCTTTAAAAGTGAGAGCACAAAATGTACTATAGCAGAACTCATTAGAATACTTGCTATCATTATTTTCTACTAAATGAGATAATATCTGTAAAATGTTTAGTAAAGTACTTGGCACATAGTAGGCACTGAATAAATATTTGTTGCCTTCCCCCATTTCTCCATTAGAGCACATATACTGGAGAAAGAAGAGAGCATTATTTTTCTCCCTGGAAACTGTTAAAGTGAGTGGCCAGCCAAGACAAATTGGAGAAATCTAACAAAAACACTTTGTCAAGTAACCCTGAGTTAGTCTGCATTAAGACATGCTAGGCTGGGGACAGTGATTGGATTCAGTAATTGCAATTTTCTCTCCTTGCAAACTGGAATTTTATTTGCCTTGTAAAGACTTGTGGGAAGAGGACTTGCCTTTAGAATTCTGCCCATACTGACTGAGTAAATGTGTGAAGTAAAAGTTCCTCATGCTATTTTGACTGTTGGATATTTCAAATGTTTCTTTGCCTAACCAATCCAGGATCTAAAAACTCAATTAGAATCTTAGCTTTACCAAAGAACTCTTAAGTAGACTACACTGGACTTTCTATGTAGTCATGTGTAGTCAGTAGTCCTGTAGAATGGCAGCTAAGGTCTGCCTACTTATTTTATCTGTATCACATGATTTCTTCTAAATTTGAAGTTCCTTGAGAATAGATACCATATCTGATGCTTCTTCCAAATCATAGAATATGAGAACTGGAAGATATGTGAAATATCATCTAGTCTTGGAGTTCTTAATCAATAGTGCAAAAACTTTTAACAATTATTTTCATATATTTTAATATATAATTTTAATGTTTAATATGTTTTTAATATTGGGAGTTTACATATTTTATAATATATTCATATAATTGGTTAAAACACAATTGTGTTTTATTTTTATTCATTGAAAATTATAATTCTGAGAAGGACTTCATACATCTCAAAAAAACTATCCAAAGGGTCCATGACACAAAAAAAGGTTAAGAAGTTTTGATCTAATCTTTTTCCTTTCTTGTACAAATAAAGGAAGGGTGATTGGCCCAACCTCTTTAGGTTATTTTTCAATCCTATTTCATATAGCTTCCAGTGCTCTGTTTCCCTGATATATACCATTTGTTCACACTGCTAACTATTCTTGCAGTACCTCCTCTGTCCCTTAACACCTGCTGAATTGAAAGTACAACTCAGATACCACTGTCTCCAGTAATCCTCTCTAGAATTTGCATGCAATCACAGATTTAGAATTGCAAGAGACAATTGAGTCTAACCCCTTTCATTTTAGATATGAAGAAACTGAAGTAAAGGGAATTTAAGTGATATGACCAAAATTGGAATACTGATATTCCTGTCTTCAAGTCCAGTGCCCTAACCAGTATATTATTTTTCCTGGAAATGACCTTCCCATTCAGACCTCATGTATCACTGTAATTTATTATGTTTTAATGTATTCACCATGTAACGTCTTAGAGGTAGCTATTTGGGTTTCTTGTAAACTTGCTAGATGAAAAACCCTTGAGGGCAGAAACAATGCCTTACCTCAAATTTATTTCTCCCATGGGGTTAGTGTGTTTATTGGCACTCAGTAAGTGGTTGATGCATCTAGATGATTTAAATGAGATAGAGTTGTGACATCTAGATGATTTAATTGAGATGGAGTTAGTGACAAAGATGAAAACTTAGATCTTCTGACTCCCAAACTAGTATTCTTTTCACTATATGAACATATACCAAAACACATGGCACAATGTTGATGACATTTTTTTGTTCATATTTGTCCCTTTCTTTTAGAGAAGAGATACTTAACTTTTTTCATATCATAGACACCTTTGGCAGTATGGTAAAGTCTATGGACCATTTTTCAGAATAATGTTTTTAAGTGCAAAAAAAATTACAAAGGAAACCAAGAAGATTGAAATACAATTATCAAAATCATATATATGCATATATGTATGTGTGTATACACATATATGTCCAAGTGATTTGGCATTTTATCTTATCAAATAAAATACTTCAAAATAGCAAAGAATAAGCACAATGAGATCTTATATTCTTTCCACATTTTTCAATTAATTATGAAATAGTAAATATGCAGCCCACTGTTGAATAATGCTAACGAAAGCTTACTTGTTCTCTATTAATTCCCTTAATAAAGCAGTCCTCTATTTGTGAACAGATGACTTTAATAGAGATTTTATGTAGGTGGGAGATGCCCTTAGAATAAGTTTGTTTAGTTGAGTATCTTGCCAAGATTTTTATAAGTATGGGCTTTACTATTCAATATTTTTCTTCAGTCTATAAAAAAATACTATTCATAATTAATTATCCTTCATAAGAGTTAATGAGTGTATTTATAGACTAATACAGTGTTGTCTTTGGAATCAACTTCTGACAAGTCAGATATATACTGTGCAAAACATTTTTTGGGCTCTTTTGTCTTATGATTGTGGTAATTCATTTATATTAGTTAAATTTCTGAGAAAATTATAGTCAGTGTCTGTTATTTCCATTGTCCGTTTCTAATTTTTGATTTAAATAATTCAGTATAAAGGCTTTTAAAATAATTATATGCCATATACTTCTCATGGCTTTTTTTTCTTTTTCTTTTGATATTAGTTTGAATGAGTCAGTAATTTGACTGCAATTAATTGACTCAAGAATAACTATCACTTATCTGTTAAAATATAATTTATTTCAATATTTTATGTTTTTATTGAGTTCAGTTCCTGACAAATCTTTCTTTGAAGATAGTTTTCATGACCCAGGGACAGAGTCTGGTTTGTAGTCTTTGAGTCTTTACCTCTAGCATTCCTTTTTTCCTGAATTATACTTTACTATATCTTACTCTCTGTCTTCATCATTTCTCATCTTTGCACCAAATATTTTGTCTGGAGAATTTTTTTTTTATCAAATTCTTCATAGAATTTCTCTATCACTTTATCCTCAACAACGAATGTTGATGCATAAACTAAAAATATTTTCAGGATAATCTGTTTGTAAATGCACATCATAAATGCTATCACTTGTGATGATCAAATATCCATGAAAAAATGTTTCTTGTTCTTTTTATGTAATAAAACCTGGTCTTCCAAATAATTTCTTTGCAAATACTTTCTTTGCCTTTTTAAGGAATACCCATGAGCTATTTTTGTATTCAGTTGTAACATCCTGATTTCCTCCAGTTTTATTTATATAAAAAATGTCAAGATTGCTATGATTCATCTTCATAAAATAATAAGTCCTCAATAATATGTGGTGGTTGATTGATTTACTATTGTATTCATTACAATTTAAACATACTCTCTAAAGCCAAGAAATAATAGGATCGTATGTCTGAAGTTTGGAGGGATCTTAGATGTAACCTAGTCAATGTCCATAATTTGCAGATTACTGGTTTGACTCCTAGAGAAATAAAGTGACTTGCTCTAATTCAGATGGACAAATGAACAGTTTATCTGGGATTCAAATCCAGTGTTTTGATTCCAAATCCAGAAGGATAAATTTTTATTCTTTCTTAGATAATTTAGTCATGGTACTGTGGAAGGGTATTGTATTTGGAGATTGAAGACTGAGATTACATTTTTAATTTTTCAACTTACTAGTCATATCATTATGTGCAAGCTACATAATGTCCCTCAATTTCAGTAGCAGCGTCTTTAAGATATGAATGAAGTAATAGTTATCATATATGTAAAGCCCTTACTAAATCATACAACAATGTAAATGTATCATATATTTATATATTCAGGTACTCTTCTTTTAAGACATTTTTTATATAATATGATTTATTATATTCTGATTCTTGAAAGAAATTTAAAAAGAACCTTGGCTTAATAGAAACTATTAAAAATATATATATAAAGAAAAAGCTTTCAGATAATATTTGAATAATTTTGAACAGAAGGTGAACTACAATGCAAACATAAAGAATGAAATCACCTTGCTAAAATGTGGGATGATGTTTATATGTAAATAGTTTGATGGCCTAAGTAGGACAGAGAAAGCGTATTTATTTAGTGAACGCTGGAAAAATAAACTTTTTAGTAAAATGAGTAAATGAGTTTTAAAGACATCTGATTTAAACCATTTAAAGAAATAGGAGGGAGGAGTCAGGAGACTAAATATTGAGGAATTGACAGAAAAACTCAGCAGGAAGTGAAGAAAAGCTTTGTTATTGCTGTTTTAAGAAAACAGAAAGAGAACAGTCAATTGACAAGAGTTTTGACTGCTAGTTCTTGGTTGGCTGAAAACATTGAAATTGCAGCTATTGTTATCCAGAACTACCTAAGGCTTAAGAGAGGTGTACTTGTTAGTTTCTTCTGCTTTTTTTCTCATCTTCCTTCCTTCCTTCCTTCCTTTCTTCCTTCCTTCCTTCCTTCCTTCCTTCCTTCCTTCCTTCCTTCCTTCCTTCCTTCCTTCCTTCCTTCCTTCCTTCCTTCCTTCCTTCCTTCCTTCCTTCCTTCCTTCCTTCCTTCCTTCCTTCCTTCCTTCTTTAAATTATATTAAAATACTCATCCAGAAGAGAGATAGTACAGGATTATAGAAGTTTGTGTTTGGGAGCATCCATTGTAAATGATGAATAACATGTATTCCAATCTTTTTTAGTGCTTTTTAGGAGGTTATTATACCCATTCTTAAGTAAACATCTAACATAAAGAGTGAGTTCTTCATATATTTGTATAAGAGATGCAAGACTATGTAGTAGATTTAGTCACAATCCAGAACTAAGAAATCATTGCATTATTAATACTATTGTTTTATGGAGATTAGGAGTTTTGTTCCTGTGGTGACGATTCCTCATTATAGTGGATAGATTGTAGTAATTTATTTTGGATATCAGTTTGCCCTTTTAATATGGAGACAACATATACTTTAAATTATATAGCTCCTAAACTGATCTATGCCTTCCTCATCAGGGGGGGAATTCCCTCTCCATTTTCCTTACCACCACTACCACCATTCACTTGTACGTACAAAACATACAGAATCAGGAAACTGGGAATAAGGATGGTCCAGATAGCACTCCTGAGCAAAATTAGCCTGAGCTTTCCACAGCCCCTATTCACTCTGTATTCTTTTTTCCACACTTTTTTCACTTTTTCATCTCAAACTATAAATATAGTTTACTTCAGTTTTATCAAGAATTCAATAAAGTATTGCATACTATTCTTGTAGAAATGATATAGGGTTGTGTACTGGGCAATAACACATTTTGATAGATTGGAAAGTGTTTGAATGTCTGGTCTTAAAAGAATAGTTATTAATGGTTTATTATTCAAAAACTCCACAAACACCACTCACATGAATTTCTTCCTCTATTTTCCTTCAATCTTTCAATGCTTTATGAAACCCAGTGTTCTCTTGAAGGCACCATATCTCCAGTGTTGGTTGCTTCTAACACTATTTAATAGATATTGCTAGGAATAAAAGATATTTTACCCTTTGCTCTCTAATACCACTGTTAGACTCTTACTCTACTACCATTATTGAGAAATCATCTCATCATCTCTCCTCATTTAAATTTCTTCCTCCTCTTTAATTAACTTAATGCCTGATTCATCACCTTTGAACACCCTGGCCTTTCAATTCTTAAGATTCCTAACCTCCATGATTTCCAGCTCCAGTCTACTCCAGCCATGAACCATAGAGGTATCTCTGGATGCTATTCAGTGTTTCTGGTTTATCCTGACACTGAATCCTAAAGGTCAGATAAATATATAATTCAAATAAAACAAATAAATAACCTTGCAAAGAGTCTATCTTATAAATGAATTGTGTGGGGTTTTTTTTTTGGGGGGGGGAAGGGAAGATTGACTTGTGATTTTAATGGTATAGGAAATTTCTAATGAAAAAACTCACTCTACCAAAGTAAGTAAGCCACTATTTTGCCAAATACAGTCTTAGAGAGCTGTCTGAAATGCTTAGATGTTTAACAGGCTCCCCCAGGACCATACAAATAGTATGTATCAAAAATGGGCCTTAAACCTTGGTCTTCTACCTTTAAGTCTACCTCTAACTTTCACAGAATAATGCCTCCTGTCCTAGTGATGCAAAAACCAGTGGAAATAAATCTCTAACCTCAAATAACTTAGATTATATTGCTGACAAACCTAAATTTACTTAAGAATGGGTATAATGCCCTCCTAAAACCACTGAAAAAGATTGGAATACATGTTAATTATCACCATTTACAATGGATGCTCCCAAACACAAACTTCTATAATCCTGTATCTCTCTCCTAGATGAGTATTTTAATGTAATTTAAAGAATGATGCACTTTGCTAGGGATACAAACAGAAAACCAAGATAGCCCTTGATCTCAGAGAATTCACATTTTAATAGATTGATGCAATAATACTATTGGTTTCACCTGCAAGTCAAACATAAAGAGCTCATAATCCTTTGGGTGCAAAAGAGATGGGAGGGCACCTTATTTAATAATATTTCCAGTGATAAAACTTTATCCATTTTTGTTGAACCATTTGATGCTGAGTACATATGTTCAATCCTTCCTTGTCTTTTTCAGGTAAGAGTGAGAATCATTTGCCTACTTTCCCCAATTCTTCCTCCATGATTGTACATATATATATATATATATATATATATATATATATATATATATATATATATATATATATATATATATATATATTCTTTTTGTCATTCATACCATTTATGAGAACTATCCATAGCCTTATTAAAGCACATTTCAAGTGCCACTTCCTAAATTTAATTAAAAATTAAAATTATTGTCCTAGAAGAGGACAATATCAATTGAATAGAATGTGGTTAGAATAATAGTCAAGGTGAAAAATAAATAGGAAGTCAGGAAATGGAAGCAATGAGTATAAATGACACTTTTTTTTTTCCAGTTTGGCTGTGAAAGACAAGTGAAATACAGAATGAGAGCTTGCAGGCTAGGAAGATCAAATGAAAATATTATTTTGTTTTGTTTTTGGAATTGGGAATGGTAGGAATTCCTGGGCCTTTATGGAAAGCAACCATTAAAGAACTAAAAAATAAGGAAAAATTGATGAAAGAACAGGCTGAATGAAAGAGCAAGCATCAACAGGAGTTTTAATACCACAGCTAAATATGACCCTCTCCACCAATCTCTCTCTCTTCTTCTTTTGCCAAAGCCCTTGCCATGTTAATGTTTGAACACAAGATATTTATTGAGCACCTGCAATGAACTTAAATTATAATGAGCAATGTAGTAAATTTTAGCAGGGGGAGGAGAGGGATGCATTATATAGTTACTGTAGTATATATTTCATTTGTTACCTAGGCTTATTGTGCTCTGAGATTAACTGATTGAAAAGAAATAGTGGAACTAGTTGAAAAAAATTTCCAAATATGCTTTGGAGTGTGTGTTGTGGGGACTCCATTTAGTCCTTTGCTTTCTATGGTTCCTTCCCTTTAAAAACATCAATTTACTGTTTCCTCATTTTTTTTAATGAGCGGTAAGTTTTAAGTGGTACTTAAAAATGAAAAGAATAGCCTCAAGACATTGTTCACTCTTTTTGTCTTCTATGATGAATTGTTAAATGGCATGACATGCAGGCTTATACATCCTCAGGGATAGCATTCAGGCAACTTGTTGAGCAAAACTAGATTCAGCAAGACTAGACAAAAAGCAAAAGAAGCAAAATGTATTCTGGTCTAGATTGCCTGCTTCTCCCAAATTCAAAATTAAATTTGTGGACACATGGTAAATTTCTTCCTTTGTACAGGAAAGGCAGAGACAGACACACATAGAGACAGAGACAAAGAGACAGAAAGAGATAGAGATGAGAGACAGAGAAAGAGACAGATAAAAACAGAGATAGAGACAAAGACAGAAAGAGAGAGACAGAGACAGAGAAAGACAGAGATAGGGACACAGAGAGACAGATGGCAGAGAAAGTGATGAGAGTTAGGGAAAGGAGAAACCCCTTTTGGTCGGCGCAAAGATCGTGACGGTGCAGAGTCCCCTGTAAAAAGAATTTACAGGCCCGAAAACCTAGATTGATAAAAAGGTTTATTGTAGGGATTTAGAAGTAAAGTTAAAGGTAGAAAGATGCCAGGGCCAAAGGTGGTCTCTGGACGGGCAGGAACCCTTACATGGCCGGAAAGATACCATGTTTTGGGGGAAGGGCTCCTGCTAAGAGAGAGCTCCAGCTTGGCTCTTTTTATACCTAAAGGGGCTTGTGGATAGAGTCCCAGGCTCTTGGCGGGCTTTCAGCCAGGATCAGCGTTGAATAGAATTCAATGGGTTTAAACCATGGGGGTTGGGAAAACTCAAGTTAGTTCAGATCCAGTGGAGGATGAGGAAAATCCATTGACCAGGATTTGTAAATCAAAGGTCAGCCATGGGGGTTATTGAATCAGAAAGGAATTCTTAAAGGGACCTCAACCCCCATCAAAAGCAGTCAGAGAGAGAGATAGAATGAAAAAGAAGCAGAGAGGGAGAGACAGAGACAACTATAGAGACAGAGAAAGAGACATTTATACACACACATAAAGACAAACACAGAGAGACAGACAGGCATAGAAGCTGAGTTATAAGAGAAATTTGCCCAAAGCAATAGCCTTCTCCTTTACTACAAAAGATTTTTTTTAAAGAAAAAGCTGGTTATTTTGTTTTGTTTTGTTTTTTAACCTAGACTACCTGGGACTTGCTATTTCTAAACTAGATAAAATCTGTTATTTGAAATACCTAGGTTTCTACAGGGAGAAATAACATGAAGTAACTATCCAAATTAGGAGGTAGGCTTGAAATAAACTGGGCATTTTTATGGCTCCTTAATCCCACACCACAAATAATGTCTTAGTCTTCATATTAACAAAATCTTGGGGAAAGTATGCCAGAAAAGAGAGACAATGAACAACAATAAATATATTTTAATTTTCCCTGGGATGACATATTCGAAAGCATTTTTCTTGATGAAATCTATACCCTGTATTTCTTTACTCTGATATATAATCTTGTCTAGAAGCAAGCTTATTACTCTTCATTTCCTGAATTTAAAAAAAAAAAAATTGGCAAGGCAATTGGAGTTAAGTGACTACACAGCTAGTAAGCTTTAAGTAAATCTGAGGTTGGATTTGAACTGAAGTCCTTCTGACTTCAGGGTGGATGCTTTATTCACTGTGCCATCTAGCTGCCCTTTTTTCCCGGATGTTTCTACTCTATGTTGTCCCATACTCTTATTCCAACCTTTTCTATGTAGCCACGTAGCTAGGTGGTTAAGTGGTTAAAGCCTTGGAACTGGAGTCCCAAAGACCTAAATTCCAATCTGTCCTCAGACATCTACTGTTTGTGTAATCTTGTACAATTCATTTTATCTCTAATTCAGTTTCCACAGCTATAATATGGAGATAATAATAGCATTTACTTCCCAAGGTTGTTTTGAGGTTCAAGTGAGATGACATTTGTAAAGCACTTAATATATAATACATAGAATACATAGTTAGTAAATTACTTATTTTTTTTCCCTTTATGGGTAATCTTCCCCCTTTAGAATGCAAGCTTCTTCAGTGCAGAGACTCTCTACCATCTGTATCTCAACAATTAACCTAGTGCTTCATACATAGTAAGCATCTAATAAATATATTGTTTATTCATTATATTAAAAAACCCAGAAAGCCAACATTATACATGGACATTTTATAGCCTTATATTATCCTACCAGTTTGATCACCTGCACTCAGAAGTTTAGGCTATGTTTTTTAGGCTATATTTTTTCCCATTGGAATGGGAATGGGTTTGGAAAGGGGGGGAAAATAATTTATTAAGTACTGAGCAACTAGAACTACAATTGTTTCAGACTTTTTTTTGACATCTGGACAATTTCAAGATAATATCACCATACAATGTATTTGAAGGTAGTATCACCTCTGAAAAGATTTTTAAAATATTGAGACTGGATTCCTGTTTTGCTCATGATTCTGCCTGTTTTAAGCTCAGCAATTTGGGGATTCATTTTTATCATTTTTCTTAGTTGCTCTGAGTCATACAATCTTAGAAGAAGAAGAATAAGCCATAACAATTAAGTCTTTTGACTGTGAGCTAAGTGTTGTCCAGAGAAACTGTATAGTGGGCAGGGGAAAAATCATTTGAAGCAGGCTACCCCTTTCATTCTATGGTAAAAATGCAGTCAAGAGCTCGATAGGAGTCCAATAGGAGCTGTAAAAATGTGGTTATTTAAAAGTGCAAATCTGGTTTATTTTTTAAGTATTAAAAACAGACATTCTTCTTGGCAGCTGTCAGAAGAAATATGTCTTAGTAAATTTCCTGACTAAGCTCAAGTATTCAGCATTACTTAAAGATTTTGAAGCTATGGCCCAAATTGTAATTAGCATACTTGTTACTGGCACTGAATTCCTTCTTTCCAGGAAACAGATGTAATAACAAAGCTGAAAGTGATAAAAGTTTCATTCTTCATCAATATGAGAAACTAGTCAATGATATTTTTTTTCATTCTTACTATTGTCATTCATGGTACCAAACTTCACCAATGTTATTTGTTCAAGTGTGAGTAGAGAAGCAACAAAGTGCTAAGAATGAATGTCCATATATTGATGGCAACAGAGATTAAATTTTGATTTATCTTAAAAGCTTTGAGAGATGCCTGATTTTGGCAGATAGGAACTCAACTGTGACATTTTAGAATTATGGTGCTAGCCTAAATTCCAAATATTAATATTTATCTGTGAATAGGCAAGCATTGGAGGGCACTCCAGCACCCAACCAGTCAATGTCCAAGCAAAAATATTGCATTTTCCTTTCTTATTTTTAAGAAATAGTTCATTTGAGCTTCATTCTGTGTTGACTTTGAAGAGGAAGAAAGATTCACTATCTAGTTGGCCAAATTTTTAAAAAATGTCTTATTTATAACTTTTGCTTTTTATCATACCTTTGTTACTAATCTTTTTCTATGTTGAATCCAGAGAACTAGATTAAATTAGTTCAGTAAAATTAACCAGGTAAGTCTGACAATAGATTGCAGTGTTTTATAGGGCTAGAACTGAGCAAATGCACTTGGATAATGCAGCATGTGAGATTACTTGCCAATTGGATGGTTTTCTATTAACTTGTTTGAAGGTTGACCCTCCCCAGCTATTCTGTGCTGACTTGATTGGTGGGACAAAGAGGGGGAAGTGACGTGTGTGGGGGGGGAGTAGGAGGAGGAAGAGGAAAAGGAAATTGAGGCACTCTCTCTAGTGGCAGTTGAGAGAGAAAGGTGTGGGTGGAGATTGCTAGATCTAATCTCCTGTCCTTGACCGTAAAAGATCAAGAATAAAGACGTTTGGTGATCCTGATTCTGCTGATTTCTGGGAAGACAGGGTTCCAGCATACAGTCCCTCATCTATGCAAATACAGGAGGTAGATGCATTTTCTTTTTGGGACTAAGCTTGACCATGATAATTTCATCATGTTCATTTTTAATTTTTGTTTCTGTCTTTAATTTACATTTTTACAGTCATTGTGAATCATATTTTCTTGTTTCCTTCATTTTGCATCAGTTTATATATGCATATATATATACATATATGCATATATAAACTGATGCAAAATGAAGTATATATATGTATATATATATATATATATATATATATATAAACTGATGTAAAATGTATTTATCTATCTATCTATATAAACTATGCCTCCATGCATTCTTCTTATTCATGATTTTTATGAAGTAGCAATATTCCTATGGCATCTGGGTGGTGCAGTGAATAGAGTACCAGGCCTGGAGTCAGGAAGACCTGAGTTCAAATTCCACAACCAGTATTCATTAGCTGTATGGCCCTGGGCAATCCAGTTCACTCTATTTGCTTCAGTTTGTTCATCTGTTAAATAAGTTGGAGAAGAAAATGGCAAACATCTCTGGTATCTTTGCCAAGAAAACCCCCAAAACAATCAGATATAACTGAAGTAACAACAACGATGTTCCATCAAATTCATGTATTACAATTTTTTTAGCCATTCCAAAATTGATGAGCATCTATTGTATAATTCTTAGCTATTACAAAAGTATTACTGTACATATTTTAAAATATATTAGACCCTATTTTTAAAAATCTCCTTTGAATATATACCTAGTAGAGGTATCTTTGGGTCAAAGGATATGAAAATTATAGGCACTCTTTAGCATTATTCCAAATAATTTCTAAAATGGTTGGATCAATGTTTACATACCCTCCTTCTAGGACTTTTGGAAATCTTTTACAAAACCTTGTTGATTTATATTGTTTGTTATATCACTATTTGCATGTACAATTCTTTTTTGTTACACCACATTGAGTCTGCACTCAATTCTTAATTAATTCTTCTAACAAGCCTAAGTGGAAGTATTTTCTGGTTTCATATGCAATACAAACATTTAAAAAATGCCAGTGGCTCAATTTGTACCTTTCCTTTTTAATCTTGGGAAGACACTTAGAACAATTGATCAATACAACTTAAGTTCTTTATAAATTTTTGTAAGGAGATGATGAAAACCTATTGGAAACCAAGTAGAAAAAAAATTCTGTCCAAGATCAGTCAAGGTAGGGAAGTGATAAAACCAAATTTTAAATTAAGTGAAAAGGGAGAATTTTTTGTTTTTTGTTTTTTACTTTATTTTTTCTTTCAAAAAATCATCAGTACTTCATTTAAATAGAGTTGTTTCTAAGCAATCTGCTTAGGAATAGACAATTGGATTGCCTTTGGTTGAAATTTAGAGCAGAGAGTTTCAGGGAAGGCAGTTGCATGAGGATAAGTTAGATACTACTAAGCCAGTTACCAGGGAGCTAGCATCAGTAAATCTTCATGGCTGCATCATGTGGGTTTAAAATACAGCAAAGCCTTCTGAAATATTAGCTTTTGGAAATAGTTCATGATAATAGTTGTTCTAATAGTTTCCAGGAATCTTTTTTATTCTCTTTGAATTTCCTTTTTAAGGTCAATTTTATCTGCTCAATAGCTTCCTACCTAGTTAGTCTTAGATTTAAACAGATCTCCCTCATAATCTCTGTACAGGACTTAGTTGATTATTTCTGCTAGGATGGTACTAGTTTTGGATTAATTCAGGACTCAGGGCCCAGTCATTTCCTTGTTGCAAAACTGAATCCACAAGGCTCTAAAGGGGGATCCTTGCATGACTTATGGGTTTTATTTTTTGAAGATTAAAGAAAAATCTTGTTAGTTACAGAAATATATAAATGACACCAAAGCAATCTAGTTTATTTTGTTCATTCAGGGAACAATTATCAAGTGGTTATTGCTTGTGATGTGGAAGGTACTGCCATTTCTGAATAGGACATGGAAGGTCTGAAACAAGGGTGGGGTACTAAGGTTTTCTTTTGGTGGCAAAATTTAGAACTGACCACACATTTGCTCCTTTTCTTTCCTTCATTCCTTTGTTCCTCGCTCCCTCCCTTCCTTCCTTCCTTCCTTTCTTCCTTCCTTCCCTCCTTCCCTCCCTTCCTCCCTCCCTCCTTCCTATACTAATGAAATCGAGATCCAAACAAGAAAGAAAACAAGAAAGGTACTAGGGGCACTAAGGTTTTCTTTTGGTGACAAAATTTAGAACTGACCACACATTTACTGCTTTTCTTTCCTCCCTCCCTCCCTCCCTCCCTTCCTTCCTTCCTCCCTCCCTCCCTCCCTCCCTCCCTCCCTCCCTCCCTCCCTCCCTCCCTCCCTCCCTCCCTCCCTCCCTCTCCTCTCTCTCTCTCTCTCTCTCTCTCTCTCTCTCTCTCTCTCTCTCTCTCTCTCTCTCTCTCTCTCTCTCTCTCTCTCTCTCTCTCTCTCTCTCTCTCTCTTTCTCTCTTTCTTTCTTTCTTTCTTTTCTTTATTATTTGGATCTCAATTTCATTAGTATAGAGCTACTGGTGAGGAAAGCCAGGTCCCTAATAGTGTAGAAAACAGAGTTTAGTTACTAGTTAGCAAAAATAATTAGCTAAAACAGAAAAGTATCAGGTCAAAGGTTAAGTTAAGCAATTTCACTCCCATTCTTTACCTGTTTAATGAATGGCCCCAGTAAATATCCCAGGGATACCATTCTCATGTCATCTGAAGTACTTTCTCTTATATGCCCCTAGTATAGCTTGTCATACTTGCTCCAGGCACAATATTCATAGTTAGTTTTTTGAGAAGTGACTTCTCTTAGTTAAGTTTTTTTTGCTTATGAAACTCCTATGGGATCTTACCAGTTATGTATGTGATTAGATTTAAACAAATGTTTTAGAAGTTTAAAACATAGCCAATCAACTGTTAAAAAAAAAAAAAAAACCAAACACAAACAAGAACTGTATTGACTTTTTTTTCATTCTATTTGCTGAGATTTTATTGAATGATTTAGATTAATTACCTATTTAACTGTTGTGTAGACAACCATGATTGCAAACTATTTCCTAATAGTCAGTCCTAGTTATTTCTTTTATTCTTCTATTATCCTCCTTCCTTTCTATTTATCCCTTACTCAATTCCTCTCCAATACTTAATTTAATCATTATTTGAACATCTGTATTACATGTAGAATGTTTTCATCCTTCTTCGAAACCATTAATGTTTTCCTCTAAACTCCAATGTGTTTTGTATATGCACAAATATTCAGAACTTCTGGAACCTAACTCCTCTTAAAAATGATGGATTATAGATTTCACAGCCTTTAGAAAATTCAAGTGAAATTGAAAACTGTTTCATCTATTGTACTAAGGAAACAAAAACACAATTGAGTTCTTGTAATCTCACCTCCCAGATGAACTATGGACATTTTTAGATGATACTAATACAGTCAATTTTAAAGTGAATATGAAACTAAAACTTTTTAAATAGACTAAATGCAATCTCCCTTCCTTGTCCTGCTCCCCCCCAACAGTTTTCAATTATTTGATTAAATTAGACTTATTCTACTTAATTCTAATCCACTCCAATCCAGTTCAATGAACATTTATTAACTGCCTACTATATGCAAAGTACTAGAGATACTTCTGCACAAATCAAAATTAGAAAGTAGAAGTTATAAAGAGAAGCATTAGATGAAAATTTTAGAGAATAGTTTTCATCTCATTTTACAAGAGGGGAAATCTAATTATTAGAGCTATCCAAAAATGGGAGGGAAAAACTGTGATGAATTCTTCCTAAGTGAAGATCTTTAGGCAGATGATGGATAGCCATGTCAGTACTGTTTTAATAATGATTTCTATTCAAAAATAATCACCTGAGGTCCCAATGAATCATGAAATTGTGTAGTTATATTAAAATCGTGGGGGTGGGGGGGAAACACCAGTAGATTTCAAATCACTTGAATTTGTCAACTGGCACCTGAATGACTATTGATTGGGGACTTTGTAGGCAGAATTAATGATTTGGTAAATGTTTAGTTAGATACAATTTTACCCCTTACACTACCATTCTATGATTACCTCGAATTCGTGTAGTGGAGGCAATTTCAGACTACTGATTAATCACCTTTTTGCTATTGTCATAGGTACTTTGCATGAATACAAGAATTTTGTACATGTCACTAAATCATTCACTTGTGTCAAATTGTCCAATGGGGAATTAGTGGAAAGTCTCTTCTTCTAAAGATGATACAATGGATAGAATACTGGACCTTAAAGCAGGAAGGCTTGAGTTCTAATCAAGATTCAGACACTTACTAGTTGTGTGACCTTGGGCAAGTCACTTAGTTCTGTTGACCTCAATTTCCTCATCTGTAAAATGGGCTAGAGAAGGAATTAGTAAACCTCTGCAATATCTTTGCCAAGAAAATCCCAGATAACATCATGAAAAATTGGAGGACAGGATTGAAATAACTTAACAATAGCAACAACAATTCTAATTCCTAATATCTTCAGGGCTATAATCTAGTCCCAGAACCTTGCATTCAATATGAATACCTCTCAGGAAACTTTCTGCTTAGTTCTTCTTTTGCAGTAGATAATTGTCATATTATAATCATCTGTTTAGAGCAAAAAGTCTATTTTAATCCAATGAATTTTATGATTCATTTTAGTGGAGTGCCAAGAGATGAGGGCTAGTAATGAGGAAATTTGTGTTCTAGTCCTAGAGTTATCACTAATTCAATGTATGACCTTGGAAAGGTCTTTTCTCTGAAGCTTTATTTATTATCTGATAATAGAATGAATATTGTTCTAGATAAAATTAGTGTGATAATACAGAAAGAATTCTGGTCCTGGAGTCATATTCACAACCCCATTCTGATGCTTATTGCTTTTGTGACTATAGCCTTAGATGCTCTTTCAAGCTCCTAATTTTTTTGTGTCATGGATGTCTTTAGTAGCCTTATGAAATCTACAAATCCCTTCTCAAAAGAAATGCTTTAAATGCATTTTTAAAATAATGAGGATTTCCATGGGATGAACTTATATTGAAATAATGGTGAATTTTTTTTTTTTTTTTCATTCAGGTTCATGGACTTCTTGGAATCTATCCATGAACTCGGGTCTGCAGAACACATATTAAGAACATTTGCTCTAAATCTATGATTCTGTAATCTTTGTTAGTTCCATGATTCCATGTTTTGAACTTAATCACTAGTACTGCTTAGTTACTGAATCTAGCCCAACATAATTTTCATTCCAGTTTATTTAGTGCCAGGTTAAACAGCTAATTCTGCTCCCTGCTTATTTGAAGAAAACGTGTTCCTTTCTGCACTCCGCCAAGCACTCTAATTCCCACCTCCCCACCAAAGCTCCATACACCAGCCTTGGTTGCAGGGTCTAAACTGTCTGGTTTGTTTGTTTGTTTGTTTGTTTGTTTGTTTGTTTGTTTGTTGTCGTTGTTTTGGCCAGTTTTGGAGGGCTGGTAAACCTTAAAGCTCTGAGTCTACAATGAAAATCCCCCGTGGAATCACATAGTAATTGAATTATCTTGGATTGTGGTATTAGAAATCCCAGCCATGAGACATATTTTAGATGACAGACCCTGACATCTATTTAGAGGATATCTGGCAAGGAATATGTCTGTCTTGGTCCAGGAAAAGTAGCAGGCATAAGGACAATTTGTGCTGCTGAGAACTAAAGAAAAATAAAATGTAAGATTTCTCTTTCTGAGCAAACAGTTAAGTGAAGGAAATATTTTCTCTAAAGCTGATAAAACATAATTTCTTTTCCCCTTTCTATCCATTGTATAAGATACAGGAATTAAAAAAAAAAAAAAAAAAAAAAAAAAACTATTACAAAACATGATCTATTCTAATAAGGAATTCTTAAATGTGGCGCATTGAACCAGGAAGTCTACTAATTATTACAAGATAACATCAGGCTGGGAATAGTATTTATACATAGAAGACATCTCTAGGTACCAAGGTCTCAAGAAGCTGCATACATATTTTTCTTGTTCCGTTGCCATATCCTGAGGGCATGACTAGACAAGCATTCCAGCTGAATGGACTTAACATTTCATTAGAGGTTTTATAACACCTGTTTACACCCCATCATTAGCAGTTGTTCTCTTTGATCTGTGTAAGTGAAGAGAACAAGCCCATTTTGAGCAGAAAATGAGTTTTGCTTCCAGCTTTAACTCCCTCCTCCCAAACCAACCCTTTCCCCACCCCTCAAGAACAGTCAAAGATGTTTTTTAAAATGTGTCATACAAAGTAGTGTTTCTTGTAGCTACAGTTATGCTTTTGTAATTCCAGCATGGGGAAGAAACATTTCTAACTCAATAATCTGCTTTCTTGGTCACTTCCCATCCTCTCTTGGATATTAGTAAGGTTTCAGTTATGCTCTTTAGCTAAAGTGGGAAATGATTCCAACATGAGGAGAGCATATAAAAACTCATGGTAGCACTTCAGGTGAAAGGTTCCATGTTCATTCACTGAGACCACTATTAATAGACTTCTATTATGTAATAAGACAGCACAGCATAATGGTCAGAGTACCGCACCTGGATTTAGGATAGACCTGAGTTTGAATACTATTTCAAATAAGTATTGGTTGGATCCTAAGAGCATAGTGAATTCTTTCTCAGAATCAAGTGTTTAAATGAATAAAATAAGATACATAGGATTACTAGGTAAACCAAATTTAGTAAAAATAAAGATGTAGCTTTTTTCCCATTCATGGACCTTCTGAAAAAAAATATACCATATATACATACATATACATATGAAAATACATAGATATGTGGATATACATATATGAATATATGTATTTATAACACATAGGTGAGAGTGTGTGTGTGTGTGTGTGTATGTATGTGTCTTGACTTCAAGGTTGGAATCATTTCCCTAAGCAAGCTTTGTTCACACTTCATTTAATCATTTATAAAATGAGGATAATAACAGCATCCTAATTCATAAAGTTGCTAAAAGGGTCAAATGAGATTTTGTGTGTGTGTGTGTATATGTGTGTATGTATTTTCAAAAATTTAAGTACTATAAAAATATGATTGCTGTTATTGTCTTTTTATTGTTGTTTTGACCTTGGAGTCCCCAAGATTTTGATAAAAGCCTAAACTGATATATGTTGGTTATGTGATATAGACAAACTACTGAACCTTTCAATTCTTTCCAGTAGCATTTTATACAGGTTCTAAATTTGTGATCCCTGCATCCCACAAGGGGTATATAAGTAGATTATTAGGGGTCTGTAAACTTGGAAGGAAAATAATTATATCTTCATTTCAACACACTTATTTTCCTTTGTAATCCTATGCATGTCATTTTATATATTTAAAAATGGGGTTCATAGACCTTACCAGACTGTCAAAGAAGTCCAACACACAATAGATACAATGTTAATAAGAACCTCTGCTTAAAGAAAATGTTACACAGGAGTTGCCATCTATATCAATTAAGATGCTTTCCACATTTCCTCACCTTGATGAAATCATATATTTAGAGCTGTAAGGAATATTATAAGTCATTAGAAGTTTAGATCCATCCTCCTTCCCTTTCCTCCCTCCCATATATAACTATACTTAACATTTTTATAACACTGAACAGAGTATGCAATAATATAAGTACAACTGTGAAGCACAACATTAACATGTTAATAATATTGTCTGATCTTTAACTTGATTTGGGAATATAGAGAATATGGAGAAGATAAAAAAAAGCATTATTTCTCCTAGAATTGGAGTAAGGACTCTGATGTTTTTCTCCTAATCATTGAGAATCAGAAGAACTCCTTCCAGGAATAAAGAATGACAGAAGCAATACAATGTTTGTAATGCAATGTGCTAATTCAAACAGTTGTTATTGTTCATCTTTCATCTGAAAACTAATGACATCATGAGCATGATATCATGACTTATATGTAAATTGGATTTGAGTGAGGCAGAGTTGCACAAAATCATCAGCTTCACTCTCTCCTCCAGAGTCATTGGAGTTCAGTGACAAGTGATTGAAATGGCGATCATCAGACAGTGACTTGATATTAGAAGGCAATATATTAACAAAGCAACTTCTCCAAAACATTTTTTTTTAATTTAAAAAGAAAAGAAAAAGAAGGAAGAAGGGAAAAAAAAAACAAACAAGAAAGGAACTTCCCACTCAGAAAAGTTGATCATTAAGATTTTCATAGATTTTGACTATGGAATAATGCTTAATTTTAGAATTATGCAAATTGGCACTAATATGGGACCCTGCTGCTTTTGCCAGCTTCTGATGAAGTATGTTCATCTGCCCCCCACTCCTATATCTTGGTAGTACCACTTCCTCTGCAGCTACAGAATTCATCTATTCACTTGCCCACCTACCTCAATATCATGTAGTCATCATATCTGTCTTCTAGAGCTCAACTTACATCAGGTCAGATAACCCCCAATATTACATCTCATAAGTGGGACTTATACTATATAATTTGCATAGCATTGAGGCATAGTGGAGAAGAAAAAAGGGGGCACTATAAGCAGATACTAGACACCTACTCTCCTTCCATAGAAAATTCATCCCTAGCCCTCTATTTTAGAATACTTTTTATCCTACCTCTCTTTTTCTCATATTCTTTCAATCTACTGCTTACTGAAACCTAGAATTATCCTAAAAATATCACTTCTCAGAGAAGAATTGTAAGCATTATGAAAATTGTTTTTCTGGTACTTCTCATTTTATTCATTGTCAATACATATAAATATTCCCAGGTTTCTTTGTATTCATCATCTTGGTTATTTCTTATGGCACAAACTCTGCAGAAAAAAATAAAAAAGAAGTATAAAAGCCACATAAGATGACTTTGTATCTAATTTATTAAATTAACCATGTAGAATATACCATGCTTATATATCTTCAACCTGTATATAACAGATATTCATGATTTCATATAGTTTTTTTTCCTAGTTCTTTGTTGGTATATTGAAATGTTTCTATGTATTGACGGTCACTAAATTTAGAGCATTTTAAAAAAAATAGACATTTAAAAAAATATCATATCTCTTTTTGCCTACCATATCCAAGGATGGCAATTCCTTTCACTCCCTAACACTCAGGATCAAGAGGATCTGGCAAACTTCTTCCTCCCAAGCATTACATTCATTATACCACCCCTGTTCCCCAGATTGATCATTCAGAAACCATTTCTTTCTCTTTTAAACTAATTCTAACCCATTTGAGTCCTTTTCATTGTCATTTATGGCCCTCCAGGGTCTTCTTCCTCAGTAAATTCAGTAATAGCTTATGATCTTTTTTTACCTTAACTTTTAACCTTTGCCATAAATTATACTTCAATAATCTCCACTTCCATTTGAATTTGCCTGTTGGTGCTCTTGGAGATTACCACAGAAATCAACAAACATAAAAATAATACAAAGCATAAGTTAAGATCTATGTGATCCCATGCTTTGTCTATTTTGGCTTTGAGAGCAACATTTCAAGAAAGGCAATTTCCTTTTTTTGGTTTTAATTATAACAGGTAAGCTTATGATAATAGAGTTGAACTGAAATGTATATATCTTTGGCATTTTTGTACTTTTAGAGCAGGATGAAAGTATTGTGGACAAGAAACAGCATGAATAAGACTCCAGTCCCAGTCTAATGCATCTTCCTTAGTCATTTTGCCCCAGATTTTGCAACATGATAAAGCTGCCCCATGGTGTTCATCACAAATTCTGATTAGAGTTGAATGAAATGGATCAAAAAAGTGACAAAATCCATATTTGTTCTAGCTCCAGCTTATCTGCTTTTTCCAAAGAATTGACCAGCTATTTGGATAAAGAGAGTTTATGCCTTATAGAACAGATCTCTCATTATGGGGGTTATTCTCTAGTTTGGGGAAGCTGATTTTTTGAAATTATATCCATGTTCACTCCAGTGTGGTATCCTAGGCACTAGTTTTGGCAATGTATGTACTTGGGAGGCTCTGAAGGAAACTGTGGGAGAGGAGAGGTAATAAGACTGACTACCAAATTGAAGGTCTACAGAGCTGCTGTGCTGACCTCATTATTGTATGCTTGCAAAACCTGAATAGCACACTAGCATCATGCAAGGAAATTGAATTGCTTCCATTTAAAATATCTTAGGAAGGTTCTGAAGATCATTTGACAGAATATACCAGACACTGAGGTACTTTCCAGAACTAAATGGCCAAGCATTCCAACTCTACTGCAGAGAGAACAATTCTGTTGGGCTGGCCACATTGTTCAAGTACCAAATTATGCCAAAATTTTATTTTATGGATAACTTACACAGGCTAAGCACTCATAAAGTGATCAGAAAAAGCAATACAAGGATACTCTCAAAGTATCTCTTAAGAACTTTAGAATTTATTGTATGACATGGGAGATGCTGGCACAGTACCTCCCAGTATGGCAAGCCCTCATTAGATAAGGTGCTGTGATCTATGAGCAAAACAGAATTGAATTAGCCCAAAAGAAATGTGAAATCAGAGAAGCTTCTCTAACTGTTCTATGGATTACTCTAATACTCAGAGAAATCAGAGAAGCTATTCTAACTGTTCTATGGACTACTCTAATACTCAGAGAAATCAGAGAAGCTATGGACTACTCTACCTATAGAGTTCTACTCTAATTTCATATGGACTATTTGTGTGCAACCTATAGTAGAGCATTCTGAGCTCTCATTGGTCTAGTCACAATCAGACATACTATAACACAAATCTAATATAGTGATATCATTTTGGTCCTCTTCTAGTACAAAGAACAACAATCACCCATCCCTGGAATCTTGGACTCCTTGAGTTTCAGCTTTGAAGCTATTTCAAATCTTGGATGATTGGCTGAAATGATGGAAGTGTCAGGAATAAAAATCAGTTTCATTAGCCTTGCAGAAAAAGTAGTAAAAGGTCTCTTTAAAGGCTTTTAAAAATCTTAACTGAAAAGACAACTTGAAAAGTAGAAAATGTGGCTTCTACTTCTTTTGCATTTCTCTCCCTCCCATCTCATAGATGGGCAGTCAATCCCTTCATAATGTGATGGCCACACCCATCCCCTTCAGTTCTCTACTTTAATAACACTTTATTTTCATTGGTGTGTGTCATGTTTCCAAATTATTCTTTCATTTCCTCCCATTTTATAATTTCAAAACTACTGTTTATAATATGTAATGTAATATGTAATTTCAATGTGTGTGTGTGTGTGTGTGTGTGTGTGTGTGTGTGTGTGTGTGTGTAGGAGTGATGATTAAATTTATTTCCCAATAAGTTTGATGAGTTTATCTCTTCTTGTAGAATATGAATACCTCCACTGATCCTTCATAAGAGGAAAGTGACAATCCTTTATTAGATTTCAGAGATTAATGCTGCCTTTCAATATGAATTAATTGGGTTAGAAGTGCTATGGAGCATTCCTAGGAGATGGATTTTAGTTAATCAATTTGACTACAAGATAATTTTGTTGTCTAGAATTCTTGAGAGCATGGATTCATTGGAAGAACCATTTCTCTATGCTAATGTATAAAAGCAAGCTGACAAATTGATTTAGTCTTTATTTTTGTTCCCTATTTAAAAAATAGACCAGAATCCAGGTTGGAAGGGAAAGCTTATGCATGTATTTTGCATATATACAGAGAAGCACATGGAATTTACATATAATCTCTCACTATTTTCTCATTAGAGTATCTGAGAGTCAATTTCCCTAGCCCCCAAAATGATAAAAGCCAGGATAATAGTGGGGAATAAATGGGTTCTGCAAAAGTACGTAGATGTTGTATGTTTTATTTATGTGGCTTGGGAATGCATAGTCAATATTAATGAGTACCAACTTCCTCTTTAGAGGAAGAATAATCTCTTATTTCCTTAACACTAAGGGATCTACCCATTTAGCAAAGTAGAACTGTTTCTTAGATTGTATTTGACTTCAGGATTGTGTTTAGAGCAACCAAGAAGAGTTTAGCTATCTAAAGTTCTAAAAAGAAAATGGAGTTCCTTAGAAGGGGTACTTCTAAGAACTTCTAAGAAGTTGTTCACATGATCCTCAAAAGAAGAATACCAAAAAGTAATGAAATTGGAGAAGAAAGGAAGAAAAACTTGATCCTCAACATTATTGCTGTAGTTTATTCAGATAGTGCAGGTTTGATGAAAAGATTCTATTCAACAACCAGAGTTTATTTATTTGCCTTCCATGTTGTTCAGACTTTTCAACAATATCCAATACTAAATGACCCTCATCTAGGGTCACTTAATTTTGTAAGTGAAGAAGCTGATGTGAACAGAGTTAAGTGGCTTGCTCAGCGTTACAAAACTAGTGTCTGGAACAAGATTTGAAGATGGGTCTTCTATACTCTAGTCCAACACTCCCTCCATTTCGCTGCCTAGCTACCACTATTTTTCTTCCAAGGGTGGTACAATTAATATGGGAGGAATTGTTAAAATGCTATGGGAGAGAATTTCTCCAGAATGTCAGGGCACTATTAAGATGGTAAACTAAATTCATTTCCTTTTCAAGAGATCCTTTTGAATAACTATGAATCTTTCATTTGTTTTCCATATCTATTTATACTTAATACTTCTCACTTTCTGAATATTTCTAAATAGTGAAGCAAAGCATTTGTCATTATTCAATCAGCAAGCATGTATTAAATGTCTATTATTAAGTGCATTCCTGGTACTGTGTCAAATGCTAGGAATACAAAGAAAGGCAAAAAATCTCTTGCTTTTGATTTAATGTATATGAATTTATAATTTAATTTATAATTAATAATATAATGAATTTAAAATATAATTTAATATGAAAGATGATGTGCAAACAAATATGTACAAGGAAGCTATAAGCAGTATAAATGGGAAAAGAAGAAACAGAGGAAAGGCACCAGAATTAAGAGGGATTGGAAAAAATTTTATGTAGAAAATGGAAGCCAGAGAATCTAGGAGGTAGAGATTAAAGATTTTGGGCATGGGGAGATCGTCTTGTTTAGGAACCAGGAAAGAGTCTAGTATCTTGGGATTGAAGTAAATGCATGTGTAGCTGGTATAAGTTGTAAAAAGAATGTAAAGGTGGGATGAGAGCAAGGTTATAAAAAGCTTTGGATGCTGAACAGAATTTTTTTTTTTTTGATTTGGAAAGCAATAGGGAACCACAGGAGTTTATTGACTAAGGGGGTGATCTGTGCTTTAGGAAAATCATTTTGATAATCTATGATAGAATTGAGAAGAGAGTTGTGGCAGGCAGATTCACTAACATGAAACTTATTATACTAAATTCTTGTATGGCACCTATGTTTGTAAAAAAATTTTAAAAGATATTCCCCAAAGAAAACTGTGCTTTGGATACATAAGAATAGAAGAGAAGAATCTCTTTAGAATCAGTCTGTGTGAGTTTAGAGTTTGAGGCATTGGAAATCAGGAATTATATCAATAAGGAAATATCAATAATCAAATAAGGAAAGCAACCTAATCAAAAGACATACTACAAAGTGTGAATAGCTATCCCTTAGCATGTCCAGTCTTATTTATATGTTACTTGAAATAGATATCTAATTGGCAAAACTTTAGTCAGTTTAATAAAATGAAGTGAAGAATTCCAGGCAATTTTGAGAAAATACTTTTGGCCTATGAGAAAATTCTTTGGAACTTTGATAGTCTAATATAGTAAAGTCAGTTTTATGATTGAATGTTGGAGGTACACTTATTTTTAGTTCTTAACAATTTTGGACAATTCTAATTTTATGGAGATGATAAATATTGAATCAAAAGCTAATCCTCTCTAACTTTTAACTTTTGATACCTGCAAAAATGTATTATAACATTGGGACACTACATAAAGAACTTTATTATTGTAAACTCAAGGATTTTTTTCAAGCATTTCAAAGGAGAAATTGATATTTTTATAGTGATAATAAAAATAAAATAAATTTATTACATCACAAAAACTTTCTTTTAAACTTGCATATATGGAGGCTACTTTGGAAAAAAAAAAACAAACTGGGTACTCTAATTCAATAGAAGATTCTTAAATTCATGTTGTAATCCAGGAATTAGAAAGTGACTCCATTATGAAAATATTAGAATTATGCATAATACATCTCTGAAATATTTCTCAATTAAAAAGAGATCCAATTTACAAATTAAATAGAAGTAATAACTTGTTCATTTGTCATCTAAATCATCTATAGAAACAATCTTCATTTTCTTTGAAATATCTAAATAGCTTTAAATGTTCATGGATAAGGAATGCATTTGTCATAGACAAGTAATTTGTTTTATTCCCTATGACAAGAACAGTTAATAGATGTCTTGTAAAATGGCATGTTGAAAGATGAGTTTCAAATGTGAACATTTTATGATGTTTTGACTATGGGTAAATAAAGAGTTCTCTGGTTTATCAAACAAAGCACTACAAATTGTAACCACCATTCATAACTTCATATTTGTGTGATTTGGGGTTTTCTGCTCTAGTTATTATAAAGACAAAATTTTGATCTCAATTAATAGTTCAAAAAGAATTATAAGAAGCAGGATCATTGAGAATGTTTTGAAAAATTCTATGCTGAGAAACAAGCAAAAGCAGTTAATATTATTACCCCTTGTTATTAATTAGATTATAAATGTTAAAATTACATGATATCTGTTTAATATGTTTTTTCTATTATTTTGTTGTTATGCTAAAATTTGTACAATGCTATAATTATAATAAATTATTTACTGTATTTGTATATAATGTGAGCAAAGAAAATTGTGTAAGTCATTTTATAAAAAGCATGGTAGATGACTTTTTTTTTTTTTTTTAGTGAGGGGTTACTAGGATTTTCCTTCATAAAATTTAAGGAAACTGCCTTAGAAGAACTTGAACTATTGGAGCCAACTAGCCATTAAACATGAGATCACATGAGAGGAGTTAGAGATAAGGGGATGGGAATAAAACTAGCCCTGAATTGTGCAAAATAAAAGAATTCTACCTGTAGAACTTCTTTGAAGCAAATTATTCTCCTGAATCTTGCTTTGCTCACCAAACATTGAGACTAATAATATGCTTGTTTGTTTGTTTGTTTTCCTGATTTGTTTGTATCTTTAGTGCTTAGCACAGGGCATAGTAAGTGATTAATAAATGCTTATTGACTATGGACCATTTCTACAAAAGCTTTTTCTGTTTAGCAAATTAACAAATTTGGAACTCTAGATCCTTTTCCTAATTTCATCCTTTCAGACTCCATAATTCAAAGATAATTCTTAACCATCTATCGCCTCTATTTTTCTAGTTACCCGCTACCCTTTTAATATGAATCATTAAATATTTTTTCCTTCATTTTGTTGTCTATAGCATCAAAAAGCCCTAGTGACTCAAACTCCAATTTGTACAGCATTTGCTAATTTCCTAGGTATAAATTCTCATATTGAATAGATGGTTGGAGCTGGATACATCACACTGTTTCAGGCAAATTATCCACAATAGGAAGCACCAAGAATTTGGACAATTTAATATATATTATGTAAAGACTCTTTTGTAATTATCTTTATATAAATTCAGCATATGTCTTGGTAGATTAACTCACAAATTTTATACATTTTCTAGTTATTTAGAATTTCTTATTACTTAATCTTAATCCATTCCCTGAAGCCCTGAAATTTCCAGTAGCTTCTCAACTACCCTAGTTATCCTGGAGAGCCTTAGGTGATAGAAGATGAGCTTATATACCAGAATTTTAATTCAATTATAAAAGAAAACAATTATTTTACTTACTTAAGAAATAGTCACAGAATATTTCTGATTTCATCAGAAAAAGGATAAAGAAACCACATGGACATTAGGGGTCATTAAATTTTCTTCCACAGACTTAAATTGAGATAATGTTCTTCAATTCTCTTTGATTTGGATTGAGGTAATCAGCTTCCACAGAGTGAGCTGAGGATATTTCCATTACTAGGTCACTAGATAGAGAATTGAGGATAGCCATTCTGGTTTTTTCAGGGTCCTAGAAAAAAATACATTTAAAAAAAAAGAATGAGTTATTTCTGTTATTCTAAATTTAGAGAGAGGAAGTCTACTGGTCATTGGGCAAGGAAGCCAGTCATTTTCTTAAAAGAAGGTTTTATTAATGCCTTTAAAAAATTACATGACATTCCATCACAGGCATTTCTGAATATTGCTACCCCACTCTTCTCCTTAAACCTTCAATCCTGCCCTACATCAAACCCTCTCTGTTTTAAATTATTTCTGGTTCTTGTTTAACAGGTTTGCTCCTAAGATCTACTTTTCTATTTTTTAAAACCAGTACCAAATAGTTTTTTGATGATTACTATTTTATAATATAATTGTAAATCTGGCAACACTTCATTCCTACTTTTTCCACTACCTCCCTTGAGATTCTAGACCTTTTGTTCCTCCAAATGAATTTTATTATTAGTCTGTCTAGTCTTATAAATTATCCCCTTGGTAATTTGTTTGGTATAATTTTAAATCTGTAAGTTCACTTTGTAATATCATCATTTGAAAAATTACATCGATACCGCACAAACCATGGTATTGAATGCTATATGTCTCCACTTATTGAAATCTTCTTTTATATTTGTAAAGACTCTTTTGTAGTTATATTTATATAAATTCAGCATGTGTCTTGGTAGATTAACTCACAAATTTTATACATTTTGTAGGAATTTAGAATGGGATTTCTTATTGTGCTCTGTTTTTTGTTAGAAATGCTGATAATTTTTGTGCATTTATTTTTTATTCTGGTACTTTACTGAAGTTCTTAATCATCCCCATTAGTTTCTTTTTTAATTCACTAGGGTTTTATAAATAAAACATCATGTCATTTACTAAAAGGGATAATTTAATTTCTCATTTGTAGATGCTTATATATTTAATTTTACTTTTGTCTTATTGTTTATAAAAGGTATTTTTAGAATTATATCAAATAATAATTGGGAGAGGGGAAGTCCTTTTTAATTCCACTTTGGATTTATATTGCTGAAGTCTCCTAGTAATTTTATTGCAGATATTTGTATTTTCAATATTTACTTTCAGTTTAATTTAGTTAATTTCAATATTAATATATAATAGTAGTTTATAATTCCACTTTCCTGTTTTGAATATCATGAGTATATTTGCCTTACAAAATAAATTGGGTAGAGAGTATTCTTTTCCTATTTTTGAGAGTTATTTTTAAAACATAAGTTTGCATTGGTATTTAAATGTTTGATAAAATATATTTATTTAGTTTTTAATCTCTCAGTGATCTAGGAAACACTTTAAGACAATGAATTGCAGAGAAGAAATCAAAATGAAATCATAGGCCCAATCTTATACTTTATCCCTAATCACAGTTGCTAAGAGTGTTACAAACAGGGGCAGCTGGGTGATGTAGTGGATAGAGCACCAGCCCTGAACTCAAGACAACCTAAGTTCAAATCTGGTCTCAGACACTTTAACACTTACCTAGCTGTGTGATCCTGGGTAAGTCACTTAACCCCAATTGCCTTGGCCAAAAAAAAAAAAAAAAAAAAAAAAGAAAAGAAAAGAAAAAAGAAAAAAAAAAGTGTGTTACAAAAAGCTCCATTAATTTTCATAACAACTCTACAAATATAGAGGAAGTAAAAATATCCCCATTTCATAAAAGGGAATACTGGGGATAACATAAGTTACTTAGATTTTGCAATCCCATTACAGAAAGTTAATGATGGAGCTGCTGTACCTTGAGCATAGGTCTGATTCTTAGTACAATGAACTTTCTTCTACATTTGGTGGTTAATGGAGTGCTTTTAACTCTAAACTCTGCCAAAACAAACAAGCAAAATACCACCACCCATGACTTTGCTTACAGCTGCTGACCCTACAGTATTTGGGATGCCATTTATCCTCTTAATATTTTGTCAGGCAAATTAAAATAGGAAAAAAATAGGAAAATAAAATAGGAAATTAAAATAGGAAAATAAAATAGGAAATTAAAATAGGAAAAAAATAGGAAAAAAAGGTAGGGTGCTAGATTTAGAGAGTCAGGAAGACCTGGTTTTAAATTTCATCTGGGACACTAACTGTATAATGGTCAAGTAACTTTACATAGTTGCCCCAAAATTAAAAAGTTGAGCTTCATGGCCCCTAAAGTCCATTCTAGCTCTAACTTTACAATGCTATGATCTTTATTTTAAAGAGGAAAAAACCAAGGTACAGATAGTATTGATGAAGATAGCAATGCTTCCTCAACAAGAAAATGCCTTTCTCAATAGAAACATTTATTTTTTTAAATGAAAACAAAGGAGGAGAAGAACGAGGAGGAAGAAGAAAAAAAGGAGAAGAAAGAAGAAAGAAGAAGAGCAAGAGGAAGAAGAAGGAAGGAAAAATGAAGAAAGGGGAAAAGAAAGAAGAAAAAGGAAGAAGAATGAAGGAGAAAGGAAAAAGAAGAGAAAGGAAGGAAGGAAGGAAGGAAGGAAGGAAGGAAGGAAGGAAGGAAGGAAGGAAGGAAGGAAGGAAGGAAGGAAGGAAGGAAGGAAGGAAGGAAGGAAGGAAGGAAGGAAGGAAGGAAGGAAGGAAGGAAGGAAGGAAGGAAGGAAGGAAGGAAGGGAGGGAGGAAGGGAAGAAAAAGTCATTTTGAATTTGAAGTTGGTGGCCTTGATTCCAAGAGAGGTTATAGCCTCTCTAGAATATCAATTTCTTCATCTGTAAATGAGTTTGAAATTATGTGACTTAAGGTCCTTCTCAGTTTCAAATCTATGGTAAACAAGAGGCCATGCAAGACAATAAATGTAATACAGAGAGAAGAACTTTGGCTCTGTGAAGTCACAGAACTAGATTCAAATCCCCTTATGAGACTTACTGTGTGACCTTGGATAAATCACTCAACCTCCCTAGGTTTCCTTATGTGTAAAATAATTGGATTGGACTGGTCTCTGAGGTCTCTTGCATTTTGAGATCTCTGATCTCTGAATAGACTGTGAACTCACATTGTAAATGAATACAGGGCTAACCTTTTGGACCATTTTACTGTCAGACCAACATCTCCTCCCCACCTCCCCACCCCTTTTGTGACTTTTGAAGCTAGCCACTGTTGTATGTTAACCTCATACTTTAGTTTCTGAACTTAAAACAGGAACTTTCAAAGGTGAAAAGTCTGAAGGAGCAATGGTAAATTGCAAGGGCAGCACCTATCTTGACTATGTTCCCACTTCTGGCCCATGAAGCCTCACAGAAGAGGGTTTATTTTATATTATTCCTTTGTATTTTTACATTTGACTGATTAAGTCAATGGAAACCAGCCCTTATTTTTGCTTTACAGGCAGGCCATGTTTTCCATCATTGGCACATACTGAAATAAACCAATGGGGAGTAAGGCAGGGCTGGGCTGCTGTTTTCTGTTACCCTGCAAATCAGAAAAAGATTGGTAGTTCTGATTAATCTCTTCTTTTGTTTAGTTGCCTGCACAACACCCTGCCAAATGACTTTATAATAAATAATAAAAGTCACAGAGAACTATGTGTTTATTCTCACCACCAATCCAAAGTAAAGATTTTCTTTAAACAAGTTATTTCTAATAAGGCATAAAGCCTGCAGAGAAATATTAAAGACTAATTTCCCTCATGGTTTCATGTTAGGAAAATGCACAAAACTTGAGAATAATTTCAACTAACAGTCATGTGGTTAAAAAAAAAGTTTCTGGAAAATGCCAAATTGGTCAAGGCACTCCAAATGTATCTCCACATCTTGTAAATCTCCATTTGATTAATAAAAATTATTATTAGGGCACATATGATGTTGTTCATACTCTTTATAACAGATTTCAGAAATATACTTTTTTGGGATGTGCCATAATAATATATTTTTTTTAACATGCTAAAATAAAACCAGAATTAGGCTGCACATGAGAAGAACCCTGAGTAATAACAAACAGAGCCCAATGTTGTCAGGCACACTTTCTCAATGGGAACATTAGTTAACAAGGTCATTCTTATGCAGGAATGTGGCAGACATCAAAGCACAATTACTATTAAGCATAAGTATACTACTTAATAAGATATAAAATGCCTTAAGTTCAATTTTATTAGCTCTTCTTTACTGCTACCAATTAGTCTCTCTCTCTCTGTGTCTGTCTCTGTCTCTCTGTGTTTTTCCCCAAAAAAGAAAATCAAAACATAGGCAGAAAGAGAAAATGATTAGCTCAAGGTTAAAAAAACAAAACAAAACAAAACAAAAAAAAAAAAAAAAAAAGTGGGATACTCCACTGAAAACTAAAGAATCCCTGTACTGGAATTTGCATAAAATTTCTGCAACCCTCTATTTCCGTCACTGAAAAGATACAGCATTAACACTAGAAGTCAATGACCAAAAGTCCAGTTAATGAAAGCAACATCTGGAAGTTGTTTCTGGAGTGCTGGATCTTAAAGCAAGAGTGTGAGGGTAATTAACTGATTTAGCACTTTTAAGGGAAGTTTCTTCTTACTTACAGTATTTACTGGCAAATAATAGTGAATTAAAGATTATCATTTTTCCATGACTAAGAATCCATTAGGCCATCATTTTTTCCCCTTCAAACTCTATGGATTCTGCCCTTTTCCCCAAAATGTAAGTAAAGTAGACTAGGCTGCAAAATATATTCTATTTCATTGGTCAGTAGATTATTTTATAGCAATCTGAAAATTTTCTGAAGTAATGAAATTATCTTATTTTATATACATTTAATTATCTTAATTTTGAAAGTGACTGCCCTCAAATATTCAAACAACTTGAAGCATTGGATAATCAACCAATAGGCTACCTGTTGATTCTATAACTTTCAAATTTCACTTGATTGTTTAGGATTTTTCTAGGTGGGCCACCATGACAAAATGAAAAAAAAAAAAAAATTCAGGAGTCAGTAAGGAAAATACACAGATTTGCCTCCTGGCTCTCTAACTTAGAGGCTGTGGAAATGCAAGCAAGTAATTTCATTTCTGCTGACCTCAGCCACTGAATCTCTAAGATGGATTTTGCCTTGATGGGCTCTGAAGAGCCTTTCAGGGCTAAAATGACATGGTTCTAGTACCAGATATAATAAAGCCAACCCAGAGTAAAGCAGCAAGAGCAGTATTATTTGAAATCCTTATCTATTGAACATAACTAGTTCTCTGAAGATTTTTACTAAGAGACACAGAAGAAGGAAAAAAAAAAGAGTTGGGAGAGGAAATAACAGTATTTGAGATATATCTGAAGACATTCTTATGTTTATGTCATCTTGGTTTCCAGGCAAGCCTGGAACATTTTGCATGCAACTGTCTGAATTAGTAAAGAGCATGTTGACATGATGTTATATGCCAAGAGCTTTGAAAAGGAGAGATATTCTTCATTCCTTCTTCAAGGGAGACACATGTGATTCCAGATTCTTTGGGACTGTCTTTTGGGGGAAGAAACACTCTATTACAGACATATAGAAGAAGATGGATGCTAATCACATTTCTAGTTTCTAGCATATCTAGAATTTTCAGGGAATTAGGTCTCTTCTTGTGGCTGAGTGAGAAACCATCTTAATTTCATCTAAACAACTCATTCCCTCTGTATTTTCCAGTATATTCTAATCTGTATGAGTTCTGTAGTTTCCCTTTGCTATTTGCTTGGATAAATGAGTTTTTATCTATTGGATATTTGTGATAATATTTTGTGTGATGAGTGTTTTAATGGAAAAGGATCATGATAGTGGATAAAAGATGGGATATCCTACTCCTTTCAGAAAAAGTGGCCCCCAAAGCAGTTTTTTATTCATATTGCTAGGTTAATAATATTTAGAGAGACAGATAAATATAATTCTAATCCAAAGAGGCTAGCCTTATGCAGCTTCTCTCACTACCCTCAAGGCAAGAGCCATAGTTATCTCTAGAGAGAATATAGCAAGATTCCAGTGATAACTATCAATGCCTCTCTTCCTGCCACTATCTATACTTTTCGAAATCCTGTATGGATATGCTCATCTTATATAGTCAGTATACACTTCATATAATGCCTAGTCCTTTGAAAGATGGAAGAAATATATAAACTCTGGTAGAAAGAAGCAAATCTATGTTCAATAAGACTTTTAGTATAAATAACATAGTTTAGTTGAATGGGTAAGAAAAGTCATATTTTATGTTCAATTTTCCATTCACTAGTCTGACAACATTAGACAAATCATTCCTTCTGTCTCTTTCTTCTCCTCTTTCTTTTGTTTCTATTCCTTCTCCTTCTGGCTCCTTCATCTGCATTTTTTCTTCTTTCTCCTTCTCCTTTCATCTCCTTCATGTTCCTCCTATCCTCCTGGTCTCTCAAATTCCTCCATTGGAGTATTGGTCTAGTTAGTACCCCATTTTAACATGAAAATGATTTTGACTTCTTGAAGACTATGTCAACAGGACACAAACTGTGGGAAATGCTCACATAGCTAGAAAGTCTCTGAACATGGACCCATTTACAAATTGTGCTTATTATATATGGACCAATTAACTTGTTTTAAGGGTTACAAAATGCTTTTCCAACAATAGCCTTGTGAATTCACCAATACAAATATTGTTATTACAATTTTGTAGGTGAGGAATTGGAAACCCAAAGAATGTTTTGACTTCCTCATATCCCCATACCTATTAAATATTGTAGTCAGGATGAATGGATTCAAAACCTCCAGAAACTTTACTTGAATTTCAGATGTTTTGATATTATGGAAAACCGAAGCCTTCTGTGCTTGAGTTTTTTTCCATTTATATTTGAGAATTATATCTGCTTTATCCATTACTTAGGTTGTTCATATTTAACATGAAATAATGTAAAAATGTTTTGAAAAAGGAATACAAAACAAAACAATACTTTATAAACATAATCTCTCCTTATCTCCTTATCTTAAGCATGTCAAGAAGCATGAGCTTTGGGTCTGGCTCCTTCTGGTAGGACAAATGTATTCTGGCCCCTTATTGAATGATATGTGACTAGCAGCCATTGGCCAGCAATTTTATATCCTTTATCAAGGCGCCATAGCACAAGAAGCTCATCAAAAGGGATCAGAATATAGGCTTATTCCTTTGGAATAAGTGCTTCCTTATTTGGAATGGAGTGCTTCCTGGGAGGAAAAGATAAAAGGGGTTCCTCTGATTACTTCTGAAATATCAGTAAAGATTGGGTCAATTTTCCCACAAACAAATAAAAACTGTGAAAATGAGAAGAGGAAGAGGAATTATTGTGGAGGGAATATTATTTCCTTCCAAAGGGCTCTTGTTATATAACCATATTCTCTTTTGGAAAAGGAGTAGAACTACCTGGGAAATTCATACCATAGAGTGTTTGTGATACTCCATATTCCCATGCCATACTTTTGTCCTTTGTTCTTGTTGTCTGACATAGTTGGAATATACTCCTATCTTATCCTATCCTCTTAGAATCCTTTATTTCTTTCACAACTCTGGTTAAGTGATATCTTCATCATGAAGTTTTTCTTGATTTCCCCAGGTACCAATGCCATAACACTCCGTCTACCCCTAGTTTGTACTCCTCCATTCCTGCTATTTATCTGGTATTCACTTTGTGTATATTTGTGTAAATGCTCTCTCTCTCTCTTAGTACAATGTAAGCTCATTGAGGGTAGGAATTATTAAACTTCTTTTTTAATTTTCTTAATGATTGGCACTTAATAGGTGCTTAATGAAAGAGAAGTTGAGATAAAAGCACCATCTCTTCTATAACATGCAGAATGGTTTAGGCATCTTGGCTTTGGCAATTTTATTTTTGCTATAACTCTGTATACATCTTCAGTCATATTTTCTTAGGGCTTAAACTAGAACCTATTGCAAATTCAAATTAAGGGCTTTGTTTGATGTCTTCCAAGTAATTAAGAGTTACTGGTTTAGGATGGTGGACAGTATGATTTTTTATCATATGAACTGATATGACTATAAAGGATTTAAACTATTTCTGTTGTAACTCAAGGAAAGAGTCTCATTTCATTAAGAAAAATGTAATGGAGAAGCTAGATGGCACAGTGGATGGAACACCAGCCCTGAAGTAAGGAGGACCTAAGTTCAAATCCAGCCTCAGAAATTTGATACTTACTTCCAACCTGTGTGACCCTGGGCAAGTCACTTAACTCCAATAGCCTCAGAGGAAAAAAAAGGAAAAAAAAAAAAAGAAACATGTAAGCTTCTTAAGGTTGAGAGTTTTAATCTTTATCTCTGACTCCTTTACAAGCACATTTTCTTATATAAATAAGAGATTAATTAATGCATGTTGATCAGTTGATCCTCAGCACTTAGCACAGAAGTTTGTACACAGAAAGTGCTGATTAAATGTTTTTTGTAATTCAAGTCCAAGTTGGGATGTACCCCACTGAAAAAAATATTAGAGTCTTTCAAGAGGAACACATAACAATGGCCAAAATTATTTTATATTTTTAGTACAAATCAAGCATAAATATATCCACATTTTTTGTAATGAAAACTAAATTTACGTTGAAGTCAACAACAGCAAAATTAACATTTCAAATTTATTCTGACAATAGATGCAAGACAATAATTATTTAATACAGTATGTTCAAATCAGGCTAAATTTTTGTTGGCACAAATCTCAATGCAGTGTGATCTACCATTTTCCTGAAAATCAGTATAGACTGATTATATATACGTCTTATGTCACCACACTTTTTGCTACATTTGAACATGAAGTATGTAACTTGAAGTTAAACAATATTGGTGTGGAAGTATGAACATTGTCTTATACTTCCCAAATCATTTCAGTTAATCCAATATGAAAGGGCAGCTAGATGGTGCAGTGGTGGATGAAGTGATGAAGTGCTGGACCAGGAGTTAGGAAAACTCACTTTTGTAAGTTCAAATTCATTCTGACACTTATTAGCTCTGTGACCCTGGTCAAGTCACCTAACCCTGTTTACCTCCACTTCCTCATCTGTCAAATAAATTGGTGAAGGGAATGGGAAACCATCCTAATATTTTTGCCAAGAAAACCCTAAATGGGATCACAAAAAGTCAAACCTGACTGAAAAACAGTTGAAGAACATTAGTGTAATATCTGTCTGCCCAGGTTGCATGTACCTTCGGATTCTAATGTTTATTGTGCAACAAGAAAATGATATTCACACACATGTATTGTACTTAGACTATATTGTAACACATGTAAAATGTATGGTATTGCCTGTCGTCGGGGGGAGGGAATAAGGGAGGGGGGGTAATTTGGAAAAATGAATACAAGGGATAATATTATAAAATATATATATATATATATATAATAAAAAAAATTAAAAAAAAAAAAAAAAAGAACATTAGTGTTATAAACTTTTTTTCTGAAAAAAGGCAAACTATTAAACAATCATATAATTTAAAAATTGTCTTAAATAACCATAAACTTTTGCTCAATTATATTTTATTACCTTCAATTCTTATCTTTAATTTTGAAAAGGCAAAATAATTATATTTAATACATAATTGTATTAAAAAGAAAAGTACTTTGAACTGATGAAATGGATATAAGTAAAGATAACAATGATCCATTAAGTAATAGAAAGATGGTAAAAAAGTAAAAAGCCTAACTTTAGAAAATAATTGACTCTGTCATAGGGATTCATAAATATTGCTATTGATGGTGATAAAAGACATGAATTTACTGTCTAGAAATGCTTCTGCTACAGATAGCATTAAATAAAACATTGAAGCATCTTGAAAATGTATATGCAGGAATACAAGATATTTTTTATCCAGAGAAAATTTGATGCTTTTATAAGTCAAAAGAAACTTTTTTGAAGAAACTGTGGCTGTGACATCAATAGGATTGCAACATATATATTGCTTATATAATTGTAAAGTATCAAAAATGATAGTATAAGAAAAAAAGTTTGTGCTACCTGTAGCTACAGATGTCATTGAAAAATGGGGGGAGGGAAGTCATAAATACAAAGCAGTTAAATGGTAGATAAATATATCAGGATTGATATTGCTCATTGTCTGAAGACCTTTATGATCACTTAATTGAAAAACTAAAATCCTTGAATTTTGTATTATAAATCAATGAAGCAATAGATTTTTTTGTTCAATTATACATTTATGATGTTGTTGAAAGCAATGGGAATATATGTTATTTCATAAACTTGAATCAGTGATACATCAAAAGCAATTTTCAATGTAATTGTAAGATTATTTTTCAAATGAAAATAATTGGGAAAATTGCATAGGAATTCTGCACTGAAAATTTCATTGATGTCTGGAAAAAATGCTGGCTTATGGAATTAATTCAAAAGTATAGTTCCTTTTGAAATGTAGACTAATTTCATGTTTCATTAAAAGGCACATTTACTTAGAAATATGAGTGAAAAGCTGAACCCAGTTTTTTAAGTTGTTATAGGAGTCATCACGGAAACATAAAGTTAAAGCTTGAGAGACCTTGGAGATGTTTTATTCATTTTATAGATGAGCAAACTGAAGCAGAAGGAGAAGGTAAATAATTTTCTCAGGGTTACATAAATATTGAGTGACTTAGACACTTATTATCTAAGAGAATTTGAATTTAGCTCTTTTGGATTCTAAGTCCTACACTGTACATATTGGGTCACCAACAATTAAAGAGAAATCTCTGAAAATTTATGTACAAGAGTAGATGATAACTAATTTGTGCTGAAAAGTTATCCTTCATGTCATGTTACTGATATTTTTATCCTTATTATTTTGATAAAAATAAAATTTGCAAATAATTTTATTAATAGTTATCTGTGTTTATTGTATTTCTCCATCATTTAAGGCCATTATAAAAATTATAAGCAAATTTTTATTTGAATAAAGTAAGAAATAAAACAATTATCTGAATAGATTACTTTTTTCTTTTGTAAAAGAGGGAGAGATTTCTTTATAGAGTTTGACAAACATTGTAAAGGGCTGAAACTCTGAATGGGTGCACTGGAATCAGACACCCAAGCACTTAAGGCTAATTATCTAATGGATAATACTCTATTAGCATATGCTTGGAAAATGGCCCTGCCCACTATTCTGAGCTGGCCCAATCTTTTGGTGTATACAGATAATTGTAGCAGGGATTAGGGGGTGGAGTAAGACAAGCCAGGGTCACTTTGTAGGAGGACTAGGAGAAGGGAGGTAGATCTGTGGAGAGCATGAGTGATCCTCTTCATTTCTCCCCCTAAAGACCAAAGACTTTTGCTGATCCTGACTCTGGCTGATCCTGAGGTCCACAGGGAGCTAACTCGGACTTCACAGAACATCAAATTACTTTATACTTAAAGTTGAAAATAAAATTTTATGTATTAGACAGATTTGATGATGGGTAATGACAACTTATGCATGTGTGTGTATGCATGTGTCTAGTGTATGTGACAGCATACTCCCAGTTAAGTCTATTTGAACTCACATAGAAATGCCTTGTTCCACAGAACAGAGCCATGTTCCTTTTAGGTCTTTCTGTCCTCCTGGGAATGAGGAAGTGTGAGCAGTCAAGTCTTGAGTGTGCAGAAGAAATGATTGAGAAACTTGAAGCTTTGGTAACAACATAAAAAAGACTATTGTGTGAAGAAAGAATGCTCTCCAGACATTGGTGATCTGAAACAAATCTCTAGTAACTCTTCTCTCAGTATACCTACATTTACATAAATATACAAAAATATGTCCCTATGCACATATAAAATATCACTTAGAATGTAAGTGCGTTGCTATGCAAAAGTACAAATTCTTCTAAAGGAATCTACTCTACAAGACCAAATGTCTCTTTAGTATCATCTCTACTGAAAGATAGGTTTTTCGCAGCTCTTTTTTCATTTTTGGCCCCAAATTCCCATATTTGAATTTCTCTCATTATTGATTTAGACTCTGTAGTTTTTCCGTGTTGGAAGCTCTGTTTCTTCAAATTCTTATATTTTTTCTTTTATTCACTCTGCTTGTGACAACTCCAGTTTAGCCTTAGTTACTGAGACAGCTCCTTATCAAACATACCATTTTCAGGGATAATACAGAATAGGGTGTTGGATTGTTCCTGTTATTCTACTAATTTCCTATGTCTTTACAATACTCTTATACTCTCTTACAATTCCTTCTAACTTTTTATAAAAAGTCCCATAATCTTTTCTCCATTTCACATGAGAGTATGATTTCACCAACTTCTTCCGACAACTAGTTTTGAGCTCTTTATTTAGTCTCTGATCTCCTTCCTACTAACCAATTATCAGTTATTTCTTTTTTTACCTTTCTCTGATTAATAGCTTTCCCTCCTCCTTTAGAAATGAACTCTCACACCATACTTCTTGAACATATCCCTTCCATCAGAATGATAAGCCTTGACTGTCATATTCACTTCTGCCTTGTATCCCATTATTCATGTGTCTTTTCCTTCAGTATCTTGACAAACTGAATTCAAACATTGATTCAACTACCAAAATATAACCAAATTATTTTTCTTCAAATGAATGGCTTCTATTTCACCCCACTAGTGATAAAGGATGAAATATTGAAAGTAACAGATTTCATAGATTTTAAGATTAAGTATTTCTTTAAGATTAAGTATTTCCAAGTAATCCAAGAAAATCTGGCTTCATGAATTCTGAATGCAGGTTTAAGTCTATAAGAGTAAGGGAGAAAGGCGGGCAGATTATTCTGAACTCATTTGTCATGGTTATTGTGGACTGCTTTTTGTTGTCTTCAATGTGTTGGTTTTTTCTCTTGATTCAATAAATAAATGAATGGGGGAGAGGATTAATCCCTTATTTCATAGCAAGTAGTGTGCTAACTGATGGGGATATATATAGAAAATAAAAATAAAATAATATCTGCTATCATCTAGTAAGAAATACAAATAGGAGGGTTCAACTGAAGGATACATGGAAAGGTGATGATCCAGATAAGTGATGCACTTGGATTTGATTATCAAGGGAGATCATAAGATAATAGCTTGTTCTTTTTCTTTCTGTTTAGAACTATAAGGAAACTTAAGGGCCATCAAATTCAGCCCTCCTAATGTCATAGATGAGGGAACCAAGGTATAAATGGCTTATTCGGAATTATACAACTTGTAAGTATTTAAGGCAGGATTCAAATCGAGGATCTACTGTTCTCAAGTACAATGCCTTATCTACTCTACCTTACTATCTTTCAAGACATAAGGCTTTTTTGGCAATGAAAGCTCAGTTAGATGAGATTCTGTCTAATAATATCATGGTTACAATTGTATTCAAAATGTGTCATTATTTACATTATTATGTTACAATAAAACAGGCCAATCAAAGAAGCAAGGTATCATAAGAGAGAGACAGTAGGCAGCATAAACAAGTAAATGAAATGACTACCACCATTTTCCCACAGAATAGCATAGGTAAAAAAGGAAAAGAAGGACATAGAGCAGTTGGAAACAACATAAGAATTCTGTGCCCCCAGAAAACTATCAGTAGCATTGATTCCAGAGCAACCACCACAATCATCATTGCTTATGGAAAGTGCAGAAAAAGATATAAACAGGGATAATAGGAAGCATAGGGTCAGCTTTTTTTATGGAGGTTGTTGTTTGTCCTTCATTCTCAAAGAGGACTATGATATCAGAGAAGTGTTGTCATGACATGCAAGTGAATTAGATTTGAATGAGGGAGGGCTGTGCAAGGTCACCTACTTCACTTTTCCCTTTGGAGCTATCTGGGTCTAGTGACAAGATAATAGATCAAGACGAGGGGATGGCATCATCTCTATTTTAGAGATGATAAAGTTTATGCTACAATACTAGACAGCACAGCAGTGTTTAGTATTACAGTCAGAAGACTTCATTTTGTACATTAGGGAAGTAAGGTTCAGAGAAATGACTTTTATAAGATCACACAGTAACAAGTAGAAGAATGGGTATTTGAACCCCAGACTTTAGACTACAAATCCAAAATCCTTTTTTCCTATATGTCACTGCTTACCCTTTAAGGATGAGGAACCTTAATTAATTATGGAAATTCAAATTCCAAATTATTGTAAAAGAGTTATTTAATCAGCTCATAATAATTCTTGTAAAGATAATAAATTTGGAAACTATGAGAGTCATATATATATATATATATATATATATATATATATATATATATACATATATATATATATATATTTAATCTGACTGGTTTTCTCCAGCTATTTGCTGTAGTACCCTGTGCTGTCTCTATAGAAACCTAGAATTTCTCAGTTAAGAGGAATTATATTACATTAGGAGCAATGGGTAGAAATCACAAAAAGGCAAATTACAGCTTAATGTCTGAAATCATTTATTATTAGTACTATCCAATGATGGAAGGAGATGCCTCAATAACTAGTGCCTTTTCCCTTCTTGAAGATCTTTGAGAAGAAACTAGATAGTTTCTTGTTAAATCTGTTCAAATGAAAATTCTTTTTATGTATAGGCTGGCTGGATAGTCTTCCAAATAAATACTCAGTTAAGCATTAGCAAGTACAAAGTACTGTGCTAAATCCTAGGAATACAAAAATAAAAACAATCCCTCACTTTAAGGAGATTATATTCTAATGAACGATATGTAGAGAGCTATAAGCAAATATTTAAAAAAAAATAAATCCCTTCTGATTTTAAAATTCTGTGATTCCATGACTTAATCCAATTCCTTTAATTGAAAGATAAAATTGCAATCTGTTGAATATCAGTGATTTTTCTAATGGCAAATGCTGTCACGGTGAATCCAGAACTTATAGTCTGTTCCCATTTACCCTGAATATGTTTTGCTTTGCCTATATTTGTTTTCATGTTTTTGTTCCTGTTAGGTTGTAACTTCATTGAGGGCAAGAATTGTTTTCTACCCCCTTTTTTGTATTCTGAGCATTCAGCACAGTGCCAGGCATATAGAATAGGCTTAATAAATGTTTATTGATTGATCTTATACTATATATCTTTCAGAAATCTTATATATCATTATATATGCCTAGGTTCCCTCATTTGATAATGAGCCTCAGTTTATTCATCTCTAAAATGGGGATAAATATTTTGTCCTGAGTATTTCTCATGATTGCTGTGAGGATCAAATATGATAAAAAGATGTAAAGCATTTACCTTAAGAGAGCTATATGAATGTAAGTTTATGGCCATAAATTTATGCATTCTCAAGAAATGAAAACTTAAAGGAAAACACAATTAGAAAGGTAAAAAAAATCACACAATGAATGAAACCAAATAGAATAAATTGGAATATTTTCTGTTCTTTTACATTGTCTATGACATAACTTCTATAAAATGAATGTGATAATTTTAAAAAGTAAACATTGAAATCCCCAAACAGTAGAATCTTACATACCCAAATATTACATATCTGTTAAAAACAAGTATCCATAAAACATCCATAAACTGAAACAGAAATGGCCTCTGAGCAATCTAAATATATTTAACAATGTCCATAAATTTAAACTATACACTAAGCCCTTCACTCAACATTTATTTATTCCTTTTAAGGAATAGTTCTAACAAACCTGGCTGTCTGATTGCCCAGATCACAGAATATTAGAAATAGAAAATTACATCATATGGAGTTCTACATATAGATATGCTACAGATAATAAGAAATGACTGGCAACAGTTAGTAAAAGATATAAGAATTAAAAAAATATATATATAGCACTTTAAGATTATTCAATATAGGGCAAAAGCTCCCCAAACTTCAAATGTTTCTTTCCTGTCATCAAATTAGAATTGTAAAACTGATATTATATGTTCATTAAAAAGGTAAAATTACCAATGGGTTTTCAGAAGACTTAAGTTTGAATTCCAGTGATAGCTCTTAGTATTTGTGTGTTACAGGCAAATCCTTAAGTTCTTTGAGCCTCTATTTTCTTATCTGTAAAATGTGGCAAGTAATAATTGTAGTGCCTACTCTACAGAATTGTTATGAAGGGAAGTTTTTTGGAAAATATAAAATGCTATGAATATGATTTATTACCATTATTATTTTTTCATGGTTATTAGTGAATTATAGAATATTTTTGGTAAAAATTTCCATCAAAAACTGTTAAAACATTTTTATGAAGTTTTGGCTCTTCAATAAGGTAAGCTTTATTTACCCAAGAGCTGGTTTATATAGAAAATAATCATTTCTCAAAAATGATTGATAATATGTCTTTACTGAATGAAATAATTTTTGTTGTTAAACATTTATATTACCAAAATAGGAAATAAAATCCTTTAATAGTAATATTCCTTTTGGAACCTAAGCCATTTTAGATAATATATATATGAAGTGATGATGTCTTCTTCATAGTAGAATAACTGATAAAGATTTTTATGAATCAAAAACAAAACCAGAATAACTGAATTTTGCAATTGGGAAGAAAGTCAGCAGCCACTTAATCCCAACCAGAAATGGAATTCCCACCATGGCAAATAATCATTGAGTATCTATTTCAAAACCTCTCCAGAGGTAGAGTCAATTATTCCCAGAGGCAACTGTTCCCTTTTTGGACAACATTCATAATTAACAAAGTTTTCCTGAAATCCAGATCAGGATCTATTATGTATTTCTCTCAGTTCTGCTCCTTAGGTCATACAAAAGGAAAGGTAAAACACTAAAAGCCTGCCAATAATGATAATGCCTCATCTTTTGAGAATGATTTCTGGTCAAGAAGTATAGGATCTTATTGCCTTGATCCAGGGATTAGAGATCAATGAAATCTAAAAAGTGCTGGATTTGAAGTAAGGTCACTGTTGGAATTCAAGTTGTCATTTATTACCTATGTGACCTTGGTCAAGTCACTTAAATTTTTTCAGATGCCTCTAAAATGACAGCAGTAAATGAAATAGTCACAGAAGTGTCTTTTAGCTCAAAATTTATGTACCTGTCACTTTTGGACCAAGAACAATGTCCTCTGGGGTCCTTCTAAGCAGAAGCAAATATTCTGGGGATTTAATTGGGATCAGTAAGGCTGAGGAACCAAGACTGGATATTTCAATGGAGTAGCTATAAATAAGTATGGATAGTGAGAAGTGAGAAAGATCATGAAAGGTTTTGAAAGCCAGAGAAATTTGGCTGTAGAAGTGTCATGATAAACAAGCAAAACTCTTATTGTGACATAAAGTAGGATTCTAACTTACATGCCATTTCTGATTAGTACAATTGTTGGAGGTGTCAAATTTCCAATTAGGGAATGGAAATAAGTCAAAGTCAGATGAGCATTCAGGCCAACTTGGATCATATACTGCTGACATTCCTAATATATATTTGATCAGTGGGGACTGTCTTTCTTCATCTTCTTAGATGGTCTGCTCATAGAGTTAAGGAAAAGGACAACCCCAAGTAAACTTGTTGCCTGATAGGCTTTGTTATCATCAATCATCAGCCTCCTTAAAGGGTCTTTTCTTGTTTTAATTTTTTGAGATATGAGAACTCTGAATTTTATTTTCTTTCACATGAATATTTTCCACATACTAAAACTTTAACTCCAGCCTTTTTTTTTTTTTTTGATACCTTAAGGATAAATTAATAATGGACAATAAGTTTTATTCTTGAAATTGGTAATTGAACTGCTTTTGGGTGTTGACTAATTAGTATCTTATATAGTCTAGATAGTGTCAATTTTGTATTAGAAGTGAGGACTTAATGATCAACCTGAACTATGGAAGGGAGGTAGAAGGAAGTGAATGATCAATTCAAAGCATCATATCTGCTTTTATAGGGACAGGTTTTAAATCTTGGGGTCGTGACTTACCAATCATTTACCTTTATTATAGGGCTCAGTTTTTTCATCTATAAAAGAAAGGAGTCGAATCAGATAATTTCTAAATTCCTGCTAGATATGACAAAAAGAAGGCTATAGGAAAACACTGAGCCCATTGGGATAATCCAACAAGATGAGGAAAAATATTACCCGGAAGAAATTAGACTCATACTTCAACAGCCCTCCTTGAAAATAAAAGGCACAGACTGCAATAACAGATATTTGAAGCTGTAAGAAATAATTTTATTTTAAACACATGTGCTGCTTTAATGACACTACTTATTCAGGCACAGGGTAACTGGCCTTTGGCAGGAAGTACTGATTTGCTTAATTCTATTAAGCCAGACTACAGAAGGTAAATCTGTCTTTTAAAATTAAATCACCTCTGCTTGCAAGTAAATTTGACATTGACCAATAATCACCCTGACATTCCTGTGGCTTTTGTTCCTTTGGAAACCACTGAATGTCATGATGGAGAAAAATGGAACTGGGAATACCCAGCCACCAAATTAGACCATACAGATGTGAAGAGTACAATATATAGGCCATATCCTCACAAAAGTGCAAATAAATCTGCTGCCAGCTTTGCCCATTGACTTTGGGTGGTGTTGTATCAAGTCTATGAGGATGTTCTATAAACTCTTGATGGCAGAGGGGGTGGATTTCTCCCTGCAGGATGCCAAGAAATCACCAAATACTGATTTCATTGGAAGATTGTTCCAATGACCTACAGAGCAGTATGCCAGACTCATTACAAACTCAGCCTCTTACTCCCTTAAATTTTTATTCAGGAGTATCATGACTGATTGGACTCTGGAGTCCAGATAAGTTGTCTTCAAATGGATTAAAAAAAGTCATGGTAACTGAATTTGTGAGTTCCTGGAAATCTTGGGAGGTGGCAGTGGCTGGGGAGTTGGGGGTGGATGGGTGTGGGAAGGGTAACCACAGTAAGGCAAGTCTAAGACCATAGGAGTTCAAAGGTACCAATATTCCACAAAATGTTGAGTCATCTCAAGGCATACAGCAGGAAGTTATTGTGCACTTTGGGTGGCAAGTACATATAGTTGGTTGACATTTATGAGGTGGCATTTCTTCACTTCCTGTCCCAAACTCCAAGTCAATGCCATTCTTGCAACCACCCTTGTTTTGAAGAAATGGCTACAGTTTAGTTACAAACTGGAGTGAAAATGAGAGACTTTGAAGAAGCATGTGGTGTTAGGTTCTGGATCATTCTGATCACAAAATGTTACAAATCTCTTAATAAGATTAATACGCTATAGTATCTATAGGATTTTGGGAAGAAATCAGTAATAAATCATTACCTTTGCTGTTTGAATTGTGGATAATGGCTTCAATTAAATTCAATTAATTTAAATTGTCTTTCCAGTTCAGTTGGGAACTTTTAACATTGTCTAAACTCAGGTTGTACTATCCTGGCACAAAAATAGTGAAACACTCATTTTTTTTTTTTTTTCAGTGGTGCAAAAGTTTATTATAATTTCACTTTGAAATAAAATTTTCATCCTATTTCTATTTGACATGCATTTTTTAAAAAAGCTCTATTAATTGACAGTTTGATCCTAGTGTTAATACTAATATTGTGCTTCGGAATTTAGGACCAACACTGCTGGAGACAGTTTTATTTAATTGAATATTAGTTTAAATCCAAGTCATTTCTAATGTAAAGAGAACTATCCAACTGCTATAATTTTCCATGCCCACTGACATGATCCCTCTCCCAAGAAGATTTTATTTTATTTTTTATTTTTATTTTTTTATTTTTATTTATATATATATATATTTATAATATTATCCCTTGTATTCATTTTTCCAAATTACCCCCCCTCCCTCTATTCCCTCCCCCCGATGACAGGCAATACCATACATTTTACATGTGTTACAATATAGTCTAGGTACAATACATGTGTGTGAATATCATTTTCTTGTTGCACAATAAACATTAGAATCGAAGGTACATGCAACCTGGGCAGACAGATATTAGTGCTAACAATTTACATTCCCCTCCCAGTGTTTCTTCTCTGGGTGTAGCTACCTCTGTCCATCATTGATCAACTGGAAGTGAGTTGGATCTTCTTTATGTTGAAGATTTCCACTTCCATCAGAATACATCCTCATATAGTATTGTTGTTGAAGTGTACAGTGATCTTCTGGTTCTGCTCATTTCACTCAGCATCAGTTGATTTAAGTCTCTCCAGGCCTCTCTGTATTCCTCCTGCTGGTCATTTCTTACTGAGCAATAATATTCCATAACCTTCATATACCACAATTTACCCAACCATTCTCCAACTGATGGACATCCATTCATCTTCCAGTTTCTAGCTACAACAAAAAGAGCTGCCACAAACATTTTGGCACATATATGTCTCTTTCCGCTCTTTAGTATTTCTTTGGGATATAATCCCAGTAGTAGCGCTGCTGGGTCAAAGGGTATGCACAGTTTGATAACTTTTTGGGCATAATTCCAGATTGCTCTCCAGAATGGCTGGATTCTTTCACAACTCCACCAGCAATGTATTAGTGTCCCAATTTCCTCACATCCCCTCCAACATTTGTCATTATTTGTTCCTGTCATCTTAGCCAATCTGACAGGTGTGTAGTGGTATCTCAGAGTGGTCTTAATTTGCATTTCTCTGATCAGTAGTGATTTGGAACACTTTCATGTGAGTGGATATAGAAACACTCATTTTTAAAAAATGATGCCTTTTGTGTTATATAACATTCATTTCCAAATATATTTTTCCATTTCAATCCTATAGCTAGTCATCTCTGAAACAAAAAATTGTAAAAGAAACAAGGAACCAAAACAGTTCATCAAAGCAATTAATATGGTATATAAAAGTTTACACACACTAGTTGTGTTGTACCCCTTTGCAATGAAGCATCCTCTCAACTTTTTCTAGGGGACTTGGAAACTTGGAAACAATAATTACATGGCATTCAAATAAAATTTTATTTATTCCTTTTATATTCTTTTAGTAATTGTCTATGCTTCCCCCCCATTGCTTCTTCACTCTTCATCAATAAATCTGTCTTCCTATATCTCTATGTATTGTTCATTTTCATTGTATCTTAGCAATACAGCATTATTCTGTTACATTCTTGTACCAAAATTTAATTATTACCCTAAAAGATTAGCATCTTCTTTCCAGTTCTTTGCTCTCATAAAAAAGTCATAAAAATCCTTTGAATATTTTGACATATATGTGATCTTTCTGTCTGACACTAATTTCCTTGAGGTATATACTTAGCATTTTTTGAAGTATAATTTTATGCTCTTAACTGAAATGGATAGACCAAATCACAGCTGTATCAAAATATAACAATATATTTTACATGTTGATATGTGTTTGGAGGGAGTTGTGGCAGATTTTGATAATTTATACATCAAATATTTTAATGTGATCTCTCTTGCTATAATTTTCTCCTATATTTAGGAAAGGTAATTTATTTTGTATCCTACTACTTTTCTAAGCTATTAATTTTCTCAATCAGCTTTTTGTAATAGAATGTGGTTTTCAAGTGAACCATCATGTTATCTACTTATGCGGATAACTATATTTTCTTTTTGTTAGTGTATCACTATGATTATGTCAAGATTATGTCAAATAGTAATGGGGAGAGGGAAGTCTCTTTATTTTACTCTTTTATTGGTAAAATGTTTAAAGTATTCTTATTGCAAATTATGCTAGCTTTGAGAATAGACATATAATTTTCATCATTTTGACCTTTTTCTTTCTATGCTTATGCAATGTAAGGTTTGGGGAAATAAATTAATATCATACATTTTCAAAGTTTTGAGTATCTATTTAAATAATTGAATGCTTTATGAAATTTTAATTTATAACATAATAAATAATTATTTTCCAAATATTGATTCTTTTTATATTTCTAGTACAAATCCAATATAATTATTGTCAATATTTTAAAGTATATTGTGACACTCTTTTGTTAGAATTTTATTTGAAATAAATTGCTTAAATACTAACAATAGATCTAAACTCATTTACACTTATAGAGATGGCTTTTAGTACGTACCCACTGCAAAAGAGAATAAAATTGACAATAAAACAATGAGGATTCATCGTGTTTGTTTTATATAACCAACAATCTTTCTCTGACTAGTAACAAGAGGAAAAGAACTTGGGTTATTACCATCTAATTTGCTATTTGACTAAATAGGAAAAAAAATAACAACTTGAAAACTACCACCTCCTGACATGTCATCTTGGCTTGAAAGTCAAGAGAAATTAAAGAAAATACTTTATCCTTATCTCAGATCAAGCAAAAGCAGAAGTTGATCTAATTAAAAGAGATAAGGAAGGAAACTATATCCTGCTGAAAGGTAGCATAAATAATGAAGCCATATTGATATTAGTATCAATATTAAACATATATGCACCAAGTGGTACATAGCATCTAACTTTCTAAAGGAAAAATTAAGAGAGTTGCAAGAAGAAATAGACAGTAAAACTATAATAGTGGAAGACCTCAACCTTGCACTCTCAGATTTAGACAAATCAAACCACAAAACAAACAAGAAAGAAATTTAAAAAGTAAATAGAACATTAGAAAAACTAGGTATGATAGACCTTTGGAGAAAACTGAATGGCAATAGAAAGGAATATACTTTCTTCTCAGCAGTTCATGGATCCTATACAAAAATTGACCATATATTAGGACATAAAGATCTCAAAATTAAATGTAGGAAGGCAGAAATAATAAATGCCTTCTTCTCAGACCACAATGCAATAAAAGCTACATTCAGTAAAACGTTAGGGATAAATAGACCAAAAAGTAATTGGAAACTGAATAATCTCATCTTAAAGAATGACTGGGTGAAAGAGCAAATTATAGAAACAATTAATAATGTCACCCAAGATAATGACAATGATGAGACATCATACCAAAATCTGTGGGATGCAGCTAAAGCAGTAAGAAGGGGAAATTTTATATCTTTAGAGGCTTATTTGAAGAAAATAGAGAAAGAGAAGATTAACGAATTGGGCTTGCAACTTAAAAGGCTAGAAAAAGACCAAATTAAAAACCCCCAACCAAAAATTAAACTTGAAATACAAAAATTAAAAGGAAAAATCAATAATATTGAAAGTAAAAAAACAATTGAATTAATAAATAAAACCAAGAGTTGGTTTTATGAAAAAGCCAATAAAATAGATAAACCTTTGGTAAATCTGATAAAAAAAAAAAAAGAAAGCGGAAAATCAAATTGTTAGTCTTACAAATGAAAATGGGGATGTTTCCACCAATGAAGAGGAAATTAGAGAAATAATAAGGAGTTACTTTGCCCAACTTTATGCCAATAAATTTGATAACTTAAGTGAAATGGATGACTTCCTCCAAAAATATAGGCTTCCTAGATTAACAGAGGAGGAAATAAATTGCTTAAATAGTCCCATTTCAGAAAAAGAAATAGAACAAGCTCCCCAGGAAAAAATCCCTTGGACCAGATGGATTTACATGTGAATTCTACCAAACATTTAAAGAACAAATAGCCCCAATGCTATATAAACTATTTGAAAAAATAGGGAATGAAGGAGTCCTACCAAACTCCTTTTATGACACAGACATAGTACTGATACCTAAACCAGGTGGATCTAAAACTGAGAAAGAAAATTATAGACCAATTTCCTTAATGAATATTGATGCTAAAATCTTAAATAAGATATTAGCAAAAAGACTTCAGAAAATGATCCCCAGGATAATACACTATGATCAAGTAGGATTCATACCAGGAATGCAGGGCTGGTTTAATATTAGGAAAACTATTAGTATAATTGACCATATTAATAATCAAATTAATAAAAACCATATGATCATCTCAATAGATGCAGAAAAAGCATTTGACAAAATCCAACATCCATTCCTACTAAAAACTCTTGAGAGTATAGGAATAAATGGACTATTCCTTAGAATAATCAGGAGCATATATTTAAGACCATCAGTAAGCATAATATGCAATAGAAATAAACTGCAACCTTTCCCAGTAAGATCAGGAGTGAAACAAGGTTGCCCACTATCACCATTACTATTCAATATAGTACTAGAAACGCTAGCCTCGGCAATAAGAGCCGAGAAAGAGATTCAAGGAATTAGAGTAGGAAATGAGGAAATCAAACTATCACTCTTTGCAGATGACATGATGGTATACTTAGAGAACCCCAAAGACTCTGCTAAAAAGCTATTAGAAATAATTCAGAATTTTAGCAAAGTGGCAGGATACAAAATAAATCCACATAAATCCTCAGCATTCTTATATATCACCAACAAAATGCAACAGCAAGAGATACAAAGAGAAATTCCATTCCAAACAAATGTTGAGAGTATAAAGTATTTGGGAATCCATCTACCAAAGAATAGTCAGGAATTATATGAGAAAAATTACAAAACACTTGCCACAAAAATAAAGTCAGATTTAAATAATTGGAAAGACATTCAGTGCTCTTGGATAGGCCGAGCGAATATAATAAAGATGACAATACTCCCCAAACTAATCTATTTATTTAGTGCTATACCAATCAGACTCCCAAGAAACTATTTTAATGACCTAGAAAAAATAACAACAAAATTCATATGGAAGAATAAAAGGTCGAGAATTGCAAGGGAACTAATGAAAAAAAAAGTCAGAGGAAGGTGGTCTAAGTGTACCTGATCTAAAGCTATCTTATATAGCAACAGTCACGAAAACCATTTGGTACTGGCTAAGAAATAGAACGGTAGATCAGTGGAACAGATTAGATACAAAGGACAAAAAAGGGTACATCTATAGCAATCTAATCTTTGACAAACCCAAAGATACCAACATTAGGGAAAAAAATTCATTATTCGGACGAAACTGTTGGGAAAACTGGAAATTAGTATGGCAGAAATTAGATATGGATCCACACTTAACACCATATACCAAGATAAGATCAAAATGGGTCCATGATTTAGGCATAAAGAATGAGATCATAAATAGATTAGAGGAACAGAGAATAGTCTACCTATCAGACCTGTGGAGGAGGAAGGAATTTATGACCAGAGGAGAATTAGAGATCATTGATCTCTAATTGATCATTTGTGATCATTGATCACAAAATAGAAGATTTTGATTACATCAAACTAAAAAGTTTCTGTACAAACAATACCAATGCAAACAAGATTAGAAGGGAAGTAACAAATTGGGAAAATATTTTTAAAAGTAAAGGTTCTGACAAAGGTCTCATTTCCAAAATATAGAGAGAACTGACCCTGATTTATAGGAAACCAAACCATTCTCCAATTGATAAATGGTCAAAGGATATGAACAGACAATTCTCAGATGATGAAATTGAAACTATTTCCACTCATATGAAAGTGTTCCAAATCACTACTGATCAGAGAAATGCAAATTAAGACCACTCTGAGATACCACTACACACCTGTCAGATTGGCTAAGATGACAGGAACAAATAATGATGAATGTTGGAGGGGATGTGGGAAAACTGGGACACTGATACATTGTTGGTGGAGTTGTGAAAGAATCCAGCCATTCTGGAGAGCAATTTGGAACTATGCCCAAAAAGTTGTCAAACTGTGCATACCCTTTGACCCAGCATTGTTGTTATTGGGATTATATCCCAAAGAAATACTGAGGAGGGGAAAGGGACCTGTATGTGCCAAAATGTTTGTGGCAGCTCTTTTTGTTGTGGCTAGAAACTGGAAGTTGAATGGATGTCCATCAATTGGAGAATGGTTGGGTAAATTGTGGTATATGAAGGTTATGGAATATTATTGCTCTGTCAGAAATGACCAGCAGGAGGAATACAGAGAGGCTTGGAGAGACTTAAATCAACTGTTGCTGAGTGAAATGAGCAGAACCAGAAGATCACTATACACTTCAACAACAATACTGTATGAGGATGTATTCTGATGGAAGTGGAAATCTTCAACATAAAGAAGATCCAACTCACTTCCAGTTGATCAATGATGGACAGAAATAACTATACCCAGAGAAGGAACACTGGGAAGCGAATGTAAATTGTGAGCACTACTGTCTATCTACCCAGGTTACTTATACCTTCAGAAGCTAATAATTAATGTGCAACAAGAAAATGGTATTTACACACATATATTGTATCTAGGTTATATTGTAACACATGTAAAATGTATGGGATTACCTGCCATCGGGGGGAGGGAGTGGAGGGAGGGAGGGGATAATTTGGAAAAATGAAAAAAAAAAAAAAGAAAATACTAAAGAAGTGTGATGGCTTTTGCCATCTGTTTATTATGGTTAAAAACTGAAGAAATGAGCAAATTTAAGGCTATTCCTATGGATTAAGAGAATTTTATGAAGAAATTAAATAGGAAGACAATCTATAATAGTTATGATTACAGTCCCTGAAAAGAGACCATATTGATCATAAGGAGTTAAAGTAGAAAGAAAGAGATGAAATGAGAATTTTGAAAGAGGATATAAATGTTCAATTTAGAGCTCCTTTAAAAAATATGAAAAGAGAGTAAACAGCTAAAAATAGAAGCTGGAAAACGTTAACCAAGTAAAATTGATATGCAAAGGAATGAAAGAAAAGTAAATAACTCAATGAAATGATATTAAATTCTAGAGAAGAATCAACAAAATAGAAAAAATGGAAGAGCATATGTAATCACTATTATCAAGAACAAACAACCAATATCAAAAGATGTAGTAGATTAATATAAGAAGTTCCCTCTTCCAAAATCATTGTGCAGGGGAAGCAACCTGGCTGTCAAATTTAAAGAAGTTATGTAAGAAAATGATTAAGAATCATTTTAAATACTTGAAATAAAACCCCAAATTTAACAAAAAAAAAAACTTTAAAAGATCCATGATATATTTGGATTAATTATTCATTTAATTAATTAGCTGCTATGCTATTAAAATAAAAAAAAAATTAAGACTCACTGATTTGTATTGGAGAGGTCTGATAACAGTCTGTATAATAACAACAAATGATATAAATGCATACATAAGAAGGGCAGGGTGATTAAGAAACCCAAATAATTTGTTGTTTAAAAGCTACGTGTCTGAACATAAAGACATAAAGCATGGATATCAATCATGATTTTACATAAGCTAATTAAACATAAGTGTGGTTAGTGAGTATGAAAAAAGTAACAGTATACTTAAAGGCATAACAAATGCACAATAAGCCACAAAAAGTATGTAAAAAGGCCACAAAAGGCACAAAAATAATAATAAAATCAAATATGAATAAATATGAATGCCTATGTATATGCATTTTATTCTACGTGCAGCATAGCAACCAAATACTAAAATGAATAAAGAAAAACTAAACAGAACAATAATTATTAAAGAGTGCATCATGCTTCTTTTAAACCTAGACAAATTTAACAGAAAAACAAACAATTAGGGCATTAAAGAGCTAGAGGATTATAAATACTAGCAATGTTGATGTTATAGGACTTTGGCAAATACGGAATGAATGTAAGGAATATTTTGTTCAGCTTTGCATTGTGTAAGTACATAATGATTTATTGACAAGTACAGCAAGTTAGGAAAAATGAATATAGTTTTTATTGACCATAATACAATAAAATGATCATTAATATCTATCTATTTATATATATATATATATATTAATAATTTAGGAAAACCATTAATAAATTTGTTTTCTTTCTTTTCTTTTCTTTCTTTTTTTTTTTCCTGAGGCAATCTTAAGTGTGTGTGAGGCCAGATTTGAACTCAGATCCACCTAGCTTCAGGGCTAGTGCTATATTTACTGCACCACCTAGCTGTCCCAATAAACTTGATTTTGAAAATAAAGTAAAATCAAATTGCCAAAGTGAAAGGAATTAAATTACCAGAAATTATGCCAACAAAAATAAAAATTTTAGAGTAATAAGTTAATTTTCTTTTGATTTTTATTTACAAGATTAATGGAGTAAGATATAGTTAATATCAACAATCATATTTCAGAATTATAAATTAAACAAATCTTAAAAAGTTGGGTTCATATTTTCTTGTTTATTAATTTTGTCAAACATTTATTATAATACCTAATATCTATATACATAAATTGTTGCATAGTTTATATAAAAGGAATCTTATCTGATTTCTTCTATATGATCAATATATATATATATATATTATTTATTATCTAATTTTTTATTATAGATTTTTATTTACAAGATATATGCATGGATAATTTTTCAGGCATTGACAATTGGCAAACCTTTTGTTCCAATTTTCCCCCTCCTTCTCCCCACCCTCTCCCCCAGATGGCAGGTTGACCAATACATGTTAATTATGTTAAACTATAAGTTAACTACAATATATGTATACATGTCCATACACTTATTTTGCTCTTCAAAAATAATCAGACTTTGAAATAGTGTACAATTAATCTATGAAGGAAATAAAAAATGCAGGTGGGCAAAAATAGAGGGATTGGGAGTTCTATGTGGTGGTGGTTCATAGTTATCTCCCAGAGTTCTTTTGCTGTGTGTAGCTGGTTCAATTAATTACTGCTGTATTGCAACTGATTTGGTTCATCTCATAGTTGAAGGGGGCCATATGCATCAGAATTGATCATCATATAGTATTGTTGTTGAAATATACAATGATCTCCTAGTTTTGCTCATTTCACTTAGCATGAGTTCATGTAAGTCTCTTCAGGCATTTCTGAAATCATCTTGCTGGTCATTTCTTACGGAACAATAATATTCCATAATATTCATATACCACAATTTATTCAGCCATTCTTCAATTGATGTGCATCCACTCTGTTTCCAGTTTCTGGCCACAACAAAGAGGGCTGCCACAAACCTTGCACATACAGATTCCTTTCCCTTCTTTAAGATCTCTTTGGGATGTAAGACCAGTAGTAACACTGCTGGGTGAAAGAGTATGCACAGTTTGATAAGTTTTTGAGCTTAGTTCCAAATTGCTCTCCAGAATGGCTGGATGTATTCACAATTCCATCAGCAATGTATCAGTGTCCCAGTTTTCCCACATCCCCTTCAACATTCTGCATTATCTTTCCCTGTCATTCTAGCCAATCTGACATGTGTGTAGTGATATCTCAGAGTTGTCTTAATTTGCATTTCTCTGATTAATAATGACTTGGAGCATCTTTTCATATGGCTAGAAATAGTTTCAATTTCTTTGTCTGAGAATTGTCTGTTCATATCCTTTGACCATTTGTCAATTGGAGTATGACTTGATTTCTTATAAATTAGAGTCAATTTTCTATATATTTTGGAAATTAGGCCTTTATATATGATCAATATATTGTAGAATCCAAGATACATATAGATATGCTATATGTCTACTTATCAAATAGCCTAAGGAATTTTATGTGTTCAGTTGGAAAGTGATTTTTATAGAAATAACACATGTAACTGGTGAGATAGTAATTGTTCATCAATGTTCATCAATTGCTCATCAATGTCATTATAATATCCAGTTTTACAAATTTAATCTTACTCCAAACTATCAAGGTTTATGACACTAGACAAATATGCAAAAAAATATTTATCTGAAGCAACCAATCATCAAGAATCTCCAGAGAAATTTTAAAAATAATTAAATATTTTCACATTTAATTATTAATCCATAATCATCAAGCATATTTAGTATTAATTAAATAATAGAAATGTCAATTGTCATAACAGACTAGGTAAGACCCAAAAGGGAGCAAACATAATAATCCAATCAAAAGAAAACAGTGGTGACATCATTATCAATAAGAATACACACACACAAAGCTTATACATAGAATCCCTGTTATATTATAATTGCTGAGAAACATGCATTGGAAAGAAATCTGGCAGAAACTACACTACATAACAAAATTTGAACTGTAAAAATATATGAACTTAATGTAAAAAATGTTAAAATTTTTAAATGAAAGAAGAAGAGAAGGTAGTAGTTTTCAGATATATGGGGTGGGGGCAGGAATTCTTAAAGAAATATACAACTTCAGTTAAAAACAAAAAGTAACTTTTGCATAAAAAAAAAGTAACAAGAATAAGAAAACAGTTATCTTTGCATTGCTTCTTTGATAAGAGTTTAATAGATTTGATATTTGAAAAGTAAAACAAATATGTAGGCATTTGAATAATTCTTAATAGATAAATGACAGTTTTCAAATGTATAAATGTAAACTATCAACTATCATATAAAATATACATCCAAATTATTAAAGAAAAAACAAACAATTCAGGTTTCATTTTGTACTCAACAAATTGAAAGGATTAAAAAAAAAGAAAATATTAAATGTAGTAGTGGACACATTTACTAGTTGGTGTTACTAGAGTTATAAATTTATATAACCATTCCAGGGAACAATTTGGCGCTAAAAAAGATAGTAACTAAATTGCATGTAGCAAATTCTGTGATAATTTTCTTAGAAATAGACACCCAGTTTTTCCCTTTTGTTTTGATTATTCTTTCACAACAAGACTAATATGGAAATATGTTTAAAATGACTTGTACATATATAACCTATATCAGGTTGCTTGCTGTCTTGTGGAGGGGGGAGGTAAGGAATGAAAGAAGGAAAAATTTGGAGCTCAAAATCTTTTAAAATGAATGTGTGTAATTGGAAAAATAAAATAGTATTGAAATAAAAAATGGAAATTGATACCCAGAAAGTATAAAAAAGTAATAGAAACACCATGTATACAAAAATAGTTATTAGACTCACTTTTTAAGCTAGTAGTTTTTAAAGTATTTGACCATCTGTTAGGGAATGGTTGAACAAATATATTATACAATAAGAAATGATGAATATGAAGAAGTCAGAGAAACTTGGGAATACTTGATTGAACTTGTTCAGTATGAAGCAAACAAAACCAAGAGAACAATATATATAATCACCCTAATAATATGAAGGAATACAATATTGAAATCAAATACACTGATCAATGAATTGACCAACCTTACTTCTAGAGTCCACCAGTAAAGAGAGCTGGTGGATTGTAAATGAAATGAAGCATTATATTGCAAAATTATTGGAATTTTTTGTTGCTGTTGTTATACTTAACTATAATTCTTTCTTTTAAAGGACAGTAGACAAGTAGACAGTAGACAGTAGACAGTAGATAGTAGAGCAATCCTGGGAAGTGAATTTTTTCTGTTAAATATTAAAAAGTCTATCTAATTAAAGTAATCTGGTCAATAAGATACAAGCTACTTGAGAGCTTTTTAAAATTTTTATTACTAACCCTTATACAGAGTATTATGCTCTGCATATTAGTAGCTGATTAATAAATATTTATCGAATTGCTCTGACTTTATGAAAAGGGCTTTGCCCATTATTCATGAAAAGTTCAAATAATTTGTAGAAGATTATATTGTGAAGAAGACAGATAGCCTAACAATGTACCAATTTATAGTATTAAACTCCAGTAGCACTTCTGTGAATAAGCTCCTAATTTTAGCAGCACAATGTAATGGAAGGTACATTTGAGTTGGAGTCAGAAGATCTTGTAAATCTTGGCTTTTTATTTTCTATCTTTATAACCTTGAACAAGTTACTTCTCTCTGGGGATCAATTTCCCCATTTGTTTCCTTTTGATCAATTATATTTTTTAAGGAATTATTTCCTCAGTGAGTTTTTGTACCTCTTTCCCCATTTGGACAATTTTGCTTTTTAAGTCATTTTTCTCTTCATTAGCTTTTTCTATTTCCTTTTGCATCACTCTGAATTCTTTTCCTAACTTTTCATCTACCTCTCTTATTTGATTTTTAGAATCCCTTTTGAGCTCTTCCTAGCCTAAGACCAATTCTTATTTTTAATTTTTTTTTGAGACTTTGGATATAGGAATTTTGATTTTGTTATCTTCTTCTGAATGTGTTTTGATCTTCCTTGTCACCATAGTAGTTTTCTATAGTCAGAATCTTTTCTGTTGTCTGTTCATTTTTGTAGTCTATTAGTAGGCTTTTAACTCTATTTTTTAGGATAGGATTCTGTTTCCAGGGTAGAGGGTGCACTGTCCCAAGCTTCAGGATTTTGTGTAGCTGTTTTCAGAGATCCTGTTAGGAATCTGAGCACAAGCACTCTTTTCTGCACTGGAACTCTGGCCCCAGACCAATGTAGCTGTAAGATCTAATGTACCAAAGCAACAGAGTCTTTCCTCAGTACTAATAAAGAGATCTTCGGTGAGCTGAGACCTCTGGACACTGCAGCAGTCACCATTGCCCTTATCCACTTCTGGTATGCTAGTTTCCCAAGACTCTCACACCCTACTAACAAACATTGCCTGCTGATCTTCCAAGTCATCTTTGGTGACTCTGAGTTGAGAGATCTAGAAACCTTCACTGCTGCTATTTCAGAAATCTGTAGTCCCATTCCTGTTTTGTAAACTCTGGTCAGGGGCTGGAGCTGTGCTGGTGCTGCCTGTGCTGGGGTATGCTGGAGTATGCTGGACTCCCACCCTGATGCCACAGATTTTTCCTGCTGACAGAATGTTGTTTTCAGCTGAAAAATGTTCTACTCCATCTTTTTGTGTGTTCTGAAACTCTAAAACTTGTTTAGAGTGATTATTTTAAAGAATTTGGAATAGTTCAGAGAGAGGTCCTGAGTTCCTGCCTTTACTCAGTCATCTTGGCTCTGCCTCCCTACTCATTTGTTAAATGAATTAGACAAAATGATATCAAAACTCTCTTCACTCTCCAAATCCCATCATTTAGATGACAGGTATCTCATGCAATAGACACTTAAGCCTATACTATCTGAATGAATATCTGCATCAGTATGTCTCTTTCTCCCTCTCCCTCCCTGTATTTCCCTCCTTCTCTCCCTCCCTCCCTCATTTTCCTTCACTCTCCCTTCCTCCCTCCATCCTTCTCTTCATGTCTCCATCCTTCCCTCCCCTCTTTCCTTCCCTCCCTTCCTCCCCCCTCTCTCTCCCTCTCTCTCTCTATGTCTCAGTCAGCCTATCTGTCTGTCTCTCTCTGTCTGTCTCTCTCTTTTCATTCATTACATTGTGATTCTATTTAATCTGTCTTTGTCAGAATGTTTTTTTTCTTCCAATAAAATAAAGATCCTTTTGTTCATAATATCCAAAGATGAAGTCAGTGAACATATTTTAAAGGATCAGTGAACATGGCATAAATGTATTTATGTTAATGGGAATTTTACCTGTATAACTAATGCAGGATGGAGCTGGGATTACATGCCATAAGTAGTGCTGGAGGACAAATGGACTTTTTACAAAGTGTGAACATTTTCAGAAGTATCATATTACAAGAGTTTTCATTTCTTCCAAAATGTATTACTCTTTGCCACCCACAATGAGGACCATTGGGTCATTTTCTGTCTGCAATATCAGCTCCAAATCAGCCTCATATAGTCAAATAGTTTTTAGTTTAGGTTTTCCTAAAGCAATAGATTATATGACCAGAGGACTTTTTAGCCCTAAAACCTTGCAACAATTATATCTTTTGAATACTTTAGGAAAATAAGTGTTATATATAGGATACAAAACTTGTTTACAATGTCTCTAGAAAAGATGAACACATAAGGCTAATAGCATATATGTATATATTTGGTTAATTAATCCAAAATGTTTTAGTTCCATATAATATATGGGATGCTCATAAACATGTAATAGTCAGATGCATAATTCTGGTCATACTCTCCTATTCAGTAACTTTGAATGGCTCCAAATTGCTTATCCAATGAATAAAGTGAAAAGTCCTTAGCTTGTCATTCAAGATTCACCATAATCTGGTCCCAATCTAATTTTCTACTCCTCTTGATAACTGAGAGTTATATATCATTTTACATTTTGCAAGTCATTTAGCTTACTTGAGACTTAGAGCAATTTCATGAACCAACATTACAAGTTATATTCCCATTTTACCAATCAGGAAACTGAAACTCCAAAAGGGTATATGATTTACACATGTTCCCTCAGCTTAAAAGTGTCAGAAGTGAAATTTAAACACAGTTTTTCATGATTTTGAAAAAGCATTTTATCTATGACACCATGTTGCATCTCTGTATTCTTGAGACTTTAGTCAATTTTTTTTTTTGCCAGAATGACTTTGCACATATTCTTCCAATCACCTGAATTTCTTTTCCTCCAGTCATAGCCTTTCAAATTTTTCTGTAGCCTTTAAGGTCAGTTTTAATGCTACTTGCTATTTAAAACTTTGTCTAATCTTACCAGATTGAAAATGATGTCTTACTTGTCTGGGCATCAATAGATCCTTGTTTGTATCCCTGTTTTTGTTTATGTCATTTGTTTCTTCTGCTACTTTTGTTATTGTCATCATCATCTTGTCATTCTCTTTATATTAGTTCAAAGAATAAATGATTCTGTACCAAGTTTCCATCCTGTCATTCTTTTGTTGAATATTTTGTGAATTCTTATGGTAAGAGAGAAAATTACTCTTTTTAAAAATTCAAATTTAAAATTTAAAAATGTAAAAATAATTTTTCCAATTATATGTAAAGATAGTTTTCAACATTCATTTCTGGAAGAATTTGAGATCCAATATTTTTTTTCTTTCTCCCTCCTTTTTCTCCTCCCCTCCCCAACAGCAAGTAAGTTGACATAGGTTTTCCAGGTACAATCGTTTTAAACATATTTCCATATGAGTCATTTTGTATAAGAAAAATCAGAGCAAAGGGGGAAAACCATTAGAAAGAAAAAGAAAAAAAAGGTGAAAACAGTGTGCTTTAATCTGCATTCAATCTCCGTGGTTTTCTCCTGGCTTTTTACATCCCATGCAGATGGCTTTTTCCATCACAACTCTATTAGAATTCTTTTGGATCAATGCATTGCTGAGGAGAGCCAAGTCTATCATAATTTATCATCACATAATTTTGCTGTTACTGTGTACAATGTTCTCCTGGTTCTGTTCACTTTACTCAATATCAATTCATGTAAGGAAAATGACCATTCCCTTATAATTGAAAAAATAAATTAGGACATAAGATCAAACTTTTTATTATTACTGCCATTATTAATTTTTTAAATAGAACTCTCTGAAAGGATGAGAAGATTCTTGAAGGCAGAGATAATGATTTGTTTATCTTTATATTCCCCTGCCAACTCTGTCCATAACTTTCTGAACATTAACACCGTGCCTCAACTGCCCTCTTAACCTGGAACTTCCCTCTATCATGTTGACCTGTCCTTTTCTCATGCTATCAGTGAGTTCTTCTTGTGGCCTTCATTTTGGGGAATTGGCCAGACTGATCAACTTTAATTAATCTCCCTACGCTACTTTAGAATTTTTGTACTTTGACATAATATCCTCTTTGACATTCCCATGCACTGATACCTTCACCTGGCTTCTTCCTTGACTTAACTTTAATTTATATCTGTATTTACTTATTAGAATTTGAGGTGCTTGGGGAAAGGGATTGTTTTTCCTTTGCTTGTATTTGAATCCAGCGGTTAGCACAGTGGCCTCTGGCATACAGTAAGCACTAAGCAAATTATTTTTGTCTTGCTTTTATCTTTAGTATTAACACAAATCTTTGTACATAGTAGGTGTTTAATAAATGTTTTAAGAAATGAATATGTTTATCAGTCAAAAACAGACTGAAATATATTAACTATTGGAATATTTTTGCCTTTAAATATAAGATAATAGTTATGTTAAAATGACTTCAAAAATAATTCTAATGAAACGTTAAGGCTAAGCCATTAAGAGAGATACTCATAAAGACTGTTGAATCCAAATAAAAGGGAAGATGAAAACCAATGTAGTTATTTCAAGGACATGTAAATATTATTAATGATTTTCAAGATATTGTTAGTTATAACATCAAGTTTTTTCAAATTTAGCATTAATTTCTAAATTGTCAGCTATTCTGATTTCCATAGAGTAGATGTTTGATGTAAAGTGCCAAGCATACTACATTCAAAATATATGACTCCTGCTCATATTCAAGGGTGGAGATGTGTCCTATATTAATCCTTGTGGCTATTTAAAAAATTAAATGATTGATTGCATCTTTTTTCAAGAAGAAAAGTATTTTTAAATTCTCAAGTCAGTGAACTTTACTTTTTAAAGAAAGCTTTTTTGTTGTTCAATAATTATATTCTGTGAAGTATCCTAAAAACACCCTGTGTAAGATAGAAAGTTTTTAATTTAAAAGAAATTGAATCACTGTTTTAGACAATAAGTTTCCAGGAAGTCATCATTCTGAGATAACCAAATGAAGCATGATGTGCCAAACAATTTAAAGATAAAAAAGCAGGACCAAAACTCTCAAGTAACAAATGGCTTGATGAGAGAAAACAGAAAGGTTAAAAAAAACTGACAAGAACAGAAAGCCAAAATAAGGACCATATAATATCCTTTGGACTTCATCAGAGTACAGGAAGGATCCATGACTTTATTAACTGATAAAGGTTAAGTAACTTGCTTAGAAACACATAGCTAGTAAGTATCTATTGCAGGATTTTTTTTTTTTTTTTGTTGACTGTAACTAGTTTTTTCTGAATCTAAACTCGAGTGCTCTATCCATTAAACCTGCTGTATTTTTCTCAGTCCAAATCTTACTAGGACAGACTTTTAAAAATCTAGTCTTTACAAATGTTGGTGAAAATATAAAAAAAATCTATGACCAAAGTTTTCACTTTAATTAGTCCATAGAATGTCATCCATATTTCAAATTTTATGTAAGAAATGTATATGCCAAATTTTTTTTCAGTTTTTTTTCAAGTTTTCACTATTTCATGTAACAGGCATTTAATATGTATCTACTATGTGCCAAGACTCTGTGGTAGATGAGACACTTATAAGAAGATGATCAATGAAAAAGCCCTTTTCCTCAAAAAAGCTTGTACTATTCTGAGCTATTAAGGCTCAGAATCCAACAGATAAATAAATACAACATATAACAGCATGCATAAAAACAATTTAGTGAGAAGTAGGGATGGATTCACAGCTCAGGAGATCAGGATTATCCTTCTGTACAAATGATATTTTATTTTAAAGTTGAGCTTTAATAAAAACTAGATATTCCTCAGGGCAGCTAAGTGGTACAGTGTGTGGACTCAAGAAGACCTAAGTTTAAATCCAGATTCAGATGTTTTTAGTTATTACCCTAAGCAAGTCACTTAGCCATGATTGCCTCAGTTTCTTATCTGTAAAATGAGCTGGAGAAAGAAATGACAAACACTTCAGCATCTTTTCCAAGAAAACCCCAAACAAATTCATAATTCAAAAAAAATATTTCTCAAGGCAAAGATGAGAAAGGAGTAAATTCCAGGTATGAGGGAATAGTATGTGCAAAGATAGAGCACTGCGTCCAAAACAAGTTATAACAGTTACAGATGGCTGGTGTGGTTTTAATATATATACAGCATACATAGAATAACATGCAGGAAAAAGCTAGGCTACAGCTAGATTAGGACAGCCTTTAAAGCCAAACAGAAGCTCTCTCTTCATCTCTTCTGAGTGTGTTGGGACTCTAAGTAAGAGATGAGGAGCTAATTTTCTCTCCTCTTTTTCTGGCCAACTCCTTGGGTTACACAAAAATGGCAGTGAGGAGAAATATTTGCCTTGAGGTGTCTGGGCCTAGACATCCAGACCTTGTCTGACTCTTTGTTGTCTTTTTCTGGGCACAGGTGACCAAAGAGCAATTCTGATATGGTTGTTTGAGCCTTGGCTTTCACTTAGTGAGTTCAAGAGGTCAGGAGCTCCTGGGTGCTGCTTCTTAGCAGGTGATCTCTGCAACTATTTTACAGAAGAGATAAAAGAACTAAGAAAACCTAAGCCAGGCTCTGTGTGAGCTTTACAGACACTGTGGGTCAGAGGTGAAAGGAAAATATCTCTTCAATAGTTTCACAAGTCTCCGAGGAGTTTTTAGATTTTCTTCTTCTCTTCCCCCACCCCTCAACAGATACACACTACAATTGGAGTTGCTAAGAGTTACTGGATCATGTTTTATACTTGTCAATACACACCTGTAAACTTATCATTTCAACTAGGTCTTTTATGGAGGGAGAATTTGTGTTTTATCATTTAAGTGCTTGGATTTGTTGTATAGGTAAGTGATATAGTTAGACCTTTACTATATCTCTATATACCTCTCTATCATTTTGGTGGTTGTATAGTAGATGGCTTAAAGATGAGAGAGAATGAAGGCTGTGAAACTAATTAGCATGCTATTACAATAGTCCAAGTGAAAGTTAATGAGGAATGGAACTAGAGGCTATGAGAGGGGAGAGGAAAGAAATGTCAGAGGTTTTTGCAAATAAAAATCAATAATGCTTGGCAACTTCTTGGGTATATGGGGTAAGTTAAAAATGAATTCTGTTTTAGACATGATGAATTTGAAATGCTTATAGCTCACATAGATAGAAGTTGGATAGAGGAAGTATTGCTGTTACTAACACTAAGAAAATCTATAGACATCTACCATTTTTAGGTCAAATATTCTTGGAATGAAATGCTGTTTTGGATTGCATTGTATAGTTTGCCACTTTCTTACAATAAGATCTTAAGGAATTTATTTTATGTTCTTAGTACAAATAAAATCCCTAAGTTATGAATTTCTGGGAAAATGGATAACATGAATCCTTTTCCTTGCTACTAGAAGTAGGTTATATATGAGAAGAACATTGGATTTAGTGACAGGAAGCATAAGGTCAAAACCTGACTCTGCTACTTACCAAGAACATTCCTACACCAAAGGGACCACTCTCTCTCTCTCCCTATACATCCAATTTTCAAGGGAAAGTGTTTAGTTAAAATATAGTGGTAGAGAAACATACTCAAACACATAGCACATGCATACAAGACCCCTGGTGCTGGAAGTTCTTTTCCTTTGTAGAATATTCATGAAGTTCTATTTAGATATAATTTTTTCTGGGAATATCATCCAAATATCTGTTGTTTCTACTTTTGTAGAAGAATGAAATAGGGCAAATAGAAAGTAAAACCATAAGCTCAAAAATGTCTGATCTGAAAAAGACCTGAGAAATCATTTAGTTAAAATCCTTCATTTAACTAAGTAGAAATCAGAAGTTCAAAGCAATAAAATATCCTGTCCAAAGTCACACAGCTACTTCTTAGCAGAAGTGAAACTGGAACCCTGGTATTCTGACCATTTTATGTCTTTTCAAAACAGCTTTTCAAGATAAACTCATGATTTAAATCTAATGGGGAAAGAATATTTGATTTGGAAGCTAGGTAGATAGAATACTATTCTCAGAAACTAATAGACATGAGCCCAAATCCTGCCTCAATCACTTACTAGCAACATGATTCATTTAAACTCTCTCTAGATGTGGCACTTACAAAATTATCAATGAAAAAGCCCATTTCCTCAAAGAAGTTTGTACTTTATTGAGGTTGGGAGCAGAGCAAGAATAAAGATAAATACAACACATACAAACTAATTTAGTGAGAAATAGAGGTGGACTCAGGGGAACACGATAGCCTTATTGTACAAATTAGTACTTAAGCTGAACTTTAATGAAACCTAGATATTTCTCAAGATAGTTAAGTGGTGCAGAGAATGGAGTCTAGAAAGCTAAATTCAAAACCATCTTCAGATATTTTTAGGTATCTGATGGACTCCAAGGTCATTTACATTTTAAAATTATGATCCTCTGATCTGCAGAAATATTCTTTTTTTATTTGTTTGAGGACACAGAAATAACCCACTTAAACCCACAGGTCAGACTCCAAAGAAAGCTGCTACTACTGTACTAAGGGTTTTAATGGTCACCATAAGTAGCTGGGTTTCTGGTATTATCATTCACAAGCCCAAACTGGTGTGTTTCCCTTTGATAATGAATTAGCCAGACTTCAGCTAGCTTTTAGAAAGTATGTTTTTTTATGCCCTAACATACATTCAATTTTTGTAAAGGTACCATATGCTGTTAAGAAAAAAAAAATTAAAAAGAGAGTGTATTTGCTGAATTTGTGTACTAAGAACAGTTGTTACTAAACATTCCTACACCAAAAGGGGACCATATTCACACTTTCTCTCTCTCTCTCTCTCTTTCTTTCTCTCTCTCTCTCTCTCTCTCTCTCTCTCTCTCTCTCTCTCTCTCTCTCTCTCTCGTTCTTAGGGAAAGTGGGTAGTTAAGTACAGTGGTTGTGAGACAAACACACACACATACAAGACACATACAAATACACACATAACACACATATACAGGAAAGGGGAACCTCTTGATCCCTGGTGCTGGAAGTTCTTTTCCTTTGTAGAATATTCATGAATTTCTACTTAGATGTAACTTTTCTGGGAATATTTTCCAAATCTTTTGTTTCTATTTTTTTTTTTTAGCATCTCTTGTATTTGTCCTTTTAACTCCACTCACTCTCCACTATCCCTGTCATAAATATTCATCACTTCACACCTGGATTATTGCACTAGCCTTCTGGTTTACCTTTCCATTTCAAGTTTTTCCTTGCTTCATTCCATTCTCTATATAGTTGCAAAAATGATTTTCCTAAAGTAAAGGTACAACCCTGTCACCCCTCTACTCAATAAACTCTATGACTGTATTGTCTTTGGGATCAAATATAAAATCTTTTTTTTTTTTTTTTTTTTGCTTTTAAAGTTTTTCACAAGCTTATTCCCATTTTTCCAGTCTTCTTATATTTTACTCCTCTATCCATACTATATGAGCCAGTGACACATCCTATCTGTCTTTGCACAGGATAATCCTAAATTTGTATCTTTTTATTGGCAGTTCCCTATTCTTAGAGTACTTTCTGTTTCCTGGATTCCTGGGTTTCACTAGCTTTCTTCATGTTTCACCTCAAATTTCATCTTCTGCAAGAGGTCTTTCCTATTCTTTGCTCCCTTTCCCTACGACCCAGTGCCTTCTCTTTGAGATTACCTACTATTTACCCAGTATATATCTTGTAGGAACATAGATTTTTCATATTGTCTCTATGATTATAATGTAAGTTCTTATAGTATATGGACTCCATAGCTTTCTTTATATCACACTGGCACAAAGCATTTAACAAATGTTTATTGTCTATTAAGTCTTTGTTTATTACTTCTCTATGTCATTATTTGCAAAGTAATAACCATCCTCAATAATCTTTCCATATCTATTTACTGATGCTTCTACTGTTATTAGCTACTACTACTTTGATGTGATGTTTGATCACAATTAGGATCTCTGTTTCTTCTGAATTAACACAGTTGTTACCTGGACACACTTATTCTAAGATTATTGATTACTTATTCAGAAAAGGAAATATAAAAGATAAGTGAACCTATTCCTATCATATTTATCCTAGAGAAAATATTCTTAAGGAACAACACAATGCAGCTTTCTTCAAAACTCAGGTACAGGATAAGAGATGGGCAAATCAGTCCTTTCACATATACACTTCATTCCAGCTCAGCAGCTCTTGAGTTATCAATTCTTCAGGCTCCCCTGACATTTGGAAGACTTTTGTTATCAACACAGTATCAAACCCTGAATCATCATGACCAGAAGCAGCATTTCCCCAAACTTGCATATAGTTACATATATGGCTGAAACTGATGAAAGAATATCTCTATATGCTTCAAGCATTGTCCATTCTATCATGATTACAAACACAATAAGGACTTTCAATTAGATTATATCTAAGACTTATTTTACCTTAAATATTTTGTGACCTATAAATTTGTATAGTAGAAGAAAAGAAAAATAATTCTTACTAATTTTTCCTTCCAATTTATTCAGATCTTTGGAAATACAATAAAAACTATGAAAAGGGATTTTATGAGAAACTCAGGATGGATAGAGGTTAGACAATTAATACTGCTGAGATTACATTTACACAAAGCATTTTCTTTAAAAATGCTGCTTGGACAAGATCCGTATTAGAATGCTATGCCATCAGTGATATTTCAGATGATCACTTATGACAAATGAGTATGCCAATTATTCTGATGTTCCCTACATGACAGAGATGATTAAGATATGTCTTTCTGTGTTTTTTTTTTTTTTTTTTGCCTCACTTGCTATTTTTGCTTGATTAAATATTTCTAGATATATTATTCTTGGCTTTCATAGTGACTATATTTGTCATTGTTTTACATGATTATAGTAGCAGTTGATCAAAAGTAGTGGGTCAAGTTGTATCCAGAGACATTCCTAGAATCCCCATACCCAATGGTAGAAATTTCACTCCTGATAACATGAATCACTGAAGGTAGGGGAGTCATATATGTATATGGCTAACCCAGAACTGAATTTGTTCCTCAGGATTTGAAAATTACATAATTATTTTTCCCTTTTTCCTCCTTGTAAAATGTCAAATATATAAAAATGTATAATAGTCACTATTTCTCAAAATTGGACTCCAAATGAAACCCTACTATACGTTATGTGTCTATTAAATTATATCAGTAATATAAAATATGGAAACATAAATGGGAGATAGCTGTAGCTAATTGACAATTTTCAGGTAGAATTGTTGTAGTTTAGGTGTTCAGAATCTCTTTGTATCAGTATTATCAACTTTCAGATCCTGTACTCCAGGAGCTTTTAATAATAATAACAATGAACAAACATACCAATAAAGGACTACACGAGAAATTATTTATTACCTTTTTACATAACAAAAACTATATTATATAGACATTACATTATTATTATTAATTATCATCTTCAGCATCATTACTAGCATCTTAAAAACCTTTAATCTTGGAAAGGTAGTTGGATTGTGATTGATTCTATATGGAAGGCACGATGGTCTGGTGAAGAAAAAAACTAGCTCTTTTTCACTCCTCTCACCAAGGGTCAGTGAAGTTTGGTAGAGAGTCAGCTCTGAAGTCATGAAGTCCTCAGCCCCATAACTGATAGTATCCTGGCTATTTAAGCTTGGGTAGTCAGTCATTTAACTTACTAGTACCCTAGGCAGCTCTATAAAAAGAGATGTCAAGAGCAGGAAGAAGCCAACATGCACTGACATATGAAGCTCCTCACTGAGATCTCCCTAAACAGAAGAAATAATAGGCCTAGTTAATTAATAATAATGCAACCATTATTTCTGTTACCAAAGTAAAAACAAAAGGTTTCTCTTTTCCTAATAAATGGAAAGTTGCCAGCATCTCTGTATTGATTTCAGCTGGTTCCTGACCAATGGACATCCTAGTAAAACTGGCTTCAGTATTTTAAATTTATTCTGATTCTGTCGTTTCTTCAGTAATGATCTCATTCTAGTGATAAGGAAACTGATGCAAAGAGAGGTAAAGAAATTCACTTAAAGTTACCCAGTAAGTAGATGTAAACAGTACCAAAACTGAAATCCATGTGTCCTGACTCCATATTAAATTTATTTTCCAGTACATCTTACTTGATATGATCAAGCATTTTGAGCCTGAAGGGATGACAGATATTTAATTTAGTCCCCTCATTTTTCAGTTGAGCAATTAGGACAGCCAGTGAGTTAAAATAAAAATAGCACCAAATAACAACAAAATTAATAATAACCAACATATATATATATATATATATATATATATATATATATATATATATATATATATATATATATATATATATATATATATATATATATATCATTTTAATGTTTGTCAAGTGCTTTTTATACATTATTTCATTTGAACCTAATAACCTTGTGAGGTAGGTTCTGCTATTATTCCTATTTTACAGATGAAGAAACTGAAAGTAAGTAAAAAACTGAGCTTATGTGACTTGCTCAATGTTACATAGTGAGATTCTGAGACTGGATTCAGAGGTCTTTCTGACTCTCTGTCCCAAGTTTCCAAGCAAATAGTGCTCAGTGTAACTCAGTAGCCAAGCAAGAATCTGAATCTTTCCCTTGTTGCTTCATTTGTAGTCCCATGTTCTTTCCAATAAAATATTCTTTTGCTTAAGACTATACTGCTTCATGAACATGTACTTGTAATAGTACAATGTAATATTTGTTCTAATTATTATTGTATAATAATATAATGTCATATTTTGTATAGGTTAAGGTCTTAATTTATTTTAAAGAAAGTTCTTAGCAAATCTCAAAGGGAATTTGAAATTTTGAAATGAGATAAAAACTTGATATATCTACCAAAAAGAAGCAAATTTGTATACAAAGAATATATTCTGAAAAATACATACATGCATATAGATATAAAGATAAAGATATCTACCTATATATCTATATGTATATACACACAGATACAGTCTTACAATGGCTAAAGAACAATGTTTTCTTTATGCAAGTGTGCACAGAAATGGCAAAACCAGCCTACATGAAGACAGATTTTAAACTTGAAAGTCATATGAGAAATGTCACTGGTTTGTTTTATTTGTTTTTGCCTGAAAGGACAAGTCACAGGGTCACCATATGGAAGTAATTTAGAGGATTATTCAAATAAGTTCTCACTGCCACTGGTTTCTTACTTCATCACAAATCTGTCATAAATTGGAAGTGCACATAATGACCATATGGATACTGTACTCATACTGCCAGTTGATATGTGTGGATCAGCAATCAGATTTGTTTAAATCTAAATGAAAGAACTTTGGCTAGTGGAAGATATTATTCAAAGTTCAGTTCAATAGAAAGAAAATTTTACCAGTGCTTAGAACTATCACAAATTTCAATTGTCCATCTGGCAAGATAATGAGTCTTCAAGTACATATTCAATTGTCCATTTTGAGTATTATATGTTGACCATCCTTCAAGTAATGGTTGGTTGCCCTGCTTTATAAACTGAAGGTGATTTCTGAAATTCTATCCAATTCTAGCTAACTATAATGATTCTCTGACACATCACCCAAGAATTATATTATGAGGCACAATTCAGTAGTCAAAAGTTTACTGGACTTGGGAACAGATGATCTGAGTTATATGATTAAACAATTCTTAATTATAGTTTCAGATTTGTCTCTTGAGGTCTTAAATTATTTGGAACAGGCATTTCCTCATGATCAGTAGCTATCATTCATAGAGAACTTTAATGTTTGCAAAGCACTTTACAGATATGTTATTTGAATCTCACAACAATAATGGGAACTAGATGCAACTCTTATCTCTATTTTACAGAAATGTGAAAAAGTTGAAATAGAAATTAAGTGACATGCCTGGAATCACAAAAGTTACAAATATTTGAGGAACAATTTAGATTCTGTTTTTTTTTCATGTATGTATTTTATTTTATTTTTTACATGTATATTAAAGTTTAATATGCATTTATTTATGAATCATGCTGATAGAGAAAAATCAGAACAAAAGAGAAAAACCATGAAAGAGGAAAAAAAAAAAAACAGAAAGAAGTGAATAAAGCATGTGTTGATTTACAAAGGGAAAAAAAAACATAAAGAAGTGAATACAGTATGTGTTGATTTACATTCAATCTACATAGTTCTCTTTCTGAATGCAATGGTATTTTCAATCCAAAGTTTATTATAATTGCCTTGGATCATTGAACTGCTGAGAAGAACCAAGTCTTTCATTGCACAATTTTGCTCTTACTGTATACAATGTATTCCTGGTTCTGCTTGTTAACTCAGCATCAGTTCATGTAAATCTTTCCAGGCCTTTCTGTAATCAGCTTGTTCATTATTTTTTTTTATATAGAACAAAAATATTCCATTACTTTCATATGCCATAACTTATTCTGTCATTACCTAATTGGTGTGCAATTACTCATTCTCCAATTCATTACCATCACAAAAAGAGCATCTATAAATATTTTTGCACATGTGGGTCATTTCCCATCCTTTATCATTTCCTTGGGATACAGACCCAGTAGGGGTACTGCTGGGTCAAAGGGTATGCACAGTTTTATAGCCCTTTGAGCATAGTTCCAGTTTTCCCTCCAGAATTGTTGGATCATTTTGCAATTCTACCAACAATATATTAGTATACCAGTTTTCCCACATTTCCTCCAATATTTATGGTTTCTTTTCCTATCAACTTAGTCAACCTGAGAGGTATGAGAGGATACTTTAGAGTTGTTTTAATTTGCATTTCTCTAATCAATAGTGATTTAGAACATTTTTTTTTCATAAGAAAATAGATAACTTTAATTCCATCATCTGAGAATTGTCTGTTCATATACTTTGACTATTTTTCAATTGAGGAATGACTAGTATCCTTATAAATTTAACACAGTTCTTTACATATTTCAGAAATGAGGAGTTTATCAAAAACACTGGTTGTAAATATTTTTGCATAGTTTTGTACTTCCCTTTTAATCTTGTTTGCATTAGTTTTGTTTGTGGAAAATCTTTTTAATTTAATGTAATCAAAGTTGTCCATTTAGCATTTCAAAAGTTTTCTAGTTCTTTTTTTGGTCATAAATCCCTTCCTTCTTTAAAAATCTAATAGGTAAATGATCCTTTGCTCTCCTACTTTGTTTATAGTATCATTCTTTATCCCCAAATCATGTACCCATTTTGACTTTATTTTGATATGGGGTGTGAGATGTAGGTATATGACAAGTTTCTAATATATTATTTTCCATTTTTCCTAGCAATTTTTATGAAATACTGAGTTCTTATCCCAGTAGCTGGAGTTTAGGGGCTTATCAAATACTAGATTACTATAGTCATTGACTATTTTGCCATGTGTATGCAAACAGTTCCTCTGATCCATCACTTTATTTCTTAGCTAGTTACCAAATGTGATGGCTGCTGCTTTATAATAGAGTTTCAGATCTGATACTTCTAGGCCACCATCCTTTGTATTTTTTTCATTAATTTTCTTGATATTCTTGATCTTTTGTTCTTCCAGATTCTTTTAGCTCTATAAAATAAAATTTTGGCATTTGATTGGTATGGTACTGAATAAGCAGACCAATTTAAAATTCATTTTTATTGTATTAGCTCAGCCTACCCATAAGCAATTCATATTTTTCCAATTGTTTAAATGTGACTTTATTTGTGTTAGAAGTCTTTTTTAATTATGTTCCTATAGTTCCTAGGTTTGTCTTGACAGGTAGTTGGTCAAATATCTTATTATGTCTACATTTATTTTAAATGGAATTTATTATTGGGACTACTTCCAGTTTCTCTGTATTACAAATAATGCTTGTTGATGGTTTTAGATAGATGTGGCTTAGTATTTTAAGAAAACTCCCTTTGCCCTTTTGTCTCTAGTGTTTTTAATAGGAATGGGTGCTATTTTTTGTCAAAAGCTTTTTCTGCATCTGTTGAGATTATTATATGATTTCTGTTGGTTTTGTTATTGATATGGTCAACTATGACCATAGTTTCCTGATATTGAACCAGCCCTGCATCCCTGATATAAATATCACCTGATCACAGTGTATTATCCTACTGATAACTTGTTACAATCTCTTTGCTAATATTTATTTTAAATTGTTGCATTGATTGGTCTGTAATTTTCTTTCTCCATTTTGACTCTCTCTGGTTTAGGTATAAGTATCAACATTGTAAAGGCAATTTTGAAAGACTTAAGAACTCTAATCAATGAAATGAAGAACCAAGATTTTAAAAGGCCAACAATAAAGTAAGCTATCTCTGATAGAGAGGTAAAGTATCAAGGTTCAGATTTAGAAATCCAAGATTTTATGATTCTAAATCAGCTGATCTCTATTCCAAAAGATTTTAATGGAATAGGGAAAGCTGCCTTTACTTCACTCTAAGTGTGACTGACCAAAAACTCAACCCTGCCAGGGGCTATTTCCGTTTTCAGACAAAAGCTCTTTAACTTAAATTTCAAATTGGTATGAACCAACTATAAGGTCAATGTATGTTTGAGAAGTATATTATTGCACAGATTTTGCTTTTTTTTTTTTTTTCCCTGTCCTCCATGGTGTAATAAAAAGAGTTCTAGGATTGAAGCCAAGATATCTAATCTCCAGTCCAGATTTTGCCTTTTACTACCAGTGTGATGTACTAACAAGTCACAAACACTCTGAGCTTCAATATTTTCATTTATTAAGAGGATATGATAATCCTTGTACCTAACAGGGTGGTTATAAGTATCAGATAATGTAAAGCAAATCACTATATAAATATGATTTTTTCATCTTGTTTTGGGGGATCACTTGCTTCTGAACTCTGACATTTTTCTATAACATACTTGTTCCATTCCCTAGTTCAATTGGGAGTTTTAAACTCACTTATCTAAGGCTGACTAGTAGTAGGGGAATTCATATTCCCCTTTCTTTATCTTTTCTTTATGTTCATATCCCCATTGTTCCAGCACAGTATGTGTATATTGTTGATGCTTAATAAATGTTACTTGACGATTGAGTGATTTACAAGTAAATCTGTACTTAGTAAGAAAAAAAAAAAAATATATATATATATATATATATATATTCTCTGTGGGAGAGAACACACGTTTACTTCAGCTGTCCTCTAATAGTAACAATTAAAAATGCCAAAGGGAATCTCCTATAATTTAAATTCCCCTCCAGTTCAAATATTTCAGTTTTGATTTTATCTTATCTAATTTTTACCTTATCTAATTCCAAGCAAGAATACAAATTAGGATCTAGAGATTTTAAAAATAACTTAAAACTTTAATTTACTTTATTTTTTTCTCCATACAAAACCTTAATTGTTCCAAAATATTATTTTCTTAGCTACAGATACAATTTCTGAAAAAGCATCTCTACCCAGGACTGCATCTCTCTGTGTGTGTGTGTGTGTGTGTGTGTGTGTGTGTGTATGTGGAGAATTTGTGGTTATGCCTACTACTACTCGGCCTTAAATATGTGAGTTTAAAATTCTATTGAACTACTGAAGGAGACAAGCATGTAATAGAAATATGTAAGGGTACAGAAGCAAGTAATATAAGCTGGTGCTGGAGATCACATTATAGAATAGTGGACAATATCATATAGCAAGATGGTCTTGTTTTTTAAGCTTTGAGCATTATTTCAACTTCTTTCCCTAACCCCAATTAAACGCACACTTAAATATGTAGAAAATGATACTCTGTAACTTAAAGGATTTGAGAACCTAAATTTTGTATTTGATTGCATTCATATGTAATTATAGGAGCTTGAAATAGAATGTTTTCTTTCTATTGGATGGGAACTGCAGAGATGTAATATAGTTTAGCTACCTGATTTTACATTTATTCTAATCTTTTCTGAGTATTAAGAGTCTGCAGCATGCACAAAAATAATAGGACTTTGCTGTTTTCCTTGGATTACAGTCAGATATATCATTGCCTCAACACTACTACTATTTCCAAGAAAGATGCATTTGTAAAGTTGGAGTGGTGCCCTATATGTGGTTTGCTTTTATTTTGTCCTAAATTTATTTTTATATCTTGGTACTTCATTTTGATTTAACAAGCATTTATTAGGTGCTCATTATATATGAAGTACTATGCTAAGCACTAGGATAGAAATACCAGATGAAAAACAGTTTAAACTCTCAAGGATTGATACCCTCATATTGTATTGAAGGATTATCACACTTAAATAGAAAATTAAGGGCAATATAACTTGAAGAGTAAAAGAGTATTAACAATTAAATTATCTTGGAAAAGTCTTTTGATGGCATTGGTGCCTGAATGGAATTTGAAGAAATCTAAGGATTCTTAGGAAATGCAGTTAGAAGAAAATATAACTCCATTAATAGAAGATAATATGAGCAAAGATGTAGAAGTGAGAGATGAAAGGTGACATTCAGAGAAATAAAAATAGGGAATGGGAAGTGAATAAGCATTTTTGTAGTACTTACTATGTTCCAGGCATTGTGTTAAGCCTCCCCCCCCCCACGACTTTTTTTTTTTTTTTTTTTACAAATACTATTTCATTTAATTCTCACAACAAACTTTTTTTATGTAAATTCTGTTATTTGATTTTCATTTTACAGTTAAGGAAATTGAGTTAGATGATGAAAAGCTTAAAATGTCAAGACAAGATGACAGATTTGTAGATTACCATAGATATAATTTCAGAGCCATCAAAATTTTTTGAACATAAGATAAGTGACATGGTCAGACCTGTACTTTACAAATATTATTAGAGATCAGTCAAGTAATTATACTATCAGCTATATATGAAAGACTAAAGATGTTTAGCCAGAAAGAAGTTTGTGAGAATTTTTCTTACATTGGAGCCTGAGAATAGCAGGATTATATAACTTAAAAGACAAATCTTTCAACATGGTTTTTATCAGCACTAGTTTAAGCCTCAAACCCATTGTGGAAAAAGGATATCCTCTGCTAACACAAATTACGTAAACATAGCAAAGATTTCTAGCAGAAGTTTCTATGCACGAATGAGTTGAACCACTGGATAAAATGATTAATGCTTTCGAATTCAAAAAAAATTATTAATCATGTTGGGCGACAAAAAACACTACCCCCCCAATAAATTGCTTGATAATGTATAGCAGAGAGATAAGTAGAATGATATTAGATTATAATTAGATTCATGATTCACAAACATGGAAGTGGTATATATTTACATGTGATGACAAGATCAAGGGCATAAATCATCTCTATGTGGAACTGAGGTGGGATGTAGAAGTAGATCATAGGACATAAACATGTTAAAGAACTGGAGATTAAAGTGTGTGAGAGAGTATCTATCCACATGTATGTTGAAGTCCCCTAAAGTGAGGAGAGGGACTGGGGAGGAAAGAAACTGTGATCCAAGCATTAAATTCATTGAGGAATGAAAGATACTGCCCTGGAAGTTGGTGTAGTTTCCAGAATTTTTAGTGAGGAATAATTTTGGATGGTAGTTATAGAAGAGGGGTTATTGAATGATGGTGCCAGATTGTGAATTTGGAAGTGACAAAGGAATTAAGAAGTATTCCAATAACTTTTTATTGTATCAAAGAATAGTATTAACAAGTATAAAGATAATTAGTGCTGGAAAGGGTAGCCAAGGAAGGAGCCAAAAAAAATGAAAGACAAAAGATGGAAAGAATGGGAAAGAAATATATTTAAGATATAAGAAAGTTTGCTACCTATGCACCAAGCATTCCTGAGAAAACATTAAAAGATGAAGATTAGAATGAGGCACTGGTGTTTTGGATTGAAAGAAATGCAAATGAGAGAGTGAGCATTTAGGGATGAAGAATGAAGTTGAATAATGACAGCTAAGAATTCCAAATCACAGATTTGGGAAGAAAGACCACAGGAGTTTGTTAATCAATCAATATTAAGGAGTTGATTTCAGATGAGTCCTCTCAGGAAATTGGGCAAGTTCTTTCTTTCTTCAACTTCTCTCTCCTTTCTTCCCTCTCTTCCTTCCTTCCTTCCTTCCTTCCTTCCTTCCTTCCTTCCTTCCTTCCTTCCTTCCTTCCTTCCTTCCTTCCTTCCTTCCTTCCTCCCTTCCTTCCTTCTTCCTTCCTTCCTCCTTTTCTCTCTTTCTCCTTCCTTCTTTCTCTTCATCTTTCTATCTCTTGATCTTCCTTTCTTCCTTCCTCTTTCTTCCCTTCCTCTCTCTCTCTCTCTCTCTCTCTCTCTCTCTCTCTCTCTCTCTCTCTCTCTCTCTCTCTCTCTCTCTCTCTCTCTCTTTCTTTCTTTCTTTCTTTTTTCTTTTTCTTAGAGGCAGGCTAGGACAGGCCAAACTAGTATTAAGTGCATTATATTATCTCTCCCCTTTCATCATCTGGTGACACAGCAGAAGACCACTGGAAAGAGAATGATGGAATAACAGCCTTCTCTATCCCCTACAGTCAGGAAAAGGTAAGCTTAGAATACCAGCACGTGATGAAATGGTATCTCTCAGTTATCTATTGGCATGAAGAATTACCTTAAAGCATGAAAAACACCAGTGTGCTTTCTGTCCCCATTTAGAGAAATGTTCTTTTGGATTTCTCCACAAACTTAACAAACATATGTTATTTCCATTATTATATAGGAGAGTTAAAAGTGGAACATAGGGAAAGAGTTAATTTGTCCAAGGGGAAATTTTTTCACAATGTTCATTTTTATTGTGAAAGTAGGTTTGTTCCCCCCCCATCTTATTCACTGGTATTGTGAGAAACCATGCCAAAAAACCACCCAAATTCACTTTTTTTCTCATAAAAATTTACAATTTGACATATTCCTATTTCTGTGAAACATCTACTGCCTCTAAGGATTTGAATTTAGAATGAACTTATACAGAAAATATGAAAAGTTGGTCTCCAAAGTAAAATATATATATATATATTCATTTACTGTTAGCTTATTCCTATTACTCCATCACTAACTTATAGCAAAGTAACCTGGAACAATCTATATAAAGCAATTAAGGCATACCAGAACTCCAGCTAGTGAGTAATACTGATACTTACAAATTATGTGATCCTAGGTAAATCACTTACATGAGATTGACCAGTAGCCCCCCACACTCCAGAAAATAGTCCAAACCACAGGAAAATGTAATTGGAGAATATTTAATGAAATAAATAAAAGTAGAACGAAACATAAATAATAGCTAAATTGATATGTGGTCAGCAGGGATCCTTTATGTATGGTTTAGTGGTTCCCCATTTCTATTTGAGTGTGAATGCCAGTGACCTTGAACATTGGTTTCTTCATTTGCATAGTAAGCCTGGTAACTGGATAGGAGAGGCAAAAACTTTTTCTTCTACTCATATTCCCCTCCTAGCATTTAAAATATACTCATTTTACTGTAGCTCAAATCTGCCAGCATTTCAGGACTTCCTGAGTTGTCCTTGATCCTTGTGGAGCAATAGATCACACCCTCACTATGTAGAATCCTTCCTTTCTTAGGACTTCAGATATATTTTATTTTTATATATTCTGTTTTGTACTATAGATATTTATGTATAATTTATGTTTCTTCTACTAAATTTTAAACTTCTTGAAACAATAATAATTTTAGGTTTACAATTTTAGAATTGGAAAGATCCTTAGAAATTACCTAATTTCACCTCCTTATTTATACAAATTAGGAACCTGAGGTTCAAAAAATGAAGTTTCTTACCTACCTAAGATTGATGAGTAGCTAAATAACAGAGCCAGGTTTCAACAGGAGGTCTTAGTATTCCAAATCCAGTATTGTTTTCCTTACTCTACTACTGCAGTGACTAGGTGAAAGGGAAAAACTGAAAATGTGACTAGTGGGACTCTTACCTTTCTTGTTTCATAAACCTCTTGGAAGAACACTTGCTGATTACCTAAAGTGGAAGAAAAATGACTGCTTTCCCATTTTAATGGAGCTTTTTCTACATTTTTAAACATATGAATGCAAGAAGGGATATGACAATTGTATATTTTTTTTATATTTGTTTCCTATATGTGTAGTCTCAGGTTGACTAGCTACAAATAAAACTAATTCAGTCATTGCTGATAAATCAGCTACCTTGTAAAGCATTTCTGTTAGTTTTGTAGCTATCATAAACAGTCATTTCACTTTTCTGTCCAGATAGAAATATTGACAGCATCTAGCAATTGTTTCCTCTCTTTTTACCTTAAAATCTTTTCCATTTTTTTAAATTTATTGTTGTATTTCAATTTATGCAAGAATCTATTTTCTTTCCCTTTCCCACAATTGGAAAATAGAAAAAGGAAAAGGAAAACAAAACATTTGTTTTGTGAAAAATATGCATACTCAAGTACAACAAATTACCACACCAATCATATCCAAAACGTACTGAACACACTCAATCTCCCTGTCAGGAGGTGGGTAGCATGTTTCATCATTTCTCTGGAATCATTTGCACTTTGTATTCTATGATCCACAATAAATAGGACATACATGCTAGATCCAGGCAAAAATCAGATCTCCAGAGAAAATGCCCTGATATAACTAAAACACGCAGTTCTGAATTCACCAATCTCACATATCTTTATTGTTTCCCTGGCCATTTTCCTGCCCTCTCCCCATGGACCATTCTCATCTACCATATTTCCTATCCCTCATTCTATGAATTATACCCAAAACACTATTACCTCTGAAAAGGGTACACCAATGGATTGACAATTATTCCACTCACTATTGTAGTGACTCCTTAGAACCAAATATCCTTCTTTGCCAAATAATTTCTTAGGTGTATTGTCTCTCTCCAATAGACTAGAAGTTCCTTAAAAGCTATCTTGCTTTAGTATTTAATGTACTTACCTCAAATATGTAAGTAGCCATGCTTGTTGATCAGAAAAAAAATTCCTATATAGCTTTTAGCTTTCAGAGAGGTCATTTGATGTAAGATCAGTTAGAATGTTGACCCTAAAAGTTCTGAGTTTAAATACTATCTCATTTTTTAGATATGTAACCTTGGTCAAGTCATTAAAATATCACTGAACCCGAATTTCATCTATTCACATGAATAAGTAACAGCAGAAACCTCATGAAATTGTTATGATAACAAAATAAAATACTCTGTGAAAAATACTTTGCAAAACTTGAGTTATATAAATTTCATCTATAATCTTTTCTATCTGCAGGCTCAACTTGACTATTTTTATCCACTTTTTTCAATCTTTCAGTTTCTGAGTTTTAATAATATACTCTTCAATCAAATATTACAATTTGCTATCATCATATTAGGGATTTCTTAATTAAAATGAGTGATGATCTAATTATAACCATGTAAAACAGAAAGAAAACACATGCATACATACAAAGCACTATGCTATATAATTATTATGTCTAAGTTTAGTTTCTAAGTTGAGAAAATTCAACTTCTTCCCATATTTAAAGAAATGGGATACTAAGGGTGTGGAATATAATATTCTATTATATGTAAATTGTGTAGTTGAGTTTAGTTAAACAGCTTTTATCCCCTTTCTTTTATTTTTTGTTATAAAGGATGATTTACTAGGTAGGGGAGGGTAGAGGAAAAAAATATATATATACACACACATTACATATATGTGTGTGAATATGTGTATTTATATACATCTGTGGGCACATGTGTAAATGTGGATATTATAGTTAGGGCTGGTCATCCACTTTCGGTATCCACCTTCACCCACTCTCATTGTGACTCCAAGAAGCAGTAACATGCACAGTGGCCACACCTTACTAAAACCATTTCAATAGGTATGCTAGAGTAGGTTGAGAGTAACCAACAGGTCTCAAACCTATTAGTAAGTTAAAAGAATGTTTACCCCAAAATATGAAAACTTCACCCAGGAGAAGAACTGGATGAGAACAATTTGTTTCAGTGGCCTTGAAGATGGCTGGAGCAGTCATTGTAGAGTGTTTAGAGTTTGATTAGTCATTATTGATGGCAAGATTATCCAATGTATTCATTACCAGTCATTCTGATTTTTGTTCTGCCTTCAGTGATTCAGGAGGAGAGAATGAGACTGATGACTTTGTGCAACTTTGTCCCTTTTAAATCCAATTCACACCGAAGTCAAGACATCACCTAATGAAAAATGAAAGGTAAACAACAATATTACAGACATACATGTATATGCCACACATCCACAGGTACACACATATACAAATGAGGTTAATATGAAGTTTAAAGATAGCAAGAAAATATAATAGAAAGTAAAATGAATGATACTATCATTATTTCCCATTGAACTTCAATCTTCTTCATTCTTTGCACCCAAAACTAGAGGCAAGTTCCATGATTTCCTTCCTGTTATGGGCCAGAACTCTGAACTTGAAACAAGGATTCTTACAAGGTGTTAAATCAGTGAAATTGATAAAGACAATGGTTATCTAATTTAGCATGATGCTTAACAGTTCTCTAGTTCAAGTATTTAACAGCCAGAAAAGACTGAATGAGATTCATTCCACCTTCAGTCAAGCTCCTGGTGGCTGGCCTCCTGCTTCCCCCACTGAAACCAAGATTCCAGAAGGTAACTGGGCCCCAGGAAAGGAGACAGGATTTTGAAAGAAATAATAAAGGATATGGACTTTAACCTCTGGCTACTCCTCTGGTAATTACTGAACTGAAAGGAAGACTACTTCCAGAGACTCCAGGAAAACAGAACCAAAGAACATTACACCCTCCAGGGCTTTCTTGTTTTGTGGCAAACATTGACCAAAATGAATGTACAGTGCTAAATAGCTTGGGAAAAAAATCCCTCTCTGGGCCTGACTTTTCTCATTTGTAAAATGTAGCGATGGGACTAGATATACCGTAAAATCCCTTTTAGTTTAAAATAGATGCATATATAACTAGATCAAAGAAAAAGCCAGTTAAATGTTTTCTTGACTCATACACAATGGGAACTGAATTTGGGGCACTAATATTATTTTGCTGAAAATATCATTTCCTATAGCTGCCTTTAGCAAAATGTGGAAGGAATCTTCCAAGCAATTAATGCTTCTAGTATTTAAAGACAATTTTTTCTACATCAGCTGATCCTGAAGAAGTCTCCTAGGTGGCCCAGATAACTAAGTCAAAACCTATCAACTAAATCCAAATAGGAATGCTAGCCAAGAGAAAGAAGTATTTACATTTCCCCAGTTGTTTATTTATTTGTTTGTTGTTGTTGTTTGTTTTTATGGGTAGAGTGGGGACTAGTTTCCTTGGAGCTTACAAAGAACTGATTGACATTAGCTTGACACATCTCTAACATCTGGCTACTATCTGATCACTCTTCAATTATATAGCCTGCAATTTGTGGTTGGATTTGGCGCTTCAGATTGGCTTGCTCAGAGAAGTTACATCAGTTTCTAGGATCGGAAGGGGGAGAAAGTATTTAAATATTAGTCAGACAGTCTGGGAATTCTTCCCTACAGTGTCTTTTAAGGGGCATCATCAGTAAGGATAAGCTTTAATTTGAGCTTGTGAGTGCATATTGGACCTTTCCTACTGTTTTGGCTTCAGAGTCAGCAAGGCAATTAAGGTCACAGTTCTCTTGTTACCTCTGCTGGAGTAGTCTAGAATACAGTGCACATTTTTTTTGAGGTCAAGGAGTAAAGAAACCAAGGTGACTTAATCAGAAAATCTTTTGTTTTTCACTTTTCATTTGGAAATGGGGCAGCAAAAATAGATATCCATCAGAAAAGATGGATATAGTTTAATGCTTTATTAAATTGTCATGTCTCCCATGTCTCCCATTGTGGCCCATTTGGGTGAGCCAAATGAGTGTGCTTTCACATACTGAGTATTTTCAAGAGTACAGAGTTTGTCTTCTTATGACCACTCCCATGTCTCTCTTCTGAGAAAGTGGTCCTATTTATTGTTAAATACTTTTCCAGGCTTACAAAGTTTCTAAATACTCAAAACATCAATCAAGGGGGAAAACATTCCCAATCCACAAATGCCTCTTTCCACCACAGTAAAATGCTATAAAATATGTGATGCCAATTCTTCCAGATCTCACATGGAAAGCTATGTGACTATGTTAGAGAATTTGTGGTTGACTGGACATGATCTACTAGCTCCATGCTAGTCTTCTGCCTGCCATTATTTTGCCTCCTTTCTTTCAGGGTTTTGGAGAGGAGGGAGGGATGGTATCTAACATCAACAACAAAATACTGTTTTCCAAATACCTAAGAATCCGATCCCAAACTATGTGTGCAAAAATATCATTTTAGTTTTTGACTTAATTTTTTTTTATTTGTAGAAATGCCTATAACATTATTTGACAGTGGTGGCATTATTAGAAATATGAGGATATCTGATATCTGCCAAAAAGTAAAGAAATACTTACCAATTATTATACAAATAAGAGATCTGTTCAACTTCTGAGAAACATCTATTTGACAAATGTGACTATCCATTCCCACAAAGAGTAATTGTAGAATATTTAGCTTGTTAAGGACTGGTAGGCATAAGGAATAGGTATAGACAAAGTGAACAGTCAATAAGATAAAATATTTCACAACCAAATATAGACATCTAGATGATATAGAAGAAAGAAAAATGCAACCAGGACTCAGGAAATTGGGTCAGCTCTGTGACCTTTGATTTCCCTTAATCTACCTCTACTTCAGCTTCCTAATTTTTAAACTTAAAGGGTTAGATGATAAAATCTTTGATGTTCCTATCAGCTCAAAATTGATTATGAGTTCTATGTTAAGCAAACCAAGTCAATATAACTATGAGAGTATGGCAATACATTTACTCATAGAGTAAATGTGAATTTCAGTAAAAGTTGTTGAAATATAGAATATAAATAAATGAAAAGGAAGTTGACAGTAATCACAGAACATAATTTTAAGCAGGTAGAAAAATTTTGTTTGTTCTTAACATATGTATATATTGCTTGTTTATGCATTTAAAAACATAACCTTATCTATCCAGTTGAATAAAAGTATATTTCTTATTGCAAAATAAGTTAAGCCAATTAAGGACAAAATGAGCATTTATTAAAGTGCATATAATATGTCAGAAATGTGGTAAATGACTTACATATATGATAGGCCCAGCTTCTGGGAGGAATAAGAATGCACTATTTGACAAAAATTGCTAGAAAAATTGGAAATTAGGATGGCAGAAATAATGTATTAACCTACACCTAACACCCTATAACAAGATAATATTGAAATGGGTTCAAGATTTAGACATAAAGAGTGATATTATAAGCAAATTAGAAGAACAAAGGATAATCTTTCTCTCAGCTCTGTGGAGAAAAAAGGAATTTGTGGACAAAGAAAAAATGGAGTACATTATAGAATGCAAAATGGCTAATTATGATTATATTAAGTTGAAACACTTTTGTAGAAACAAAACCAATGCAGACAAGATTAGAAGGGAAGCAACAAACTGGAGAAAATTTTCATATCTAAGCATTCTGCTAAAGGTGACATTTCTAAAATACATGGAGAATTGACTCAACAATTCAAGCCATTCTCCTATTGATAAATGATTAAGGGATATGAACAGATAATTGAAATCCATTTCTAGTTATATGAGAAAGTGCTCTACACCACTATTGATCAGAAAAATGCAAATTAAGACAATTCTGGATGTGGGAAAACTGTGACACTGATGCATTGTTGGTGGAGTTGTGAAAGAATCCAGCCATTCTGGAGAGCAATCTGGAATTATGCCCCAAAAGTTATCAAACTGTGCATATCCTTTGATCCAGCAGTCCTACTACTGGGCTTATATCCCAAGGAAATACTAAAGTAGGGGAAGGGACCTGTATGTGCTAAAATGTTTGTGATAGCCCTTTTTGTAGTGGCTAGAAACTGGAAAATGAATTGATTCCCATCAATTGCAGAATGGTTGGGTAAATTATGGTATATGAAAGTTATGGAATATTATTGCTCTGTAAGAAATGACCGGCAGGACGAATACAGAGAGGCTTGGAGAGACTTACATCAACTGATGCTGAGTGAAACGAGCAGAACTAGGAGATCATTATACACTTCAACAACAATACTATATTAGGATATATTCTGATGGAAGTGGATATCTTCAACATAGAGAAGAGCTAATCCAATTCCAATCGATCAATGATGGACAGAATCAGCTACACCCAGAGAAGGAATACTGGGAAATGAGTGTAAACTGTTAGCATTTTTTTGTTTTTCTCCCCAGGTTATTTTTACCTTCCAAATCCAATTCTTCCTTTGCAACAACAGCAACAAAATTCAGTTCTGCACATATATATTGTACCTAAGATATACCATAACATATTTAATATGTATAGGAATGCCTGCCATCTAGGGGAGAGGGTGGAGGGAAAGAGGGGAAAAATTCGGAACAGAAGGAGTACAAGGGATAATGTTGTAAAAATTTGTACTGTCAAAAAATGTTATAATTATAAAATTAATAAAAAAAACCCAATACAATTCTGAGTTATTACTACATACCTCTCAGATTGGCTAAGATGACTGGAAAAGATAATGATGAATATTGGAGGGGAATAAGGGAGAACTGGCACATTAATACATTGTTGATGCAGTTGTGAAGTGATTCAACCATTCTGGAGAGCAATTTGGAATTATTCCCAAAGGGCTATCAAACTCTGCATACCCTTTGATTCAGCAATGTCTCCTGGGCTTATATCCAAAAAGATCATAAAGGAGAGAAAGTGACCCAAAAAGGTTTGTGGTAGCCCTTTTGTAGTGGCAAGAAAGTAGAAACTGAGTAAATGTGCATCAGCTGGAAAATGGTTGAATAAGTTGTAATATATGAATGTTATGGAATATTATTGTTATGGAATATTATTGTTCTCTAAGAAACTATCAACAGGATGATTTTAGAGAGACCTAAAGAGAGCTACATAAACTGATGCTAAGTGATAATGCTAAAATCATAATACACAGCAACAGCAAGATTATACAATAATCAATTCTGATGGATGTGACTCTTTTCAACAACGAGATGATTCACACCAGTTCTAATGGTCTTCTGATGAAGAGAGTCATCTGCACCCAGAGAGAAGACTGTGGGGATTGAATGTGATCACAACATAGTGTTTTCATTGTTTTTTGCTGTTGTTTGCTTGCATTGTGTTCTTTTTCTCTATTTTTTTTTTCCTTTTTGATCTGATTTTTCTTTTGTACCATGATAATTGTGGATATATGTGTAGAAGAATTGCACATGTTTAACATATATTGGATTACTTACCATCTAGGGGAGAATGAGGGAGATGAAGGGAAAAAATTGGAACACAAGGTTTTACAAGGGTAAATGTTGAAATTCTGTGGCCTCACCTTCTATGCTGGTAATCTAGTCAGAAATCCATATTATATCAAGTACCTGAGGCTAAATTTTCCCTATAAAACAACTTATTGCTCATAGCTTCTATACTGCCCTTTTTTTGGGTCAGTCTATCCCAACAGTCTCTTCCATGATGTCTTTCCCCTTTCCCTCCCCCATGCCATTTGATATCTTTCCTAACTCCACTATGATTCTCAATCCCTCTTCTCCTCCACATAGCTAACTCTTTTGAGGTGCTAAACCCATTTCAGCAATTTAGCTGCCCAACTTCATGGGGTATTTCCTTTTTCCTGCTAAAGTTCCCTTAGGAAATTTGTCACTTCCAACATTAATTATTAAAACTCCTTTCTATGCTCTTCCAACCCTATTTCATATTTACTATTTCTGGGGTCTATTGTATCTCTTAATTTTGCCTGGAATCACTTCTCCAAAATAAGCCCAGCTTTTGCCAAAGAGAATGGCTATTGTGAATTCTTAATATGACCCCAACATTTGATGCTTGCTATTATCTGGTATATACTTTAGCCACATCAAATATTATCTCATTTCATCCTCAAACAACCTTGGACATAGATGTTATCATCATCCTCATTTTAAAGATGAAAAAAAATGAGGCAGATAGAGATAAATGAATTAACTCTCTAGAAAGGAGACATGTCTCTGGAAGTTTAATGTGGAGGACTGTTGTAGGGGAAAGGGACTTTGGTAGAATCAGTGAAAACATTTTGGGTTTGGATGTCTGGGTCTGATTTTATGTAATGGGTTCATTGAGTTGAAACTTGATATTTTTTTAAAAGGTACCGTATCTCTTACTTTTCCTAGATTAACATATTTTTCTGAGTTTTAATCCTCAAAGTTCTCTCTATATTCTGGGATTTCACTTTTATTTCTTTTATTAAATTAATTTGGGAGGTGGATGTGGCTATTAGATTCAAAATCTAGGAAAAAATAGTCAGCATTAGCCTTTTTGTTTCCTGGTATTTTTTCTCATTATCCTGAAATCTCAGGTTTCATATGGTAATTTTTCTTTGATTCTAATTTAGAAAGATTTAAGAAACACAAAGATGCAACTTCTTTATTTAATAGTTTTTATTTACAAGATGTATGCATGGGTAATTTTACAACACTGACAATTGCCAAACCTTTTGTTCTAATTTTTCCCCCCATGACAGGTTGACCAATACATGCTAAATATGTTAAAGTATAAATTAAATACAATATATGTATACATGTCCAAACAGTTGTTTTGCTGTAGAAAAAGAATCGGATTTTGAAATAGTGTACAATTAGCCTGTGAAGGAAATCTAAAATGCAGACAGACAAAAATAGAGGGATGAGGAATTCTGTGTAGTGGTTCATAGTCATAGTCATAGTTCTTTCGCTGGGTGTAGCTAGTTCAGTTTATTACTGCTCTATTGGAACTGATTTTGGTCATCTCATTGTTGAAAATGGCCAAGTATATGATGACCTCCTGGTCCTGCTCATTTCACTCAGTATAAGTTCATGTAAGTCTCTTCAGGCCTTTCTGAAATCATCCTGTTGGTCATTTTTTACAGAACAATACTATTCTATAACATTCATATACCACAATTTATTCAGCCATTCTCCAATTGATGGGCATCCACTCAGTTTCCAGTTTCTGGCTACTACAAAGAGGGCTGCCACAAACATTCTTGCACATACAGGTCCCTTTCTCTTCTTTAAGATCTCTTTGGGATATAAGCCCAGTAGTAGCACAGCTGGGTCAAAGAATATACACAGTTTGACAACTTTTTGAGCACAGTTCCAAATTGCTCTCCAGAATGGCTAGATGTATTCACAATTCCACCAACAATGTATCAGTGTCCCTGTTTTCCCACATCCCCTCCAACATTGCACATTATATTTCCCTGTCATTCTAGCCAATCTGACAGGTGTGTAGTGGTAAGATGCAACTTCTATGTAATTACATCTGACCTGAGCAAGATTATTATCAGATGATAACCAATAATTACTTTTATTGATAAAAATTAAATATTCAGAGAGTAGTTAATTTAGGTTGAGTTACAAATATGAAAGTAAATAAATATTAGCAGCTCCACCCTACCTTTATATTTCTATTACATGAAGGCCTAAGGAAATTCAAATTTGATATGTTGGCTTATTGTAACTATAGAATGATTCGCAAAACAGATTGAATAATTTTTAGGTTATAGACTAGAATCATAAAAAGGTTTTCAACTTTCAGCAAAGTAGCTCAATTACCAACTGCTATTTAATGGAGAATGAGCAGCAGAAACCCTGAGAGTCTTTCCCTCCCAGATTAATTTTTTTTTTTAACTAGGTAAAAGAGGACAGTCGTCTTTGCTTCATTTTTTACCTAGTCTTAATCACTGATTGAGAATTTTTTTTTGTCAAATTAAAACCTGGGAAAGACCTTGCTTAAAAAGGCCAAGGTCTCTCATTGCATCGAGGGCCTTTTCCAGGCTTAATTATTCTAGAAGAGAAAGTGAGGCTGGTGATTTGCACAATCCTCCCTCCCTTAAATGCAATTCACTTGCAAGTCATGGCATCATCTCTCTGATATAATGGTCCTCTTTAAGAACAAAGGACAAAGCACAGAAGCAGCACTAGCAGGCAATAGCAACTCAGTGGGGAACCAGCAGGTGGCAGTTGTGGCAATGAAAGCAACCCAGCATAGGGATGATAATCAACAACTCTTCAAGGAAGCAGCAAGTAGGAGTATCAGAATCAGAGAGGTCTCCCAACTTGTACACAACCTTAAAAACCGGAGATGAATAGGCTGTACATGTTTATTTGAGTTCCAGTAACAAGGCAATCTGTATGCTCCTTGTATTTGTAGGGTAATGTCCAATGTAGTTTTCCTTTAAAAACAAACAAACAAATAAAAAAAGAAACCCCACTATTTTGTTTAAATAGATGCCCTGCTTTGAGTCAATGTGTCTTCTGATTTGTTCTTTTTTTTTTTTTTTTAATCATCTAATGGAAGGCACAAGTAGTGTATTTTGAGTAGATGCTTACCTAAAGCATTCCTTGTATCTGCAATGTAATTTTCAAAGACCCATGTCTGACAGGGCTTTGAGCTGCCATCTATATAATACAAGGTGGAGCATGTAATAGCCAAAGTACAGCTGCTCTAAGAAATTTTAAGTAATATCCTTTCCTAAATGATCTTTATCCATGTATAAAACTGTTAATTTGCTTGAATAATAATACTATCTCTAAGCACTTGAATTAGGCTATTCAAAATGCTTTTAAGCAATCTACTGATTGACTATAGGGACTGTATCTTTCTAAATAACATGTGACCTGAAGTTTAATCTCTTTAAATCAGTAGAGTAAGGAGTTTACTCCTTATTTATTAGGCAATAGGAAACCTGAAAATTTTGGAGGTAGGGGAGTTATGTCTTTAGGGTATTAAAAATACTTATTAAATACTATGTGCAAGCATTGTGTATTGTATATTAGGAACTTTAGAAGAGTACAAATTCATGGATGAATTGATACAGAACAATATTAAAGAAAGGCAAGAAGTAGTAAGATGATATAAGGATGAAAAAGAAAGAATATATTTCAAAGATAGTTCAGAGGAAATGATGTGGGAAGCAAGGGAGAGAAAAGAGGCAAAGATGACTGGAGTTTGGATTATTGGCAAATGGGATGATGGTGGTTCTATCATAAAGAATTTAGGAGTGGAGAAGTTGAGAAAGGAAGGTGACAATTTTTGACATGTTGGATTTGAAGTACTAATGGAACTTCTGGGTGTAATTATCTAGGACTTTTTGGAAATATGGACTTAAACTAATAGAAAAAGGGATAGATTAAAAAAAAGATATGAGAGCTATCTACATAGAAGAGATTTAAGATTATAGATTTAGAGCTCAAAGGACTCATTGCATCAGAAATGACTTGAAGATCTTTTGGTCTTAGTCTTTTACAGATGAGGAATCCATCTGGGATGTAATATAAATCACTCAAAGTCACATGGATAGTATATACCAGCCTTAGAATGAGAGTAGATATCACCAAATGTAAAGGGAAAAGACAATTAGACTAAGGAAAAAGACTTGAGAAATGCACAGGAGGAAGAAGAGGAACCAAGAAGGACTAAAATAAAGAGTGGTAAAAGATGTAGAAACATATCCTGGAGATTGACATGAAAGGTAAAGGTAAAGAGAATATAAAGAAGAAAAGGGTGGGCACCAGTGCCAGATGTTACAGATGAAGGTCAAGAATGAAGACTGAAAATAAGACATTGATTTTATTGAACAGGGTGTCCTTAATGGTATTAGTAAAAGAGTAGTTACTAATGCTAGATTATAAGATGTTGAGAAGTGAAGAGGTAAGAAGGTAAAAAAGGAAATACAAATAGTAAATGAAGTTTGAATAATGAAATGGAGAACAATAAGGCAATGACTTCAACAGCTATCAATGTAGGTGAGAATTTTTCTTCTTGGTTTTGTTATTTGTTCTTTGGGATTGGGGAGATAGGAGCATTTTTGTAGGCTATTTTTGTAGGTATCTTCTTAGGACAAGAAGAAAAAGTCAATAAAGACAATAAAGCCTTGTCATGGAGAAGATAGAAGGGAATGGGATCAAAGATGCAAGTGAATGTGGTCATCCTGACTTTAAAAAGGGGGAATATGTCATACTTAAGTCGAAGTATTTGGAGATAGTCCAGATGCTTCATGTGTCCTTTAGTCACAAGGAGAAAAAAGGGGCCAGTACATAGAAAACCAAAATGCTGTGGATAATTTCAATTAAAGGTATAAGCAGACACAGAGTGTTTAGGTGAGCTGTTGTCAAGCATTCAGAAAACATCAAGACAGAAAGGAGCCTTCTTCCTATTTGCAGAGCAACAAAATCTCTCTGTGTGGTCATCTTGAAACCAAACAACTTTGTCTCCAATTGGTAGCGATTATATTATGCTGGTGGCTTTGGCCCCTAAATGAATGCTAAGCAACATGCTTGAGTAGCTATCTATTTGTTTTATTCTTTGCCACACAGTGTGCATTGCCCTCACATGAGAAAATTTTCTTTGGTCAGAGTGAATGTTTGAGGAACAATATTTTATATCTTTTCTATATTTTATCTATAGAATTTTGACACAACTTGATAGAAAATTTCTTGTTTCAAAGGTTTTGAGACCAAACACATATTTTTAAGGAAATTTTTTTCTTGTCTATTATCTTTTTCTGCTTTTTTTTCTTATAACTCTTAAAAATTCATGTTTATTTATTTTTGTATCAGAATATGTATGACTTAACACAAACTTCCTTTCTTTCTCCCAGGATAGTCTGAAGAATCAGATGTTGGATCTCAAGAGATTTTCCACAGCAAAATATTTGAGGAATGTGAGAAGAAAATGTTTGGCCAGTTCCACTTTGTTGACTTGCCCCGGCAAGCTGGTTTGGTTAGATCACACACTGCACCTTACCAGTCAAACTGGGAGGTCAGGTTTTGGGCTCTCAGTTGGGATCAGGAAGATATCATGAAACATTCTTGCTAAGGACAATGCCCTCAGTCTTCTATTGCTGGGAATTTGAAGACTAGGGTAGGAATTAATTTAAGACCAAAGACCCATAATTTAAAATTGCTTCACTCTATTTTTTCTCTACCTGTCTGTTTTCATGGAATCTCTAATACTGTTGCAATTATTTCAAAAGAGGACCATCAAAACTTTGGGAGATTAAGAGACAGAGAAACTATCCTATTTTTGTTCAAATTTCATAGTTCTTTGAACTTAGAAGATGTTCTGCAAAAAGAAGTTTCAATACTAAAGCAAATATTTAGGAATGTTCATGAAGATGGATAAAAAGACAGTAGCATTTGATTGTTAAGATATTTTGCTTCTGTGCTCACATTTAACATTTAGCAAACATTTATTAATTACCTGTGAAATGGCAGACACTGTACTAGGCCCTGGAGATTCAAGGACTAAAAACATGTAGTCCTTGTCTTCAAACAACTTAGTTTACTTAGATTCATAATGATAGCTTACATTTTGTTTTAGAATTTATAAAACATCTTATGCACATTATCTCATTTGATTGTTCTGGTAAAGTTGTGAAAATATTATCCCCACTGTGCAGATGAGAAAACTAAGACCTAGATATATCAAGTGACATGCCCAAGATCACAGAGAGTAAATAGGGGAGAGTCAGCACTTTGTTCCCTTTAGTCTTTCCCCTCTGTTGTGACTTAGTCATTCAGTTGCATCTGACTCTACATGACCCAATGGACAAAATCCAGGATTTTCTTGGCAAATATACTGGAGTGGCTTGCTATTTCTTTCTCTAAATCCTTTTACAGAAGAGGAAATTAAAGCAAAGAGGTTAAGTGAATTATCCAAGGTTACACAATTGGTAAGTATTGAGGCCAGATTTGAATTCACAAAGATGAGTCTTCCTCACTCCAGGCCTGACACTCTATCTGGTCGCCTCAGCCTAATGCAAGCTCAATATTCTATCTCTGAAGAGACAGAGTACTCACATAAAGCGATGAAATGCCTTTTGTTTAAACAACTCTAATGTTTTCTGTTCATTGTATTGAGCCAAAAACCAGTCTCTTTTTCATTTTTACCTGTTATTTTTTGCTCAGCAATTCACAAATTCCTTTTTTCTTTAGGAAATGCCTAGCACACATTTTCTTTGTCTATTCTTCCCTAGGTTCAAAAAATATTTCTTTCAACCAATGCTTGTTCTGGATTTTTATTTCTTTCATTATTGAACATCAGTATGTTAATTTCCCCTGTAATATGTAGTGCTCAGAATTTAATGTAATATTTTAGATATGTTTTCAGCAATACTCAGTTTTACCTGTTGGTTTTTGAAACATATAATTCTGAATCATTAAATGTCAGAACAGAACAGACTTTGCAATTCATCTAGGGCAGTGATTCTTAACCTTCATAATGTCACAGACTCCTTTGGTAGGCTGAGACTAAGTTGCTTGAAGACAGGAACTACCTGTTTTGAGTCCTTGAATGTCCAGCAGTCTGTCACTTCACAGGTAATTAATAAATGATTGTTAAAAATAATGTTTAATTTGAGCACAGAAGCAAAACATCCTTTTTTAAAATTTTTTTTATGAAAAGCTTTGTATTTTCAAAACATATGCATGAATAATTTTTCGACATTGACCCTTACAAAACTTTATGTTACAAAATTTTTCCCCTTTCCCCCCACCCTCTTCCCTAGATGGCAAATAATCCAAAAATGTTAAATATGTTAAAATGCATGTTAAATCCAATATATGTATACATATTTATACAATTATCTTGCTACACAAGAAAAATCAGATCAAAAAGGAAAAAAAAATGAGGAAGAAAACAAAATGCAAGCAAACAACAACAAAAAGAGTGAAAATGCTATGTTGTGATTCATACTCAGTTCCCATAGTCCTCTCTCTGGGTGTAGATGGCTCTCTTCATCACAGGATCATTAGAACTGGCATCAATAATCTCACTGTTGGAAAGAGTCACATTCATCAGAATTGATCCTCATATAATATTGGTATTGCCAGATACAACGATCTCCTGGTTCTGCTCATTTCACTTAGCATCAGTTCATGTAAATCTCTCCTCTCTAAAATCATCCTCCTGATCATTTCCTATAGAACAATAACATTCTATAATATTCAAATATCATAACTTATTCAGCTATACTCCAACTGATGGGCAGCCACTTAGTTTTCATTTTCTTGCCATTACAAAAAGGGCTGCCACAAACATTTTTGCACATATGGGTTCCTTTTCCTTCTATATGATCTTTTTGGGATATCATCTTAGTAGAAACACTTTGGATCAAAGGGTATGCACATTTTGATAATCCTTTGGAATAGTTCCAAGTTGTTCTCCATAATGGTTGGATCATTTCACAACTCCATAAACAATGAATTAGTGGCCTAGTTTTCCCATATCCACTCTAATATTCATCATTATTTTTTTCTGTCATCTTAGACAATCTGAAAGCTGTGTAGTAGTTACCTCACAGTTGTCTTAATTTTGCATTAATAGTGATGTATAGTACCTTTTCCTATGACTAGAAATGGTTTCAATTTCTTTAGCTGAAAATTATCTCTTTATATCTTTTGACCATTTATCAATTGGATAATGACTCAAATTCTTATAAATTTGAATCAGTGCTCTATATATTTTAGAAATGACACCTTTTATAGAATGCTTGAATATAAAAAATTTTCACAGTTTATTGCTTCCCTTCTAATCTTGTCTGCATTGGTTTTATTTGTACAAAACCTTTTTTAATTTAATATAATCAAAATTATCTATTTTATATTCAATAATAACCTCTAGTTCTTCTTTGGCCACAAATTCCTCCTTTCTCCATAGATCTGAGAGGTAAGCTATCCTTTGTTTTTCTAATTTGCTTATATCACTCTTTATATCTAAATCATGAACCCATTTCAACCTTATCTTGGTATAAGGTGTGGGTCAATGTCTAGTTTCGGGCCATACTAATTTTCAGTTTTCCCAGAAATTTTTGTCAAATAGTGAGTTCTTATCCTCAAAGCTGGGGTCTTTGAGCTTGTCAAGCACTAGATTACTATAGTCATTGACTATTTTCTCCTGTGAACTTAATCAATGATCTATTTCACTGATCAACTACTGTATTTCTCAGCCAGTACCAAATGGTTTTGTTGATCACTGCTTTATAGAAGGAAAATATCTTAACAATCCAATGTTCCTGTTTTCTTTTCATTCTTCAACCTCAAGTTCATGTTTTTCAGGTGACAATCTGCAGTGATAAAAGAAGTTTGCTATATAGACTACAACACAGATCTCATTCAGAAAAAAAAAAGTGTTTTGAAAGCTCACATTTATATAGAATTTTAAAGTTTTTATAGACCATTGTTCAGAATGATGTTTTTAAATGCATAAAATAAAATAAACAATATTACAAAAGAAACCAAAATTTGCAAAGTAAATTTTTTCTCTTCCATGTTCATAGTTCAACCCCACCCCAAAAAAAGCATCTGTTCATAGATGCATTTGTGAACCCATGATTTCTTTAACATACTCATTTACATAATCTACCATTTATGTGTTTATTTATTTATATGTCTATATACAAATATACAGTAATATATCTATCTACATATTTATATATATGGCACTTACTTGCTCAAGGCCAAAAAACTACTTACTGATAGGGTTTAAACTGAAATCCAGGTCTCTTTAGTACAAGACAAGTGTCTTATCCATAATCCAATTCATATCTTTTTTAAAATTCTATTTCAATAGGTCTCACATAAATATGTTGTATCATAAGATATCTGAATAAAAGATATAGTTCCTATAAGATAGTATAAAGTATCTCAGATATGCAAGCTTTTCTCAATAGAAAAGAAAATATATCTTTAAATAAAGTTCATAAATCAATACCTGCAACCCCTACCCCTGGTCTAGCAACTAAATATATTGGGAGGGCAATATTTTGAAGCAATATTACCCAAAATACCTGTGTCTCCCAGTAAACTATCCTTTTTCTGATCTAAGAGATAACACATTAGTCTGGTCAAATAACAGGCCTGACATGGTAAGACATTTCTTCTGTCTTTGAGTTCTGCAATATTAACCAACCATTTACTTCTTCCTTAGCTTTTCTATCCCAAGGGGTTTAAATAGAGACCACAAAAGAGACTGAATAGGAAAAAATGAAAGTTCAGAAGGTAGAGTAGATGAGAATAAAGAGACAGTGAATAACTGCAAAAGCTGCATGGATTGAAGTTGAATTTTATCCTGACTCTATTAAATATATCAGCTACTTAGCTAATAAAAAATAATTCAAATTTTACCCAAATAAGGGCAATTAATAATGTGGAAATGCTGGTCAAGAATTTCCAGACAGTACTTTGAATAAGTGTTATGGCAATTCCTGAGGATAAAAATACCACCAAGTAGGAAAATGTTAATAACAACCTTTCCATGCACATCCCTCCTTTTTACCCATTAGTTCGAGCTACTGGTAAATTAGCACTGGCTTAGAATTTTTTTTTTTTTTTTTTGTTAATCAATACTTCCATATTGACTAGTAGAAAGCTTTACTACCAAGAAGATGCCTGTGCTAATGATAATCATTATGGCTATTCCTGAAGTGGCTATAATATAGTAGATATAGAGATGGCTTTGCAGACAGAAACATGTCAAGTCAAATCCTTCTTCTAACATATGTTGGTTATTGTACACTGGAAAAGTCCCTTAACCTCTTCAAGTTCAATGAAAATTCTCTTAAATATATATTTTTCAATTGGTGACAACTGCATTGATGAAAAGAGTTGATATATAAATTAAATCATAAACCTAGTTCAGAAAAAAGCATTATTTTTGAAAACATGTATAAAATTTCAAAGTTTGTAAAGAACTTGGGGCTAAGTAGGTAACACAAGAGATCCAGTGCTAGGATTGTAATCAGAAATACTATAATGTTTTACATCCAAATATGGATATAAACCTGACCTCAGATAATAACAGTGTGAATTTGGATGAGTCACTTAACTATATCTGCATCAGTTTCCTCATATGTAAAATGAACTAGAGAAGAAAATTTTAAATCACTTCAGTATTTTTTCCAAGAATTCAGATTCAAGATATGAATCTATATATAGATATACACTAATCTATCTATCTATATCTGGAACTTACTTGCTCAAGGCCAAACAACTACTTATTGGCAGATCTTATCCTGAATTCCTGGTCTCTTGACTATGAGACAAAGATTCAGATATGACTAAAGGTAACTGAATAAAAGCAACAAAAGTACCTTTATTTCTGTCATCTTATCATATATAAATATATTATTTATTATAAAATAATATGTTATTAAATAAGCAATTCTGGAAAGGCAGTACCCTTACAAAGAGCATGTTTAATTCCCATATTTTCATTTCATTATATTATAGCAAAAATATTTTTTAAAAAGCTATAGTATCACTACTAGTAGTATCACTACATGAATAAAACTTATGGTGATTTGTTAAAAAAAAAAAAAAAAAAAAAACAGTCAACAAGAAAACTAGCTCCACAACACTGCCATTTGTTAAAAAAATATCCTTACATTTTCAGCTATTCTTGTATGCCTTGAAAGAAACTTTTGAGAAAAAAAGATTTGAATCTTCAGAATAATGACAAGAAAAACACTTAAAACACATTAGTTAAGTAAAAATCTCTAGTTAGTTTAGTTTTGTCCACTTATTACATATATTACATACATATTACATATTGTTACATAATATGTTGTCTTCTGTATTCCTTGATGCCTCATTTTTGTTTACTAGTTTTTGTTATTGTTGTTGTTGTTGTTGTTGTTGTTGTCATCGTCGTCTCATTTGCTGGTTCAGTACCTAACTTTCAATTCCTAAGCAAAGGAATTCTTCAGGGCTCTGAATAGGGCTCACTTATCTTTTCTTTCTCCTTTTTTCCCCCTTGGTAACCTCTTAAGCTTCAAATGCCTTAAAATTGTTTTTCTAGTAGAAAAAAGTCTCTGTATATAAACAGGGAATTTTCAGAAGAGAAAAATCAATGCTATCAATAGTTATATATTTTTAATGTTCTAAATCACTATTGATTGGAGAAGTACATATTAAGACAATTCTGAGACATAACATTATACCTATCAGATTGGCCAAAATGACAAAAGAAGAAAATGACAGTTTGAGAGGATGTGAGGAAAATGACAGAACATTGGTACAACCATTGAAAATAATTTGGAATTCAGCCCAACAAACCATAAAACTGTGCATACTCTGATTTACAAATACCAATACTACATCTATATCCCAAATAAATCAGAGAAAAAGGAAATGATATATTTGTTCAAAATATTTAAAGTAGCTTCATTTGAGGTGGCAAAGAATTGGAAATTGAGAGGATGCTCATCAATTGGTAAATATATAAACATGTTGCCATGGTATATGATTATGATGTTATACTATTATGCTATAAGAAATGATAAGCAATATGATTTCAGAAAAAAAATCTGGGAAGGCTTTTATATAAAAATGAAGGTAGAAGAACATTGTATATAGTAAAATCAATATTGTACAATTTTCAACAGTAAATGACTTAGCAATTCTGATCAATACAATGAAATCCAAGACAATTTTGACATAACAATACTTTCCACTTTCAGGAAGATAGCTGATGGAATCTTTGTACAAATTGAAACATAGATTTTAATTTTCTTGATTTTTCTGTCTTTTGTGACATGGCTAAAATGGCACTGTGTTTTGTATGATTTCACATGAATAACTTATATTACATTTCTTTCCTTTTCAATGAGAGGGGAAATCAGGAGGGAGAGAAAATTCAGAATGCAAAAAATTAATGAATTTTATAAGAATAAATATTAAATTTATTTTTAAAAATCTATCTGTACAACCCTAATGTCTTTTCTGAATTTTAGTCCTTCATGACCAGTTGCATTCTAGAAATTATCTCTGTCAGCCTGGTTTATAAGCTAAGAGTTATTGTTGACTCTCCCTTTCCCCCAATTCCCATTGAATTAGTTTTCAAGCTATGTTGTTTCAATGTCCACACCTATCTCTTTTTCTCCATTTATAGTCAAAACCTTTGTTCAAACTTCTAACAGCTCTCATCTTAACTATTGTAATAACCTTCTATTTGGTTTCCCTGCTTCTGGGATCTCATTTTTACAATTCTTTCTTTATACCCTTGCCAAAAATTATGCTTAAGAAATAATATATCTGGCCAAGTGCACCAATATTTATCATAACCATGGAGAAAAAATTATAGGTTTATAGGATCATACTTTGGGTCTAATTTATTATAATTGTTGTGGAAGAAATATAATTATCTTAACAATATGAGAAATTTAGAATGTATAGAGTTTGGAGACTAAATTACCATAAATTCAGAATATAGTTTTTTAATAATATATAAAATTTTGCATCATATTCATTTTTGACTGCATTATTCTTTACCCTATAAAAGAAACCATTTTTTTTTGTTTAGCAGAGTTTAAAATGCAAAAAGGACAAGCAATCCAGCAAAACAATGAATACATCAATTATATTTGCATTCTACCATAGTTCCTAACCTCTACAATTGAACAAGTGAATATATTTTCTCAGCTCTTCTTTATGGCTGAACTTGGTCATTATAATTATCCATACTCCATTTGGCATTTTTTCCCCTCATCATTCATTTCATTTTTATTGTTGTTGTCATGCACATTGTTTTGCTGGTCCCATTTACTTTTCTAACCATGATGATGTATAATACTAGTTCATAATGTCAGAAGATCATATAGTTGGGGCTGCAAGAAACCTGAGAGGTGACAATGTCCAAATTTTCTATTTTTCTGAAGAAGGAACTGACACCTATAGATATTAAGTAACTTGTCTAGCACTAGTAAGTATTTAAAGTGAGAACTGATTCTCCCCACCTCAAAGATCAGTTTACTACATGAGGGCTTTTTTTGCTTGAGAAATTTTTATGTGACCTTGGAAATATAAGTATGTGAAATAGATATAGGATTGATTATACTAATAATATAATAAGAAATCATCATAATTATAATATAAAATAATTTTATAACCCCTACATTCAATCACATCACTCCATATGAGGTTGTAACCTAGTGTTGTTTTTTGTTTTTTTGTTGTTTTTTTACTATTATGTTTTATTGGAGCTTTTTATTTTCAAAATACATGCATGGATAATTTTCAATATTCATCTTTGCAAAACCTTGCATTGTTATTTTTCCATCACTTCTCCTCTCCTCCCTTAGAAGGCAAATAACCCAATATAGGTTGAACATATACACATTTCCATATTTTTATACATATTTCCATAATTATGTGGCACAAGAAAAATCCAATCAAAAGAAAAAAAATAAGAAAGAAAACAAAATGCAAGTAAACAACAATTAAAAAGTGAAAATACTATATTTTGATCCACATTCAGTCCCCACCATCCTCTCTCAGATACAGATTGCTCTCTTGCTCTCTTCATCACAAGACCATTGGAACTATTCTGAATCACCTTGCAGTTGAAAAAAGCCATGTCTATCAGAATTGATGATCATATAATCTTGCTTTTGCTGTGCAAAATGTTCTCTTGGTTCTACTCACTTCCCTTAGCATCAGTTTCTATAAGTCTCTCCAGGCCTCTCTGTAATCATCCTGCTGATCATTGCATATAGAACAATAATATTCCATAACATTCATATACCATAACTTATTCAGCCATTCTCAACTGATAGGCATCCACTCAGCTTCTAGTTTCTTGCCACTACAAAAAGGGCTGCTACAAACACTTTTGCATATATAGATCCTTTTACCTTTTTTATTATCTCTTTGGCATACAAGCCCAGTAGAAGCACTGCTGGATCAAAAAGTATGCACAGTTTGATAGCCCTTTGGGTACTAACTGAATAGTGTCAAATTGCTATCCAGAATGGTTGAATCAATTCACAACTCCATAAAAAATGTATTAGTGTCACAGTTTTCCCACATTCCCTCCAACATTTATTATAATCTCCTCTTGTCATATTGTCTGTTCATATCCTTTGACCATATATCAATTGGAAAATGGCTTGAATTCTTAATTTGAAATAGTTCTCTCTATATATTAGAAATGAGGCCTTTATTGGAACTCTTGAATGTAAAAAATTTTCCCCAATTCCTTCACAGAACTGAGAAGTAGACTAACATTTGTTTTTCTGATTTGCTTATAGTATCACTCATCATGTCTATATCATAAACTCATTTTGACCTTATCATAGGGTATGAGATGTGTGGTTCAATGTCTAATTTCTGCCATACTAATTTCCAATTTTTCCAGCAATTTTTATTAAATAGTGCATTCTTATTGCAGAAGTTGAGGTCTTTAGGTTTATCAAACACTGTATTACTATAGTCATTGACTACTGTGTCTTGTGAACCTAGACTTTTCCACTGATCAACTATACTATTTCTTAGCCAGTACCAAATGATTTTGATAACCACTGTTTTATAATATAGTTTTAAGTCTAGTACAGCTAGACCAACTTCATTTGCATTTTTTCATTAATCCCTTGAAATTTTTGACCTTCTATTCTTCCAGATGAATGTTATTATTATTTTTTTTTATTTGTAAAATAATTTCTTGGTAGTTTAATTGTATGGCACTGAGTAAGTAGATTAATTTAGATAGTATTGTCATTTTTATTATATTAGCTCGGCCTACCCATGAGCACTTAATATTTTTCCAATTGATTAGATCTGACTTTATTTGCGTGAAGTGTTTTGTAATTTGTGTTTATATAGTTCTTAAATTTCTCTTTGGCAGGAAGACTCCCAAATATTTTATAATATCTACAGTTATTTTAAATCAAATTTCTATGTGTATCACTTGCTGTTGTACTTTGTACTGCAACTTTGCTGAAGTTGGAAGTTGTTCCTAGTAATTTTTTAGTTGATTCTCTAGGAGTCTTTAAGTATACTATTATATCATGTGCAAAAACTGATAATTTGGTTTCCTCATTACCTACTTTAATTCCTTTAATCTATTTTTCTTTTATTGCTAAAGGTAACATTTCTAATGCAATATTGAATAGTAATGGTGATAGCAAGCAACCTTGTTTCACCACTGATCTTATCGGGAATGGTTTTAGTTTGTCCTCATTACATATGAATTTGCTGACGGTTTCAGATAAATGCTACTGATCATTTTAAGGAAAACTCCATTGTTTCATATACTCTGTAGTTTTTTTTTTTTTTTTTTAATAAGAATGGGTGAAAAAAGCCAGGATAGGGAGCAGAGCCAACATGGAGGAGACAACACATTTCTCTCTGACCTTTACAACCCTCACCACAATTACAAAATCCAGCCTCTGAATTAGCTCTGAACTGTCAGAACCCACAAATATTGGGAGTGCAACAAATTATCAGCAGAAGATAATTTCAAAGGTTTCCAGAAAGGCACAAAAGGTCTGCTTCAATTGGAGGCACCCAGTGCAATCAGCTTACCATGAATGCCAGCACAGCTAGCACAGAGCTCTGGGGCATTGCTGACTCCCCCAGCAATATGACACCATATGGCAGAGAATCTCTGTGGGGAGGAATCTACAGCAGAAAAGTTATAAAACATCCAATAGAAACACAACCCCAAAATGCCAGAATCTCAGGGGACCTGACCACACCCCAGTACCAGGAGTGAATCAGCACTGACCCAGCACAACTTCACTTGCTTGGAAAACCTCTCCTACCATAAAGGCAGACCTTAACTTTTAAAAATTGAATTAAATAAGTAAAGAGGACTCTAACAATTGACAGCTTTTATGGTAAAAGAGAACAGATTTTAAACCCTGAGGATACTAAAGGCCGATTACCTCCAATTGAAGCCACACAAGGCTCTCCTAGAAGAAATTTAAAAGGTCTTAAATGAGAGATAGAAAAATGGGGAAAGGAAATGAAAACTTTGCAATGGGGTTTGAAAAAAGGCAACACAAAATAAACTTAGTGAAATGGAAAAATCATATAACTCAGTAAAAGATAGATTTGATAAAGTGGAAAAAGAAAGCAACTCCCAGAAAAAAACAGAAAAAGAAAATAACATCTTAAAAAACAGAATTTGTGAAATGAAAAAAAATTCCATAGAATAAAACAACTCATTTAAAATTCAATTGGACAAATACAAAAAGAAATAAAAAAGTAAATGAAGAAAAGAATTCATTAAAATCAAACTAGAACAAATGGGAATGAATGGCTTGAGGAAACACCAAGAATCAGTCAAGCAAAACCAAAAAAATGAAAAAATAGAAAAAAATGTAAAATACCTAGTTGGGAAAACAACTGACCTGGAAAATAGATCTAAGAGAGACAATCTAAGAATTATTGGACTGTCTGAAATATATGATGAAAAAAAGAGCCTAGACACTAACTTTCAGGAAATCATCAAAGAGAACTTCTCAGATATCATAGAAACAGAAGGTAAAATGACTATTGAAAGAATTCACCAAATGCCTTTTGAAAGAGACCCCAAAATTAAAGTCCCAAGAAATATCATGGCTAAATATGAGAACTAACAGACCAATGAAAAAATATTACAAAAATTCAGAAAGAAACAATTCAAATATTGAGAAGCCACAATAAGGATTACTCAGGACTTAGCAGCTTCCACTTTAAAGGATGGAGGGCCTGAAATCTGATATTCCAAAAGGCAAAGGAACTTGGAATGCAGCTGAAAATAAATGACCTACTCAACTGAGCATTTTCTTTCAGGGAAAAAGATGGATATTTAATGAAATTGGTGAATTCCATGTATTTTTAATGAAAAGACTAGAAAAAACCAAAAATTTGACCTCCAAATATAGAACTCAAGAGAAGCATAAAAAGCTAAAAGAAAAAGAAAAAAAAAACTCTTGAGAACTGTATTTCTGTTATGGGTATACATTAAGAGTACATGTATAATCTGGTTTTGCTGTTATAATATAAAAAAGAAACTAGAGATGAAAAGGGGATTGTAACAGAAAAAAGGGGGGAAAGTGGAGGTAAAATGAAGGAAATTAAATATCAGGAAGAGACAAAGAAAACATATTATAATTGAGGGAAAGAAGGGAAGGGGGGCAAACATAGTGTGAATCTTGCTCTCATCAGATTTAGACCAAAGAAAGAATATTAGATATATTTTTTTTCATGAAGAAACATCTCTCATCCTATAGAAAAGTGGGAGGGGAAAGGGGAAAAGGGAAGGGGTAGGATAAATAGAAAACAGAAATAGTAGAGGAAAGGTATAAAAAAGGGGGAGGGTTTCTAAAGAGGGAGGACTGCTTGAGGCAAGTAGTGCTCATAAGTAAAATACTGGGGAGGAGGGAAAGGGGAAAAGGAAAGACAAAAGTATAATTTGGGGTTGATATGATGGCAAGAAATACAGAATTAGTACTTCTAGCTGTAAATGTGAATGGGGTGAACTCTCCCATAAAACATAAGCAGATAGCAAACTGGATTAAAATCCAGAATCCTAAAATATGTTGTTTACAAGAAACACATTTAAAGCAGAGTGATACATACAGAGTAAAGGTAAAAGGCTGGAATAGAATCTATTATGAAAGAAAAAAAAAAAAAAAAAGCAGGGGTAGCCATCATCAACTCAGATCAAGCAAAAGCAATAATTGATCTGATTAAAATAGATAAAGAAGGAAACTATATCTTGCTAAAGGGTACCATAGATAATGAAGAATTATCAATATTAAACATATATGCACCAAGAAGTGTAGCATCTAAATTTCTAAAGGAGAAATTAAGAGAATGGCAAAAAGAAATAGACAGCAAAACCATAATAGTGGGAGATCTCAACTTTGCACTCTCAGAATTAGATAAATCAAACCACATGGAACCTATACAAAAATTGACCATACATTAGGTCATAAAGACCTCAAAATCAAATACAGAAAAGCAGAAATAGTAAATGCATTTTTTTCAGATCACAATGCAATAAAATTATATTCATTAAAGGGCCAGAGAAAAATATACCAAAAAGAAATTGGAAACTAAATGCTAAAGAATGAATGGGTGAAAGAGCAAATCATAAACACAATCAACAATTTCATCCACGAGAATGACAATAATGAGCCAACCTACCAAAATTTGTGGCATGCAAAGTGGTAATACAGGGAAATTTTACATCTCTAAAGGCTTAATTACATAAAATAAAAAAGAGCAGATCAATAATTTGGGCTTGTAACTAAAAAAGAACAAATTTTAAAACCCCAAACAAATACCAAACTTGAAATTCTAAAAATAAAAGGAGAGATCAATAAAATTGAAACAAACAAACAAAAAAAAAATATTGAATTAATAAATAAAACCTAGGGTTGGCTTTATTGAAAAAAAAAAGAAACAACAAAATATTTAAACATTTAGTTAATTTGATTAGAAAAAGAAAAGAGGAAAATCAAATTGTTAGTCTCTAAAATGAAAAGGGAGAATTATCCATAAATGAAGAGGAAACTAGAGCAATTATCAGGAGTTACTTTGTTCAACTTTATGCCAATAAATTTGACAACCTAAGTGAAATAGAGGAATACCTACAAAATATAGATTACCCAGATTAACAGAAGAGGGAATAAATTACTTAAATGGTCCCATTTTAGAAAAGGAAATAAAACAAATCAACTACCTAAGAAAAAAATCCCCATGACCAGATGAATTTACATGCAAATTCTACTAAACATTTAAAGAACAATTAAGTCGAATTCTATATAAACTCTTTGAAAAAGTAGGGAATGAAGAACTCCTACCAAATTCCTTTTATGACATAGACATAGTACTGATACCTAAATTAGGTAGGTCAAAAATAGAGAAAGAAAATTATAGACCAATATCCCTAATGAATATTGATGCAAAAATCTTAAGAAAATATTAGCAAAGAGATTATAGATAATCATCCCCAGGATAATATACCACAACCAAGTAAGATTTATACCAAGAATGCAGGGCTGATTCAATATTAGGAAAACTGTTAGCATAATTGTCTATATCAATAGCCAAATTAACAAAAACCATATTATTATCTCAATTGATGCAGAAAAAGCATGTGATAAAATCCAACACCCATTCTTATTAAAAATACTAGAGAGTATAGGAAGAAAAAGACTTTTCCTTAAAATAGTAGCATCTATTTAAAAACATTAGCAAGCATCATATGTAATGGGGATAAACTAAAACCATTCCCAATGAAGATCAGAGGTGAAACAAGGTTGCCCATTATCACCATTGCTATTCAATATTGTATTAGAAATGCTAGCCTTGGCAATAAAAAAAAGAAAAATGAGATTAAAAGTATTAGAGCAGTTAATGAGGAAACCAAATTATCACTCTTTGAAGATGATATGATGGTATACTTAGAGAACCCCAGAGAATCAACTAAAAAGCTATATGAATAATCCACAATTTGGCAAAGTTGCAGGATATAAAATAAATCCACATAAATCATCATCATTCTTAGGTATCAGTAACAAAATTCAACAGCAAGAGATACAAAGAGAAATTCCATTTAAATTTTAAAATTGTTGATCATATAAAATTTATATTTATAATATAAAATATTTGGGAATATATCTGCCAAGGGAAAGCCAGGAACTATATAAGGAAAAACTACATAACACTTTCCACACAAATAAAGTCAGATCTAAGCAATTGGAAAAATATTGAGTGCTCATGGATAGGTCTAGCAAATATAATAAAGACTACAATACTCCCTAAACCAACCTATTTATTTAGTGTTATACCAATCAAACTCCCAAGAAACTATTTTATTGAACTAGAAAAAATAATGACAAAGTTCATCTGGAAGAACAAAAGGTCAAGCATTTCAAAGGAATTAATGAAGAGAAAAGCAAAGGAAAGGCTCCTAGCTGCACCAGATCTAAAACTATATATAAAGCAGTAGTCATCAAAACCATTTGATACTGGCTAAGAAATAGAGTAGTTGATCAATGGAATAGATTAGGCTCACAGAACAAAATATCCAGTGAGTATACCTACCTAGTATTTGACAAACTGAAAAGCCCTACCTTTTGGGTATAAGAATTCACTATTTGATAAAAACTGATGGGAAAATTGGAAACCAGTATGGCAGAAACTTGGTATTGACCCACACTTAACACTATATACCAAAATAAGGTCAAATGGGTTCATGATCTAGATATAAAGAATGATACTATAAACAAATTAGAAGAACATAGCATAACATACCTCTCAAATTAGTGGAGAAGGAAGGAATTTGTGACCAGAGAAAAACTAAAGATCATTAATGATCATAAAATCGATAATTTTGATTATATTAAATTAAAAAGTTTCTGTACAAACAAAACTAATCAAGATAAAATTAGAAGGGAAGCAATAAACTGGGAAAATATTTTTATATCCAAAGGATCTGATAAAGGCCTCATTTCTAAAATATATAGAGAATTGATTCAAATTTATAATAGTTCAAGCCATTCTCCAATTGATAAATGGCCAAAGCATATGAATAAACAACTTTCAAATGAAGAAATTGAAACTATTTCTAGTCATATGAAAGGGTGTTCCAAATCACTATTGATCAGAGAAATGCAAATTAAGACAACTCTGAGATAACACTACCCACGTGTCAGATTGGCTAAGATGACAGGAAAAGATAATGATGAATGTTGGAGGGATTGTGGGAAAACTGGGCCACTGATATATTGTTGGTGGAACTATGAATGGATCCAACCATTCTGGAGAGAAGTTTGGAACTATGATCAAAAAGTTATCAAACTGTACATACCCTTTGATCCAGCAGTATTTCTACTGGGATTATATCCCAAAGAGATCTTAAAAGAGGGAAAGGGAAACATATGTGCAAAAATATTTGTGGCAGCCCTCTTTGTAGTGGCAAGAAATTGGAAACTGAGTGGATGCCCATCAATTGCAGAATAGCTGAATAAGTTGTATATAGTATATGAATGCTATGGAATGTTATTGTTCTATAAGAAATGACCAGGAGGATTATTTCAGAGAGGCTTGGAAAGAGCAACATGAACTTATGCACAGTGAAATGAGCAGAACTAGGAGATCATTATACACGGCAACAAGACTATATGATGATCAGTTCTGATGGACATAGCTCTCTTCAACATTGAGATGATTCAAACCAGTTCCACTTATGCAGTGATGAAGAGAACCATCTATACCCAGAGAGAGAACCATGGGAACAGAGGGTGGAACACAACACAGCATTCTCTGTTGTTATTTGCTTGCATTTTTTCTCAGTTTTTCTTTTTCTTCCTTCTTGATCTGATTTTTCTTGTATAGCCAGATAACTGTATAAATATGTATACACATATTAGATCTAACATGTGTTTCAACATATTTAACATGTTTCAGACTACTTGCCAGATAGGGGAAAGGGTGAGGGGAAGAAATGGAAAATTTGCAACAAAAGGTTATGTAAGGGTCAACATTGGAAAAATTATTCATGCATGTGCTCTGTAAATAAAAAGCTTTAATAATAAATAAATAAAGTGGGAATGGGTGTTGCATTTATCAAATGCTTTTTCTGCATCTATTGAAATAATCACATGATTTTTAAAAGTTTGATTATTGATATAGTCAATTATTCTACTAATTTCTATGCTAATAATTTTCCTAATATTGAACCAGCCCTGCATTCCTGGTATAAATCCTACTTGATCACAGTAAATTATCCTGATGATAACTTTCTGTAATCTCTTTGCTATTTTACTTAAGATTTTTGCATCAATATTCATTAGGGAAATTTGTCTATAATTTTCTTTTTTTTGTTTTGACCCTACCTGGTTTAGGTATTACCACCATATCTCTGTCATAAAAGGAATTTGACAGAACTCTTTTCCTTATTTTACCAAATAGTTTGCATTATATTATAATTAATTGTACTTTAAATATTTGGCAGAATTAATATGTAAATCCATCTAGTCTTGGAGATTTCTTCTAAGGAGTTGATTTATAGTTTGTTCAATTTACCTTTCAGAAGGTGATTGGTGAATTCTTCCAATGGTTATTTTACCCTCTGGTTCTAGGACATCAGGACAGTTTTCCTTGATAAGCAACCCACAGTTTAAGAAGCTTTACATTACATAATGCAGCTTTTAATTACCAAGAAGCTATTTTTATAGAAGCAAGCAAGCAACATGATGATGATGATCCTATAATTTGTCCACTTATTCTTCAATTAATGGGCAGGTTTTTTGTTTTTTTTTCAGTTTTCTTTTTACTGTTTTGTTACCCAAGCAAAATGGTGCTATGAATATCTTGGTTTTATGCACATACACACACACACACACACACATGGTTTTAAATATATATATATATATATATATATATATATATATATATATATATATATATGAATTTTGATTCTTCCAAATGGATGCATGCCAGATAGATGGAGATAGATGAAGGGTGTGAATAATTTAGTGACTCTTCTCACATGATTCTAACTTTTTTTTTTTTTTTAAGAATGGTCATACAAACACACAGATCCAACAATGTATATTAATGTGTCACAGGTTCAGAATCACTGGATTGGGGAGATTATGATTGAGTAGGAGTTTGTTAATCTTTGATAAATGATAAAGTAGTTTATTGATATCATTAAGGGGTCAACTTCAGGGAAGAGTTTGGCAGAATTAGGCAGTTAAATCTAGAGAAGAATGGGGGGAAGATGTTAGAAAGCTGCTATTCCCTTATCCCTAGAGGTAAGCCAGATCAGAAGATAGACAAAAGGAGAAAGAAGAATTAGTGTCTTTGTCCTTTAAAGGATCTCCTCTATCTTTTTTTTTTAATTTTTTTAAATTAAGAATTCTCTCCCTAGCTTGATTCTTTGGGTAGTAAAATGGGAGGAGGGAGATCCAAAATGCAACAAAATATTTACAGAATCACTTGCCGTATTAACAAAGAATTGGAAACAAAGTAAATACTCTGAATTGGGGAATGAATAAACAAATTGTGAAACTTGTATGTGCTGTAATAAGTTGCAACAAAAAATTAAAGAAGGCATAGGAAAACTTATTCTATCAGATATAAAGTAAAACAATCAGTGAAGAAATGTTTGTTAAATATCATGCTAAGTATTAGGTATACAAAAATAAAATGAAGTTATCTTTACCCTTAAGTAGTTTACATTATATTGAGGAGAATTAATATGAATATATCTAAATGTGTATAAAATATTAACAAAATAATTACAAAATAGATTTGGAAGAAGGATTCTAGTAGCTGAGGTAATTAGGAATCAAAGGTAAAGAAAAGCAATATTCTAGGTAGGGGATTCAGACAAATGAGAGCTCAAACATCATGTGATAAGGAACAGCAAATAATTAAACATGATTGGAACATGCAGCAAACAGACAAAAAAAATGTACATAAAAGTTGGAATGGTAGGTTGGGTCCAGATTATAGCAAGTGAATGCCTGTGAAAGTTATATTTGAACCTACAGATATTAAAGAAGCTAAATAGAATTTATTGTCTGGTTTTATTTAATGATTTAATTTCTCCTTTTTCTCCATTTTGTTTATACTTACCTATTTTGACCCTTTTCTTTTTACAACTAGAAAACATTTTTCAAACATTTTCTTTTATTTTTTTAGTTTATATGACATTCTTTTGTGGTATCTTTTTCATGGTTTTTATCAAAATTGTCCTTCTCTCCCTTTCCAATTTATTCTGAAATTGGTTCTCCTAATTATATGCTATATATTCTTACATATTCCTTCTCTGTATGCTCTTTTTCTTGTGATTTGTTTAGATGTTTTCATATCTTCTTGTTTAGTTCCTTATCTCCTTCTATCTTTAAGCTCCTTCCTCATTCTTTTACTGTATCTTCTGATCTAAAACCATACTCTCTCCAATCACATATGGGGATAGATATCATGGATATGATGTAAATGTGATGACTTATCCCCTACCTAAAATATTCTTCCTCTTTACCTCTGTGTTTCCTAATCACCTCAGCTGCTAATGTCCTCCCTCTAAATCTATCTTATAATTATTTTGTGTATATTTTGATATATACATATTAACTTTTTTCAATATAAAGTAAATTACTTGAGGGTAGAGATGTTTTTAATTTAGTTTTTTATACCTAATGTTTGGTACAATATTTAGAATACAGCAGATGCTTAACAAATACTTAATGAATACATTTATGTGTTCCTATATATAAATTTTAGTGTTCTTCTGTGCCTCCCCCAAAGAGAAATCTCAGTGTAATGGATGAAACATCAAATTTAGAATTAGATCCAGTTCAAATTCCATTTCAGATACATATTCCATGTAAGATACTGGGCAAATCACTTAACCTTTTTGTAAATCAGTTTCATCACCTATAAAATAAGGGAGTTAGATATGATGACTTATAAGGTCCCCTTGAGATATAAATTTATGACCTTCTGACACTAGAAGTACCACTTCATGAAAGGATCTGTGATATTTTATGAGGATCAGTCTATATCCCAAGTCATGAATATCATTTCAACCCTCTATCCTTTTTATCAATTAGTGCTTTTATAACCAGTACTCTGTCTCTGTATTTTACTTCTTATACTATTCTGGACATTGATATTTCTAGAAAACATTGTATTTCCTCTTATAAAATCAGAAATAGTCCTGGGATGCATAAGGTTTTTTTTAAGGAAGGTGATCTTATTGTATCCATTTTCTCCTTATGAAATTTATTATCATATCCTTGAACCTTACCATTCACACAATTTTCTATAACATAAAAAGTTTCTAAGTTTCTGAAATGTATCCACTATGTCTTTTGGGATTTTAAATATAAAGTATTTTTCTCTCTCAGAAATCAATGGATTTGATCAATCTGTATTTTGTTATACTGTTACAGGAGCAACTTGCTAGCGGCTGCTGGATGTGATGGGAAACACCTGCCAGTGGCTTCTGGGGATCCAACTCAGACCAGCAGAATGGATCCCTTCATGTGAGGGGATGATACAAGGAGACTGAGAGGCAATTGCATTCTCTGACCTCTATTCTCTTCCCTCTTGTCTCCAATTTATTTCATTCCCAATCCACAAAGAACATCCGCATTAGTAAAGGCTACTTTGCAACTCCTTCAAGTGTTATGACTCACAGCTTTGGAGGATCTAGGAGAATTGACCTACCCCTTCACTTAGTAATGGCCCTTAACATTAAACCTATTCTATTTCTGGGTTTTATAGTATTATTTCTTGAACTATGGTATTCAGTTATCTTAATTTATCATATTTTTCTGAGGAACTTTTGTTGTTGAAATTATATCTTCATAGCTGTTTCCTTTGTTTATGGAAAGATTTTATGTTCTTTCATAATTGTCTAATTTCTTTTGCAAAATTACCTGCAGTTCTTTATGAGTTTCACTTTTGATTTACCTACTTTAAAAGTAATTTTATTATACATAAACATTCTCTTTTTATTTACATTTCAGCAAATTCCTTCTATTTTTAATAGTCACTGCCTCTGTCTCTTTCTCTGTATCTGTATTTCTCTGTCTGTCAATGTATCTCTCTGTCTCTTTTTCATTTTTTGACTATTCCTTCTTCAATTGCTATGGTAGATACTTTTCTGCCTTTATGGATATCAAAGGCTAGGTTTCTTTATTTGTGGGATGTTAAGGCCCTTCTGGTTTCCTGCCCAAAGTAAATTTCAGAGGGAAAGGACTGTCTGCTGCTAAATTCCTATTGCCTTTTACCTTAGGCACAGAAGCCCCTTTCATTCAAGGCTGTGGTAGAGTATCAGATATTCATACCTCTGCCCTTCAAGAATACTATTCCCTTTCAGTCACTTGATAGGCCAGAATCAATATTTTCAGGGTTTGGTTTTTTTTTGTTTTTGTTTTTGTAGTTTGTGAAGATGAGGATTCAGACAAAATCATTACTATGAGGATAACAGACAAGGACCAACTGAACTAAACTGAAAACAAAAAATCCGTGATGTTGCTTACTGCTTATCCCTGAAACATGGGGTCCTATTGAGTATTAAAAATGTGAGAGCTTTTTACTTTACCATTTTACTATTTACTGCAGAAAATAAAGATGGGAAATAAGACAATGCAAATGAAAAGAGTTAGTTAGTATGTTTGAAGAGCTCTAACTTTGAGAGGAGTTAGATTCCAATCCTTCCTCAGTTTATTCTTACATGAATCCTTTTGCCTTCCTGCATGGAATGTATGGACACATTTTGTGGATTCTTTCCCTTAAAATTTTGAATCTCAAAAAAGGCAATTATGGGATAGTAAAGAGAAAAGAAAACATATATCTGACATATACTAGCATTATGACTTTGCAGAAATCATTTAACCTTCTACTGGGTACCATGTATTCTAAACTCTCTAAAACTTTAAGCAGCAAAGAAGGTTCATATCTTTTAGTTTCCTCATTTTGGAATTCTCTGTTTTGTTGAAATCAAATATATACTGCCTATTCTTGCAAGTTTCAAAAAGAACACATTTTTTCCTTAACATTTAAAAATAAATACATCAGACAGAAAAAATTAAAACAAGAAAATTATTACATTATAAAGTAGAAAAATGTCAAGCAAGTCATTTAATATTATTAATGTCAGCTACACATTATATAATGATATAAGGAAATGAAATGATGCATTAATGGATAAATTTCTATCATGTAATTAAAATCATTTTCTGGTGCCTTTTGTATCTCATGGGGAAAAAAGAACTCCTGAAGGTTAATTTCCCAGGTGTTTTAAATTATTTTAAAACAATCAGTTCAGCACAGTTCTGGAATTGTCAATTACAAGAATGAAAAAGGAAAAAAAAATCAATGATTCAAACAATTTCTCTGTTATTCTGTAGCTTTCTAATTCCCCTCAACTTTGCCATCCAGGAAACATTATAAGGCATGGACCTCAGGAAAAACACCCAAAGGAACTAGAAGGGTGGGTTCCTGCCATGGAAGAAAAACCCTACTTTACTAATATTAAAATAAAAATATTCCATCAACAACTCCTTAGAGAAGTGTAGAGAAGGATTGTGCTGGGGAGGAGCTCCTTAAATATTGGAGAAATACACTTATGGAAAATGAACACAAAGTGCTTCTCAGAACAGAAATGAGGCTCCATGATTCCCGTCAGAATTGTTATTTGAAGGAAACAAAAGAGGTCATTTTATGTCAGCACACAGTAGCAGTTGATGTTTCTATCTTATTTTTTAAAAAAAAAATTAATTTTCCTGTCTCAACAAAGGAGATTCTCTACTCACTTTGTAACTAAGGAAGCCTTCAAAAAGATTAAATGTGACCCAATTATAACACAAAGAAAAAAAAAAAAGAGAAGAAGATTTGTCTCTAATTAATCCTAAAAGTCAGTGCTAGTATACAGGCTTCTTCGTGATATTTCATCCATTTTCCTTCTTGTTACCTTCTTCACTTCATTCCAAGGACTGTTACAAAGTTCCAATTCTGTTCTTGGATGAAACTGATAATTTAATCTATCATTAAACATTTGTTAAATGGCTGGTATGTGCCAAACACTGTGTTAAGTACTGGAGAGATGAAGGCAAGTTCACTACAATGTCTTTCCTCAAAGAGTTTATATTCTATCAAGAGAGACAATGTATACCTATTTAAGTACACAAGGAATAAATTCACAGTAAATAAGGAAGTTTTGAGAGGGAAAATTCTAACATTGCATGGAGTTTAGAAAAAATACATGTGTCAGTCAAATTTTGCAAAACTGAACTAATTACCTTTCTTTTTAAAATATCCCTCTTCTTTACCTTTTATAGCTAATGATCATGAAATCTCACAATCTAAATTTCATCCTCAATTCCTTACTTCCTTTCACTCCCCTGTATCTAATTTGTTGCCAATTTCTGTCAATTTTATCTTTGAAATATCTCATATACATTATATATATAATATATATATATATATATATATATATATATCTCCTTATTTCTCCCCTAATACTAATGACCATGCTGGTACAGGTATTCATTGCCTCATATAACCCACTGGTTCATCTCCTTGTCTCAATTCTATTTTCACTCCATCCATTTTCAACTCAGTTTTCCTATTGATCTTGTTCTCAAACTGAGACCTGGGAAATATCACACATAGACACACACACACACACACACACACACACACACAAACACACACACACGTATGCATGTATACATAATTTATATATACATATATGTGTGTGTGTTTAAATTATTTATGTATACATACTATATGTTTATATCTATCTATCTGACCAGAATAAAAGAAGATATTCTTTGCCTTATTTATTTTATTCCTTATTTATTCCTTATTTTCTTATTCCTGAATAAATGCTTCCTTAGTCAAATTGAGAGTTGGGAAATAGCTTTAAAAAGTCAATGTAAGGGCCCTTTAAATGGGCTGTGCCACAGGGCATCACTGAGGCCCGGAAGTAATTTCTGTGGATATTAGGACTGCCTTGTAGGTGGGATCCTGTCCACTTTGAGATAGCTTCATAATGGGTGACTCTCTCGCTGATTGGCTGTGTGTGTGACCTCACAGGCCCTATGTAAGCCCACTGCAGGCAGCAGTCGTTCTCTTCAACCTGGCACTCTTCACCCTGCCTTACTAGCCTGGGTAGCCAAGCCAAGATGAATAGCCAAAAGAGGTAAGGATTTTGGTAGTGAACACGTGGGTCTTCTGACCAGGTGTTCACTAGGGAACCAACAAGTCAGGGCATCAGTTAGGGCATTATGTGACTAGGTATAATAAAGGCTTTTAAGATTACACGTGGCTGTTCTTGAGTGCGCTACCGGTTATTAAGCTATAGATTCAAGAGATTGTGGCCAGAGACCTTTGAAGGCCTCAGAGGAGGCAAGCCGGGTAGAGTTCACACTGCAAAGGGCAGTGGTCAAAGGTACTCTGGTGGGTCTAGGACAGACTAGTAATTGTAACTGCCAGGAGAGCACGTTACAAGTCAAGGTCTCTCCTGTATCCTGGATCATCACTAGTCTTCCTAATCTATATCTTGGAATTGGATCCAAATGTCTCTAGAGGAGAAAATGAGGCTGCTGACTTTGTACAGTCCTCCCGTACTTAAGTCCAATTAATTCACTTGCAAGTTATGACATGACCTTACTGATGTTATGGTTTATTCAAGAATAAAGGAGAAAAAATAATATTGATCTTCCCAAAGAATAAGTCTGATTATCTCATCCCCTTATTCAATAAGTTGATGGCTCCATGTCCTCACTACAATTAAACATAAAATCCTGTTTGGTGTTCATAATCTTTCATAACCACTATCACCACCTTTTCAATCTTTTTATGTCTTAGATACTATCCCCTCCTCAAATGCTCTGCAATCCAGTAATACTGGGATCCCTCACTGTTCTTCACATTTTCACAACTCCTAACTCTTGGAATTTTCACTGTTTGTCTCCCATGTCTGGAATTCTCTTCTCATTTCTACTTTCTGGCTTCCTTCCAAGTCCCAAATAAAATTACACCTTGTACAAGAAGCCTTTTCTCTTTAATGCTAATACTTTCTTTGTGTTGAATATCTCCAATTTATTTGTATATAGTACTTTGAAATTGTCTCTCTCATTAGAAGATTTATGAGAACAGGAACTAAATTTTTTTTAATAGTCACATTTTTTAAAATTATCAAAGAACTGGAAACAGTAGATTATCACATTGATTGGAGAATGGCTAAACCAGTTGTAGTCCACAGGCATAATGGAATAAGATGGTTGTATAAGAGATAAAAATGAACAAAATAAATTCAGAGAAACATGGAATTGCTTACATGAATGAATGCAAAGTGAAATAAGATGAGCCAGGAAAACAATACAGGAAATTACTATAATGATGTAAATGGAAAGAACCATCACAATCAAGTGAATGTTACAAAATGGTAAAGAACATCTACCTTTCCCCACTCCTTTGTAAAGTTGAGTGAGGGGGAGGAGGGAATCCTCTGAGTGTAGAACTGAACTTCTGAAGGCAATTCATATTTTACATAAATAAACCATTCTGTAGACCTTTATGTCAAGAGGTTTTTGCATGAGGATTTGCCTCTACCCACTCACTTCCCTTAGCTTATATAACAAAAATATACACAAAATAATACCTTTATCCAAATCATAAAATGCACTAAAATATAAGACATATAAAATATTGTACCTGATAAAATTATGAAATGAAAGGTAAAGTTAATATTAAAGTATATATGGTATTATGCAGCAAAGGTAATGGAGATGTAATGTTGCCCTTTCCCCACTCAAATTACCCAGGCTTTGTTATGGTGTTTGGCTTTTTTTTTTTTTTTTTTTTTTTTTTTTAATGGAGCTATCCAAAGATATTCAGACAGTGTCTCTCTTATTTTCCTCATATATCTAACAATATCTAGCAATATTACTTTTTTAATTTCTTTACATATAGTTGAATGTGTGTAATATGAATTTATATAAAGCAAGAACAGTCTGTAATGTCAGTTTTTTTCAATGTTTTTATCAGTTTTGCTGATTTTTTTTTCTCCTTTCTCTTTTTCTTTTCTTTTTAAATTTTTTATTATAAGAGCTGATTCACTGAGAGGACCAGTGGGAAGGATATAGTGAAGGTGCATGAATGGAGACAGAAAAGATATTAAAAAACAATCTTTTTTTAAGAGAAAGGATTTTTGTTTTTTTTTAAAAGGTGGAAAGTCCCAAAGGCAAAGGTTCCCTGAATGACTTCCAAGTAGAAGAGCTAATGTTCCAGAACACTGACAGAATTCAGGGAAGTCTAACCTTCTGGGCTAAATCCTTCACCCATTTCCCTTTTACCTTCTCAATTGTTTTGTCCACCCCATCTCTAGATCAGTCCCTCTCTATAGCCTCATTGCTGATCTTCTCTCCTAAACATCTGACAATCCATGTGGCCCAGTGCCTGATGCATAGAAGGTGCTTAATAAATGTCTTATCCACAGACTGACTGACTACTGCACGTACATTTGTCTCCTCATGCTCTACATTTAAAGATACACTTCTCTAATTATGCTACTCTTCTTTTTATGATAGCTTTTTATATATAAAACATATGCATGAGTAATTTTTCAGCATTGACCCTTGCAAAAATTTCTGTTTCAACTTTTCCCCTCCTTCCCTACACTCTCTCCCCAGATGGCAGGTAGTCCCAAACATGTTAAATATGTTAATGTTAAATACAATATATGTATACATATTTATACAGTTATCTGATTGCACAAGGAAGATCGGATTTAAAGAGAAAGTAAAAATAACCTGAGAAGAAAAAACAAAAATGCAAGCAAACAATAACAGAAAGAGTGGAAATGTTATGTTGTGGTCTGTACTCATTTCCCAGCATTCTTTCTTTGGCTGTAGCTGGTTCTGTTCATTACTTATCAACTGGAATTTATTTGGATCCTCTCATTGTTGAAGAGAGCCATGTTTATCAGAATTGATCATCATGTAGTATTGTTGTTGAAGTGTATAATGATCCTCTGGTTCTGCTCATTTCAGCATCATTTCATGTATGTAGTTTGATAACTTTTTAAGTATAATTCCAAGTTGCTCTCCAGAATGGTTGGATCCATTCACAATCCCACCAACAATGCACCACTGTCCAGGTTTTCCCACATCCTCTCTAACATTTGTCATTATCTTTTCCTGTTATCTTAGCTAATCTGACAGGTGTGTAGTGGTATCTCAGAGTTAACTTAATTTGCATTTTTCTTATCAATAGTGATTTGGAACACCCTTTCATATGAGTAGAAATAGTTTCAATTTCATCATCTGAAAATTGTCTGTTCATATCTTTTGACCATTCATCAATTGGAGAATGGCTTGATTTCTTATAAATTAAAGTCAATTCTCTCTATATATTGGAGATGAGGCCTTTATCAGAAAATTTAGATATGAAAATATTTTCCCAGTTTATTGCTTCCCTTCTAATTCTGTCTGTATTAGTTTTGTACAAAAGCTTTTTAACTTAATATAATCAAAATTTTTTATTTTGTGATCAATAATGTTGATTATTGTTCTTTGGTCACAAATTCCTTCTTCCTCACAGGTCTAAGAGGTAAATGATCCTATCTTCTTCTTATTTATTTATAATATCATTTTTTGTGCCTAGCTCATCAACCCATTTTGATCTTATCTTGGTAAATGGTGTTAGGTATAGGTCAATGTCTAGTTTCTGCTGTACTAATTTCCAATTTTCCCATTTCTTATCAAATAATGAATTTTTATCATAAGAGCTGGGGTCTTTGGGTTTGTCAAATACTAGATTGTATAGTTATTGACTATTTTGTCCTGTGAACCTAACCAATTCCACTGATCAACTAGTCTATTTCTTAGCCAATACCAAATGCTTTTGGTGACAAGCTGCTTTATAGTTTCAGATCAGGTACAGCTAGGCCACCTTCATTTGATTTTTTTTTCATTAGGTCCCTTGAAATTCTTGACCTTATGTTCTTCCAGATGAATTTTGTTGTTATTTTTCCAGGTCATTAAAATAGTTTCTTGGGAGTCTGATTGGCATAGTACTAAATAAATTAATTAATTTAGGTAGTATTGTTATCTTTATTATATTCGCTCAACCTATCCAGGAGCATTTAATATTTTTCCAATTGTTCATATCTGACTGTATTTGTGTGGAAAATGTTTTGTAGTTTTGCTCATATAGTTCCTGACTTTCCCATGGCAGATAGATTCCCAAAGATTTTATACTATTGACAATTATTTTAAATGGAATTTCCCTTTGTATCTCTTGCTGTTGGATTTTGTTAGTGATGTATAAAAATGCTGATGATTTATGTGAATTTATTTTGTATCCTGGAATCTCTGGAGTTTTCTAAATACACCATCATATCATCTGCAAAGAGTTATAATTTGGTTTCCTCATTACCTATTCTAATTTATTTAATTTCTTTTTCACCTCATTGCCAAAGCAAGCGTTCCTAATACAATATTGAACAGTAATGGTGAAAGTTGGCAGTCTTGTTTCACACCTGATATTATTGGGAATGGTTCCAGTTTATCCCCATTACATATAATACTTACTGATGGTTTTAAATAGATGCTACTGACTATTTTAAGGAAAAGTCTTTTTATTCCTATACTCTATAGTGTTGTTTTTTTTTTTTTTTTTAATAGGAATGGGTGTTGGATTTTATCAAATGCTTTTTCTGCATCTATTGAGATGTCATATTTTTTTTTGTTAATTTGGTTATTAATATAGTCAATTATGCTAATAGTTTTCCAAATATTGAACCAGCTCTGCATTCCTGGTATAAATTCTACTTGGTTATAGTATATTATCCTGGAGATGATTTTCTGTAATCTTTTTGCTAAGGTTTTATTTAAGATTTTTTTTTGCATCAATATTCATTAGGGAGATTGGCCTATAATTTTCTTTGTTTTTATTCTACTTGGTTTGGGTATCACTACCATGTCTGTGTCATAAAAGAAATTTGGTAGAACTCATTCATTCCCTATTTTTTCAAATAGTTTATATAGCATTGTAGTTAATTGTTCTTTAAATATTTGGTAGAATTTGCATGTAAATCCATCTGGTCCTGGGGATTTTCTTTAGGGAGTTGATTAATAGCTTGTTCTATTTCTTTTTCTAAAATGGGACTATTTAACTAATTCACTTCTTCCTCTGTTAATCTGGACAATTTATATTTTTGAAAGTATTCATCCATTTCATTTAAATTGTCAAAATTATTGACATAAAGTTGTGCAAAGTAACTCCTAATTATTGCTCTAATTTACTCTTTATTAGTGGAAATTTTTTCCTTTTCATTCTTTTTAAAAATTTCTTTTATTAATTTTATAATTAAAACATTTTGATAGTACATATGCTTGTGTAATTTTTTACAACATTATCCCTTGCACTCCCTTCTGTTCTGAATAATCCCCTCCTTCTCTCCACCCCACCCCAGATAGCAGACATTTCCATGCATGTTAAATACATTATAATATATCCTAGATACAATATATGTGTGCAGAACCAAATGTTTTTGTTGTACAGGAAGAATTGGATTCAGAAGGTAAAAATAACCTGGGAAGAAAAACAAAAATCCAAATAGTTTACACTCCTTTCCCAGTATTCCTTCTCTGGGTGTAGCTGATTCTGTCCATCATTGATCAATTGAATCAGAATTAGATCTTCTCTTTGTTGAATATATCCACTTCCATCAGAATACATCTTCCTACAGTATTGTTGCTGTAGTGTATAATGATTTCCTGGTTCTGATCATTTCACTCAGCATCAGTTCATATAAGTCTCTCCAAGCCTCTCTATATTCATCCTGCTGGTCATTTCTTACACAAGAGTAATATTCCATAACATTCATACACCACAATTTACCCAACCATTCTCCAATTAATGGGCATCCAATCATTTTCCAGTTTCTAGCCACTACTGCTACAATGGACTACTACAAACATTTTGGCACATACAGGCCCCTTTTCCTTCTTTAATATTTCTTTGGGGTATAATCCCAGTAGTAACACTGCAGGATCAAAGGGTATGCACAGTTTGATAACTTTTTGGGCATAATTCCAGATTGTTCTCCAGAATGGTTGGAATCTTTCACACCTCCACCAACAATGCATCAGTGTCCCAGTTTTCGCACATCCCCTCCAACATTCATCATTATTTGTTCCTGTCATCTTAGTCAATCTGGCAGGTGTGTAGTGGTATCTCAGAGTTGTCTTAATTTGAATTTCTCTGATCAATAATGATTTGAAACACTTTCATATGAGTGGAAATAATTTCAATTTAATCATCTGAAAATTGTCTGTTCATATGCTTTGACCATTTATCAATTGGAGAATGGCTTGCGTTCTTATAAATTTGAGTCAGTTCTTTATATATTTTGGAGATGAGGCCTTTATCAACACCTTTAACTGTAAAAAATGTTTTCCCTGTTTGTTACTTCCCTTCTAATCTTGTTTGTATTAGTTTTGTTTGTACAGAAGCTTTTTAATTTGATGTAATCAACATTTTCTATTTTATAATCAATAATGATGTCTAGTTCTCCTTTGGTCCCAAATTCCTTCCTCCTCCACAAATCTGAGGTAAACTATCCTATGTTCCTCTAATTTATTTATGATCTTATTCTTTATGGCTAAATCATAGACCCATTTTGATCTTATCTTGGTATGTGGTGTTAAGTGTAAGTCCATATCTAATTTCTGCCATGTTTTCCCAGAAGTTTTTGTCAAATAATGAATCCTTATGCCAAAAGTTGGGATAAAACACTAGATTGCTATAGATATTCACTATTTTGTCCTGTGAACCTAACCTATTCCACTGATCAACTAGTCTATTTCTTAGCCAATTCCAAATGGTTTTGGTGACTGCTGCTTTATAATATAGTTTTAGATCAGGTATAGCTAGGCCACCTTCATTTGATTTTTTTCCCCCCTTAATTCCCTTGAAATTCTCCACCCTTTGTTCTTCCATATGAATTTGTTGTTATTTTTTCTAGGTCATTAAAATAGTTTCTTGGGAGGCTGATTGGTATAGCACTAAATAAATAGATTAATTTAGGGAGTATTGTCATCTTTATTATATTCACTTGGCCTATCCAAGAGTACTTAATGTCTCTCCAATTATTTAAATCTGACTTTATTTTTGTGGCAAGTGTTTTGTAATTTTGCATATATAATTCCTGACTTTCCTTTGGTAGATATATTCCCAAATATTTAATACTATCGACAGTTATTTTGAATGGAATTTCTCTTTGTATCTCTTGCTCTTGGATTGTGTTGGTAATGTATAAAAATGCTGAGGATTTATGTGGATTTATTTTGTATCCTGCAACTTTGCTAAAGTTATGAATTATTTCTAATAGCTTTTTAGCAGAATCTTTGGGGTTCTCTATCATCTGTAAAGAGTGATAGTTTGGTTTCCTCATTACCTACTCTTTTAATCTCTTTCTCGACTCTTATTGCCGAAGCTAGCATTTCTACTACAATATTGAATAGTAATGGTAATAGTGGGCAACCTTGTTTCACTCTTGATCTTACTGAGAAAGGTTCTAGTTTATCGCCATTACATATAATGCTTACTGATGGTTTTAAATATATGATCCTCATTATTTTAAGGAATAGTCCATTTATTCCTATACTCTCAAGTGTTTTTAGTAGGAATGGATGTTGGATTTTGTCAAATGCTTTTTCTGCATCTATTGAGATTATCATATGGTTTTTGTTAATTTGGTTATTGATATAGTCAATTATGCTAATAGTTTTCCTAATATTGAACCAGCCTTGCATTCCTGGTATAAATCCCACTTCGTTATAGTGTATTATTCTAGGGATGATTTTCTGTAGTCTTTTTGCTAATATTTTATTTAAGATTTTAGCATCAATATTCATTAGGGAGATTGGTCTATAATTTTCTTTCTCTGTTTTCAATCTACCTGGTTTAGGTATCAGTACATGTCTGTGTCATAAAAGGAATTTGGTAGGACTCCTTCAATCCCTATTTTTCCAAATGGTTTATATAGCACTGCAGTTAATTGTTCTTTAAATGTTTTGTAGAATTCACATGAAAATCCATCTGGTCCTGGGGATTTTTTTTTAGGGAGTTGGTTAATAGCTTGTTCTATTTCTTTTTCTGACATGGGGCTATTGAGACTATTTACTTCTTCCTCTGTTAATCTGGGCTAGCTATATTTTTGAAGGTATTCTTTCATTTCATTTAAGTTATCAAATTTATTGGCATAAAGTTGGGCAAAGTAACTCCTAATTATTGTTCTAATTTCCTCTTCATTAGTGGCAAGTTTTCCCTTTTCATTTTTAAGACTAACAATTTGCTTTTCCTCTTTCCTTTTTTTAATCAGATTTACTAAGGGTTTGTCTATTTTGTTGGTTTTTTCATAGAACCAACTCTTAGTTTTATTGATTAATTCAATAGGCTTTTTACTTTCAATTTTATTAATCTCTCCTTTTATTTTTAGAATTTAAAGTTTCATGTTTGTCTGGGGATTTTAATTTTTTCCTTTTCTAGCATTTTTAGTTGTAAGCCCAATTCATTGAACTTCTTTTTCTCTATTTTATGCAAGTAGGCCATTAGAGATAAAATTCTCCTTATTATTGCTTTGGCTGCACCCCACACATTTTGGTATAACCTCTCATCATTGTTATTTTCTTGGGTGAAGTTATTATGTCTATGATTTGCTGTTTTACCCAATCATTCTTTAGTATGAGATTACTTAGTTTCTAATTTTTTTTTTTTTTTGGTCTATTTTACCCTGGCTTTTTATTGAATGTAATTTTCATTGCATCGTGGTCTGAAAAGGATGCATTTATTATTTATGCCTTACTGCATTTGATTTTGACATTTTTATGTCCTAATAGATGGTCAATTTTTGTGTAGGTTCTATGAACTGTGAGAAGAAAGTGTACTTCTTTCTGTCTCCATTTAGTTTTCTCCAAAGATTTATCCTATCAAACTTTTCTAGTACTCTATTTACCTCTTTGACTTCTTTCTTATTTATTTTGTGGTTTGATTTATCTAATTCTGAGAGTGCAAGGTTGAGATCTCCCATTATTATAGTTTTGCTGTTTATTTCTTCTTGCAGCTCTCTTAATTTCTCTTTTAAGAATTTAGATGCTATACCACTTGGTGCGTATATGTTTAATATTGATATTGCTTCATTATCTATGCTACCCTTTAGCAGGATATAATGCCCTTCCTTATCTCTTTTAATTAGACAAATTTTTGCTTTTGCTTGATCTGAGATGAGGATGGCTACCCCTGAATTTTTGGCTTCACCTGAAGCATAGTAGATTGTGCTCCAACCTTTTGCCTTTATTCTGTATGTATCACCTTGTTTCAGGTGTGTTTCCTGAAAACAACATATTGTAGGATTCTGGCTTTTAATCCAGTCTGCTCTCCTCTGCTTTATAGGGGAGTTTATCCCATTCACATTTATAGTTAAAATGACTAATTTTGTATTACTTGCCATCATCTTAGCCCCTGCTTATGCTTTTCTCCTTTCCTTCCCCCTTACCCTCCTCCCCACTATTAAACTTGTGATCACCACTTGTTTCTCACAGCCCTCCCTTTTTAGTATCCCTCCTCCATCTTAGAATTCCTCCCCCTATTTTACCCTTTTTCCTCACAATTTCTGTATTCCCTTCCATTTAGCTTACTCTTTCCCTTTTCTCTTTTCCCCTCCCACTTTTCAATGAAGTGGAAGGAGTTTCACCATAAATTGAATATGTCTTTATTTTTCTCTTTAAGCCAATTCTAATGAGAATATTATACACACTATGTCTGGATTAGATGATCTCAAATGTTCCTTTCAGCATTATACATCTGAGCCTGTAATCCTATGATGTCCCTTATTATATGCTTTGCCCCTCTTTTCCTACACATTTTCTCATTTGAAGTATACTACATTCTACTCACATCTACCTTATACCCCTCCATTGCTTTCTGAACCATTATCAAATTTACTTGTTCAAAGACTTTGGTGTTCTACAGTTTACAAGCAAGAAACATCAATGAAAGAATGTTGGTTCCAACAAATGGTGGGTCTTTGTTTCCTATTCTCTAGTATGAATAAGACTATTATTGGCTTGGGGAAGGATAGTATTCCAATGTTGAAATGATAAATCTATCAAAGCATAAAAATAATTATAATTAGTGTGAAATCACTTTTTCTTTATTTTACTCAGTTTTATTTATGTTGATTATATGTAAAATAACCAATCTCTACAAAAATGTAAAAGGAAAGAATAATGGCATGCAAAAAAATCAAAAATAATTATTCAGAATCATAAAGAACAACCATGACTGGAATGAAGATATATGAGAAGATGCTCCTTACTTGCCTCTTCATGGAGATGGGAAGCCCATAGATGTTAGACATTGCACATGCTTTTAAATTTTTTCAGAATAATATTTGTGTTGCTCATTTTTCCTCATATCTTTTTTTTCTTTAGATATAGTATTTCTTGATGCATCTAGATGGCACAGTGGATAGAGCACCAGCCCTGAAGTCAGGAGGATCTGAGTTCAAATCTGGCCTCAGACAGTTAATACTTCCTAACTGTGTGACCCTGGGCAAAGTCACTTAACCCCAATTGCCATAGCAAAAAAAAAAAAAAAAAAGTATTTCTTATATGAGATGGCTCTCTCAGACAGAAATGGGAGATGATAATTGGGAAAATGATGATGAGAAAAAAAAAGACATCAATAAAAACTTATATTTAAAATGTTTATTACACAATCAATATAGAGATACCGGTACAGGAGGCAATGCTAAGGGTCATAGATTTAGAGCTGAAGATAATCTTGAAGGTTACTAGGTACAATCCTTTCATTTTACAAATGAGAATACTAGGGCACAAACATGGATGGCTAAAGCAAATTATTCAAGGTCACAGAAGTAGTAGGCAGCAATGATGGGATTTCTGATTTGAAAATCAGGAATTTTTTCACTATCCTTTGCAATTTCTCAAAAATCTAAATTTGAATTCCAGAGTGGCTGCTTATTACTTTGATGACCTTGGACTAAACATTTAATTTTGGGGGATACATTATGCTTAACTAAATAATAATGTCTGCTAAGGTCATTTTAAACTTGTCTATGGCAGTGTAAACTAATATTAAAATTGTTCTCTTATCATAGACATTGGTTTTAGTATGTCAAAATCATTATTCACTGAATCTAGAAAGATGATAATTTTCTTTTATTCTTTATTCTGGCTATTTATTTTTTCTTAGATTTTCTTTTCTATTGTGAACTTAATTATCAACAAATGTTTTACTATATAAAGAAAAAGAGAGGATCCCATAAGAAACTGTGAGATTCTGTTATACATTAGTTCAGTCATTTTAGTCATGCCCAACAAATTTGAGACTTCTTTGGGGTTTTATTGGCAAAGATATGAGAGCAGATTTTATTTCCTTCTCCAACTCATTTTACTGATAAGGAAAACTGAGGCAAACAGGATTAATTAAGTGTCTTATTCAGGGTCACACAATTAGTAAGTGTCTGAGATTGGTTTTAAACTCAGGTCTTTCTTGGAGCAGTTAGATGGCACAGTGCATAGAGCACTGGCCCTAAAGTCAGAAGGACCCAAGTTCAAATCTGGCCTCAGACACTTAATAAATACATTCTAGCTATGTCACCCTGGGCCAAGTCATTTCACCCCAATTGCCTCAGGAAAAAAAAAAAAAAAAGCAAAAAATATATAGGTTCTAGCTATGTTACCCAGGGCCAAATCACTTAACCCCAATTGCCTCAGAAAAAAGTAAAAAATAAATAAGTTCAAGTCTTCCTGTCTATCCATTGTACTACTCATTCTGTTATATATAGTTTTGAAAAGCAAGGGAAATATAATTCATGCATATTATATTCAATGAGTTAGTAATGAAGTTGCTGATTTTGTTTGTGTCCCCTTCTATACTCCTATTTGTTAACCTTCTGTGCATTTAGATAATGGTTTATTGATAGCTTTTTTGCATATACAAACATATACATGTATGTATATGTTTATGTATATATATATATATATATATATATATATATGTATGCATGTGTATGTGTGTAATTATTCCATAATTTATCACTCCCTTGCAACAATCAAAGATTTCTCTTATAACTAGCTAAACTAAACTAAATAGTTTAACATTTTTTCCTTACTTATAAAATTTCCTTACTTATAAAATTATGTGTCATTCTGTGCCATTATTCTCCCAAGAGGATCCCTCAGGAAAATAAGATTCCACACAGATATAATGAGCACTTTGAGGTGCAAAGCACTGAGACAGCCATATAAAAAGGTGGCTATTGATCCAGTATCTGCTCCCAGACACTTGTTGGTTACAGCACTTTCCCAGATTAGTGTAATACTACTGAAGAAAGGATAAAGATATAGAATATAGACAAAGTCTCTTAAATTTTTTTTGAGAAAGAACAGAAGTCTTTCAGCTGGAGTTAATAAGGGAAGAATTTAATTAAGTAAATAAACCATTATATTTAGAACAGAAATATCAGCATTAACATTCCTTTAATTTGCTAATCTCTGATGAATTTTGTAAATTTAAGAACCTCATCTCTTTACATTTCTCTATGTTTACATAGTCAAAAATGGACTAAGACAGTGAATAATCAGTCCTTAAACATTTTACAATGGGGCTCTAACTTCCCTTTTTTAGACTTCCTTTAGCCAATTGGATCTTCCATACAACATTTGATTTACCATCTCCATGATTTTCCAGAGGCTGTCATCGCCCTTGCCTGGAATGTATTCTTTCCTCTTCTCTTGGATGTATCTATTTTCCTCCAAAATTCAACTTGAAATCTACCTCCTTCATTAGGCCGTTTTTTTTTATTTCCCTTGCTTCTAGTTGCTTCCCCCCAAAATTGACTGGCATATTGAAACTGGGATAGAGTTAAGTGACTTGCTCAAGATCACAATTAGTAAGTGTCTGAGACCAGATTTGAATTTAAGAAGATGAATCTTACTGATTGTGAGCTCAGCATTTAATCCAATGTATCATCCAGCTGCCCACTGTATATCATATATACTTCTCTCCCTACATTTAATGCAAAGTAGGTAGTTCAGTGCACAAGAGCTCTTCACTTGTAGTCAAGAAGAAGAGTTCAAATCTGTCCTCAGACCCTTTCTAGCTATGTGATTCTGAGCAAGTCACTTAATCCATTTATCATTAATCCAGTTAACTCAGAAGGAAATGGGCAAACTACTACAATATCTTTGCCAAAAAAAAAAAAAAAAATTACATGTGGGGTCACAAAAAATCGAACCCAGCCAAAGCAGCTGAACAACAACATATGCAACTAGGTTTTGCATGAAAAAGAGTGCTGGATTTAGAGTCAGGAGGACCTTAGTTGAAATTCTGTCACAGACATTTATTTATTGTTAGCAGGTCAGTTAATTTTTGTTTGGCCCAGTTTTCACATATGTAAAATGAAAATGATAGTCATGCCTACTAGCCAGGATTGATTTGAGGACTAAATGAAAAAATGTTTGTAAAGTGCTTTGCAAACATTAAATCACTATATAATATTAGCTATTATTTATATTATTTGAACTTCTTAAGCATGTTGTCTTTCCTTAAGGAATATAAGTTCCTTGAGAACAATGAGACTGGCATTATGCCTGAGACATAGCAGAGCTTAAGGATTGTTTAATCGATTGATTTAATTAAGGCAGTATTTTACATGAGTAAGGCAAACATTCTGGTATAGATCCAATTATGAAGTGAATTCTTTTAAAAGTAGATTGTCCCTGTTTCAGTAGATTATTTAGATAGCTATTTCTCTTCTCTATTTCATATTACCAATGGTCACTTTTCTCTTAGAGTCTGTAAGATAACACTTATTTTAATATTTCAAGAAATATAGGGGATGTCCATCCCAATCATGAAGATTTCCCTGGCACAATGGGTGAATGAAAACAACTTGATCCAACGATCATGAAAGCAGCTAAAGCAGGCACTGTGGAGCACTTAGAATTTGGTCAGGCATTGAGGACACCAAGGTCATTCACTGTATCCTGAATTATATTGCTTGACATCTTGGTTTTTGTCATGCCACTGGATCTTAATGATTCAAGAAGAGAGAATGAGGCTGATGACTGAGCAACTCTAACTCACTAAAATCCAATACACTTGCAAGTCAAAATATCACACATGATATCATTGGTTTGCTTTGAAAATATAGGGCAAATAAAGATTATAGGTACTAAAAATAATATGAAGAACCCTTTTGTCCCCATGGTTGAACAAATATCTCTTACAGATATCTCTTAGACATTTCAGTTCATTCACAGAAGAAAATACAATCATATGAGTTATTTGGAAACTGCTCAAGAACATTCTAGCTAGTTGAAGCTTTTACTTTTTAACTGGTAATAGTAGCATAAACCTAAAATAAAAGCTATAATAAAATTTATGATGGAAAATTACAGCAAGAGGATAAAAGTTCAGATTGGTCACACCTATAGATGAGAGAACTAGGCTTATGGAATTATGTAACAAGCGGAGTAGGTTAAGACAGAATGGGATACCATATCTAAAGCATACACATTTGAGCTATGTACCACTGATTGGTGAGCCCTTAAAAAGTGGGAGAACTGTTCTTATGGAATTATGTGCCAAGGATAGATAGAATGGGATAACATATCCAAAGCCTCATCAAATATACAAATTTGAGTTGTGAGCCACTGATTGGTGAGCACATCCAGAATAAATGACCTGAGGAACATTTAGCCACTAGGCCTAAAGAAAATCTTCACTTTTAATAACTATCAAGACATCTTGGTCTCAGCTTTCTATTTAACAATGCAATCTAATAAGAAATATGGAAAGACTGACTTTGGGGCAGGGGGGAAGGGAAACAACAACCTTATTAAGTTATCACACACCTTGCCTCTTTGAAAGCAATTAACGTTTTGATAATGCCAAGCTGTTGTGTGTGTGGGGAGGATTCCAAATTTGATGTCCAATATTTAGTTGCCCTTCTAGTGAACCCCAAGTAAAGCAGTGCTGGAGCTCTCTGAGAATTCTGTTTATAAAGTGTGACAAAAGAAAAAAGAAATATCATTACCTTTACAACACTAGAACCAGAAGATTTCTATTAGTTGAAATCAGCCAAAGAAAATTAATTGTAGCAATAGAGCTGACAGGAATGATGATGACAGTTTTTGGAGCTATTGCTGATGGGGAAAATAAACAAACAACATAAATCTCCCAAAGGAACTGAAAAAAAATTTATCTTGAGAAATACTTTTTTTTTTTTTTAGCACCTTGGATACCATAGAATCAGCTGGAGTCAGGATAAGCAAAAGTCTTTATTCTTAGTCTTTAGTGGTAGAAATGAAGAGAGTGGACATATAGGATCTTTGTGACCTCACCTCATCATCTCTTTAGCAGAAGTGACTCTGCCTAGTCTCCCTCTGCCTCCTAGTCCTTCCCAAAATTCTCTGTATACACCAAACTATTGGGCCAGCACAAGATAGTGGGAAGGACCATTTTCCAAGGATATTCTTATAGAGTATTGTCCAATTGGTAATTAGCCTCAAGTGCTCGATTGTCCGGCCTCAGTGCATTGACTCAAGAGTTTTAGCCCTTTATCTTTTTTCCTTACTTAAATGTATTGCTGAGGAAAGCATAGAATCAGGACTCAAATCAGAGCTCAGTCCACCTAATACCTTTGTCACCTTAAGCAATTTACTTTATCTTTCTAGAACTCAGTTTCCTCATCTGTAAAATGAAGGGATTGGATTTATTAATATCTGTAGTCACTTCAATCTTTAAAGCTACTATCCAAATTTGTATTCATTGTCAAATTGCTTTGCAATCTCTTGAAGCAGTATAGATTGTAAATGTGAATTTTTTTTGTTATTATTGAACAGATATGTAATTTGATTAAATTAGGAGCTTTCTTAAGAAATTTCCTTTACTGTTATAGATAGGTATCTTCTTTCAATGAATAATCCTAGAGAGTGACTTATTAAAAGTCACAGTCTTTATATTTCAGAGGACCTGAATGTAACTCTCTTGTTCTCTCTGTTGCTCTTTATCTCTGTTTCTTTCTGTGTGTGTGCGTGTGCGTGTGTGTATGCATGTATATAATATGCATACTGTTCTAGGCACTATTCTAGGCACTTTAGCTTCAAGAATCTTATATTCTGTAATGAGATAGAATATATGTATATATAAGTAAATATAAATAATATATATAACAAAATATATATATTTATATATAAAATGTTATATGACAATCATTATTATCAATAACTGTCATGTTCTTTTCTTTACTATTTGGTCCCATGTTTTTGATATTGCTCCTACATAGAGTAAGAGGCAAAAGCATGGGATTGAGGAGCAACATTCCCCAAGAAGTTGTAAGATATAAAAATTTAAATGACCACATTATTATGCTTATAAAGACCTAGAGTAGGACATTCTCCCAGGGTTGAATCTGGGCTCATATATACCTCTCGTAAGTCACTTAACCTTATTTGCCTGAATTTCCTTATTTGTAAAATGAGCTGGAGAAAGAAAAGACAAATCCATTATAGGGTCTATACCAAGAAAATCTCTACAAAGAATTGAACATTATAGAAACAAGTAAACAAGAAGAGCATGTGCCAGATGTATTATAAATACATTAGGCTGGACACTAGGGACACAATTCCTAGTTCATTTATTTAAGTTCATGCTATGACAGACAATGTCCTCTGAGAGTTATAAGATTCTGGAACCTCCTGCCTAAGTCCCTTGGAGCCATAACATTGGAATTGTTAAGCCTATCCCCTGTCCTAAGGTAAGGAGAGAATAGAAACCTACTGAAGGATAAGGGACAGGGGAAAGAATGTGCATGACTTGGAAGGACTAAATAGAAAGAAAAAAAAAAAGAAAAAGAAATGGGAAAGGGCAGAAAGCCAGAGTTCCAAGTGAGTGCTTAGCATTGTTGTTGTTGGAGCAATCTTCTTTAGGAAAGAGGTGCTAGGAAAAAGACTGAAGTTCAAAGAAGCAATCAGAATGTCAGTGTTTGTCTTTCATGCAGAGAATGAAGGGGTAAAACCTTCCTCCCTCTTAATCTAGCTCTGGATCTCTTGCTAAGGCCTAAATCACATCTTTCTCTTTTCTCTGATAATACTAATCTTCTATTTGGACATTTGTTCTAAAAAACAAAGTCCTTTCATGTATGTTAAGCATGAAAATGTGATGGGAACAAAATGTAATGCTGAATGAGGCAATAGTTGGCTAGGGATACAGAGAGAAGTAGAAATTCTCTTTTTTCATTTTCTGAGATTTCAAGCATCTAGATAGCTTGGGGGTTATTCTTTCCTTGAAATAAAAAAGACGACTTCAAATCCTGCCTCAGACAGTTAGTATATATATGTCCCTAGGTGTTGAGACTGCTTTAGTACCCTGGATGTCTTAGAATCAGCCAGAGTCAGGATAATAAAAAGTTTTTATTCTTGGTCTTTTGGGGTCAATGTCTGGGGAATAGATAGGAATCTCCACACCTCCTTTCTCTCTTTTCACCTCCAAAGAATGAAATCTGCTGGTCCTACTCCACCCTCTTATCTCTGTCACCCTTCTCTGTCCACACCCACATATTCAGACCGCACAGAATAATTGAGTAGAGTCATCTCCAAGCATATGTTAATAGAGTATTGTCCAATTGGTAATTAGCCTCAAGTGCTCAATTATCTTCCTTAAGTGTATCTGCTCAGTTCTAGCCCTTTACAACTGGGCAAGTAGTTTCACTCCTCAGCCTAAATTACCTCATCTGCAAAATGGATCTAACAGTATAAAAAGAGATGTTTTATGTAAAATGCCTTGTATACAAACCTTAAAGTTTTATATGCTAGCTTATTTACCCTGCGCAAGTCACTTTACCTTGTTTGCCTCAAGTTTGCTTATATGTAAAATGAGCTGGAGAACAAAAAGACAAACTTATTCTAGGGTCTATGCCAAGAAAATCTCAACAAAGAGCTGGCCTTATTTTTTACTATTTGGAGGTTGAAACAAATTATAGAGAATTTGTTAATATGTATGATTATAACTCCTCCAAAACAGGAAAAATATTAAATTGATATGGAGCATCCTAGATTTCAGATTTTTAATAAGAAAAAGCATTGGTTAGTAAAAACAGAAAAATATTTATGAGATGGTAGCCTCAGATTAATCTTCAACTCCTTCCCCTAGAAGGCAAAAGAGTCTATTTTTTTCCTGGAAATCATTGAAGGAAAACTCTGCCCAACGAGAATGTCTGAAGAAAAAAGTTGGGAAAGATGGATTTAAAATTGGCAAAAGGTATTCTACCCACAAAAATTATGGAGGCCTTAGAAGGAAAGTAAGCAGTAACTCCTCTTCAATCACACACCTTCTTTTTCAGTTGTTCAGTCACATCCAACTCTTTGTGACCCCATTTGTGTTTTTCTTGGAAGAGATACTATAATGGTTTGTCATTTCCTTTTCCAACTCATTTGACTGATGAAGAAACTGAGTCAAACAAGATTGATTGACTTGCTCAGAGTCACACAGTAGTACGTATTGGAGTTATATTTTTGAACTTGGAAAGATGAGTCTGTCTATCTGTATCCATACCTGGCACCACCTACCTACCTCAAACACTTATTCACTGTTAGGTTAGTGTGTGTATTTAGAGCTGGAAGGGGCCTATTTATTCTAATTCATTTTGCAGATGAGAAAAAGGTAGTTAAGAGAAGTTATCAAGTTATCATTTGCCTACAGCCACACAAAATTTAAACCCAAGTCCTCTGATTTCAGAACCAGTATTCTTTCCCTTGTATTGTTGAAAACAAACAAATAAAAAGCCATGGGAACTTATATTTTTTTAAATCATTGATAATAAGGATAGAGATTGAGAGTGAATCTTTGATTTCACTGATAGAAAGAAATCCTGGATGAGGAAACTCAACCAATACGTGTTTTCACTTTTCTCCACAGCTTAGATTCTCAGAGAATTTCCTAGAGTACTGAGATTGCATGACTTGAACAAGGTCATATAACCTTTATATGGAAGAATGAAGAATGCAGGTCTTTCTTACTCTTTATTCTTTTTATTCACTAAATCCTGTTCCCTATCTTGATGATGGGAGCCAAAAGAATTAGATAACCACCAATTATTTTTTGGCCATTTGACAAATATTAAATGTGAATGACTTCAATTGAAATGACTTCAGAAATGATTACTGTATTTTTTTATACCTTAGTGACTATAGCAGCATCACAAAGTATTTTCACATTTTAATAGGATTAGGATAGTTCTATGAATATTAAAGAGGAAAAAAGTTTGAGGTAAAATGTATTATTGTGTAAGCTAATCCCTTTGATGGGTAATGGCAAACTTATATTTGCAAAGATAATTTAATAAGTCTTTGAATCACAATTAAACAATAAGAAAATAAATCAATTAAAGGCTGTTTTAATTTAATTCCTAAATGCCTTAGGGAATATAGATGGATGTTTTTCAGGCCTAAAATGAAAAGAAAAAAAAAAAAGAAAATAATTTCTGGACTTAAAAAAATCTTTCTAAAGGCTTGTATATGTGTATGTGTATTTGTGTGTTGTGCATCTAAAAGTCTTTGTTAAAACTTATGTGATTGCTAAAGCCTAGAAACAACTGCCAATTTAACTAAAAATATTCATGCCTGAATGAATAGTTGAAACACACAAAGGAAACAGAATATGTATAATATACTCAGTGTGGGTTTTGATCCAAATAAACTAGACAATTGCCTCAACACAAAGAAGCCAAAGGAAATCAAAGACCTGGTCAACAGTAGTCTTAAGTATGTGAACATTAAGCTATTGCATTAAGAAGAATTCAGTCTTTGTCCAGTTTTAGTAGGACAAGTATATTTTTCTTCTAAGTACTTCTAAGTACTATCTACACAGACTCTAGAATAAGTTAATTCTCATCTTTAAGACTCTTAGGTTTTCTTTTATAGTAAACAATTTTCTTCTTATCTAATGTGTACCTAGCCAGTTCCATCTGATTAGGTGAAGTGACAAGCTCCTTCCTCAATCTCATAGCCAGTTCAGTCTATCACTTCTTTTTAGTCAACCATCATGTATACCTCTTTGCTCCTGCAAGTATTTTATTTTTGAGAACCATCATTTCATTGTGGGAAGAGGCTACCCTTAGGTGATCCTTGATAAGTCCTGGCTCTGGCCCACATGATCTATGGTCTATGTGATCCTTAATGATGTGATTCTTAAACTTGGCTTTATACTTTGAGTCTTTTTTCCCCATTCTTTTCTCAATCACCTCTGAGGATTATGCTATCCAAATTTGTTACTCAAATCATATCCTGACAGCCATTTTTTATTACTCTTAGGGATAATTTCCTTTTTTAATCAATGGGTTTAGTGACTGGCTCATAGTCGTTCTTTTTTTCCCCTCAATCCTTGTCATCATATTAGGGACTTCAAAATATATTATGAGGATTCTTCAAGTATTCTAACTTCCCAGTTCCTCAATATTTTCAATGCTCATGATCTACTCCTCCTTCAGCTAAATACACAGATTAGCAGGTCTTACAATTTCCCATCATTTCTGCTTTAATATTCATGACTCCAAAATTCTTTTATCTAATAATAATCTTGTATTCATTCCATCTTTTGCTATGCTTTATGATTTATAATCCTGTTCATCTTCATGCTGATTTTCTTTTCCTCAACCCTTCATCATTTCCCCAAGTTATTGCTCCTGTCCCAAATACCCTTTCCTACATTCCCTATTTCAAACTCTTGGTGAACAATTCAGCTCTTCTCTAATTTCTACTCTCAAATATCTTATCTCCTCATCCTGTCACTGATCATGCCTTGTTAACTCAAAATCCAAAAGGACTCCATTCATCTAACTTTTCTATTCTAATCATGTGTGGATAAATGGAGCTGAAAGGAATTTAAAAACTGGCCAGGACATGATTTTTGATATTAACTTTGCCCTCACTTTAGCAAAACAATCCTCTCCTCCTTCCTAATTCTTTCACTGAACCAATTTCCATTAATGGCACGCCCTTGATAACATCTTTCTAACATTTTGCCTAAACAACTGAGAAGATATGTGTTGTGAAATTCTCTTTCTTTTTTCTCTTTTTATCACAATACTTAAACATCTTCCTCTACCATTTCTTCTTTCTATATTGGATGAAGAAAAAGCCTTTTTCTTTGCTAAGGTCAGTCTCTCTACTTTTACTATTAAACCATTGTCTCAAACAGATTTCTCTCATATTTATTCCTGCACTATTTTTATGTTCTCATTGTGTCTATTGGTTCCTTTCTTGCAGCCTATAAAAATACCATATCTCCCTTATCTAGAAAAATCTTTTACTTGATTCCAATACTCCTAATCCTAAAATATATTATTCTATGTGTCTCCTTCAATTTTAGTGAATATCCTTGAGAAATCATTTTAATATATGTGCCTCCAAGTCCTCTCCTCTTCTCAATCTGGCTTCAAATCTCAACATTCAACTGAAACTGCTCTCCCCAATTACCAATGGTAGCGAAGTAGATAGAGCACCAGACCTGGAATCAGAAAAACCTGAGTTCAGATTTGGTCTTAGACACTCACTGTGTGACCCCAGACAAGTCACTTAACCCTATATACCTTAGTTTTCTCATATGTGAAATAAGCTACGGTCAGAAATGGCAAATTCCTACAATATGTTTGTCTACAAAAACCCAAATGAGGTCACAAAGAGTGAGTCACAACTCAACAATGGCTTTTTCTCAAACCTCATTCTTCTTAACCTCTCTGCACTCTTAGACACTGTAGATCACTTTCTGTTCCTGGATTCTTTCTCCTCTCTAAATTTTATTATGTTATTCTCTCCTGATTCTTCTTTTTCTATGTCTCACCACTGTGAGATTCAATCTACCCTCCTCATTTGATTCTATATTATCTCATTCAGCTCCTATGTTTCTGTATATGATTAATAGCTCTCTCTATATCTAACCCTCATATATTAATGTGTCATCAATTGCTGATTTTGTTGCTGTTGTTGCTATTATTGTTTTGATATCTTCAACTGGATGGCTTATAGACATTTAGAAGTTTAAAATAGAATTCATTATCTTTTCTCAAAAACTTTCTCCTCTTTCAAACATTCCCATTACTTTTAAGGATTCTCTATCTTCCAGATAATCTAGATTCACAACTTTGATATCATCCTTAGTTCCCTACTCTCAATCAACCCACCTATCCATCGCCAAATTTTATTAATTCTCCATTCATAGTATATCTCATATAAATCCCTTTCTCTCCAATCATACCATTTTAATCCCATTGCAGGTCCTTAATAACTGTCACTTGAATTATCAAAATAGTATTCCAATTTATTTCCCCACCTCAAACTATTGTTTTCTCATTCTAATCCACCCTGCACTAGGTTGCAAAGAGATTTTTGCTAAAGCACAGATCTGACCATGTAACCTCCCCAACCCTATTCAATGAATTCTATGGTTCTCTAGTTCCTTCAGGATTCCATATAAAGTCCTTTGTTTAGCATTTAGAATTCTTCATAATCTTTTTTCTTCCTTTAGTTCTACATCTTACACAACTCCTTTCTGCAATATAGCGATTTTTTTTTAAACTCTGTGCCTATTTACTAGTGGTTTCCCATGCCTGTAATGTTTTCCCTAAAATGTGTCTTCTAATTTCTCTGGCTTCCTTCAATATTAGCTCAAAATTCATCTTCTTTGGGAAGTCTTTTCTGGTATCTCATTTATGCTTGTATATGCCATGTATATAAATAATGGTTAACATGTTGTCTCTCTAGTAGAATGGAGCTCCTTTAAAGCAATGATTGACTTTTCGTGTTTTGTATCTCTAGCACTTAGTTCAGCTCCAGGCTATAGCTTGAACTTAATTAAAGTTTTGTGACTGATTTGCTAACACTCAGTGCCCCAGGCAACTCTATAAAATTATAAATTGCAGGTAAATTGCAAATCAGCATTAATGTAAGTTTCCTTACACCAGTATTATAATTTAAATAGTTTTAAAAATTGTATAAATTACTATTTAATACTAATAATAAACTATGTACATAATATAACACAATACATTTATGAATTAATACATCATAAAATTAAATGTACAAATTTTAAAAATTAATAAAAAATTAAATGTATGAAATAAATTTTATTTATAGGCTAAAAAGGATCATTTAATGTAAATCATCGATGCATTTTCACCTATATATTGGAGGCAGTGAAATGTAGTAAAAAGAGCTTGGTATTTACAAATAAGAAGCCTATATTCTAGTCCAGCCACTGTCACTATTTAGCAATATATCTTAGACAACTTTCCTGGACCTTGGTTTCTTCACCTAAGGAACAAATAAGTGGAGCAGCTAAGTGGTGGAATGGATAGAACACCAGTCTTGGAGTAAGGAAGATCTGAGTTTAAATTAGGCCTTAGATACTTATTAGTTATATAAGCCTGGACAAGTCACTTAAAGTAGATTCCCTACAAAAGTAAAAAAAGAAATAGATAAGTGGAACAGTGGGGAGTCCTGGGCCTGGATTCAGAAAGATCAAAGTTCAATTCCTGCCTTGCTTACATATTTAGCTACATGATCCTGATACAGTCACTTAACTGTAGTTAAATGTCAGTTTCCTCAACTGTCAAATGAGAATAACAGTAGCACTCACCTCTCAGGGTTGTTGTGTGGATAAAATAAGATGCTGTTTTAAACTGCTTATCACAGCCATTGTTTAATAAATATTCCTTCTTTCTGGTCTTCAGAATGTAAGTACTTGATTAATTCCAAGATTGCTTTTAGTTTGTTAACTATTTAATTTTGATAAATATTGACTGATATATTTTTAAAATATCAATATTAAAATATTAAATAAATATATTATAAATTATAAAAATATTAAATATTTTGATAAATATTGCATGAAGATGTAAAGGCTTATTGTCATATAGTTCTTTCACTTCAGTGAAACATATAATATTAGGCTTTTTGAGTTAATATACTCCAGTAATGTTTTACAAATGAGGAAACAGAGTCTTACTCAAAATCACACAAAGAATCAGTAACATAGTTAGAACTTCAAACCAACTCTTGACACCAAGGCTTATTAAAGTTGCAACTAAAATAAGGGGAGGGGAGGTATATGTTTCAATAATCTGTATAATATTTTATTTCATTTACATTTGCTTGCTCAATAGTGTGTGACGTTTTCCTTATATTTTGGAAAAAAACTGTTTTTACACTGGAGGATGACACTCTTTCATTATTTGGTTGACAGAAAGTGTGATAATAATGATGCTAATGTCAATCCTTCTCTGGAAACCAGTTAAACCAATTTTTAAAAATATTATTTTTTCATCTTTTTTTTTTTTTTTTTTTTCCTATGAGGGTATTCTCTTTTAAACACTGACCCTGGAATTTTTTCATACTTTTCATTAAATGTGGTAGAAAAACTGTGGTGAAAGACTTGAAAGACTAGACTTTATTTCTCCCACTTCCTCCCCCCCCCCTTATTTCTTGTGTTAGTTAGGGGTAAATAAATTAAGTTTTCTTTGTTTTAATTTTACCATCTGAACAATGGACAAAAATTATGAATGGAATGTTCTTAAGATCATGCTGAAAACATTTTTGAAACTTCTTTTACTTGTTTTGATGTCCTTAATAGAAAAGTTCAAATGTTATTTTAAGCAGAATTATATTATTTAAATGATCCTAAAGAAATATTACATATAAACACTTACCCAAGGCAACTAAGCTCCACTCTAAGAATTGAATTTTACTTAGCTTAGTCAGATTCACTTCCAAGAAATGTAACAGGTTTTGGCTTTTAAATTCAACTTGTCCTTGAATAATATTATGTCCCTCATGGGACAAAGAAATTTGACATGATATATCTTGTTAAATGTAATGTGGCCTAGATGGAAAGTTTATGAACTTTATCTAAGTAACTTTGGGAATTCTAAAATCTTGAAATATAAGTATCTTCATATGGCTATCATAATTATTGTCATCATCATCATCATCATCATTTAATTTGTGTATGCTTTTGTAAAGACACATGTGTATATGCTTTGTCTCTGCCATATGCAACTTTCTTAAACTCAGGGGCTGTTTTCTTTTTATCTTTGTAACTCCAGTATTTAATACTATGCCCAGATTATCATAGGAACTTGATTTATTGAATGTTCCTTTTGTATTTACAAAAGTGATTAAGTACTAGTTAAATAAATCTTCTTGATGAGATCAAGAGTATGATACTTATGCATGTACAATATAATTCAATGGAAAAGCAATGTAATATGTGGTAGAACTGTTAAATCCACTTGTGTTAATCCAATAGATATCTACAATAGCATATGCATAACAAGAATCAATTATTTAATCTTATTGTATTTTTTTTTCTATTTTTTTCTCTCTCAACTTTAGCTGCTGGAAATAATAAGGATTTATGAATTTTCTGATATAATTAAAATGAGTACCAAGTATAAAAAGAAATGGGATTATATATTATATTTACTTTAAAAAGAGATCATTGTTTTAGAATCAAAGATTCTACTACTTATAACTACTATACGCTTGGGAATTTCCCTTGCAGCAGTTAGTTCCCTTTACAGCACTAGAAATTAAGCATCAATTCTGGGACATACAAAATATCACAAACAAAAATGCTTTCTCATTCTCACTCAACAGTGGAAGACTGCATAACTATATATTTAGATCTGGATGGTACCCTAAAGGTCACTAAATCCTATTTCTTCATTTAGCAGAAGAGGAAGCAGAAGCCTAGAGATATTCAACAGCTAAGTCAAAGTCAAATAGGCATGAGAGTAAGAATTAGAATGGAGATCATTTGAATCTATCATTCTCATTTCTTCCAGATCATATCCAGACATTTTATAATGTAGTTTTTATAGGAAGGACATGGAAGTCTTACAGTCTTTCCTTGGGTATTTCCTGTGGCAGAAGAAACTGTGAAGAAATTAGTCATGATATATTCATGATATATGGCACTTTGGGATTGGATTTCATGTCAAATAATTCATGTTTTCCAGTAATGTTTTTTATCTACCTTTCTTGATAAGAAAAATGTTTAAAGATCCAAACCTTGAAACCAAATGCAAATTGGTTGCCTTTTTCTAAGGAGAAACAAAATACCAACACTTTATTCTTTTACCCCAAACTGATTCAACACCAGATAAGTCTGTAGCTGTTCCCATGGTCACAGAATTACATTAACAACAGACTCAGCAATATTATTTGCCTACCTCACAGGGGCGTTGGGAGAATTAATTAATTAATGTTTGTAAAGCACTTTATGATTCATAGGTCAAAGGCACAGTATAAGTGTAAAGTACTATTATTACAATGTTACCACCTGTGGGCTTTGCTGCTTTCCATCAGAAACACTGCATGAGAGGCGAGATGCCTTTTAGGAAAGCACATTTTCTCATGGCTTTTTCTTTTGCCCCCACTGGAAAAAAAAAAAAAAAAAAAAAAAAGTGCCGTCTTGCAGTTTTTAACTAAAAATATTACCACATTGCTTATTCTTGAGGGATTTCCAGGAGAAATACCACAAAAATTATTTTCTTTTGGGGCAGTCAGACAAATTCTTACCATTTGAATATGTATCAACATAGATTAAAAAATGTATTGTGTAGTTTGGTGCTTTTGTTCTTGTTGTTGTTGCACTAGAGGGATTGGTATGCCAGATGACAGATTTCCTTTTTAGATGGGGCAGAGGAAGCAGCAGACTATGGACAAGAGAGACAGAATAGTTAAGTAGACAAGGCATTAGAAAACCAAGGTTTGAATCCTACCTCTGCCACCAAGTAATATCTTCTTAACGAAGTTACTTGACTTTGCATGACCTCCGTTTTTTATCTTTAAAATGAAGGATTGGGCTGGATAAGTACTAAAGTGTCTTTCACCTTTAACATTCTATAAATCTAATCTCTCAGATATGTTTTCTTGCATCTGAATAAAGTTTTGGACATTACCTCCACTTTATTTTCAATGACTAAAGTAAGACTAAAAAAATAACAATAATCACATGGTTTAATCACACTTAGTTATAATGCCCTTGGTTCATTAGTTTATTTCTCATATACATACAGAGTAAGCTGTCATTCTTTCCCTTAGAATTTGCTGGAAGGAGAGGAAACCATCATAATAAACTTCCTTTTCATGAGAGTAGATATTTACATTCTTCTGACTCTAATAGCAAGAGGCTGCATTTGTGCCTATCCCCTCATCCTCAGCTTAAAATTCTTTCACTTGAAATTAGGTAACCATACATTCGATGCCATTATTGAATGGATCAAGACATATTCATTAAGGAGTCTTCCTGGGATGGAGCCAAGATGGTGGAGTCAAGCTAGAAAGCTGCTCAAAGCTTTCCCAGTTTCCCTCTAAAATTACATGAAACCAAGCCTCCAACAGACTCCGATGGAATAAACAAAGTCTGAAGCTTAAGATAGACTGGAAAAACTTCAAGAAAGGTCAGTCTCACTGGGGTGAAAAGGTTATTCAGGCTAGCTCAGATAGACTGGAAAAGCTGGTGAAAGGGTTTTAACTACAGCAAATTAGCAACTAAGACCCTCAGTCCTGGCTCAGTAGAGAAGCAAATCAGTGGAACAGTTTCCAGTCCCAGATCAGAAGACAAACTGTGGGAAACCAAGCTGTTTGCTGAAAAGAGCAGGCAAAGCTAGTCCCTACAAACATAAGGGGCCCCATATGCTGAAAGCCCAGGCTCCAAATAGCACAGAAAGGTTGGGATAGCACCCGATATGCCCCAGGAGCAGACTCAACCATAAAAGTAAAAAAAGAGAAAAAGAATCCAAAAAAGAAAAGGAAAGAAAATGAGCAAGAAACAGAAAAAAACCTTGATCATAGAAAGCGACTACAATGACAGAGCAAACCAAAACACAAAGTCATATGAGGACAAAATGTGCACAGAAGAAATTATAGAATGATATGAATTTATCTGAATCCCAAAAAGGCTTTTTCAAAGTTCTCATAAAAAAACTTTAAAAGGCAAATAAAAGAGATTTAAAAAAATGAAAAGGGAAATGAGAGGTATGCATGAGAGAGTCAACAGTTTGAAAGAGGAAGGAAAATTAGTGTCCAAAGAAAACAACTCCTTAAAAAGCAGAATTAACCAAATGTAAAAAGAGACATAAAAACTAACTGAAGAAAATCACACATTAAAAACTAGAACAGGGCAAATGGAAGCTAATAACTCTGTGAGACAGCAAGAATCAATCTAGCTAACTTTTTAAAAAATGGGGAAAAAAATGGAAGAAAATGTGATATATCTCATTGGAAAAGTAATTGACCTGAAAAATAGATCCAAAAGAGACAATTTAAAAATTATTAACCTATCTGAATGTCATTACAAAAAAAAAAAAGAAAAAGAGCTTGGATCACATTCTACAAGAGGTTATAGAAACAGAGGGGGGAATACTAATTGAAAGAATATATTGATCACCTTCAGAAAGAGAACTCCCAAGAAAAACCCCAAGGAACATTGTTGCAAAACTCCAGAACTACAACCTCAATGAAAAAATACAGCAATGTCTCAGACAAAACAATTCAAACATCAAGGAGAAACAGTCAGGATTACCCAAGATCTGGCAGTTTGAAGATCCTGGAATATCATATTTTGGAAGGCAAAGAACTCAGCATCAGCTTTCAGAGGCAGCAATAGAGCTTTAATGAATTAAAAGACTTTGAATCATTTTTATTGAAAAATCCAGAACTGAACAGAAAATTTAATCTGCAAACACAGGACTCAAGAGAAGGATAAAAAGGTGTATATATATATATATATATATATGTATATATATATATATATAATATGCATATATAATATTATTATTAATATTATATATTAATTTAAAGGTTAAAGTTTTTATATCTCTAGATTGTAAAACAATACCTGTAACTTTTGAGAACTATACATGTCACTTTGGTAGACAGAAAGAGCTATCATATGGACTGAGGATATGGTTCTGAATGGATTCTGATGTGATGACATCAAAGAAAAAGACTTTAAGGGGGTGGAAAAAAAGGTCTGTACTTGAAAAAGAGGAAAGAGGAGTTATAATGGGACAATTAATTCACATGAAGAGGAGCAAAAGACCTATTACAATTAAGGGAAAGAAAGGAGGGGTTGAACATTTTCTGAAGTTTAATCTTATCAGTTTTGGTTCTAAAAGGGAATAATTTAATCATTCAATTAGTTATAGAAATTTTCTTTACCCTATAAACAACTAGGAGGAGAGAGAGGAAAGAAAAAGGAAGGACAAGATAGAAGGAAGGGCAGGATCACTAGGAGAAAAATGGGAAGCAGTGATAGAAGATAAGGTAGTGGGTGGAATGGATTAAAAACAACACTACTAAGAGAAGAGGGAGGGATAATATGAGATAAGGTAATAGGTTGGGTGCATATAAAAAATGACTAAGGACAGTATGGAGAGGGAGAAGAAAAGTATATACAGGGGGGAAAATAGGATGGAGGGAAATACAAAGCTGATAATGGAAACAAATAGAGTGGATTAAAAAACAAAATCCTTCAATATGTTGTTTATAACAAACACATTTGACACAGAGAGATACCTACAGAATAAAGGTAAAATGTTGGAACAGAATTTTTTATGCTTCAGCAGAAGTTAAAAAAAACAAACAAACAAACAAAAAAAAAAAAACAGGGGTTGCAATTCTGATTTCAGATAAAGCAAAAGCAAAAATGCATCTTACTAAAAGATAATGAAGTAAAGTACATATAGATAAAAGATACATAAACAATGAAGTATTAATGATACTAAACATGTATGTACCAAGTGGTAGAGTAGCTAAATTCCTAGAGAATATTTTAAACCAGCTGCAGAAAGAAATAGACAGCAAGACTATATTAATGGGGATGTCAACCATCCTCTCTCAGCATCAAACCAATCTAACCATAAAATAAAAAAGAAAGAATCTAGAATCCTAGAAAAACTAGATCTGATAGATCTCTGGTGAAAAAAAAGGACAGAAAAGAATATACTTTTTCCTCAGCAGTACATGGCATTGTCACAAAAATTGACCATTTATTAGTGCATAAAAGCATTACAATCAAATACAGAAAAGCAAAAGTAGTAATTGCTTCCTTTTCATAATGCATATTGCAATAAAAATAGTAATGCATAATGCAATAAAAATTTATTCAATAAAGGAGTAGGGAAAGGTAGACTAAAAACAAAAAACTAAATAATCTAATTTTAAAAATGAGTAGGTCAAACAATAAATCACAGAAACAATCCATAATTTTATCCAAGAGAATTAAAATAATGAGACAACATATCAAAACCTAGGGGATTCAGCCAAAACAATTCTTTTTTTTTTTTTTTTTTTTATCAAAACTTTTTATTTTCACAACATATACATGGATAATTTTTCAACATTGACCCTTACAAAACTTTGTGTTCCAAATTTTCCCCTCCTTCCCCCTAACCCATCCCCTAGATGGCAAGTAATCCAATATATATTAAAGATGTTAAAATATATGTTAAACCCAATATATGTATATGTATTTATACTATAATCTTGCTGCACAAGAAAAGTCAGATCAAAAAGGAAAAAAAATGAGAAAGAAAACAAAATGAAAGCAAACAACAACAAAAAGAGTGAAAATACTATGTTGTGATCCACATTCAGTGCTCACAATTCTCTCTCTGGGTGTAGTTGACTTTCTTCATCACAAAATAATTTCAAATAACTTCAGTCATCTCATTGTTGGAAAGAGTCACGGCCATCAGAATTGATCATTGCATGATCTTCGTGTTGCCATGTATAATTATCTCCTGGTTCTGCTCATTTCACTTAGTTCATATAAATCTCTCCAGGCTTCTCTAAAATCATCCTGCTGATTATTTGTTATAGACCAATAATATTTTATAATATTCATATGCCATAACTTATTCAGCCATTCTCCAACTGATGAGCATCCATTCAGTTTCCACTTTCTTGCCATTACAAAAAAGGCTGTCACAAATATTTTTGCACATGTGGATTCCTTTCCCTTCTTTATGATCTCTTTGGGATATAAGTCCAGAAGAAACACTGCTGGATAAAAGGGTATGGACAATTTGATATAACTTTTTGAGCATAGTTCCAAATTACATAGCAGTTCTTAGGGGAAATTTTATATATTTAATAGTTATATGAACATAATAGAAAAAGAGGAGATAGATCAGTGATTAGGTATGCAACTAAAAAAGCTAGATAAAGGACAAATTAAAAACTCCCAATTAAATACCAAATTAGAAATTCTGAAACTCAAAGGAGAAATTAATAAAATTGAAAGTAAGAAAACTATTGAACTAATAAACAAAACTGAGCTGGTTTTATGAAAACATCAAACAAACAACAATTTTGATTAGAAAATTTGGTTAATTTCATTAGAAAAAAGAAAAACAAAAGTAAATCACCAATATCAAAAATGAAAAGGGTGAACTTACCTCCATTGACAAAGAAATTAGAGCAATAATTAGAAGCTATTTTGCCTAACTATATGGCAATTAGTCTGACCAAAATGGATGAATATTTTAAAAATATAAATTGCTCAGAATAACAGAAAAGGAAATAAATTACTTAGTCTCATTTTAGAATGACCACTTTTTCTCTGAAGTATACTCATTTTTGCTGAGTAGGTGATTGTTGGTAGCAATCTTAGCTCCATTGCTCTTCAGAATATTATATTTTAAACCCCTCTACTCCTTTAATGTAGAAACTGCTAGATCTTGTGTTATCCTGACTGGCTCCACTATGTTTCTTTGTGGATGCTTGTGATATTTTCCCCATTGACCTGGGAATTCTGGAATATGGCTATAATATTTCTAAGAGTTTTTATTTTAGGATCTCTTTTAGGAGGTGATCTGTGGATTCTTTCAATTTATATTTTGCCCTCTGGTTCTAAAATATCAGAAGAGTTTTCCTTGATAATTTCTTAAAAGATGATGTCCAGGATTTTTTTCTGATCATGATCAGATAGACCAATCATTTTTAAATTATCACTCGTGGAACTATTTTCCGGTCAGTTGTTTTTCCAATGAGATTTTTCATATTTTTCTATTTTTTCACTTTTTGTTTTGCTTTATTGTATCTTGATTTCTCATAAATTTTATTAGCTTCCATTTGCTCAATTTTATTTTTTAAAGAATCATTTTCTTCAGTGAGCTTTTCTACCTCCTTTCCCAACTGGCCATTTTTGCTTTTTAAGACATTCTTTTCCTCATTAGTTTTTGAGGGTTTTTTGCATTTCCTTTTGTACCTCTTTCAATTCTTTCCCTAAATTTTCCTCTATCTCTCTTATTTGATTTTCAAAGTCCTGTTTGAGCTCTTCCAAAGCCTGAGCCTAATTCCTATTTTTCTTGGAAACTCTGGAGTAGGAATTTTGACTTTGTTATCATCTTCTGCCAGTATGTTTTGCTCTTCCTTGTCACCACAATAACATTCAGTAGTCAGAAACTTTTTTCTGTTATCTGCTCATTATCCTTGCCTATTACTCTCCTTTTAATTCTTTGTTAAAGTAGGGCCTTAATCCCAGGATAGAAGGTGCCCTGTCCCAAACTTCACAGATTTTGTGCATTTATTTTTAGAAATTATTCTATGAATCTGACAATAAGCACTCTTCCCTGCCCTAGAACTGTTATGTGTGTTTTGGCCCCTCTGTAGCTGTAATATCTACCATGCTGGCTGGGGCTAGGACTGCGCTGACCAGGGCTGCTATGGGCCTACATATCAGACCCCTACCCTGTTGCCACAGATCCTCTTCACTGACCTTCTAAGTCCTCTCTGGGCTGAGAGGTCCAGAAGCTTCCAGCACTGTTGCTGATTGTTGTTGATACTCAGACCCACTGATGCTTGGGTCTGAGCCAGAGATGGGGTCAGGGCGGAGCCTGAACTGGGATTGTATTTTATGGTCGCACTGTGGTTCCAAAGATCTTTTTTCCTGATATGCCAGATCCTCTTTGATGTTTCTGGATAGAGAGATCTTAAAGTCACCTGTATTGTCACTGATTCAAAGGTTGGGTCTTACTTTTTTTTTTTTTTTTTTTAAAGAAAAAGAAAAGACATTAATTAAGTCCCACTTCCTATTAGACTATAAGGATTACAAAAGATGTATAAGTCATAGGAATAAATTGAGAGCTGGAAGGAATCCTAGACATCATGTAGCCACTTTTTCATTTTATATATGAAATTTGAATTCCAGAGAAGATAAATGACTTGCCAAGTTCATACAGGGGATACAATTCAAACTCATGTTTTGACACCAACTCCAGGGCTCTTTTCAGATTAAAATTTAGTTGCAGACATCAGATGCATGCCAATAAAACAAGTACTGAATAATGAAAGACAATAAAATAAGAATATTTTTGAATTTTGTTCCTTCTATAGACAAGCCCAGGATTTTGTGTTTGGTATTAGACAGAAAAATCTCAGCATCCCTACTCTTAGTCCATTCTAATAGAAACTATTCAACCCTTTCTTAATGAGATATAGTTTAACTTTTTGAGATACAATAATTCTTTAGGCCTCTTCTTAGCTTTTTTAAGTTTAGCTTTTCAAAGAACAATAAGAGTTCATAATATAAGAACAAGGAGTTCATCAAATAATGGGTGTGAAAACATTAGGTCAGAAGCTTCAATCTTGAGCTAGCTGCACCAATGGCAACTGCCTTATGTTGTTTTCAAAGTAAAAGGTTTGGGTTCAATTGTCATACTGGTTCTCATCATTGGTTACTTTATCTAAAATAGACAGAAGGAAACCTATCTCACTATATTCTCTTTTGCCAAAAAGACCATTCAATATTCTCAATTTTGTAACATATCTGTTAGTGGTTTGTATACTTATTGTATCTTTTGTTTTATTTGAAAAATGTTCTAATACTGTTAATTTTTTTTTTTGGGTGGGGGGAAGGTGTCTACATTTGGAGTCTATTGTCAAAGTAAAATAGGCTTCTCTATGAATTTACATTTATTGTAGAATCATTATTTATTGTAGAATCATCCACAATTTGTACCTTTAGTAGATCACAATTTGTGAAATGCCAGTGCTGCCCTTTATAATGGGAAAGACTGGCAAACTAATATAACCTTCCCATATAATTTTGTCTATATATACTCCTATGATAGCAGCATTCAAAATCTCCTCCTTGTATTTCCTTTCTGTCTTTCTCCCTGAATACATACACTCAAACCAGTCCTTTACTCAGGTGTTCCATGTTCAGATAGTATAAAATAATTTAACATCACTAGTAATCAGCTCCCAGGGATTAATTAAAAGCCCAATTGTAAATCTTGGATCTCTGCTTCATCTTTGTATTTTTGAAATATAAATGTTTTGTTTCTTCTCTATCATCCAGTGAGATGGGGTTGTATGTCCATTAGTCAGAGGCTGAAGTCTCATGATTTCCTTTTTGTGTACGTAATAATTATAGAACCAAGAGAGATAATTCTAGTGATGTGGTGAATAAAGCATTGGCTTTTTGGCTAGTAGGATCCAGGTTTCAGTTTGATCTTCTGCCTTACATAAAATGGATGGTCTTAGCCTTGTCCCTAGAGACATGTTAGAAAAACCACTGTACATAATTCAACATAGTAGGTAGTCTTGCTAAGTAGGGAGTTGGGACTAAATTGGCAAAATGAGTTGAATTCTCCCTTTCTCCTTCCCCAACTGTAAGAGAATGTGAAAGGGTGGTCCTTTCCTTCTGAGGATTCAGGTCTTTGGCAGGGATTAGGTGGAGGAGTCATTCCACAGCTGTCTTTTATACCTGTTCCATAAAGGAGGGAAAGGATTCCAGCTTCCGGAATCAGGATCCAAATCTGTATTCTCTGGGCATAAATTAACTTTGTTCTAGCTGTCTGAACTTGGAATAGCTATAATCATAATAACAAGCACAAAAATTCTATTTCATGCCTCTGGGACACCACTAACATCATGCAAAACACATAATTGCCCATCTGTGCATAAGGTTTGGCTGGGTGTACTCTACATGGTTAGGCACCATGTTTTCTAGAGACTTCTATTTTAAGGCATATATCCACATTGAAAACTAAACACGAAATAAAAGAATCTTGTATTTTTAGCATGTGCAAGGGAAAGGGCAAATGGGGCATGTTGAATAAAATGAGACCAATTGCAATTAGATGTTTAAACAATGTTGGATAGAGGAATTTCAGAGGAATTTCAAACTGTTTGAAAGATAGAAGGAAAAAAGTATGTATCTGCCCTTCCCTCTGAGCTGCAATCTTGATTGCAACCACCTTGATATGCTCTCATTTAAGTTCCTTAAAACAAGAGACCATTTCATTTTTATCTTGAAATCTTCAATGCCTGGTGCAATGCCGGGCACAGAGGAGGGGTTTAATAAATTCTTGAAAGTTGATTAACTGATTGATCCTTAAACTTTGCAATGTCCATACCCTGGCATTGACATTTAATTGTAAAGGGGGGGGGGCTCCTAAACATTGTGAGAGAGTTTTAAGTATTCTTTGCATATGCAAGTTATTTTATAGCTACTATCCTAAACATCTGATTGTCTGGGTCTGAATATTTTTCTTCAAATACTTCATAATCTATGTCTCCAAATGGATGAATAAGATACTCTTAGCTTCATCAGTTTCCATGAACTTCATGAGTCTAACACCTATGCTTTGCCTTTGTCCTGTTGTGCCCAATTTTGTCCCAATTTGTTCATCTTAATGTCTTTCTTCCTTGTTTCTACAATGCACTGTTGCCTACAACCCAAGCATTAAATAGAAGATATGGATATTGGCTCCAATTCCCAAAGAAATGTGGAGAAGAAATTATTTTAGTTTCCCCAAATTGTAAAATATGGCATCTTAAGGAATTGTTAGATCAAGATTATGAGACAAAAGCAAGTTCAGTTAAAAGAAATGAGGAGGGAGAAGAAAAAGGAAAGTGTTATTGGAAAAAGGTAGGAACCAGTCACAACTTGGGAAAATGCACAATAATTTCATGTTGAAATTCTCAGTGACCTTGGTGACCATTATCCCACAAACACTTAAATCTCTAGATACATATTATAATATGTATATACATATGTATAATATGTAATTAAATCTGGAGGAAGTGAGTGTATGTGTGCATATGTATGTAAGTGTATGTGTGTATGGGTGTTTAATAAAGTAGGCTTACATTCCTCTAAATATTTTTAGAGGAAAATACATATTCCCCCTGAGAAAAGAGTATTCATTTTTCTATCTTCTCTCATTCTCTTGCAGTGTCCACCAGCTAGGAGAGCCTGCCTATGGATGCTAACCCTATATTATAAACACTAATGACTGATACCTCATCCTTCCACAAAATAATTGGAGCAAATAACATGTCACTAATCAAAACAATGAAATACCGGTGTGGATCACATAACTCAGTGAATTTCTATAACGCCTGCCTGGCTGTGACTTAAAATATATATACTTTTAAGGCAGAACCAAAATGGTGGAGAGTAGACAAGACTTTGCCTGAGGTCTTTTCCTGGCTTCTCTCAGAATTAACATAGATCAAGCCTCCGAATGGATTTTGGAATTGCAGAACTCACAAATATTTGGAGGGTAACAAATTTCCAACAGAAGATACCTTGGAAGGACTTTAGGAAAGATCTGCCTCAAATGGGCAAGGGGTATAGCCCAGAGCAGGTACAGCACAGGGAGGTCCATGGTGAAGAGGCCCCTCATGGGAAATACAATGGGGGGTAGCCAAAATACATTAGCATTGGCAATTCTGACCTGATTTAGAAAGCCAGTGGACTGACTAGCTGTGAGATCTCTAATGCAACTACAGAAGGCATACAGTGAGTCCTTGAACTCCAGCACAACAGGCAAGACTTGGTCAAGTGCACCCAGCACAGGAAAGAAATCTGCAGCAGCGTCAGTCCCAGCTCAGGATGAAGCCCCTATGATCCTGTAGAGGAAGCTTGGGATACTATACCCTAAGAGCAGAACGCAACCTTTCAAAATGAGCCAAAAAAAAATTATCAACAACAACAAAAACAAAAATAGCTCTGACCATAGATAACTATGGCATACAGGAAGGAACAGAACTCAAGCTCTGAGAACACTAAAGACAAATCACCTCCAGATAAGGAGATGTGAACTGGTCTCCAACTCAAAAGGCTGTCTTTGAAGAATTCAAAATGGATCTTAAAGGATCTTAAAAGAGAGTTAGAAGAAAAATGGGGAAAGAAAATGAGGGCTTTGCAGGAGAGTTTGGAAAGGGAAACAAAAATTAACTGAAGAAAACTACTTCTTAAAAAAAGATTTGGTGAAGTAGAAAAAGAAAATAACTCCTTGAAAAAATAGAATTGATCAAATGGAAAAAGAGAACCACTTCTTAAAAAACAGAATTGTTGAAACTGAAAAAAATCCAATGAACAATCAACTCTTTTAAAAGTACATTTAGCCAAATGCAAAAGGTGATAAAAAGAAAAGCTAACTGAAGAAAATCACTAAAAATTAGAATAGGACAAATGGAAATGAATGACTCAATGAAACATCTAAAGTCAATCAAACAAAACCAAAATAGTGAAAAAAATAGAAGAAAATATAAAATAACTCATTGGGAAAAAAACAAAACAAAAAACAAACAAAAACAAAAACAATTTACTAGGAAAATAGATCTAGTATTGAATCTAAGAATTATTGGATTACCTGAAAATAACAATGAAAAAAGAACTTAGATAACATCTTTTAATAAATCATCAAACTGCCCTAATATCCTAGAACCAATGGGTGAAATAGTCATTAAAATAATTCATTGATCACTCCCTGAAAGATACCCCAAAATGAAAACACCAGGGAATATTGTAGCTAAATTCCAGAATTATCATATCAAGGAGAAAATATTGCAAGCAGCCATAAAAAATCAATTCAAATATTCAGGAGTCACAATTGGGATTATCCAAAACCTAGAAGCTTCCACTTTAAAGGACTGAAGAACCTAGAATAGATGTTCTGGCAGGCAAAGGCACTTGGATTATGGCTGAGAATCAACTATCCAGCAAAAATAAGCATTATCTTTCAAGGGAAAAAATGGATAGTCAAAGTTTTTCAATGATTTTTAATGAAAAGACCCATAACTGAACAGAAAATTTGATCTTCAAATTCAGAACATGAGAGAAGCATAAAAAGGTAAAAAGGGAAGAAAAAAACTATGTTTTTTAAAGTTTAATTTTTTTACATCTCTGCATGAGAAGATATTATGTGTAACTCTTGAGAACTGTGTCTTTGTTAGTGGGTATATATAGTGGGTATACTTAGAGGGTGTAGGTATAAATTGACTTTAATGTGATGGCATAAAAAGAAACTAGTGGTGGAAAAGGGATTGTACTGGAAGAAGAGGAAAGGGGAGGTAAAATGAGGTAAATTATATCAGATGAAGAGGGAAAAAAGACCTATTATAGCTGAAGGAAAGAAGGCAGAGGGATGAGCATTGTTTGAACCTTAAATTCATAGGACTTGACTCAAAGAGATAATATCATACATATTTAGTTTGATATAGAAATATATCTCACACTATAGGGAAGTAGGAGGAGAAGGAGAAAGTAAACGGGGAGGCTAATAGAAGGAAGGTCAGAAATAGAAGGAAAACAAATAAGAAAAGGGGTAGGGTCTGGGAAAAGGGAGGGCAGGTTGAGGAAAATAGTGGTCAGAATCAAAACATTGGTGAGGAGGGAAAGATAAGGAGAGAGGAAAGCACAACTTAGGAAAATAAGATGGCAGGTAATCCAGAATTAGTCATTTTAACTGAATATGAATGGGATGAACTCTCCCATAAAACAAAAGTGTATAGCAGACTGGATTAAAAGTCAGAATCCTATGATATGTTATTTACAAAAAACACATTCGAAGTAGAGAGATACATATGGAATAAAAGTAAAGGACTAAAGCAGAATCTATTATCCTTCAGATGAAAGCAGGGTTAGCCATCCTGATCTCCAATCAAGCAAAAGCACAAATAGATCTAATTAAAAGAGATGAGGAAGGAAACTACATCCTACAATAGATAATGAAGTAAGAGCAATACTAAGTATATATGACCCAAGTGGTCTAGCATCCAAATTCCCAGAAGAGAAGTTAAGAGAGTTTCAAGAAGAAATAAACTGCAAAACTATACTACTGGGGAATCTCAAACTCTCTCTATCAGAACTAGAAAATTTAAAGACAAAATAAACAAGAAAGAAGTTAAGGAGGGAAATAGAATATCAGAAGAGTTAAATATTTTAGACCTTTGGAGAAAACTGTCTGGGGAGCACATGTAACACATAAAAATTGACCGTGTATTAGGGCATAGAAACCTCAAAATAAAATGCAGAAAGGCAGAAATAATAAATGCATCTTTTTCAGATCGTGATGCAATAAAAATTGCATGTAATAAAGGCCAGGGAAAAATAAATTAAAAAATCAATTGGAAACTAAATAATTTAATCCTAAAGAATAAATTGGTGAAATAATATAGAAAACATTGATAATTTCATCCAAGAGAATGACAATAATGAGACAATATACCAAATTTTATGGGATGCACACAAAACAGTTCTTAGGGGAAATTTGTATCATTAGATATTAATATGAATAAAACAAATAAAGAGAAAATCAATGCTATGAAAAAGTTAGAAAAAAGAACAATTAAAAAAATTTCAATTAAATATCAAATTTGAAATTCTGAAAATAAAAGGAAAGGTTAAAAAAATTGAAGCAAGAAAAGTATTGAACTAATAACCAAAACTAAGAGTTGGTTTTATGGGGAAAAAAACACAATAGATAAACCTTAAGTTAATTTGATCAGAACAAGGAAAGAAGAAAATCAAATTACTAATATCAAAAATGAGAAGCTGAACTTACCACCAATGAAGAGCATTAATTAGGAGCTATTTTGCCCAATTGTATGTGAATAAATATGCTAATCTTAGTGAAGTATATGAATACTTACAGAAATATAGTTTGCCCAGATTAACAGAGGAGGAAAAATATTTAAATAGTTTCATTTTAGAAAACAAAATTGAACAAACTATTAATCAATTCCCTAAGGAAAAAAAAAACTCTCCAGGGTCAGGGGGATTTACAAATGAATTCTACCAGACATCTAAATAACAATTTTACTATACAAATACTGAACAAATTATTTTGAAAATTAGGGAAAGAAGTCCTACCAAATTTCTTTCATGACACAGATATGCTACTGATAACTAAATTAGGTAGGATCAAAATAGAGAAAGAAAATTATAGACACATTCCTATAATGAATATTGATGCAAAAAATTTAAATGAAATATTAGCAAAGGGATTAGAGCAATTTATGACCAAGTTAGTACACTATGACCAATTAGTATTTATATCAGGAATGCAGGGTTGGTTTAATGTGAAGAAAGTTTATAATACCAATCAAACTACCAAGAAATTACTGTATTGAGCTAGGAAAAAAGAAAAGAAAAGAAAAGAAAATTCATTTGGAAAAAAACAAAAGTTCAAGAATTCCGAGGGAATTAATGAAAAAAAAATGCAAAAAAGATGGCTTAGCTATATCAGATCTAAAACTATATTATAAAGCAGTGTCATCAAAACCATTTACAATTGGCTAAAAAAGAGATTAGTGGATCAGTGGAATAGGCTAGACTCACAAGACACAATAGTCAATGACTAATGTATGCTAAACCCAAAAATTCTAGCTTCTAGGATAAGATCACACAATTTGTGGTCTTGTGTTGAAGAGAGACATCTACAGCCAAGGAGAATACTGTGAAGACTAAGTATGGATGACAACATAGTATTTTCACTTTTTTGTTGTTGTTTGCTTGCATTTTGTTTTCTTTCTCATTTCTTCCCTTTTAGATCTGATAATTTTAGAAATATGTATAGAAGAGTTGGACATGTTTAACATGTTTTGGATTATGTGCCATCTAGGGTATGGGAGGAAGGGAGAGAAAATTTGGAATGCAAGGTTTTGCAAGAGTAAATGTTGAAAAATTATCCATGTATATGTTTTGCAAATAAAAGCTTTAATTAAAAAAAAAAGAAAGAACTTACTATTTAAGAGAAATTGTTGAGGAAATTGGAAAATAATATTGCAGAAACTAGGCATTGACCAACATCTAATACCCGATATCAAGATAATGTCAAAGTGGGTTCATTATTTAGACATAAAGGGTGATAATATAAGCAAATTAGGAGAACAAGGGTTAGCCTATCTCAGATCCATGAAGAAAGAAGGAATTTATGGCCAAAGAAGAACTAGAAAACAATATGAAATGCAAAATGAATAATTTTGATTATATTAAATTAAAAAAAGGTTTTGTACAAAGAAAACCAATCAGCCAAAATTAGAAAGGAAGCAGAAAACTGGAGGAAAATTTTACATCCTAAGTTTCTGATAAAGACTTCTTTAGCTCAGATTCAGAATACAAGTCATTATCCAATTAATAAATGATCACAGGATATGAACAGACAATTTTCAGACAAAAAAAATTAAAGCTATTTCTAGTCATATGAAAAAATGCTCTGAATCAGTATTGATCAGAGAAATGCAAAAGAGAACAACTCTACACCCCTCAGGTTGCTAAAATGACAGAAAAAGATGATAACAGTTGGAGATGAAGTGGGAAAACTCAATCATCATATCAATAAAATCATAAGTCCAAGTTTATTCCCTATCTCTATTTTTATATCTCTGTAAGGTTAGATTAATAGATAAATTTCTCTCCTAAAGCAGAGAAACACTTCAGGTGTATAGACATTGATGAATGAGATGCTCAGTATTAGTGTCAATGACAAAAGTCCAAATGAGATCAGTTCACCTTTTCCCCCCCACTAAAAACATACATTGAATGGAAATCAATGCTCATGACTTAACTTAATTGAATTTTCCCTCAAGATGCTTTTCCTGGTTTTTCTACTTTAGTTCTCCACAAAATCACTTTGCATTTGTTTGGCAAATTACATTGACTAAGTTGTAAACACTTTGACATCTCATGAATCTCCTTTCCATGCAGTAGAAGATAAACTTCCTAAGGGAAAGTGCCATCTCATTTTTGTCTTGGTATGCCCAAGGTCTAGCACAGATCTTTGCACACAGTAGTAATTAATAAATGCATATTGACTGATGGATGGAAGGCATGGAGCAATTTACTAGTCTTATAAGATAAAAGATGTTCTGTTGCATGATTACTTCAGTTAATTGGCTCACTTTATAATCATTTTTGTAAAACTGACTTTTTTTTTTTTTTTTTTTTTACATTTTAAAAGGAGATTAACATCCTTTAAAATAGATATGTAGGAAAATGTATGCAACAAGATCAGTTACTAGTTACCAACTAGTAGTCCGTGGCTACACGAGCACTACACTGACTGGTTCATTGTGTGCCTACCTATACCAGCAGGTAACCTGTTGAACCCCATTCTTGATGGAGATTCAGGATTGCAATTAATCCCCATGAACAAGTAATTCCCAGTAAATGCGGGTCATAAACTTGTGTTGATTAAATCCCTGCCCTTTGTACATACCACCTGTAGCTACTACTGATTGGATGGTTTAATGAGGTCTTCGGATTGGCCCAGCTACCAGGGCCCTGGCTGAGCACTGAGAAAACAATTGAATTTGACTATCTAGACTAGAGGAAGTAAAAGAGTCAAAACTGGTAGAAAAGACACAGTGGTCCTCAAACTTTTTAAATAGGGGGCCAGTTCACTGTTCCTCAGACTTTGGAGGGCCGGACTATAGTAAAAACAAAAACTCACACTCTTGTCTCCTTCCCTCAACCCATTTGCCATAACCCGGCAGGCCGCATAAATGTCCTCAGAGGACCTCTGGCCCAAGGGCCATAGTTTGAGAACCCCTGGAAAAGAGAGTGCCCCCCAATGTTAATTATATGGAGATATCATCCAAGTTGTTTGTACATATTTTCTGCTAATCTAAAACTTCTTATAATGAGATTAAAAAAAAAAAAAGTGCTTGCAATAGAATCTGAGGAGATCCATAATCTGGAGAAGAGAATGCCAAATTAATTGCATTGGTTATTCATCAAATCTCACAACCACCAGAACAATGAAAACTATCTAAAAGGCTTTTCAGAATTTCTGATCAGTTTGCCTAGCATGTCTTTAAAGTCTGAATTGAAGTATTTAATTTTTTTTTTTTTTTTTTTTTTTTTTTTTAAAGAAAGGCGAGCCTTACTCATAAGGTCTGCAATAAGTCAGAGCTAGAATACACCAGAGGATATCACTTAGACTAAGTAGAAGAAGCTCATAAAGTTGATCTTGTCCAAAGCACAATGTTGAAATCCTTTTCTACCACATGTGTTGAAAACTGGATTGAATAAATGAGGCCCAACATGAAATTTACAAGTGTCACTAAATACACTGGATTACACCCCTTAAACATCCTGGAAACCACATCAAGGTATAGGTCTTTGCAAAAACACCAAAGATTATTGGATGGAGGAAGGTAATAATTATAGGGGAAGCCTCGGTGGGCAGCTGGTTATGATTTTAATTGCTGCTAAATACAAGGCTAAGAACTTTGCAAAAGAAAAAAAAAATCTCTAAATCAAAGTCAATTCCCTTTTTATTTCTGACTTCTAAAGTAGAGTAAATTCCAAGACTTTCAGATTAAGCTGTCTCCTTTGTGTTAACCCACCAAAAATCTGAGTCATGGGTGTGGGTTTGTATTTTGGCCAATCAGAATGACCATCTTCATTAGTTTGAATGAGAGCAGTTCAGCTCCTTTTGAATGTAGAGATTTTTACAGTCTGGAGCCTCATGGGGCTATTTTAGGTTACTGATACTCTCAAAGAAACTTTGGCAGATATAGAAGGGATTATTCATTTTACTGGTTGTTAAAGTCTCTATTTTATCTCAACTATGAATCTCTACTCAGGAGACAGAGTCTCAGGAAGAGAGGACTCCCTTATAATAGAATCAGATAACATCCAGAAAGCAAATATAAATGACCATGATGCTCAGTCACTAAACTGAGTTTACAAGGGTTTCAGATAGTCCTCTAGCCCTCCCTCTCTTCCTCCCTCCCTCCTTTCATTTTTCCCTTCCTTCTTCCCTCCCTCTTTTATTTTCTTCTCTTTTCCCCATTCTTATCCCCCCAAAAAGTTAGAACTTAGACAACCAGGCAAATGACAAAAACTACTTTGTGAGTAGTTTGACCAGCAACTACGAGATCTGCTGGTTTCTCTCCAATTTCCAAATGACAACAGGATCTCATTTGGACTGTTGCACAAGACATTCTTCATATGTGTGCATTTTACTCTCAAGTAGGGTTTCCTTCACTTATCTGCTCACAGGCAACTAGTAAGCAGGTAATTATCATCCCCAGATCTCCATCTCAAAAGCATAGCCTGAGAGGAAAACAATGAAAACAATAACAAAACAGTCATGCTGACAATAGTTTTTACTGTCTGTCCAAGTGCCAGTAGGAACTTGATGTATACCAGTCAAGTAGATCTAAATCTGTAAGGCACACTATGGAAAAGCCTGGGAGGGATTCTTATTAACAGAGGTATCTACATTCATTTACATTCCTCTTTATTTTTCAACAGGATTTTTTTTGTTTGTTTGTTTCATCACAGAACTGATATATACTAGAAAGAATTAAATGGGGAAGCAATTTTGTGAGATGAGCTTAATCAGAGACCCATCTGATAGGTAGGATGGTGCTGAATAACAACCTGGAAAGTTATTTTAGTATAACATACTTTCCATGAGAGAAAGGCCTTCCTCAGATTCATGGTTTACTTTTTCATACTTTCCCAACATGCCTGATATTATATCTGCCCTTCTCTCCTATTTTTCCATTTTGATCTGGAGTTTTCTTTGGCTCCTTATTCCTATATAGCTCTCATATCTATCTCTCCCTTGTACTATCTATGCATGTGCATGTGTGTGTGAAATTAATAAATTAATAAAACCCCACTTAATTGCTTAATTAATAAAACATTTATTGCTTAATGAATTAAAACACTACCAAATATGTAGGCTTCCATGCCAAGGTTCCAAAAGTACATAACATAAAGATTTGGATATAAAAGAAATGTAAGTGAATAGAAGGAAGTTAATCTGCATATAGATAGTGTTTTATGCAATTGGTCATTAAAATAATAATTTCCCATGTTAATGACTTATAGCAATGTTGTTTTTGTCCATTTTTTTGAAAAGGACCAGTGACATTGTGGGCAGTATCTTGATCAATGAATTGGATTTAAAGAAGGCAAAGTTGCACAAAGTCATCAGTTTCACTCTCTCTTCCTTCTCTTCCTGAGTCATTGAAGTCAAGTGGTAGGACAAAAGTCCTGATGATGATGAACCAGGATGCAACGTAGTTCATTCACACACACACACACACACACACACACACACACACACACAAATTCATTTTCTTTTGGAGTGATCTAGAGGCATAGGGATATCTTACTAGATAGATTTTGAGGATGAATCTCTGCATAAGAAGGCTGTTGTGCTAAAAGACAAAAATCAAAGAGCTTCCTATAAAAGAGGAAAAGCACTGATTTATATGCTATGGCTTAGTGGCAATATTTCTGCTAAACTGTCTTATGTTCCTAGAACCAAACTAACTCCACATGTAACTTTTATTTGCATTGAAAATAGTTGAAAGTAAAGAGGGTGAACCTGAAGTCATATAGTAAAGACAACAAAGTTTAGCTTTGATGGGTTTTTTTCTTGTATCTTTCTTTTGCCTCAGTAATGATCCTTATTTCACACCCTGTCACTTGAGGAACCTAAAGGGTTCCTGATCTCTAACTCCTTCTATCAAGCAAAAAAGATTCCTTTATCAGTTATTTATATTTGCTGATTGATTGAGCAGAATATCCACTCAATGCTTGATGTTAAAATTTGATATCAATAATTGAATTCCAGTGAATAAAATCTTCACTCCTGTAATATACTTTATGACTTCTGTATTATGAATTTCTCTAATGCTTCTGACAACCAAGTTCATTTTTGAAATTCACCTTCTTGATCAATAGGCCCTTTTAATATGCATGTATAAGTATATGTATCCACATGCAGAGAATAATAAAGTCACTTTGCATATATTTATTTTATGAATTATATCATTTTGAAGTGATTTTAAAGTTAGTTAGAATTTATTGAGTACATAAAAAAAATCTCAATTAAATGATATTAAAAGGTATTGACAGAGAAGGATAGATGTTGGGTGAAACTACTGGTTCTGCTAATGGACAGTGGGAACATTTGCTTTAATGTTCTTTAAATCTTCTAAGCTTAAGTTTTTCTTAGTTGGTTATTTTCATAAATTGACTTATCAGTCTTTAAGCAATCAATAATCATTCATTAAGTACCTATTACCAACCAGGCACTGTGTTTAGCAGAAGGGTTAACCAAAAAAAAAAAAAAAAAAAAAAAAAAAAAGGCAAAAGACAATCTGTGCTCCTAAGGAATTCACAAAATATTTAGGAAGACAACACACAAAAACTATGTACAAATAAAATTACAGATTAAGATGGAATATAATATGGATAAGATGGAAATAATCAGCAGAAAAAAAGACACTAGAATTAAGGAGGATTGACAACAAAATTTCCCATAAATAATGGACTTTTAGGTGGTACTAAAGACAATATTTTATGATGTGAAGATCAAATGTGAGATGATGGACTACTTCAAATACAAAACTATTAATAATTACTATGATTTCTAATCTAAAGTTTTAAAAATCATCGAATCATTGGTTTTAGGCTAAAAGGAGTTTTATCTTTTATCTAATCAAATTTTTCATGCTTCAAACAAGAAAATTGTAACTTGCCTAAGATCAAACAGGTAATAAGTGACTTGCAATAAACAGAATGAATAAGTGACTGAATCATACTTTTCCCCAGAGGTAAAAAGGATTCACAAGTCAAGAAGAGTATTCTAATGTTTAGCACTGGAAGTTTCAACTAGAAAAATGGGTATAAGGAAGAGAGGAAATGATATGAAGATGATTAGGAAAGAAGGAAGGAAGGAAAGAAAGAAGGAAAGAAGAAAGGGGAGAGAAGAAAAAAGGAAGGAAGGAAGAAAGGGAAGGAAGGAAGGAAGGAAGGAAGGAAAGAAAAAAGGAACAAAGGAAGCAAAGGAAGGAATGGAGGAAGAGAGGAAAAATGAAAGGAAGGAAGAAAAGGAGGAAAGGGAAAGAAAGGAAGAAATAAACAAAGAAAAAAGAGTGGGGATAAGCAGTAGATTGTGGCAATTTTAAAAGACTAGACCATGTCAATAAATATAACTCCTTTTCCCACCAATATTGAAGTTAATTTAATGCTCCATGTGGTTAGTTTAATCCTTGGGAATGGTTACAATATCTCTTACATATAAATTAAGTTTTCTTGTACTATAAGATATGTTTCTTTTCTTTTTCTTCTTTTTTTTCTTTTTTTCTTTTTTTTTTTTTTTTTTTTTGCTGAGGCAATTGGGGTTAAGTGACTTGTGCAGGGCCACACAACCAGGAAATGTTAAGTGTTAAGTGTCTGAGATCACATTTGAATTCAGGTCCTCCTGACTTGAAGGCTGGTGCTCTACCCACTGCATCACCTCGCTTCCCCTATAATGTCTATTTCTGGTGATGAAAAATTGTGGAGAAAAGGTCAATTTTTGCGTCTGATGTAAGAAGCCCTGTCTGATGAGTTGGCAGTAGCATTTAAAATTAAAATATGCTACTTACTAAAGAAATATTGCGTATTCAAGACAAATAGAATGTTCTTGAAGTCCCTTCTCTCCCCACTCCCAATTAATGGAGATGGATACATCTAAGCTCCTTAAAGGCAAGGAATATTTCTTTTTTTCTTTGTATCCTAAGCATACAGAATAGTTTCTGCTTCACAGTAGATACCTAATAAATATTTATTTATTGATTAATTTATGTACTGTTATATGAAGCCTTCCACATTCACTCAATTGGTCTACTTAGTAATGAATAACTCACAATTGAAAAATAGTTTTTGAACATTAGGAGAAAAAACTATGGTACTATAAAAATAGTTTTCTTTTTGTTTTGGAAAGAGCTAATTGACCTGTCCAGAAAATGAACTCATACTTTTGTCTTCATGAGAACTGTCCTCCAACCACTAAGCCAAACACCCATAATTTACAGTAAGATATCTGAAAATTAGACTACCTAGAAAGGCTCAATGTCAAAAATTCTATTTCTGTTGGACCAATGGACATTACTACAAATACTAATGAAGGAGCATTATTTACTTTAACTTCTTATTTCTTTTTCTAACATTAACACCCTAGAGTTTCCAATTGTCTTGTCTACTAAGCCATTCTTCTGTTGCCCTTGGCTTTTTCCCTCTAAACCTGCTCTAGGGAACAATTCACTGGACAGTGGAAAAACTGTTTCTTGGCTGCCAGCCTCTTCAGGTGGTTGGCCTCCAACCTGTGCTCTGGGGAAGGGTTCCTAGGAATGATATTGTTTGATATTTCTCCCAAGCAGCTGGTCCTTTCCTGCTGCCCAATCTTGTGGGAGTTCAGAGGAAACAAACAGTAAAGAAGCCTGTATGGCAAAACACTCTATCAGGTGGAGAAATTGGCTAATATCATTAATAAGAAAGCATGATTATTTCCCTAAGAGTGTTCATGCTCTGAGTTCATGGGCATCCCTTGAATTTGCTCATCTAAACCATTCCTCTTTTCATGGTCAAAGTACCCATTTCATCACAGTAGCTAATCATCCAAAATCAATTTCAGTGTAGTTCAATCAATTTCATCATAGTAGCTAATCACCTAATCTATTGAAGACTTCAGGGTGATTGGGCCAACAAGATGATAGACGAGACACTTTCCTCCATGCTCTCATCTTAAAATTTAAAAAAAAAAGAGTTACACATTAGACATAGAGCAATTACAATTGAATCTAAAAGTAAAACCCTTATGAACAAAAATAAGAAAATGTTAACCTTTAAAATAGTCATTTAGCATTTTCCCCACAACAGCATACATGTTACTGGTAACATGAACAGGCAAAGTGAGAAAAGATTACCGAAGGGTTTTTGCTTGAGAACAACATTGGGAGTTCCCCCTTCAGAAGAGACTACCAGTATTTCTTCCCCATGACACTTCCAACTAGCAATGATAAGTAGACACTGATTAAATCTAGCAATGTTGCTGTTTAGATTTGGGGGAAAGTATGATAATTTTTGCCTACAGTAATTCTAGGATTAGAAACCTTATGACAAGTTGCAGTCTATCTAAAACTTCTTTTATTCCTCCTTTAAAGGTGTGAACCAAGTATATTACCTTGTAATCCTAACACCCAATAGCACAGTACAAAAGGTGACAAATTCAACTACAGGAGAAAAAGGAAGAGAGCTTTGAAGTAGCCCAGACTTTTAGGATGTACGTACTCACATGCAAAGAGGTAAGAGTCAAAAAGTGAATGATGAGAACATTTAAGTAAGGAAGGCTAAAAGTAATAAAGACTTCAAGAAAAGTAAAATTCAGTAAAAATAGAACACAAGCACATAAATGAATAAAATAGATCTTAAAACTTAGAAGGAAGGTAACTCCTTAGGCCTTTGCATAATTACAAAATTCTTGTAACAAGTATTAATAGACAAAGAAAAGTGTCCAATGCTTAATGTAATGACAATAAGTAAACACAAATGATTTAAAAGATAAATGGAATTCATAAGAGAAATAAGTAGCAATAAATATACTTTTTGTTTCCACATTCTTTTTTTAAAGCTTTTTATTTTCAAACTATTTGCATAGATTTCAACAATTAATGTATTTTAGAATGTATGACTATTAAACCATAAATAAAAATTGGAATAGCAGATAAGCTTTCATGATAGAGAGTTTTTCAATTAGTGAGAATAACAGATTTTTTTTTTTTTTTTAATTCAGAATTACTGAAATGGAGAAACATTTAGTGGAAGAGACACAAAAGGACATAATGGGTTTTGTTAAGACTGACACAAACTTTTATTTTATTTTAGCTTTTTTATTTTCAAAATATATGCATAGATAGTTTTCAACATTCCCCCTTGAAAAATCTTGTGTTCCAAATATTTTCTCCCTTCCTTCTCCCCCTGCTCTCCCTTAGACAGCAAGTAATCCAATATATGTTAAACATGTGCAATTCTTCTATACATATTTACAATTCTCATGCTGCACAAGAAAAATCAGATGAAAAAGAAAAAAATGAGAAAGAAAACAAAAAGCAAGCAAACAATAACACAAAAGGTGGAAACTCTATGTAGTGATTCACATTTACTTCCCTTATTCACCTCTCTTAATGCATATAACTCTCTCCCTCACAAATCTATTAAAATTGGCCCAAATCACCCCATTGTTGAAAAGAGCCATGTCCATCAGAATTGATCAAAAAGGATAAAATAAGGACATTAATTTTGAAGACAAGATTTCAGAGACAACCTAAAAACCAAGAATATTCCCAAAGAATATGACAAAAAAAATTTAAATGCCATAATTCAGTAAGTAATATGAGGAAACTCTTTGGAACTTCTGAAAAAGAAACCAAGGCAAATGAGAAAAATCAACAAATAAACCAGGGGCAAGGAGGGAAAACTGTACTTCCAACTTCAAATCTTATAATGTTTAAACTTAGCAATTCTAATTGTAAGCAACTTAGCTGCTTACATCCAGGGAAAAGATCTATAAATATAAAGGAAATTAAATCATAATTGCATTATTATTTCACATCCATCACAATGTCTAAAAGGGAAGAGAATGGTAGAATCAAAAATGTGCCAATCACTTAAATGGCATAGAAAACTCCTATGTAAGAAAAATCCCTTGACCAAGTCAGGGCACTACCTTCTTTGCAAATTATATACTTAAAAAATTACTTAGAGCTCTGAAAGATCTAAAAGATCTAGGTCACAAAGCCATTCTATAATGGACATGACTTAAACCCAGATCTTCCTGTCTTAGAGGCCAAACTTCTATCATATATGTTTCATTTTCTCTATGACAATAGCAACAACAACAACAACAACAACAACAACATCAACAACAACACAACTCTGGGTACAATCCGATAAAACTTGAGCTAAATTATCAAAGTAAAAAATATTCATTCAATAAAAGGAAGATGTGTAAGTCATTCTTGTTCCTCTATCATCCACCCAAATGAGTATTTATTCAATGACAAAATGAGTATTATTCAAAACAAAAAACACAATCAACAACAAAATACACAAAAGATTAATAGTAAATAAGTACAATTATCAAGGAATGTCAAATAATAAAAATAAATTATCAGTGTTGATCAGTTATTTTTAAAGTAGTTAAATAAAGACCCTCTAGGCTAATCATTTTCTTTATTTAACTACTTTAAAAATAACTGATCAACACTGATAATGTGTTTGTAATTGTAATTGTAATAACAACCTTTTAAGAAACACATGAAACATGGAAGTTGTAGGAGATGCCTTATATTTTAAAATACTTTAAGAAAAGAAACTCTATATACAATTCTATATTCATAGTAGCAATTTTGGTTATTGGGGGAAAAGGAAGCAGAAAAGATGCCCATCACTTAGGAACTTAGAGACAAAACATTGTGAAAAGTATATGTAATGCAATACTATTGTATTTATAAAATAATAAATATGATGATCATAGAAGGCAAGACACATACTTAGATAAACTGATAAAATAGTTAAAAATGGAAAAATAACATTCATGACTACAACAAAATAAATGGAAAGAACAATAATAAAACAATGGAAAGTGAATATTGTGAAATTATAAGGATAAATCCAAAAAAAGTTTTGTAAGAAAATACAACCCCCCCCCCCCACTTCTTGGCTGAGGTAGGAGACCACAGTTGTGGAACACTGTATAAAATATAAACATTTTTGATGTGATGGCTAGCTTTGCTGATTTTTTTTCCCTTTTATTTTGAGGGATGGCTCTCAAAAAGATCATAGGAAATGAGTGGAAGAGGAAATAGATTGTTTTAAAAATCAAAGATATTAATAAAATTTATTTTGACAAAAGCTTATTAGAAAAATATCTTTGTTTTTTATATATAGTAAAATAAGGAAAATCAATATCATCCACAAAATGCCCATAAATATAGAATTGTATATAGAGTTTCTTTTCTTAAAGTATATGAAAATATAAGGCATCTCCTACAACTTCCATGTTTCATGTGTTTCTTAAAAGGTTGTTAACATTGCCCAGTTCCTTGACATTGCTCCTTAACTAGTGTTTACAGTAAATAATTTTTTTTAAGAATAGGTAAAGAAAATCAGCACTAACCACTTTTGGTAGGAAGGATAGAATGAATATTCCTGATATAGTTATTAAATTCACATCTTTAATTTTCTTTGTATTCAATCAACAAGAAGTTAAAACAATTTGTGTACAGGTTCAGTCTATTTTTGTTACATATAAAAATTAAAGCAGATGGCTGGAAAAAGAGAAGTTAAAGACATGAGAAACAGCTGAATAAACTTTCAATAGTCTGAGGGGGAAAAAGAAGTAAGTTTATTTTTTAACCTCCTTTACATTCTTTATATGCATTGGGGATTTAATTGGGCTGAGCTGCATTTTCTATTTTACAGAAAATGCTTTGATCATTTATTTTTTAAATAGAAAAATGTAATTACCACTCAAAGACATGGAGCTAAACTATCATTTTACCATGACAATACCACCTTTAAGCTGTTATTAAAAAACAAAACAAAACAAAACAAAACAAAACAAAAACAAAACAAAACAAAACAAAAAAAAAAACTTCTTCCCTAACGTCTTCTGCTGCTTTACCCTGGGTAGTCTGAGGCTATATCAAGGAAGCTAAGCTATAGCTAGCTTTTCTAAACTGGAAAACACAATACCTGATACATATTAGTCAGATAATAAATGCTTGTTGCTGTATTAAAAGACTTTGAATACAGGTCTAGGTATGAATCAAGTGGGGTTTTATCATTTGAAGACTATTCTAGCCAATAATGATAATTACATTTCATTCAGATAATACTTAGAAGTTTTAAAATCAGTTAATAGTATAAATATTTTTATTTATCATAGATAGGGTAATGAGTTTAGAGCTAGAGAGAGACATAGACAGAGACACACAGAGGAAGACAGATAAATACATATATATGGATAGACAGACATTAAGAGGGGAGGAGAGAAGGAGAGAACAGCCAACAGTGAAATCTAAACTTCATTTGGAGATGAGACAAAGAATAGAACTGTGATGAGTGACAGTAGAAAGTACCTTCTATCTCACTATCTTCCTAAGTTTCTAGAGTTTATCAAACAGAAGTTTGGAAATTAGGTGATGAATATTTTTGGTTAAAGCAACTCATGAAGACCAATAGCTATGTGTGTGTGTGTGTGTGTGTGTGTGTGTGTGTGTGTGTGTGTCTGTCTGTCTGTCTGTTTATTGAGATTATGCAGGAATTGAGGTTTGTGACAATTGAAGGATTATTCATATATATGAAATCATTATTCTTTGGAAGTATTGAGTAAATATTTGACTATCCCTAATTTTTTTTTTTTTTCTGCCAGACAAATCAGACCACTCTCCCATTTAAGGCTGAAAGAAAGACATACTAGGATGCTGGAAGGCTACTGCTGAATAGAACTGCCTGATGCTAGTGGAACTGTGGACTGGAAAGAACTACTATATCATGATGTTTTTCTACAATAGAAAAACTGCATGGTTAACAATTCTGGTACTAGCTCTATCATAATTTCAGTTAATTTTTATAACATTCAAATGTCATTTGGACACAGAATAAGGACAAGAAATTCTTTATTAAAACTCAGTTTTTCAATCACACAAGTTTTAAGATACAAATTCCTTTCATTTTGGCAAAATATTAGAGCTATCACTTATTAAAAGGCATTAACATTGCCCAATAGCACTGACTTGTTCAAGTTGCTTTTGGCCCAACATCATATTATCTTCCATGAATTTTTTCTTATTCATACATGTAATTTTCTTCTAAAATAAAACTCAACATTTCTTATCTCTTCTGTCAAAGACAGACATCAAATTCTTTAGTGTCACTTTAAGTGGACTAAAAGGACTAGTTGATCTTAATATAACATTGAATATTTGTAAGTACTCCAGCATGCATACCCTAAGAGTCTATGGATTTTAATTAACCTTTGGTATTGCCATGAAGGTAGAACTATCTTTCCTTCTGTCACTCAGAAAATCCTAAATATAAACATCCATATTCACACAAATTGCAAGTGAGGGATGAATAAAAAGTACTTTATAATCATCTAATCCCTGATTTTGTATATTGGAATACTGAGGCTGCACAGAGATTAAGTGCCTTGACCGAAGTCACACAGGTAGTCCATGATAACATAGGTTTTCCATGCTTTCTAGGCAATTTAGTATTTCATTGAATAGATTACTGACCTTGAAAAGGAGTGAACTCTCTTCACTTCAAATCCTCTCACAGAAACTGAATAGCAAATCACTTAGCATCTCTGTTTCACTTTCTTCATCTGTAAAATGAGAGTAATTATGGCATCTCCTTAATGTTGCTATATAATAAAATATGCATAAGATAATAAAATGTGTATAAAGCACCTTGCATATGTTAGTGTATAAATGTTGTGTGTTATTATTTTCTTTCCACCATCTTACACTCTCCCATTGTAATTATTTACTTTACAACATTTTTCACTTTAAAAAGTTATTTGCCATAGGTTTCATTTCCCCCCCCCCTGAGGCTGGGGTTAAGTGACTTGCCCAGGGTCACACAGCTAGGAAGTGTTAAGTGTCCGAGACTAAATTTGAACTCAGGTCCTCCTGAATTCAGGGCTGGTACTCTATCCACTGCTCCACCTAGCTGCCCCCCATAGATTTCATTTTAAAAATCAAATGCCCTCAGTATAGTTCAAATAGAATTCAATCTCCCCTGTAATTGTTTTAAGATTTTTTTTTCATTTTTTCAGAAACACATTTATTAAAACACATTGTATCTATAGTCTTATTTTTTTCAACAGTTGAGCACTTCAAAAAAATTTCAATTTGTATAGATTCAGTTACAAAGTGTTCCTTAAAGAAATAAAGAACTTAAAGAGCCATAAGAATATTCAGTGATCATGGTTGCGCCATATCAACCTAATAAAAATAATAATGAAACCAATGTCAATTATATTACAAAAAGTATACTGTGCAGAGCTAAAATAAGGATAACAAAAATTATTTAAAAGAACAAAAGACCTAAGAGGAAAAATCCCAGGAAAGTAGGACCAAAGAAGAAATAGTACCTATTGACTTCAAACTATATGATAAAACAGCAATCACCAAAATCATTTGATGTGTTTTAAAAATAGAAATGTAAATCAATGGGATAGACTTATAAAAAGAGAATCATAAACAAAGGAATTCTATAAGAATATTTAATAAAGCCACATGGATAAAATGATAAAAAACCCAAATTTGATAAGAAATGCTGGGAAAACTGGAAGTCAGTCTGGAAAAAATTAAGAATAGACTATCATTTTACTCCATATATCAATATAAATTTGAAATAGATATATGACTTAAATATTAGAGATCATGCCCTACAAAAATTTATAAGAGAAGCAGATAATATATCTTTCACAGATATGGGTAGGAAGATGAAATTTTGAAAAGAAGGGACTGAAACAAAAGATTAAATAGTTCATTTTTATTACATAAGGTGAAAAGTTTTGTATAAACAAAATTAATATATCTAGGACAATAAGACAAGCATCCAACTGAGGGGAAGATAACTTTAAATCTAGGATAAAGCTTTGATATCTAAGATACTTAAATAAGTAATAGAAATGCATCAAGCCAAAAGGCACTTCCCAAAAGATAAATGGCCAAAGTATATCAAAAGAAGAATTGAAAAATATTAGCAATCATTGAAAATAAAGGTATAAATCATTAACGATAAGTAAAATGCAAATCAAAACAGCTTTCTTCACATGCATCAAGTTGGCAAAGATATTCTCCACACACACAAGGAAGAAGAAATAGGAACAATAAATGAAAACTTCATGATTTAAGAAACTGGTAAGAAAGGACTTTGCTTTCTTAAAAACTGGCATTACTAATTTGAAGGCCATTAATTTTTTAAATTGATAACAATATTTCAACATAATGTTTCTGTTATAATGCTGGTTATTTTATTGTGTATAATAAAAAACATCCTAAAAAGGATCCATACACTTTTCCAAGTGGCCAAAGGGGTTTATGACATGCCAAAAAGCTAACCATGCCTACTGATGGGGAGAGGGGAGACTATTAAGGATTTACCATCAACAGAGATCTTTAGTTAGATCCTGGATAAATATTTATTGGGAATCTTATAAAGGGGATAAAATAGGTCTTAGGGATCATCTCTAGAGCCCTTTTCTAATCTCTTCAGAGAGTATATGATTATATGACCTACCTGCTGTTTTCTACTAATTTTAGACTGACCATTATATGTGTGTGTGTGTGTATATACATATATATATATGCATACTTATTACACAATATCTATACATATTACACTAGATATGCATACATACACACATTTAGCATGTCTGCCAAAACAGTTTACTAAGACATAATCACTGCTATAGCTTCTTGGACCACAGGTGAAAGTTGGGTAGAAGGTGGACACAGAAGGTAGCTTAGATGATCAGCCCTAAAAAGGGCTTAGTAAACCCTCATTCCAGAGGTACTAGTCATATCTGTACTTTTCTTCTCTATATATCTATCAATATCTACATATATATATATTGAACAAAAGATATGCCATTTCCCATTTTGTAATTGTTTAGGTCATTCATTGGACAAAATTGGCTATTCTCTCCAAAATTAAATTGTCATTAGACTTAGACCAACAGCTTATACCATATTCCATAATAAGTTCAAAATGTATGTTGGATATTAATGTTTAAGATTATAGTATTAAAAAACTCATAAAAAAGCAAATCATATATCTTTTACAACTATGGTTGTAGATATACAGATATAAAGAGAGATAGACATAATTACAAAGATAAAAAAGACTTTTAATTAAATGAAATTAAAATTTTCTGTACAAATTAAATTAAATTAATGGATCTAGAATAAGAAAGGAAGCAATTTTCTTAGGAAAATATATTCATCAGATTTCTCAGAAAAGGATTTGATATGCTAGATGTATTGACAAATAGAACTAATATATAATTGACCCCCCCCAAAAAAAAAAAAACAAATTTGGTCAAAGATATACATTATAATTATTGTTAACCATGTGAATGAGTATTTCCCATTGCCAGTAATAAAAGCAATGTATATTAAAATAACCTTAACAGTTCACCTCATACCTAAAGAATCTCAGAATAGTTAATATTGCAAAAGTTGTCAAAATATAGGCACACATTGTTGGTAGAATTATAAATTAATACAGTCATTTTGGAAAACCATTTTGAATTATGCAAATAAAGTGGCTAAAATGCTTATATTCTTTGAACAAAAGATACTATGGCTAAGAATATACTACTCATGTCAGATAACATTGACAAAAAAGAAAGTCCCACATACATCAAAATATTTGTAGCAATATTTTTTATTGTAGCAATGAACTAGAAATGTAATAGATGACTTTCAATTGGGGAGTGGCTAGACCAACTGTGGCACAATAATCTGTTATATTATTAATATGTTATAAAAGGTAATACACATTATGAATACAAATAAGTATGGAACGATTTACCTTAATTAATGCAAATTAAAGCAAATAGATGCAGAAAACAATATATACACTGATTAGCACAATGTCCAGAACAATAATCACAAACACTTAAATTAATATGCAAAAATTGTGAAGTACAATATTGGCCTCAAAGAAGAGATGTAAGAAGACATCTTTCACTCCATTTCAGAGTTGAAAAGGGTGGGAGGATAGGGTTGATGAATGTGGAACATTACATATAACCTTAAAATTTTAAAATATTGATCAATTTTTAAAATACCTATACTGTGCATATGTTTGTTTTCTTCTGTTTTATGTATAAAACTTCTAAAAGTTCCTTTTTTTCCTAATACTGATTCTGTATTTTATGAGGTATGGTTGTGCACAATCTTTCATCACCATCTTATGTAAGATGTTAGAAATATTATAAATAATTCTGTCCTTGAAAGGTGTGTCTTTCTACTTGGCAAGAATTTCAGACTTCTTGAGATCATTTCTAGGCTCTTTTGGTCTGCTCACTGTGGTGATTGACTTCAGTAGTTAGATTTTGTTGAGAAATGGTAATAGACTTTATTGAAATTCTTTTTAACTGTTTCTCATGTCTTGTATCAATAAATTGTTCATAAAGATTAGATTAGAGCTTTATGAGTTGGACACTGTTATTTCATTTTTACTCTTTCTATGAATTTTTAAAATGTTTTATTCTTTACACTAAGTCTATATTCTGTCTATACACAAAGAGCTGTTCAAAGGACCAAAATCAAAAACACTACAAATTTCTAGGAGCTTTTCATTTGATCTAAACAATTAACCTGAACAATGAAAAGAGTTAAGAAGGAAATTTCATGTGAAATAATTCAAAAAATGAGAAACAAATCTGGCAAGAATGATACCTGGAAATTAAGAAGACTATGTTGAACAATGTGTCTTCCATTTTACTGGCTTGATTATACTTAGTCAGGATGGAATGCCTACAAGTTCCCTGGCCTTGGGCTGCCATATTACATGGTTTATCAAAGATCAGAATCAATGAAAACTTATGCTAATCTTTTGGTACCCTTTGGTTTTCACTCATGCCCTTTCACAAGAACTTGCATCAGATGTTAGAATTCAATTCCTAAATCAGCTCTGCTGAACTTTCCCCCCCTAGGCTGTAACTATTAGAAAGAAAACAGTAAGAAAGAATTAATTCTGCAGGGTCAGTAGAATATAGAAAGAGCAGCAGATAATAAGAACTAGGCTTAAATCTGCCATTTTCTAGCTACATAACATTGACATAAGGCGTTATTTCTCTATATTTCCATTTCCTCCTGCATAAAATAAGAGGGAAAGATACCACTTACCTCCAAGAGACATTATGAAGAAAACATTTCATAAAACTGAAAGTGCTATAGAAATCCAAGCTATTATTATCAAGGTCAAGTTATGCAGTGGAGATCATAGACTCATGGGACTGTTGTAAGATAAAATGTTTCCTTGTGTACTGGCTCCTTCCCCACTGCCTATAATCATTCTCCCTTATCCCGAAAAAGCTCTCACTTAATCTCTGTCTTCCAACTAACTGCTAGTGCATATATATCTCTTTTGCCTTTTGTCACTAAACTCCTCAAAAAGACTTGTATACGATAGGGTTCTCTCCTTTGTTCTCTTCTCACTCTATTCTTAACTTTTTTACAATCCAGTTGCTACTCTTATTCCAGTAAAAACTGCTCTCTCCAAAATCACTTTTTGACATCCTTTGACACTATTGGTTACATCTTGTCCTTGAATAGTCTCTACTTTCTAGGTTTTCAGAACCTCTTTCCTGGTTCTCCTTTCTATTTGATCACTTCTCAATTTTCTCTGCTGAATTCTTATCCAGACCACACAGTTTGGCTGTAAATGTTCTACAGTGCTCTTTCTTGGTCTTTCTTCTTTTCTCCCTCTATATTATTTCACTGGTTGATCTAATCTGCAGCACTGTATTTTACTACCATCTCCATGCTGATGATTCTCAAGTCTATCTGTCCTGCCTCAGCTGAATTCCAGTCCTATGTCTCTAAATGCCTCTAAGTTAACTCCAATTAAATGTTCAGTAAACATCTTAAATTTAACATGTCCAAAATAGAATCCATGAAATCCTCCCCACTTTCTAGCTTCCTTCTTTCTGAACCATCCTTTCAGTCCTTCAGGTTTGGAATCATACTCTACTCCTCTATCTATTAAATTACTGAGGTCTTTCAATTTGGGCTTTCAACATCTCTTTATTATGGTCCCCTTTCTCTTCTCTTCCCTGACTAATAAATTGAATATATGGTTTGTTTGCATACATTTATTTATTTGTTATCTTTCAGATTAGGGCATTAACTTCTTTTTACCATTTTTTGTATGCTCAATGCTTAGTATATTTCCTGGTATATAGCAGGTATTTTAAAAATGTTTGTTGTATGATTGATCAATAAGGTAAATAAAATTATAGAATTCCCATAACATTGCCCCAGCCTATAGCTATTCTTACCCTATTCATCTTCTCCCTCCCCAAATTTCCTATCCACAATACTTTGTTCCTATTCCCTTGCTCCTTTCCCCTTCCAGACCACAAGGTCCAAGGTCTAGGTTCCTGTTTACCCTCTAATTTTGGTCACATGCAAACTGAAAATCTACTAAATAGAAAGATAAACCCATGTTCCAGGTCTCCATGTTCGCGCTTCACTTTTCCTGTTTTTCCAGACAAATTGGAAGAGATAGGAACAAGGGTAGTAAAGCCAAACTATGATAGAGGTTGCAAAATTTTGCTTCCTGTGAAGAATTAAGGTTTAATTAGCTAAAAAGGAAGTAAACAGCGGAATGATAAGTGAAAGTTGGTCACTGTCTCTGTGATGAGATTACCCTAGTACCTCTGAACTTTATTATCCAAACAATGAGTCCATGGCGTGACTTGGAGCCTCCAGTAATCTCATACTCATTATTCCTCATGTAAATTTGTTAAGAGGCTGTCAGCTATTGCAGTGGCTTTATACTAAGGATAGGAAAACCTCAAAAAGGTCTGTTATTTGGAGAAAGTTCAGATTTGTTTCCAAAATTTGGCTGCTTATGCAAGCTTATCCGAACTATCTGAACTTTTTAAGACTTCAAAATTGGCTTAAAAATTTCTGGCACTTTCCCATTGGACCTGACTTCGAACTACATAAGGACAGCCTTTTACACAGTTTTTTGGCACCTCTGATTCTATTCTTGCTTGGACACTGGGAGTAAAAAATAAATAAATAAATAAAGTAAAATGTATTTCAGTTTTCACAACCCCAGAAAAACCTTGGTAAAGAAAAAAAAAAGAGCATTCAGGATGTCTAATTTGCTCTGTCAATTTTTGCAGTAATGATTTAAGCTTATTTCATATTTTAGATATAGACTAAATATTGGCAATTATTTACATAGAGAATGAAAAACAAATTCATAAACTGACCTTTTTGCATATTAATTACTAATTCCATGTATGTAATATATAAAACATATGTGGATATGATTGATTGAGCCAGTGGCAGAATTCTGTTTCACTTCTGTCTAATTACACATGAAAGAGAAGCACCATAGCTTAGTAAAAAATGAGGTAGCCTCCAGGCCAGCATTCATGGGTTCAAGATCCAGTTGTGACATACCCTGACTGTGTAGACAAAGACCATAGACAAATCATTTGATCTCTCAATGCTCAGTCATTTAACCTGTAAGATTATAAATTGCAGAAATAATACTGACTTGCAGTGGAAGAGGAAATTTCTTTACCAAGGCAGTCTCTATATCAGTGAAATTTATGGGTCTAATCTCTATCAATATAATGTAAGCACAATATAATATAATATAATTCAATGAACATTTATTCAAAATCTACATGTAAACTATGTGTTTGTATAGGCTCTTATCACTTTGTTATGGGTATCTCCAGTACTTTTTTTATGTCATTATGAAATTTTAATTACAGTGACACTTTTCTCAAAAGGTGAAAATGCAACAATTTTTTATTTATGCATTTATTTGTCCATTTGTTTGTGAGAAGGATGCATTCTTAGTTGTTTTTGTGTTGTGTTGTGTGTGTATGTAAGAGATATTTGCCCAGTCATTTATATTGAACCAGCTAGTTAGTGAAATCCTTAAGCATTTACAAATTTCTTTTTAAATATTGTATCTGTTATTTAAGTCACTTGGATAAATATCTATCTGTTATGTTTAAAGCATTATTTTTAATTACTATCATCCTCTACCCTCTAAAAATAATTCTTAAAGTATCCACTTTTTAAAGCTGCTAAGTAGATGGGTGATATGACTCACTTATATACCTATATTGTGTTCCATCATGTTTCTCACAGGAGTTATAGGAGTTGCAAATCACAGAAGTTAAGTTACAGAGGGAGAGGGAAAGAGGGATAGAGAGAAGGATAGGGGGAGGAAGATGGAGAGAGAGACAGAAACAGAGACAGAGACAGAAACAGAGACTAAGACAAAGACATAAAAATAGATAGAGATTCAGTTTTAAAATTCCAGGATCCATAAAAAGGGGAAGAACCCACATGTGCAAAAAGATTTGTAGGAGCCCTTTTTGGAGTGGAAAGAAACTGGAAATCATATGGATACCATCAATTGGGAAGTGGCTGAATAGCATGGTATATGAGTGTAATGGAATATTATAGTTCTATAAGAAATGATCAGCAGTATGATTTCAGAAAGGCCAGGAAAAACTTACATGAACCCACACTAAGTGAAGTGAATAGAACCAAAAAACATTGTGTAAAGCAACAAGAAGATTATGTGGAAGATTATGTGGTGATCAACTGTGACAGATTTGGCTGTTTTTTACAGTGAAGTGATTCAGACTAGTTTCAATAGAGTTTTGATGGAGAGAGCCATTTGCATCCAGAGAGAGGATTGTGGGGACTGAATGTGGATGTCAACATAGTATTTTCACATTTTTGTTGTTGTTTCCTTGCTTTTTTTCTTGTTGTTTTTTTTTTTAAATTTTGATCTGATTTTTTTTTTTTTGATGAAGCATGATAAACATGGAAACCTGTGTGTAAGAATTGTACATGTTTAACATATATTGGATTACTTGCTGTCTAAGAGAGGGAGGTGGGAAGAAGAGAGGGAGAAAAAAATGGAATACAAGATTTTGTGATAGTGAATGTTGAAAACTATCTTTGAATGTATTTTGAAAATAAGAAGCTATTATTAAAAATAAATAAATCAATGAATGAAATTCCAGGGTTCTCCAAAGAAAATTCTAAGAAAGGAATTTCATTTTTGCCTCTATAATTTTTAGATTTGTTTCACTCCTTATATAAACTTTTTATTTTTCTGGTTGCTATTAGGTATCAGCATATTCTCAGAGCTAGAATGACTTGTACTTCCCAATCTTATGATGTTACCTTATGGGGTAAAAGAAGATTTTTTAAAAATGAAAATACATCACTTATTTACTCATTTCATCTCAGAAAGTTGCATAGTAAAAATTTCCTCACCTTTTCTCTGAGTGGTTTATTATATACAATGTTGACTGAATAGGTGCTATGTGAATAGAAAGGAGGGAATTGATCTCAAAGCTAACTTAATGCTGGCTCAGACTTTTTTGTTTAAGACTTTTGGCATATGTGTGGTTAAATGGTTTCTATGTATGAAAGTATAAAAATGGTATAAGATTTTCAAAGTTCAATACTAAAAGATAAATCTGACTTTAACAAAAAAAGGAAGAGAGTTCAACAAATATATGTTTCAAATCTCAAGGTTTTCAGAGAAAATATAAAGAAAGCAAAAAACTTACAGGGAGAGAATTTGATGTGCTATGCAAAAAGTTTCAAAAATATTGGAACTAAAAGATAAAAGCAACAGGGAAAAGAGTGAGGAAAGAAGGAAGAAGCAACAACATGTGCAAGAATATGAAAATTATGGTGAAGCATCATTATATTTTTTCCAAATACCAACTTTACCCTGTGACCATTTACATCACAATATTAGAATTAGAAAGGATCTTAGAGCTTATATGGACCAAACTTATCAAGTACAGTTGAAAAAATTGAGGTACCTTTAAGATGACGAAACTGAGTCAATGACAAATGTGAAAGTGCTTAACAACATATAGAGCCTGGGAGAATGGGGGCACAAAAGTTGCTGAAGAGTTTTTGATGCAATTCTTGTGGCAAAACAGTTCTGGAATCAGAAAGAAGCAAAAGAAGTACTCCATTCAATGGTGGAGAGATATACTAAAAAAGTAGAGTCAGTAGGAGCAGGAAACGGAGAATATTGGCAAAAACCTCATATATGACCAAGAAGAAACTCCATTATGGACAAAAATATTAAAAAAACGGGTTTAGATGATGTATGTCCATTGATATTGAAAAAATCAGAATCAAGGAGAGTATTAGTAAATGAGAATCCAAGGCAAGGCACAAAAAAACATAAAGTCAACTCTATAAACTGCTGACAAAAAAGGTCACACTCTATCTTCTTTGGAAACACTGGACTTAAGGAGATTTAAAATGGTAGACTATGCAGGGTCTGATGCTAACCATCTAACCAGTTAATAGTCAAGCATTTAAAAAGTTACTGTTATGTACCAGGTCATATTCTAGGCATTGGGGATACAGAGACAAAAAAGTACTTTACAATTCATGCCTTAAATGAACTTATATTCTATTCAAAGGAGCAATATGTACAAAGTCAAGTAACTAGGAAATGTTACTTTCCTAGAAGAAAAAGGTAATTTGGAAGGGAAAACATCAGTAATAGGGTGACAAAGAAAGGGCTCAGCTAAGCTGAGCTTTGAAGAAAACTAGGGATTTGAAGAGGCAGAATTGAGGTTAAAGAATAATGTAGCCATGAGAGCATAGCCTAATAAAGACAAAGAGACAAGAGGTGAAATGTCTTGTATTTAGAGCCAGCCTCCAAAAGCCCCAAATAGTGAATTTACCTGTGGTCTTCCCCAAAAGTAGTCATGTTTTAGGCATTGTATTAAGCACTGTCAGAACTGTGTTTTAGGAATATTATTTTGGTTGCTATGCAGGGGATGGAATAAAGAGAAGACTTTAGCAGGGTACCAAAGTAAAAGGCAATTGCAATAATCTAGGCAAGAATGTTGAGGACTTGAACCAGGAATAGGGCATTTGGCAAAGGTATGGTGTGGTATAGATAATTTAGCAATATGTTTACTAGTTTAAAATATTTGAGTTCATTTTTTACATCTTCAAATTGGAGAAAAATGGTAAGGTATATTTATACTTTTACATAATCTGATTTGGCCATATATTTCTACAGTCCTCACCTTGTTTATAATTCATTTAAATGAAAAAGGAATCAGGCTATACACAATGAATTACACTTTCTACTCTTTGTCCCTGCTCCAGGGCACTTTTCCCCTTCACTCCTGCATGGCCTAAAGAGTCTAAATCTGTATGAAAAATGAACTAGACCTTATCAGAAGAAAAAAAATTCTATCCCAACAGTTTGGGGTAGATCATTTAGAACAAGCCTTTAAAAGCCCCAAATAGTGAATTTACTGTGTGGTCTTCCCCAAAAGTAGTAAGCCAAGCATTGCTCCTCTCTGGGTGACTTTTAATTGCTATGAGTATTGGGTGGTTATTGACAAATGACAAAATTGTGTGTTGACTGTTACATCATGCTTGCTCTGGGCTTGTTTCCAAATGGCTTTCATTAAGCAAACTCAATGGAGCCTAATATTTCATTTATAACCATTACTTTTCTCTGCTGCATTACACAGGTCCTAAGCACTTGCAACCATGGAGAAAGCCTGCTTTTCTGGCACTGAGCAAAAGGACCAGGCATATCAAATAAGCTCCCTAGCCTTTAATTGATAATGGCAACAGTTCGTACACAATCACTTGTGAAATTCTCATTCTCATCTCAAGTGACTCTGGATGAGGGCTGGCACAGGCCCTCTTTCCTTTCAAACATCTCAGATTCTGTTTCTCTGTTTTTGGCTAGCACTCTCGCTGATTCTGGAAGAAGACCAAGATATATCATGTTGTTGCTTTTTCAATCTTGACTTTGAGACAAAATGCTGTTTAATTTTCTAGGGGAGAAAGAGAGAGAGAGAGAGAGAGAGAGAGAGAAAGAGAGAGAGAGAGAGAGAGAGAGAGAGAGAGAGAGAGAGAGAGAGAGAGAGAGAGAGAGAGAGAGAGAGAGAGAAAGAGAGAGAGAGAGGAAAAGAAAGAAAGAGAGGAGGAGAGAGACAGAGAGATGGAGATAGAGAGGCAGAAACAGAGAGACAGAGAGAGACAGATAAGAGAGAGACAGATGAGAGAGAGAGAGAGAGAGAGAGAGAGAGAGAGAGAGAGAGAGAGGAAAAGAAAGAAAGAGAGGAGGAGAGAGACAGAGAGATGGAGATAGACAGAGAGGCAGAAACAGAGAGACAGAGAGAGACAGATAAGAGAGAGACAGATGAGAGAGAGAGAGAGAGAGAGAGAGAGAGAGAGAGAGAGAGAGAGAGAGAGAGATCTGCTTCCCTTTCTCCCTTCTCCCTTCCCCCTTTTGGTGATTAGGTGGTTTTTCTTTCTTTTCATACCAGCCATCTGAGCTGCTACTAGTCATAATAGACCAGATGAAGTTTCAAGCTCTTTTCCTATCAAGTATTTTTTTTTTCCAGGCTGTTAGAAGTAAAGATCTCTTCCTAATTTCCTCTCCATCACCATTAGTATTTCTCAGCTCATCTATTCCTCCATCAGGTATCAAATGTTATTATTATCTTCTGACCAACTTACTTCTCTATCAACTGTAGTATGAATTTTTGGAGGACATATCATATTTGGATATAGCTTCATTTTTTGATAGCAATAGTCATGCGTGTGTGTGTGTGTGTGTGTGTGTGTGTGTGTGTGTGTGTGTGTGTGTGTTTCTTCTGGGCCTAGATTGACTTGGAATGTCTGGCCTTGGCCAAATAGAAAGGGATTGATTTGTTTCTGAGCTTTAATTAGCCCTCTAATTAAAATTCCATTGAATACAGGATTCCTTACTATACAATGTGTTTCGTCGTTTTCTTCTGCTGATATTCTATGTTTAATTCTATGGTTTTAAAAAAAATGTACATTACTCCAAAGAAATGTATATTTCTTGCAAATTAAAACAACTCTGAGATACCACTACACACCTGTCAGATTGACAAAATAATGATGAATGTTGGAGGGGATGTGGAAAAACTGGGACACTGATGTATTGTTGGTGGAGTTGTTTAAGAATCCAACCATTCTGGAGAGCAATTTGGAACTATCCCCAAAAAGTTATCAAACTGTGCATACACTTTGATCCAGCAGTGCTACTACTGGGCTTATATGCCAAACAAATACTAAAGAAGGGAAAGGGACCTGTATGTGCCAAAATGTTTGTGATAGCCCTTTTTGTAGTGGCTAGAAACTGGAAAATGAATGGATGCCCATCAATTGGAGAATGGTTGGGTAAATTATGGTATATGAATGTTATGGAATATTATTGCTCTGTAAGAAATGACCAGCAGCATGAATACAGAGAGGCTTGGACTTACATGAATTGATGCTGAGTGAAATGAGCAGAACCAGGAGATCATTATACACTTCAACAATGATACTGTATGAAGATGTGTTCTGATTGAAGTGGATATCTTCAACATAGAGAAGATCTAATTCAGTTCCAATTGATCAATGATGGACAGAAACAGCTACACCCAAAGATGGAACACTGGGAATTGAGTGTAAACTGTTTCCACTATTGTCTTTCTACTCAGATTACTTTTACCTTCTGAATCCAATTCTTATTGTGCAATAAGAAATTTGGTTTTACCCACATATTTTGTATCTAGGATATACTGTAACACATTTAACATGTATGGGATTGCCTGTCATTTAGGGGAGGGGGTAGAGGGAGGGAGGGGAAAATTTGGAAAAGAAGTGAGTACAAGAGATAATGTTGTAAAAAAAATTACCCATGCATATGTACTGGCAAAAAATTTTTAATAATAAAATTAATAAAAAAAAGAAATGTATATTTCTCCATGCAAAAAAAAAAAAATGGCCTTTAAGAGTACACTTCAATGACTATTGAGGGTGTTTTTAGTAACTATTGCAATGCGATTCAAGTGTTTAAAGGAGATTCAAATCTGTAGTGACACAGGATTAGCCATGTGTAAACTCTTAGGAAAATATGATTTTAAAAAACCAAAAAAATACCACAAACTGCTGAATTATTTCTGTAAAACACCTTATTTATCCTCTAAAATAAATAAATACCTTTAGGGGGACTAATCTAGTGGAAAAATCATTATTAATCCCTTTGTAATTCAAATTAGGCTTCTTGAAGTGAAGAATATCAAGAACATGAATTTTAAAAAAATGGGCAATCATGTTAAGGGCCAGGTCAGTTCTCTGAGAGCCTCCACAGCTATGGATCATAACATCTGAAGGAATTACAGGGCAGTCTTTGCTGACATAGGTGTTGTGGACTGAGAATGAAATAAATTGGAGGCAGAGGGAAGAGGAGAGAGGTCAAACAATGCAACAGCTTCTTAGAGAGGTCAGAGAACAGCAACAGCCTCTCAGTCTCCTTTCATCCTCTCACACAAGGAGATCCATTCTAGGTTGGATATCTAGCAGCCACTGTCAGGTGACTACTGTGTATTCCAACAGTTCTCCTGTGTATCCTAACATAACCATTCAGGCAATAATGAAAATTAGAGTGATGAAGATTGGAAAAAGGTAAAATTTTAGTGTTAAAACTCACTTTTTTTATTTGAAGCAATGTCAAAATTATTTCATAAAAACATCTAGGTGAGCATGCAAAATCTGGACATCTTCACCCATCAAACATTTATTTAATGAGAACAATCTCTTACAATGGCCATGAAGTCATAGAATCATGCACTGGAGCACATAGAGTTTAGTTAAGAATCAAAGATGCCAACTTCATTCATTGTATCCAGAGCCTTTGCCAGTTGTTTTTGTCCTACTACTGGATTTCAGTGACTTGGAGCAAAAAAGTGAAGCTGATGACTTTGCACAATTCTGTCTCACTTAAATCCAATTCATGGTTGAGTCATGTACATCGCCTGAAATATGAATGGCCCACTTCAAAAATGAAAGATGAAAAACAGTGAACAAAACCCATAGAATGACATCTTATTTCAAGGAGAGCAGAATGAACTCTAATAAATATATTGATATATTACAAAGTAGAATTGTTTCAGAATAACAAAAATCCTCATGAGACAGAATATTCCCAATCAACTTTGCACCATGTCAACACTAGCTGAAAGTTTAGGAATTGTATTCATAGGTGAGGATAGATATGCTTTGATGCCCATGGCATTCCTTATTTATTTTCTGTTAAAACTTACTAATATTAAGTTTAAATACAGAAAACCAGACTATGTTTGAAAAATACATTTAATATTCAATGTGATAAAAGTATAGTTTCTTGATGAAGAATTAAGGAATCTTTGTCAATGTCAAATCATGTAAACAAATAATTAAAACAAAAGAAGATGTAATAAAAGCATTTTAGAGATATAAAATTTATATAATTTGATACATAAATAACTATTTTCTTTGCACCCAAATAATGTGAGCACCAATCCAATTAATCCAATAAAAATTATTAAATATTTACTGTGTACCATTGGCTTGTACTGTGGATACAATTAATAAAATGAAAGGAATTCTTTTTTACAAGGAGTTTATAATCTAAAGAGGGAGAAAACACATAAAAAGATGCAAGAATGGGGGGAAAACAGATATCAGAGGGTACCCAGTATAGGCCATCTTGTTCTGTGAAACTGAAACCAAACAGGACAATTAATACAAAGTAGAAGGAGTTGAGTTCATTTTCTGTGCTCTATATAACAAGGCATTGGGAGGAGTTTGGTATTACATCCTCTAGTCATCTAACCAAATGGAGGTAGCTGATAGGATCAGAGCTTGAGTTAGCAAGCTAGTGATAAATTTAGAGGTGATAAGTTTAATTTTGGGTGGAGGTAGGAGGAGGCAATCTTATTTCATGGAGACCAAACCAGTCAGGGTATCAGATACAATGAGAAGTATACTAAGATAGATGGTCAGACAAAGATATATGTGAGTATCTATCTATCTATATATACATATATATACACACACACACATACACACACATACACATATACATGCAAATTCTTCGTTTGGGGATCAGAGATTTAAGTTTGGATAGATTCTATATAGGATCATGTATTTAGAGTTGATATGGATCTTAAAGATAATTTATTCTAATATCTTTATATTTCTATACAATGTGTTTTTTTGCTCCTCTATTCATAAACTATCCAGCTGCTTAAGATCGACTAATCCGAAGAAGTCAATGTGTTCTCCTTTAAAAGATAATTAATACATTAAAAAGTGTTTTCAAATATTTTCCCTATTTTAAATTAAAGATTATTATGTCTCTTCAAATGTATAAAAATTTATTAGCTTGGGCACATTCTTCTAAGGAGAAAAAGAAAAGAAGAAATTAGTCATTACTATTCATATAGAATGGACTAGTGAGAAGGAACAGGAGGCTTGGAAATGATTCTAAATCAATGAACAAACACTAATTTATTTAAATAACAATGTTTATAAAGGTATTCTAGGAAGAGATTGTAAGTGCCCCTAGAAAGGAAGAGATTGAGTGTAGGAGAGAAAAATCTAAGGACTGATGGTATGTTCATTTTAGTTTGAAATGACAGAATCAATTTGCTCAGAAATTCTTGTGTCCCAGGAAGCAATCTATTGGGCAACAGATAGTTTCAAAGTTCTAATTTTCTAATGTTTCATACCTTCTTAATAATTATTAAAAATTAAATATTAGGTTTTTTTAACTGGCACATATGTTCAATGATTTTTTCTAAAAATTATATGAATATAGGTTAAAAAGAACTGATTAGAGGAGAAGCAAAAGTTCCTTTATATTTTATTTTCTTAGGTAATTTAAAAAAACTTTAAAATTTATATTTTAACTCAAATTTATGAAGAATTTAATAAAATTTTTGCTTAGAAATCTGAAAGAGGGGAAGAAAATGGAGATATATTGTGTGCAACTTCGCTTCATCTCCCCTGAAAACAAGAATAAATGGACTAGCAATGTATCATGTGGAATCATTTAAATAAGAGGGAGAAGTTCTTGTTGGTAATGGTATTTGGACAGTGACAGTAAGATTACAAAAAAGAACAAGACATTTTTTTGAGTACCAGAGTTATAGTAAGGAAGACTGACTCCAATCTTGAACTCTACCATTTCTTAGTTATGTGAAGTTGGAGAAATCACTTTCCTTCTCTGAGGTTTTGACTAAGGAAGAAAATAGAAGGTGAATAAAAAAAGTATAGCATGGAGGGGAGGATTTGGGGAAGATGAAAGAGTAGGTCAGAAAATTTCAAGCTCTCAAGATTTCCCCCATAAACAGTGCAAATTTGCACCTTAGGGTGAACACAGACTGGTGAAAAACAAAGAAGAGAGGGCAGAAATGGATCCTCCTGCAATAATCTGAGAAGCCCCAAAGACCGCAATACAGGTATTAACCTGTGTGAAGAGTATGAAGAGCGAACACTTTCAATCTATCTCCACAGAAATGGGAAGTAGGGAAGCCTGTGGCTATTTGGGTTTGACTAGAACCTCAATTTAAACCACAGAAACTTTTAGTTCCTTGATAGTATGGGGAATCAAGGGTTTGATCCCAAAAGACTGGGGGAGCTTCTGCTGATTAAAAATGCCAGACCCAACTGTGCTACAAAGACAAGTTCCTGGGCAAGAAGCAACCAGCATGCCCAGTGAGTGCAAAAGCAGTGAGGCAGGGAAGTTGCTGGCTGCAGGCACTTGCAGATGGGTAGAGCTCTTGTTTTAGAATTCCAGGAATATGAAGGTAAAGTAAAAATAGAAAAAAAAAAAATCCACTGATCACCACCTCCAAGAGATCCTTTGTGGCAAACACATAAGAATAGTATTGCCAAATTCTGAAATCCCCAAATTAAAGAGAAACTTTTGCAAGACACAAAACACAAAATTGAAATATGCTGTACCTATAATTAGAATTATACAAGACAGCCACAATAAAAGATTGTAAGTCCTGGAAAATTATCTAGCAAAATTACCCATGATATTAAATGGGGGAAAAATGGACCTTCAACAAACTTGTACATTTTTAGGATTTTGTCTCAACCAAACCTGAGCTCAATAGAAAATTTAACATAAGAACCAAGATCAAAAATTAATTCCAAGGAACTCGAGGTGGACAAATCATTTTTGTGTTGTGCATGGAAATATATAACATATTTAAGATTAACATCAGTAATTGGGTATCTCAAAAGAAAAATTGGGAAGAGTTGAGTATGTATGATTCTAAAAAGCTATATTATCTAGGAAAAGAAAAAAATTATGTTATATGAATGAGGTGCAAAGGAAGAATAGGAAGAATAGACACAGAGAGATTGGGGGGGAACTACTCTTATGGGGAATAGGTTAAATAGGGAACTTTACAAATACATACACATACATATATATATGTGGATATGGATATGAATATAGCATTAAGGGTATATCACCTTCCAAAATCTATAATGAAATAAAAGAGGAGAGAATAGGATAAGGTAGGATAGAGAAGGATGTATAGATTTATGGCAATGGGAAAAAGGTGTGTAAAATAATGGGCAAAGAATAAAAGATAATGTGGGCCATAAAGGATATGTAGAGTAATGTTAGTGGGACAAAATGTATAGATTAATGGAAAAGGGATAAAGAGGGAGAAATAGGATTTGGTGGGGGATATAGAAGGATTCTTAGATTAAGAGTAGGATAAGGTATGTAGATTAAAAGGAATGGAATAAAAAGGAAAAAAGGGGTGGGGAAAAGATAAAGGAGAGATTAATGGGTAGGAGGAGTCTAAGTAATAGGCAAGTTAAGGAGCAGAATTAAAATAGAAGAGGTAGCTGGGATAGGAAATAAGAGATACACACAAACACTACAAGGATCAGAAAGAGTAGAATTTATTAGAATAAAAAGTATTACTGGTAATCATGAATCTGTCAAACTTAAAAATTCAAATTCAATCAAGAGAAAAATCTACATTATATGTTAGCCATATTAATATTGTTTTTTTTATATATTTACATTTGGGTAAATGTATATGTATATGTGTGTGTGTATGTCTGAGTAGATATGGGTACGTATGTAGATCTATGTAAGTATATAGATATATGCATATGTGCATGGGTTTGTGTATATATGTATATGTATGTATATATGCATGTTTGTGTTTACATATATATGCATATATAAATATATTTATGCTTAATTGTAGCCTGCTTGGGGGAAATAAGGGGATAAAAGGGAGGGAAAGAATAAAGTAAAAAGTGCTTTAGGATGGAACAAAAGAACAATGTACAAGGAAGTAAAGAAAAGAAAAGATAGAGCTTCATGAATATAATTTCTTGTATTATTAGACAGGCTTTCTTGAAATGGAAATTTATTGTTATATACTTTGAATCCTCCCTGTGTTCTCCTGGACATATAACAATGTTTTGTTTCTTTTGATTTTTAAAAATTTTCCTTTTCTATGTTACTTTTTTCTGTTCTATTTTTTTCTTATAGCATAGTCTTAAAAATAGCTACAGAAATTCTAAAACTCACAATAGATTGATAACGGGCAAAAAAACAAATTAAGTAAAACAAAATAAAACAAAAAAAAAAAAAACTATATTGATACAGAACTGTTCAAGTATTATTTTGCCTGAAACCCAAAATAAGCAAAGAGATAGTAAGAGGGCATTTATTTTGCACTTGATGTACTCAAGTCACCATATCCTGATGGAGTAAGTCCTTGAGTAGTGAAAAAACTGGCAAATCTGATTGATGAGCCAGCCATTCAGTGATATCTCGAAGATTATGGAGAATTGGAATGGCACCAAAAGATAAAAGAAGAGCAGATGTCTCATTTAAAAGAAAACATGAATAAAAGAATCTGCAAAATATAGACAGAGTTGGTTTTAATTCCTGGGATAATTCTACACATGATTAGTGAGCTTAAAAAAGAAGTAGTATTAAAAAACAAAAACAAAAACAAAACAAAACAAAAACATAATTTCATCAAATACAGGTGATTACAGACTAATTGTGGTTCCTTTTTTTTTTTGATAGGATTATTAAATTAAGAGATTTAATTGCTAAATGCTATTGATAGAGTATATCATCATTTCTAATAAGGAATTTGGCAAAGTATATCACATTCTTATAGAAAAGATAGAAACTTAGAAAATAATACAAACACATGGCTTCAGAACTAGTGTGCCAGGGATCTTGCTGGTCCTGTATTGCTTAACATTTCTATCAATGACTTGGATAAACATAGAGAGTATACTAAACTAAAAAAAAAAAAAAAAAAAAAGATAAAAACAAACTGAGAATAATAGTTAAAATGCTACATGATAAAGTCGGGATCATTGAGATGAATTTAATAAAATAAAAATCAAGATTAATGGATGTAAAATCATATACTTGTGTTAAAAACATAACTTCACAAGAAAAAATATAAGGAAAGAATGGTTAGACAGCAGTCTGTCTGAAAAAAATTTATTATTTTAATGGAATGTAATCTCACTGTGAGGAGTGTTTTGAAGAAGTAAAAAAAAAAGCTAATATAATCTTGGGATACATGAAGGGAAGCATAATTTGCAAGAACATGGAAATAATTAATAGTCACTCTATATATTAGCTTTGTTCCATTGTAGAAATAGAATTTTATTCTGTTCTGAGCACCACAGTTCAAAAAGTATATTGTGAAGCTAAAATCAAGAGAAATGCAATCCAAGTGGTAAAGGGGCTTAAGTATGCCAATCAGTCAGTCAATGAGTATTTATTAAGCACCTTCTGTGTATCAGGTTCTTTGGATACAACATATAAAATGAAATAGTCTTTGACCTCAAGAAGTTCATATTTTATTGAAGGGGACAACATGTACTATGAAATGATATGATTCAAGTTGTTATAGCATAACAAATTATACTATATAATATACTATGTAACAATATATATATATATATATATATATATATATATATATATATATATATCTGATATATGTGTACATGCATATGTATGTATATACAAATATATAAAAAATAAATACAATGTATTTTGAGGCCAGAGGGAGCTAGAAGCTTAGGATCAGGAACAGATTCCTGTGGAATGTGAAATGAATCCTAAAGATAACCAATGATTCTAAGAGGCAGAGTTGAGGAGTTAGATCACTCCAGGCATAGGGATAGCAAATGAAAAGGTATGGTGAAGAGAAAAGCATTATGTGTGAAGTTTGGCAAGTAAGCCATTTTGGCTAGACCACAAAGAGCATGGAGGGTTGAATTATCTAAAAAGACTGAAAAGTTATAAGGAGATGAGCATTTGATGAGTTTTAACTGCCTAAAGGAAGAACTTATGTTGGATCCTGGATGTAATAAGAGTTTCTTGAATGTGAATGTGTTGGGAAGGCAGATCAAATTTAATGAAAGAAGCCCATGTTTTAGGAAAAAAATGCTTTGAAAACTGTGTAAAGGACATAAATGGTGTGGGAGAAACATATGACATAGGGAAAGCAAATAGAAGGCTATTATAATGGTAGTATGGGAACAGATTGGAGAAATGTGGAGGAGAAAAGGCAGTATTTGGCAACCAATTCAGGTCCTGTTTCTGTTAAATTTTTATTTCCTGGGCAAGTCTATAAGAAGTCTTTCCCAAGTTCTATATTGTAATGCTTTCCCTCTGAGACTACTCCTCAATTTATACTATATTTAGTTTATTTGTATTTAATTATTTGTAAGTTGTCTTCTCCACTGGATCATGAGTTTCTTGGGATCAGAGACTATTTTTCTATTTTGGTTTGCTTTGTTTTGTTTATTTTCAAATTTTTTTAATCCCCAAAGCTTAGCACAGTAATCATTTAATAAATGCCAATCGGCTATGACTTTGATGATAATTCAGTAAATTACAGAAGAACTGCTTATCTGCATCTATGGTAGAAGTTAATTATATTGATGAAATAATAATTACAATACAAACATCTTGTATTTATTTTATATGTTTTGTATAAATATACATATATATTTGCATACATAGATTTGACATGTAATATATAATGTGAATATATTTGTATGTAAAGTATGTATGAAATAGAACATAAAACCTTTCCTCCAAAAAAAAAAACCTGTGTCCTAGATGGTTTTAGGAAAGCATGCAGAGTTCAATTTCTAAAATTAATAATCATTATTCATAAAAGAAATAACTAAAATGAAATAGTTTTAATGTTATAGTTATCATTTTTCTTTCCTCATACCTCTTGGATAGATATCTATTAATTTATGACAGAATACTAATAGTCACTTTCTAAAAATGGAAGAGTTAATATAGTGGAAATGTTGCCCAAATCTGGATCATCAGGTAAAGTAATTACCCATTAAATAACTTTTTTTCCATTCTATTCTATCTACATTCCAGACATTTACATATGCCTAAATGTAAATGGAATTCTGACTGTGAAACAAAGCATATATAAGTGAACTTTAAATGATGAAATGGAGAGACCATTACAGCCAAGAGAAATGCAGATATATGTTTTGGATAAATCTAAAAATTCAGAGCATCAAACCTACTCTTGGGTTTTAAGGTCAACTTCAAGCACCTGGATTAAAATTCTGACTTGAATATTCATTACTTAAATGTTGTTATATATCATGACTTCATTCCTATCATCTTTCTAGGCAAGTAACAGGTTTCTCATTCCATAGTTAATTTTTCCACCTATAATGATGAAACCGCTAACACATGAAGTGGTAGCATTGAGCAGTAATGGCACAATCTTGTTCTTTCTATCAACTATTCTGTAGCTGATGATCAGTACATATTGTAATTATTAGTACTGTTGACAATGGAAATGTTGTAGAAATATGATACAGAGCACCTGAATAAATTAAGTAATTGAGGAATCAAATCAAAACCTTGTCACAGAGACGTGCTAAAGAAATAAAAGATTTTAATTATTTAGATAGAGAGCTAGAGCTCTCTGCACAGTGTACAAGTCAAAGATGTTGTAAAGTGTGTGTAAAGTGTGTGGGGAGGTGCCCACAGACTATAGTTGAATATTATCAATACCCACATTCTGTATTACTGGGAACCTCAGACCTTTCATATAAATATTTGAGATACTAAATCTTCCTCTACATTTGTCTCATTCCTTCAACTTGTTCTCTCACACTAGAAGATCTAAGTTTCTAGGGACAGAGTAACAACACACAACTATATTAAAATCCTCTCAATGTCAAAAGGCATAAGCCTTTTGATGGGAAATATATTTATCACTTAGCTCAATGTATTATCTAAAAAATTAGTCATTTACATGATCACACATACACATTATATATATATCTATATCTCATATAATCATCCATTAAGAATATCACTTCTAGAATTCAAACAAAGCAATTTGCTTAATAATTTAAAATAATTTTATAATTACTATATTCAAGAATAAATCTATATACTACAATGCACTTAAAATCCAAGATTATACTTTTCCACCAATGTTTGCAATATTAAGAGGGGGAAATGCTATTACAGGAATCTAGCAGAAAAACACAAGGAAGGAAATTTATATATATATATATATATATATATATATATATATATATATATATATAGGATGTTAAAATTCTAGACTGCAAACTTCAATGTTATTAGTTAATTCAAAAACATTTATATCACATGAAAAAACATTCTCACCATTATTTCCCTGGATAAATTCTTCTCTCTTCTCTACTCAAACATGGCTTTTATAAACATTTAAAACTAAGCATCACAGATCAACTTATCCAGTTATTCACCTACCCAGATCCTGTGCTATCCAATCACAATGGAGCTTTAAATAACAGTTAAAATTCACAATTTAAGCTAGCTCAGTGGTGTACCAAGTAGATGTATAACTTCAATGTGTTTTCTTCTAATCTGCAAGCAACACAGGTCTATGAAAAGCTTCACTTTTATTGAATTATAAGTGATATTAAAAGACAATAGCCAAGTCCTGACCAATGAAATCAGTTTTCTCCATCATCCAATCAGCTGATGCCTCCTCTTAGCTGACTGCTTCTGTCAGGATCCCAAGAGTGCAACTGTTAAGCCCCTTTGTTATGTCTTCAACTCTTCAAACTTTTCCTCTGTTGCTGTCTTGTATGATGCCTTTTTTCTCTTCTGCATTTATTATGCTGGATGATTTTAACTAGAGCCTGCAGACTGTTAATGACTCATCTTTTAATTAAAAGATCACAATTCTCCAAACTTTTCCTGTCAAATTGTCATTTGTTTTTGAATCACACCTAAGTCTCCAATATTTGTTTTATTTCTAATTTTCTTAGCTTTATCATCTCTAGTATATATGTATGCATGCATGAATGCATGTATATACATACATATACATATATGCAAATAAGAGAAGATATCCATCCTACTTCAGGTCTGGATTTCTCAACAAGGTCCTTTCTCTGTTACCTTCAAAACAGCATTTCTTTAAGATCACATTTCTCTAGTTTTAGTAAATAAAAGATCTTTCTTTTTCTCTTTATAACATATTATATTATATTATGACTCAAAAGGATGATTGATATAATGCTTGAATTGAGTAGATCAATGAAAGTAGATAACAGAAAAAAACAAAACTACTTAATTTATTTTGCTTATGTTTTCTTGACTAAGAAGAATAATCTTTTATTTGGAAAGGACAGAAAAAATAGGAGAGACTCAAAATCCAGAACAAAAAGGAAGTAATGAGAAAACACTGGATGTTCTTTATTCTTTTCTTCTGTCAATATTAGCCAACACACAGTCAATGAGAAAAATAATAGATCAAGGTAAGAATAATAGATGTGATTATTGAAGTCAGTAATTTTGGAAAGATTGATGGCATAGGAGGAGAGTGAAAAACTGCAAAAAGAAAGCATACTGTCTATATTTTCAAAGGGGAAAAAGATTGAAATAGAATTTGATACCACAAGCTAAGGAATTTGATACCGCAAGCAAAATTCACACAAATGTCATTAAAGAGTTACTCTGCTTTTATTTTACATATTTCTTTATTTACTTCTGTGTGTTTCTGTTCTTTCTCTCCAATAGAATGTAGAAGACAGAGGCTATTTCTTTTTTTTTTTTTTTCTTTTTTTTTTCTTTTTTGTTTATTTGTCTGTTTGCTTTTTTATCTCCATTTCCTAACACAGTTTCTGAAATATGGCTGATGTTTAATGGAAGTTTGTTGAATGAATAATTGAATGAATGAGTTTGACAGGTTCGATCTGAAATCTTTAAGAGCATTTGAGTGGAAGTTAAGTGGCATAGCAAACAGAAGCAATCAGGAAGACTGATCTTCAAGTGTTCAAATCTGGCCTCAGATACTTAACAGATGTGTGATCCTGTGCAAGTCACTTAATCCTGTTTACTTCAGTTCCCCTCTAGAAAATGAGCCAGAAAAGGAAAAGGCAAACCACTCCAGGATCTTTGTCAAGGAAAGCTCCAAAATGGGGTTACAAAGAGTCACACAAGATTGAAATGAACTAAACATAAAAACAAAGAACATTTAGGTCATAGATTCATAGATTAACTCTTAGAAAGGGCCTCGAAAATCATCTACTCCAAATTAATGATGAGAAAACTGAGGCCCAGAAAGAGTGAATGATTTGTCCATGATAAACTAATAAGTTACAGAGTCAGAATACATCAGTTCTTCCCTATGCCCAAACTGCATTGAGTCAGTCTACTAGATCAGGGTGGAAGAACATTTTTTATTATATCTCCACTTACTCTATTAAAACTTTTTTTGTCATATATCTCCTTATATTTAGTGAAAAAAAAAAAAACATTTCCCTTCCTTTAATTGTCTGAATCATTGATCAATCATTGCACTTAGGATCAGTATATTTCTAGGCTAAAACAACTTGTGTTCATCAAAACCCAACTTTGATTTTGCTTTTTTACATGAAACATAGAGTATCTCCCCAAATTCTAGTTCCTCCCTCCAAGAAAAGTACTTTTTATTTTATCTTGTGTGTGTGTGTGTGTGTGTGTGTGTGTATGCGTGTGTGTGTGTATTATAAAATCATGTGTACTTTTGGACTTCTCTGATGGAATGTATGCTTCTTGAAGACAGAGACTTTATTGGTTTTATTACCATGCATTTAACACTGTCACTGGAACATAAGTGCTCAATAAATACTTATTAATTGATACTTGATGCCAGTGTTGGAAGAGACCTCTAAGGAAGCATCTCAGGATCTGGCCTTGGCCCTATGTCATTCAAACTCTTTTTCTCAATGACATAAAGGGCATAGGTGACATGTATGTGGAATTTGAGCATGATCTAAATCTAGTAGAAATAGTTTGAAAATTCGATTAGAGAATCAGGATTGAAAAAGATTTTGGAAAGCTAGATCATATGGCAAAATTGCAAATGACAAGACTAATCAAAATAAATATCACATCTTACACTCAGATTCAATATCATATGTGCAATAATGCAATGGGTTACATAATTCAATCATATGTATAGTGCAATCGGTTAAATAACAATTCATCTGAGAACAAACTACATGAGTCCACAAAAGATGTGGCAGCCGGGGGGAAAAAACTACTGATATATTAGGTACATGGAAAGAATTATTTTCTAGACCTGATAATAGGCTTGTTGTATTGTGCCCTGATCTAGCAATTCTGGGGTTTTATATTCAGTTCTACATGTCTGACTTTAGAAAGGACATTGGAAAATCAAAGTTTTTTCACATAAGTGTAATTAAGATTGTATAAAGACAAAATATCTTATGTTAAAAGAGGGAAAGTTATTTAGTTTATGGTAGATATCATAATTATGTTAAAACATTTGAAGAATTGTCATGCAAGAAAAGATTGGATTATTTTCTACTTGATTCTAGAGGCAAAAAACAAAACAAAACACTGCATAAAATTTGTAGTGGCAGATTTAGACTAGATATAAATAATTTCCTAACAATTAGACCCACGAAAAAGTGAATGGGATATTTTGGTCCATAATGGGTTTGCCTTCACTAATCTGACATTTCCTTAGTTATTTTTATGAAGCTTTCCAAAAAGTGCTTAATCTGAATTATAGCTTTCTCTTCAGTATTAATTGCTGACTTTTTAATATACTTTCATTATAGGTGAAGAATCTGGGACACAAATTAAATTGTTGAGCTTGAAATTGATGATATCTTATTCTATTCTTATGAAAGTCATTCTTTCCATTTTTAATTCTGAACTTAACTAGCAAGGGGATGTTCCACTCTTCTATTTCTGAGTTTTAGATTGGATTGAAGGTTTATTGTCTTTGATTTTGGAGTCGAGCATTTTGGAATGAACAAGGCCAGTCTCTTGGGAAGCAGAAGAGAATATTTTGAACTTAGCCAGAGTGATCATTGTTGCCAACTGAAGATCAATATTAATGAGCTCTGAAGACATCTCAGTCTAGTCCTTCCACAGCCTGTGCTATGAGGCCTTAAGGGTGAAGGAAATATGCACTGAAAAATATGATCTCTTTAGGACAATGGAGCTGATTCACCTTGGAAAAGAAAAAAAAAAACGCATCTTTAAAAGCAAATAGCATCTAATTATAATCCCCTCTTGTTTCATATTCCTTCTGAAGATGAATTTTATTTCAATTTACTATAGATTACATATGTATCATCCACATTCAAATTACTAAGCACCTGCAATTACCTTGAAAGATTGAGAAGATAAAAGTTCACTCAGGTTGACTCTCAACTGCAGCCAGCACAAAAGAATAATGTGGAAGGAATACACATGTCTTGGAAAAAATGTACATGAATTAATTTTATTTACATTTTAAAAATATATTCACCCCTAGAGAATTCTGCTTAACTTGGAGACAACAGCTGTTATTCAGGGAGGTCTTTCTTACTCACATCTTCCAGCTGGGTTGCATAAGGACATAAGGAGACCAACTTTCTTTCTTTAGGTTAGGAGGATTCATCAAAAATATCGAGTCAAGGGAAAGTAATCAAAGATCCTACATACACACACACAACACACACTTTTTTTTTCTTCAGATGAGATTGGGATATAGAGAAAAGACTTTCAAAAAAGTATTAATAAGTTCAGGAATGACCTATAACTTCTTACATTTTCACAGAAGATTATTATCAGGTGGATAATTTTATGTGATAGAAGTATTTCAAAGCAGAACTCCTCTTTAAAAACATATAATAATATGCTAGTGGCTTAGCTGAGGTTGATAGAATCTAGAAGTTGCCTCATTTTACCTGTAGTAGGATCTAAATCAGTTGGGTTAGGGAGGAAAGTAAATGAAAAAATATGTGTAAATATTTCAGAATGTGTCAAGGTCTCTACATAACAAAAATAACTTTAAAGTTTTCACTTAGATATAAAACATGGCAATCTTACTTTTAAAATAATTCTTTTTAAATTCCCTTCTACTCTTGTGCTATTACAACATAAGTAAAATTATATTTCCATATTCATACATTTTACTGAAAGGACTCAATAAGAGTTGCTTTAGTGAATAAGAGAAAGGTAACACACTATTTAAAGAAAGCTAACATTTGAACATAATGGAATGGAGATTAACCCTATGATTTCAGTAGCATATGAAATTCCCAAATGGGAAACTATCTCTGCAGATGAAGGTTGGAATTTTCTGTAAAACATATAGTCTTACAGAACTGAGCACTAGAACACTGAGAGAACAAACAGTTTGCCTAGGATCATATAGGTATTAAGTGTCAGAGAAAGGATATGAACTTAATTCTTTCTCCCTTTGTGGCTGACTTTTCATCAACTATGCCTGATTATCTTTTGATTTGTATACTAATCACTATCCTTTATTAATCATGAAGAAAATGAGGTTGATAAACATAAATGGTTTCTCCAGGGTGATATAACTAGTAAGAGATTCTTACTAGTCATATTATTTGGCATGTCATATTCAGATTTTCTATCTGAATCTATCACTATAAATTTAGTCTTTATTTTCCCAAATGAACAAAACTGGGAGTTTTAAATAACTAAGTCTCTTACTTGGAAATCAAATTCTGGTTTTCTCCCTCCAATTCCAGTCCTTTTTTCCCCTATTATAGAAATTCTAGATTTAATAGAATAAAATTATATCACAACAATACTATTGATAATAATAATCATATTTATTTAGTATTTTGAGGTTTGCAATGCACTTTTTATTTATCCTCTTTTTTAATCTTCAAACTAAGTCTGTGAAGTATGTTCTATTATCATTCCTATTTCACAGAAGAGAAAACTGAATCTGAGAAAGCTTAAATGCCTTGTCCAGAGTCCTAAAACTAATAAATTCCTGAGGCAGCATTTGAACTAAAGTCTTTTTCAGTTCAGATATTATATTGTATTACCACACCACCTAATTGCCAAAACCATAGACAAGTAATAGATTGTTTAATTTGAGGTCAATGTCTAAGTATCCTCCTAAGACTAGCCATAATCCACTTCTCTTGGCATACCAATTGTATTAAAAAGGAAGGAAGAAGGCAAACAATGAAACAAAGAATATCAGTCTAAAAGAGCTGTGTAGACATGACGGAACAACATCCAAAACATCATTTTGCTGATATTTCCTCCTCTCCAATATGTAAGCAAGGCAATGTGCCACATAGGGGGAAAAAGTACATGAGAAATAAATGTTTTTAATATTTCTCATTTCATTAATTTCATTAATATTCTCATTCACTTTAAATGTCAGTATCTTAAGTTTTAAAAAGTCATAAATAAAAAATTTCTAATCCAACCATTTATAGATGCTTTCTTGTCTAAAAAAACACTAGATATACTCATAAAATTAAACATTTGAGATCCTTTGGAGTTATAATTTGTCAAACTATAGTGTAGTTTGGGGGTTTGTCTGAGAGATCTCTCAATTTTTCTCATTATAGACAACACAAAAGATAAGAAAAGTTTAAAAGTAGTTTCATGGGAGAAATTTGGCCTTCAGTAGTTTCAAAGAAGTTTTAAATCTGGATAATCTCTTGTATTTAGCAAGTGAAGGATAGCTAACTTTAGAATTTCATAAATTATTGCTCATCTAAATCTAATGCAAAAATATCATTTGATTATGTGTGAGAGGACAATGTAAATTGGTTTACTTTGAGTCAGAGGACTTGGGTGCAAATATTACAATTTGCCTGTGAGATCTTGGGTAAGTCATTTAACTTCTCTCTTCTCAATTAAACAATGGAGCTATCTTGGGACAAAGTCTATAATCTTATCATTTAAAGATTCAAAGGCAAGTAATATAGATTAAGGATATGAAATAAGAAACAAACGATAAAAACAATTTAAAAATCTAACAACCAAGAACAACTTTAGCTATCTAAGGAGAAATCATGAACTACAATTTGATACTGTAATGTTTGAATCTGTGGTGATTCCAAATAGCCCTAGCAATTTAATAAACACTCACAATGATGTATTGCAAATTTGAAAGATCTCCAAGATTGAGTCTTCCAATAATTATGTGTGTCTCTTCTATAGACACAATAAATCTGGCAATATTTTTTCCTGTGCATCCTGTTGCACACTGCTGGTACAAGTTAGATAAAGTGAAGTCTCAGCAGTTGTGACAAATTTAAAATTTCTAGAAGTAAGGAAATATGTTAGTCACTTTCTTAGTATTTTATCAATAAATGTTTTGCCCAGTTAGAAGTTACTTTTTTGTGTCCTTTATTCTTGAAGAGGACTAAGACATTAGGAAAGTGATGATATGACATGTAACAATTGGGTTGAAGTGAGGAAGGACTGTGCAAAGTCACCAATTTTATTTTGAACCATCTGGGTCCAGTGGCAAGATGTAGATCAGGATGACAGAAGATGAACCTGGACTTTTTAAGCTGAGACTTTATTTAAAGTCTCAGTTTGACTGAGGCAGTAGCTAAACAATGATTAAGGCTAAGTAAAAAATAAGGCAGAGAGTGATCTCTTTAACCTGGTCGAAAAACAAACTCTCAATAATCTGGGAGGGGAAGACCCTCAGATTTTCTGGCCAAAGTAGAAACAATTGCTGGTTACACTTACTCTGAACCAATCTGGTCCAAACAATGATGAACCTTCTTGTTCAGGCAATGAGAGCCAGAGTAATTTGGGTTTAAGGCACACAATTGTCAGATTAGTATTCTTAAAGAACAAGTCTTACTAAGTTCTCCTTTCCAGACTGCAGCAGTTCTCATTTGCCTCTAAAGTGAAATATAAATTGATCAATTTGACATTATATCTTTACAATTATGACTCCTGCCTATCATTCCAAGCTGATGGTACATTACTATCTATTATACAATATATCAAACACTCCTGATACAAACTGTTCTATATCCTCTCTCCATACATTTACAAAGGCTAATCCCCATGTCTGTAATGCACTTAGTTATCACTCCAGTTTGTTAGAATATCTATATTCCTTCAAGAATCAGCCCAAATATAACCTCTTCTAAAGGATTTTTCTGATTCTCTAACTGATAGTGTCCTTCTCCCTAGAACTTATTTTGTATGTATTTTATATATATTTTAAAATGTATTTAATTTTGATGATATTTCCTTTCTTCCCTCCTCTCCCAGTAAAATATAAATTTGTGAGAGCTGGGATTATTTCACCCTTATTTTTCTTTCTCCAGAGCTGACAAAGTATTTGCTTAATTACTGTTTGTTGAATGAATGAATTAGGATTTTCATTGAGATCTATATCTGAAAAACATAAATATGTAGAGTGTCACATACATTTGCACCAAAAGCAAAATGCCTATTCAAGATGATGGAGCCTATATGAAAGCAAATTTTGATACATTGATAGTCCTGTACATATTATCTGATTCTTTATCCTTTAAGGAGAAAAAAAAAAAAACCTCACTTGATCCTAAAAATCCCTATAAATTACCCTCTTCTCTTTCTTCAACAAACTTCTTGGGAAATCTACTTTCTCTCTTTGCCAAAGTTATTAATGATCTCTTATTTGCAAAATTATAATGGTCTTTTTTCAGTCCTCTCTTTGTTAACTTTGACACTGCCAATCATCCTTTTTTTCTGGACAGTTTTGTTTTCCCTAGGTTTTCATGACACTGTTCTTTTCTCATTCTCCTCTTCCTTATCTAGCTATTCTTTCTCAATCTTCTTTGCTAGATCTTCATCCTGGTCATGGTCACAAACTATAGCTTTCCTCCAAATCTCAATCCTGAGTAGTCTATACTTCTTCATCTACTTATCTTGTTCATCTCATGAGCTTCATGAAATTATTGAGTCTATTCATATGATCCCTTTATCCACATGTATCATTCTAACCTTTCTGCTGAGCTTTAGTCTCACATTATGAATTGTCTTTTGAAAATCTCAAATTGGATATCCCAACATGTTGAGGTATCACATATGTGTCATGGCATAGCCTCTGAAAGAATTCAGGGCATGCACTCTCCAACACATGCAAAGTCATTTTAATGAGATTTTTGCATTCAGTGGGTGGGCCAAGCTCCCTGAAGGAGTCAGCAGCCTAGCAAAGCAAGACAAAGATTTCTATAGAATAAATGGTGCTGATTGCATCACAAGATATGTAAATTTTGAGGTTATAAAGGGGGAACCTTGGGAAGGTCCTAAAGTCTTGGGGGAACTACATATTTGGTTATCCAAAATGCATACAGAAAAGCCCACTGGTGGGATGGTATTAATGTATGGTAATGCTATTATAACTAACATAGGTTCCAAGGACAGCAAAGAAGGGAAACTGCATAGGCATCATGTCAAAGGGAAAGATATATTGAGGTTTGCAGTCATATATTCTGCACTGCATCTTGTTGATGCTACTTTCTTATTGATTTCTGTGTTATGTTTTGTGGTAATCATCATGTGGTAACCTGTTGCAGTGGATACAGAACATGCTGGTCTGCTCATTGCCCTAGTAAGACCCATGTTTAATGATTTCTGTGGGGTTCAAAACTGGGGACAGGTGTGGACTGGTGACAATAAGAATCTCATCAATAGCATTTCAAATTCAATATGTCCAAAATAACTTGTCTTTCCCTCAAAAAATTATATCTTTCCTGGTTTTTCACCTTTTCTAATATTGTTAGTTAACATCTAGCCTCCTGAGTACTCAGGCCCATAATTTCTCTGTCATCTATGAATCCTCATTCTCAATCACCCCACATATCCTATTTCTTTGCTTTTTTTTGCCTACTGGTTTTAATTTGGTCTGACTCTTCATGCTCCCATTTGTGGTTTTCTTGACAAAGATGCTGAAGTTGTTTGCCATTTCCCTCTCCAACTCATTTTTACAGATAAAGATTTGAAATAGATAAGTGACTTGCCCAGGGTTACACAGCTAATAAGTGTCCTAGTTTAAACTGGCATTCTAATCATTATATCAGTTAATTGTCCCTAAATCTTGTTCTTTCTATCTTTTCATCCCTTATAAAACATCCTCTTTTCTTCACTCATGTAGTTGATGCCCTTATCACTGGTCTCATCTCTCTTTCTATTCCAATATTCCCATTCCCTATTCTACTCAACTTCCCAAGTGATTTTTCTAATGCTAGATCTAACCATTTCACTATCATCCCTCTATTTCTTCTTGAAGGGGTATGTTACTAGACTGTCCTATCATTTTGCTTGTCATTTTTGTGAATTCTCAGACCAAAGCAGGCTTCCCTGGTCACCACTACCCTTATGTGTTATCTTCTCTTATTAGAATGTAAGCTTCTTGATGGTGGGGAGTATTTCACATTGGTATTTATATCCCCAGTTGCTTGACCATAGTAATTGTTCAAGAATTTTTTTTTGCTATTCATTTCATTTGTTACTAACCAGTGAGTAGCTTTTAAACAGGAAAATCAACAATTTAGTGAAAGAACAACAATATGGTATAATAGAAAGACAATTATATGTGGAGTCAGACTTGGGTTTCAGATAGGGCCTCTGCTATTGTCTTTGTAACTGTGGACAAGTATTTTAACCTAGCAGGGTCTCAGTTTCTTTATAAGTAAAAGAAGAGGACTGGATGATATGGCTTCTATGGTCCCTTGTGTCTCTAAATCTATGCCACTCAGAGTAAACCAAATCATACCTTAAGGACCTTTATGTTCAAAATAAGATTATTACCATATCTTACAGAAGTTTTTTGAAGATGCTGCAAACAAGTACTACAAAGTTTCCTGAGAATCTGGGAAAATAGTAAACTCTTTTCTTGATATCTATCAACTTTGTCACTTTACCACTCACTTTCCCACTTATCCAGTAGTATGAGAACTAATTTTCTTAAATGATCCTGAGGAACATAAGGGTCCACAATTGTATACTGAATGACCAAAGAAAGGTTCACTCAAATTTAGTACAGCTTAATTTTTTTTTTACAAATTTATATTTTATTTGAAAGAAATTGGTAGTATACATATATATATATATACACCAATATATATACTATATATATACATGTTAGTATATATATAGTATATATATTGGTGTATATGAAATCTCCAAATTAAGTAGGTTATTTGACGAACCAAGAATAGCCATAACTCAACTTGTCTAAATTACAAATGTTAGACAAATGTTGACTAGATGAATTATGTTAATACCAGGTTTCATCAGTACCAAGCTGGCAAATGACACAAACCAAAAGACTATCTCATATGACTAACAAATATTCCATATTTGAAGTAATTTTATTCATTAAAAACATCTCTCTGTTCCTGGTTAATACTGTGAGTTTTGGTAGCTGTTTTTATTTACATATATGTTATAAACACACACATATTTATATGTATATATATATTTTTTTTTCTGATTGAGAAAAACCTAAAAGCTGTAGACTCAGAAGGAATTAAATTCAAAAAAAGTCTAAGATATTAAAAGCTATTAAGAATAGCCTATTTTACCATCGCTTCTGGTATTCACCCACATTAAAATCTCAGAACAAGAAAAAAAAAAGAAGTAATAGATACCTCACTTTTCTGACTCTTATCTCACTTATCCCCATCTCTAAGAGCTATTTTGTGACTTTTAACCAGTAGAAAGTAATTAGTTTTGTAATAGGACCACAGCTTTTAACAGACCAAACAAACTAAACAAAGGACACATCAGCAATGAAGCTTGAAGCAGAATCTTACAGCTTTCAACTGCAAGAGTAGTTAAAAGGCTTTAATTGCTGAGAGTGGCTTTAAAGTCATAAAGTTCATTTTTTGAAACTTATGCATTTACATCTTAAATTTACATTTTTGTGTGTTTCATAAAACCTCAAATTGACTATCTCCCTGAAATTGAAAAACTTTTGAAAGCACACAGACTGAAAAAAAGTATTTCAATTTCAAATATATTAAACCAAAAGCAAAAGCAATAAAACCTCCATTTTTAAAAAAATAAGATACCATCTTTATATCTATGCATCCTCCTCTCCATTAACTTCCTTTTCCCTTTTGTCCCTTACCTCCTATTCATATAGTTTGTCTGCTTTCTTCCTGTGTTAACTGCATGATTCACCTGCTCTGAATTAATTGATTGAGGCTATGTGTGTGGCATGGGGAAGAGTGAAGAATACTCAGTGAAATATATTCAACAACTTTCTTTGTTATGTAAGTCTCAAAGGCAGTTAGTATGTGTGATCCCCTCCTTGCAGTTCCTGAAAATACAAAGTAAGAATTTAGAAAAGTAAGAATCCAGAAAAATATCTGGAATCTCACCTGAAGAGCCCCAATTACCTTATAAAATAGGATAGCATTTGTCTCCTTTCCGCTTCAGAAATACAGGAAAAGATGTGAGGAGAGCAAAATTTAAAGTCCTTTGGACCTTCTTTTAAGGATATTTTGCCCTATGCCCTTTATCGTGAACATTAGGAAAAGTTAACAAAAAAGTATATTGTCATTTAGATTATAAAGAAACAGAAGTATCTAAGTTTTGACACACACACATACAGACATCTATATGTGTAAATATATATGTGTGTGTGTGTGTGTGTGTGTGTACATATACATATATAATGATGATTAAGTGGTTGAGAAAAGATCATCTTCCAACACCCTCTCCAGGGATTTCCCCTGATTACAAGGGATTTCAATGGGCTATTTTGGACTGTGGGTTCATGTTAGGTTCATGGATGAAAGCAAGCAAAAAAGTGAGACCAAAAAGTTTTCCTGCCCAGGGAAACACTCTATTTCAACTTTAGAACATCCTTTTGTTCTTGATCAGCAACATGCTGAAACACTTTGAAATTCAGTGAAAGTGATCTTAAGTCATTTAAATCCAGAGTGAAGTTTTTGAAGTTTGATGAATTTCTTGCTGAATAATGGGAATCTTTTTTAACTTTTGTCATTATTGAGAAGGGAAAAGGAGAGGTTTTGTTGTTCAATCATTTTTCAGCCATGTCTAACTCTATCACACCATTCAAGGTTTTCTTGGCAAAGATTACCATTTCCTTGTCCACCTCATTTTTATAAATGAGGAAACTGAGGCAAAATGATTTGTCCAGGGTCAAATAGCCTGTAAAGTGTTTGAGGTAACATTTGAACTCTAGAAGATGAGTCTTCCCAACTCCAGGCCCAGCACTCTATTCACTACAATATCTAGCTTCCTGGAAGAAGAATTAAGTTACAATAACAAGTAAGAGAATCTGTTTGACCAACAGATTCAAAATCCTTAATTCTATTGTTATTACCATGGTGATATTTGGGGATATTTAGTGTATGATTAGAACCTTCAGAAAAGTCACAACTATAAAAAATGTTCCATTCAAAAAATGAGTCCAAATAGAGTTATTAATTGAAAAATATAAACATCCAAACTAAAGAGAGCAGTTTTTATAGGGCATGTGTTCAAATTCTGACCCTATCCCTGTGTGACCTTAGGCTAGTCAATGAACTCCATCCCTTCCTGTTGTTAGATAGGCTACAAACTTTTCAATTGTAAAATTAGAGGATAGGACTAGGACAACTCAAGAATCAATTCAAGCTTTGAATCAATGCCTCTAGGATTCACCAGACCACCACCTCCAAGGTGAAATCCATAAATACTTTGCTGAAAAAGGAATTCTCAGTAATATAGAATGTAAGCTCCTTGAAGGCTGAAACTAATCTGCTTTTCTCTTTGCATTTCTAGCTTCTGCCACATCTTTTGGTACATAATAGGTGTTTAATAAATAGTCATTAAATAAAATTGAATTTTTTAGGGATTAAAGAGAATTTATATTATAGTTGCTCTTATGGAATATTAAAGACTGAAGAATGAGAAATTATACAAACATTAGGGAGTGGACAGAGAATGGAACTAGAGATTTGCAAAATCACATTATTTATTTATTTATTTATTTATTTATTTATTTATTTATTTATTTATTTATTTATTTATTTATTTATTTTTTTTTCTGAGGAATGGATCCTTTGAAAATGAATGTAGTCATTAACCATCTGGTTTACTATAGGATGAACTTAAAAAGTGTCTCAGAATGGCCCAAACTAGCTTTCACTCATAACTATACTTTATTAGTCTGTTGGCATCAACATGCCTAAACAGGAGGGAAAGTTCAGGCTATGCTATAGAGTTGTACAGCTAACACCTGGAATGTATTCTCCAGAGTGAAAACAGCAGGGAACTGACCAGAAATAACCTCACTCATATTATTGCTTCAATTAGACCAAAACAACTTTCTCTTTGAAAACTTAATAATAAACACTGCAGGTCATTCACTTGTTTTGAGCCCCTTTGGGAGAGTATAGCAGATGGATCCCCTTAGTCAGCCCCCTTGCTGTCATAGAGACAAGAGGCACAAATCAGGACAGATATTGATTTTAATTGGAACCAACAGCACCTACATGCTGTCTTAAGATCCACATCTCCCTGCAAATATATTCGTGTGTGTATGCATATGTAACCATTCACTCATCTATACACGCATATCATCGCAAAAGATGGACCTTCCCTTCTGTCAGGTTGATTAGACAGAGTGAGGTAATTATTCTTAGGCTGCACATTTTTTTTCAGGTTCATCGCTCAAATCACCATGGACTGACAATTCCTAAGCAAACTGAGGAATCTCTGAAAGCCTTATTGTGTGCACTGGAAGCCCAGATGAAAACAGCATTAACACAGACTGAAGCAGTTATGATCTTGTTAACAGCCAGGGTGTAGGCATAATGTTTTTTTAATGACTTTCTCTGAGGCCTGAGAGGGATTCCACAAATCACTGGGAGAACAGACACCCAACAAGAATCTCTACAAAATTAGATTACCTGCACTACTTTTTGCTCTTTTCTGTCCACCAATCTAGACTCTCAAGGTGAGTCACATTTCCCTACTAAATAGAAATTCTTGAAAGCTATATTATCCTCTTCACCCTTCTTCACCCCTCCTTACTTCAGAGACCACATCACTTTCCTTTGATAGATACAAATGACTTTTCCATGTAAATCTTCCCCTGCAGCACATTAATTCCAGACAGGCAAGGGAGTGGAACAGGTGTTGTGTTTCTTACATTAATTACTGTGAAAAATGAAGTGATAGCAGACATATTATCTAGAAGCTGGAATCCTGGCAAAAAGACTAATAATTAAATTTTTTCTTATATATATTCGAGTTCCCTATGTGCCTAGCACATAATAGACACTCATAAATATTTTCTGATTAAAAGAATGAATGATAGTAGGCATAGAGAAGTATTTTGTGAATGAATGAATGGCACACCTAAATATTTGCTCATTGAATGAACAAATGGCAGTCAGCACACATGAATATTTGCCAATTGAATGAATTGATGAATCACACATGGGGACTTAATAGAAATAATCATCCATGATCTTGTGGCTAAAATGACAAACTTGGAAAAATCTATATAAATGGTCCAAATCAGAGAAATAGTTTATCAAATTGAAGGAGGGGGAAATCAGTAACTAGAGCAGAGGGAATTATTAAAAAAAAAAAAAAAAAAAAAAAAAAAAAAGAGGTGGGTAGGGAGGAGTTCCTCTTAGCAACCATAAATTATAATGTTTTTAATGGATCCTTAGTTTATCAGTACACAGCTTCAATAACTTTTCTAGACTCCACATTGGTTTTATTAAAGAACTATAGGAGCAAAATTAAATAATCATGGAGGAGTCTAAATGCAAAATAAGCAGCTAAATCAAATCTTAGATGCACATCTAGGACTAGACTATACTTGCCAGTAGCTTCATTAGAACTTGAATTAAATAGCATAATATTTGTCTCAGCATGAGACTTTAGGAATATAAGTATTTCTCTCTACTTTTATATTACACATATATGTATATATATATATATATACATATATATATATACATATGATTAAATATAGGCAATAGAAATAAATTCTTTTAGAAATCTTAGTTGGGGAAAGTATAGCAAAATGATAGATTTAGAGTTGGAAGAGATCTCAGAGGCTATATAGTTCAACCCCTCTTTTATAGGTGTGAAAAGTGAAGTGACTTTCCTAGCTCTCACAGGGGGCCAGTGGCAGAAGAAATGGGATTTGAACCTAGGGCCTCTGATTACAAAGTTTAGTATATAGACCAAAGGGGCAACTTTATTGGGTTAGTACAAACACAAAGGATTGAAAGCAACTTTCAGGTAATTTGAATGTTTCTAATAAAAAGAGCAAAACACTTAAGTAATATGTATTAGAAATCACTTTTGCCACAATTTGGTTCCTGAGATTTCTTAAGATTATCTGAAAGAAGCTAGTGGAACCTCAGATACAGCTTCCCCCCTCCCCAATATTTGCTTTTAAAATCCAATTAGAGAATACCATTCTCAAAAAGAGCTTTCTCCTAATTATTCTCCCTCTGTGCTCCTATTCTGCTATTTTTAAAACTAGTTGTCAGAGCTTGGTGAGACTTGTTTTTCATAAGATTTGTTGTTCACTACATCAAGATTTCCCATACTCTCCCAGTTCTAGTTTAAAAGCTCCCCCCAGGTGAACTGCAAGCCCAACGCTAATTACCATAACAATTTATTATAGGAGGGCTTTGATCTCTTCTCACCTAGCCAGTTGTCCAGTTCTGCTTTGTCTCCAGAATTGAGAGGTGTGTTTACATAACTAATTAACACAACAGATTGTGTTTTACAAGGTACTTGACAATAACTGGGCCAAAAGGTTTGATCTCTTGATAAACTAGGAAGGGTGTAGAATTATCACTTTCCTAGAGATCTGGGAGTAATTGTTAAATCAAGTATTTTTTAATCTAGTTCTTAATGTTCCCAAGAAGGACACTTAACTAAATTTGTCAGTATTTTGAAATTTCACTTTAACATATTTGTTTTATTTTGTTTTTTTAAACAAAAATTTAACTTGACTAATAACTAAAGATGTTTGTGACTTATCTAGGGTGAGATAGTCATGCTTTAAAAATAGTGAATTGTGTGTTTTTGTTTTTGTTTATTTTTTTTTTTTCTATTTCCCCCCATTGCATATCTTGTTTATCTTATGGTCACTCTCCATGTTCTGGTTTGCAAGCTATTCTTTGGGAGATTTTTGGGGAAGATTTAGGTTTGCCAAATCAAAGAAATTACTCAAAAGCTGAAGAGTTCCACAAGCACTAACAAGCATTTTGAATTCATGAAACTTTAGAAAACATTTTATTTTCTATTGTTAAATAAAGTTCCTAATATGTTCCCACTTATATATCAAATTGTAAAGTAAACTAGCATACAATTTTCTTTTATTTACTGTTCTAAAAAGATGTTATTTATTTATTTGTTTGTTTGTTTGTTTGTTTATTTATTTATTTATCTATCTGTCTATTTATTTATTTATATGAAATCATGCAAAATATATTTCTATATTAGCCATATCACAATAAAAACAAAGAAATGAGTGAGAAAATTTTACTTCAACTCTCATTCAAAATTTATCATTTTCTTTTCTTTAGAGATAAATAGGAATTTTTCATCATGATTGTCCTGGATCATTGCATTGATCAGAATAGACATGTCTTTCATATTTAATCAATGCAATATCAATCATAGCAATATAATATTGCTATTACTGTGCAAAATAATCTCATTCTTTTCATTTCATTTTGCATTAATTCTTAAAGCTTGCCATGTCTTGCTTTATTTTGTTTCTGAAAACACTTCCCTAATTGTTTCATATAGTACTTGACCACCATCAAATGTTATAATTTCTTTAGCTATTCCTCATTGGATCAATAATCTTTCAATATTCAATTCTGTACTACCACATAAAATTATTTTTAATATTTTTGTACATATTTGTCTTTTTCCTTTTTTTGTTGATCTCTTTGGGGTAAAGAATTATTACTTTTATTTTTGGGTCAAATGGTAGGCACAGTTTGATAGGCCTTTGGGCATAGTTCCAAATTGTCCTATAGAAACTCCACAAAGAGTTTATTATTTCTACACTAAAATATGCTGTAAAATTTTTATGACTTCATTGTCTATGATCCCTTTTATCAAAATGTGATTTCCTTTATTGCCCATTTCAATTATATCTATTTTTTTTCTCTTTTTCTTTGTTTGGAATCAAACTTTTGTGTATCAACTAAAGAACAATTGATTCTACTCCAGTCCTTTATTTTAATTCTCTGTGTATGTTTCTGTTTCAAGTATATCTCTTATAAACAATACATTATTGGATTCTGGTTTCTAATCCATTCTGTTATCCACTATTATTTCATGGGCAAGCTTATCCCACTAATATTCACAGTTATAATTACTTATTCTATTTCCTTTTATTTTTTTTCTATGTATCTTTCTCTCTCTTTTTATCCCGTTTTTTTTTCAAAAGCCTGTTTTGCTTTTGACCACTTTCTCTATTAATTTACCCTCCCTTTTATTACCTCCCTTCTTATTTCCTTCTTCCCCTTTCATTTCCCTGTTCAGTGAGATAGATTTCTATATACAACTGAGTATGTATATATGTATGTATGTATGTGCGTATAGATATATTTATCTGCATCTATATGTATGTCTACATAAAAAGATAACTATATCTTTGAACCAATTATGACTGGAGTGAAGTTCAAGCATTGTCTACCACCACTCTTCTAATTTTCTTCTTCACTATAAAAGCTCTTCCTTACAAGCTTCTTCTATGGAGGAAAATTTTCTCTATTTTACCTCTGCTTTTTCCCCTTCTCCCAGTGCATCCCCCTGTCTTTCCCCTTCATTGATTTTTTTTTCGATCATTCCAACATAATCAAATCACACTCAAGTGTTCTATTTATGCTTTTTAATTGCCCTAATTATGATAAAATTCTTAGAAATTAAATGTATCATCTTTTCACACAGGAATATAAATAGTAGAACTTTACTCTTCTGTTTCTTTAACCTTTTTTCATGCTTCTCTTGAATCTTATATTGGAAAGTCAAATTTTCTATTACTCTTTTATTTTTTTCACCAAGAATGCTTGAAAATACTCTATTTCATTTGTGTAGTGCTATACCAATCAGGCTCCCAAAAACTATTTTAATGACCTAGAAAAAAATAACAACAAAGTTCATATGGAAAGACAAAAGGTCAAGAATTTCAAGGGAATTAATGAAAAAAAAAATCAAATGAAGGTGGCCTAGCTGTACCAGATCTAAAATTATATTATAAAGCAGTGGTTACCAAAACCATTTGGTATTGGCTAAGAAATAGACTAGTTGATAGTGAAATAGGTTAGATCCAAAGGACAAAATACTAAATAACTCTAACAAGCTAGTGTTTGACAAACCCAAGGACCCCAGGCTTTGGGATAAGAACTCAATGTTTGACAAAAATTGCTGGGAAAATTGGAAATTAATATGGCAGAAACTAGGCATTGATCCACACTTAACACCGTACACCAAGGTCAGGTCAAAATGGGTTCATGACCTAGGAATAAATAATGAGTTTATAAATAAATTAGAGAAACATAGGATAGTTTACCTCTCAGACCTGTGGAAGAGGAATTAATTCATGACCAAAGAAGAACTAGGGATCATTATTGATAGCAATATAGAAAGCTTTGATTATATCAAATTGAAAAGGTTTTGTACAAACAAAATCAATGCAGATAAGATTAGAAGGGTAACAATAAACTGGGAAAACATTTTTACAGTCAAAGGTTCAGATAAAGGCCTCATTTCCAAAATATATAGTGAATTGGCTCTAATATATAAGAAATCAAGCCAATCTCCAATTGATAAATGGTCAAAGGATATGAACAGACAATTCTCAGATAAAGAAATTGAAACCATTTCTAGTCATATGAAAAGATGCTCCAAATCATTATTAACCAGAGAAATACAAATTAAGACAACTCTGAGATACCATTACACACTTGTCAGATTGTCTAGAATGACATGGAAAGGTAATGCAGAATGTTGGAGGGGATGTGGGAAAACAGGGGCACTGATACATTGTTGGTGGAACTGCGAATACATCCAGCCATTCTGGAGAGCAATTTGGAACTATGCTCAAAAAGTTATCAAACTATGCATACCCTTTGATCCAGCAGCATTGCTACTGGGTTTGATTCCCAAAGAGATCTTAAAGAAGGGAAAGGGACCTGTATGTGCAAGAATGTTTGTGGCAGCTCTGTTTGTTGTGGCCAGAAACTGGAAAGTACATGGATGCCCATCAATTGGAGATTGGATGAATAAATTGTGGTATATGAATAATATGGGATATTATTGTTCTGTAAGAAATGACTAACAGGATGATTTCAGAAAGGCCTGGAGAGACTTACATGAACTGATGCTGAGTGAAATGAACAGGACCAGGAGATCTTTACATGCTTCAACAACAATACTGTTTGATGATCAATTCTGTTGAATGTGGCCCTCTCCAACAATGAGATGAACCAAATCAGTTCCAATAGAGCAGTAATGAACTGAACCAGCTACACTCAGAGAAAGAACTCTGGGAGATGACTATGAACCACTGCATAGAATTTCCAATCCCTCTAATTTTGTCTGCCTGCATTTTAGATTTCCTTCACAGGCTAAATGTACACTATTTCAAAGTCTGATTCTTTTGTTCAGCAAAAGAACTGTTTGGTTATGTATATATACTCTAACATATTTAACATGTATTGGTCAACCTGCCATCTGGGGGAGGGGGGGCGAGGAGGGGAAAAATTGGAACATATGGTTTGGCAATTATCATTGTTGTAAAATTACCCATGCAAATATCTGGTAAATAAAAACTATTAGATATGAAAAAAGAAAGAAAGAAAATATTCTATTTCATTATTCATTTTTTTTCTCAAGGATTATCCTTAGTTTTTCTGAAGAATTTAGTGTTCATTGTAATTATAGCTCTTTTATCATTGTAATTATAGTTCCTTTACTTGTAGAGTGTCATACTCCAAAACCTTTACTCCTTTCACAATTGCTAAATCCTATGTGATCCTGTGACTCTACAATATTTGAATGGTTTCTTTCTGTCAGCTTCCAATATTTTCACCTTGACAGGAGATATGGAATTTGTCTGATATGTACCTGGGAGTTCATTTGCTTTGATTTTCAGATATCTTTCAGAAGGTTATTGACAAATTTTTGAATTTTATTTTATCCTTTGGATCTAAGATAATAGAACAGTTTTCTTTTATAATCTCTTAAATATGATATCTAAGTTCTTTATTTGATCATAACTTTTCACTTATATATCCCTAAACCATTTTTCAGATCAGTAATTTTTGATGAGTTATTTCACATTTTCTTTTTTTTCCATATTCCTTTGATTTTGTTTTACTGTTTCTTGATGCCTTATACTAATTGTTAGCTTCCATTTGTCCAATTCTAATTTTTAAGGAAATAGTTTCTTCAATAAGCTTTTGTAATTATTTTTCCATTTGACAAATTCTGCTTTCTGTTTTTAAGGAGTTCTTTCCTTCTATATTTTTATGTATTTGTATATCTGTATATTTATATACAAATATATGTATATTTGAACTGTTTTTTTTCATAATTTTCTTACATCACTCTCATTTATTTTTCCAATTTTTCCTTTATTGCTCTTATCGTTTTCTTTAACTCTTCCCAGAATTCTTGATGGACAAGTCCAATTAGCACTTTTCTTAAGGTTTTATTAGTAGTTATTTTCTTGTCTTCTGAGTTTATTCTTGGTCTTCCTTGCCATTATAATAGTTTTTGTGGTTAAATTCTCTTTTTTATTGTTGTTGTTTGCTCAATTTTTCTAAATTATTTCTTGATATACAATGTTATGTTATAACTCCCCTGGGCATAGGGAGGCCCTATCCGAAGCCAGTCTTTTTCAATGGTGCTATTTTCAGAACTAGGTTTGCCCTTGGGGGAATTGTGGCTACTATTCAAAATATACTATTTTGCTATTGTGGTGTGTGTTCTCTAAATTAAACTATTATATATACATACATACACACACACATACACACACACCCCCCACATATATATGTGTGTGTGTGTGTATACATATATATAATTTTGATACATCTTCATTCACAATGGCCCTATTATGAGTGCATTTTTAAAACTATGTAAACATATTTAATATTTTATCTATTTTTATTTATA